>NC_140583.1:194193019-194793019 GCF_964204655.1 Triturus cristatus
TGTATCTTAGTGAATACATGGCTTAGTGAGTAATGTTTAAATATGTAAATATCTGTATCAGTCTCTCACTTTGTGTATAAGTGGCTGCATGGGTTGGTGAGTAGCTACATGAGTGTCTATATAGGTTATTAGTTGGTTTTTTGAGTATCAGTATGAGTGTCTGTGTGGTTCGGTGGGGGGTATTACGTAGTGCATAGGTGCATGAATGAGTGACTCACTGTTTGTATGTGTTGAAGACAGCATGTGTGCAGGACTGTATGGGTGGATGAGTGTGTGCATGGGTGTGTTAGTGAGGGAATGACTGTCTCAATAGTGTCTTTATGAGTAACTACATATGTTTTAAACTAGTATATGTGACTATTGGTGTCTATAAGTGAGTATATGTGAGCGTGAGAGATTGGAAGAGTTCCCGTATGAATAAGTATTTGTGTCTATAAGTGATTGTTTAAAAGACTAAGTATGTGTAAGTTTCTGTAGAAGTAAGTGTGGTGGTGTGTGTATAACTGTATATACAAGTAAATGGATGTTTGATTCTTTATTAGCATGAGTGACTATGTGTGTGAGTAACTATATGGATGAGTGGCGGTGTGTAACAGGATGTGTAGGTGTATGACTACATATGATGAGTGAGTACATGTATGAGTGACTGTATAGGACTGTTGGTGTATGAGTGGATGTGTATGTGGATCTTAAAATTACTGAATAGGTTGTTGTAACTGGTATGTCCATTGTTTTGAAAATTTTAGTTTCTATTTTTGAATGTGTTTATCGAAGGTTATATTAGGGTGAGAGGAGGTCTGCCACGCTATCACAAGGATGATGTCATCAGTGATGTCATCAGTGATGTCATGAGTGATGTCACTGACCATGTCATGAGTGATGTAATATGTGACATCATCAGCAGTGCATTGCGGGCGCGCGAGTTATAGTTAGCTGAACTAACAATAACGGGGGAATTTCAATGGTTTTGTACGAGTGAAAAGTCCAGCTAACTATAACGCCCCTAAAACCTATGTTTTTTTCAGTGAATTTCTAAGGTTTTTTAAATGCTAATTCCTAACTATAACATGCCTGAAACCTATGGTTTTTTCAGTGAATTTCAAAGGTTTTTTAAAGGCTAATTTCTAACTATGCCTACAGCGATAGGACATGTGAAGAAAGAATAAAAAACAGACAGAAAGAAAAAAAGAAATGCAGAAAGAAGCAACAGAAGTCCTCAAAGACTAACAAAAGTGCAGGAAGAAGGATAACGTGCAGAAAGAACAAACAGAAGAGCAGAAAGAAGCTTTAATGCAAAATCATACTGTACCCTCAACTTTTTCAGACAGATACTGGTGGTAACTGAGTCTGACTAACCAGTCCGAGAGCCAGTGCTATGTTAAAAGACACTCAGAATACAGTGAAGACACCTACATACACTAGGGAACACTTTGCGTTGGGGTCCCCATGTGATTAGCATGACCTCCTCTTAAGCCCCTAGTATATAATAGGGCAGGGGGATTAAAACTACCTCTTAAAACACGTTTGCACATGTAACCTCAGGCCCCGTCCCCTCCCTTCCCCACTGTGTAAACACGCCCTGTGGCCACTTTAAGTTGGGAGATTAAGTCCCCTTGAATCCTGAGGGTCCCTAGGGTCCAACTAGACCACTAGGTACCTCCAGTAAGTGCCACAGAGCTGCGTTGCAGAGAGATGTAAAAAGGGGCATGGCCTAGACCACCTCTCTGCAATGCAGCACAGTGGCGCTTACTGGAAGCACATAGTGGGCTAGTTGGCCCCCAGGGTCCCTCAGGATTGAAGGTGAATTATTTCCCCAACTTAAAATGCGCCACAGGGCGTGTTTGCACACGTTAACTCATGCCCCGTCCCCTCCCTTCACCACTGTGTAAACACGCCCTGTGGCCATTTTTAGTTGGGAGATTAAGTCCCCTTGAATCCTGAGGGTCCCTAGGGGCAAAATAGCCCACTAGGTACGTCCAGTAAGCGCCATTGCAGAGAGGTGTAAAAAGGGGCACGGCCTGCACCACCTCTCTGTAACGTAAAGCAGTGGTGCTTACTGGAAGCACCTGGTGGGCTAGTTGGCCCCCAGGGTCCCTCAGGATTGAAAGGGAATAATTTCCCCAACTTAAAACACGCCACATGGCGTGTTTGCACACGCCACCTCAGGCCCCGACCCCTCCCTTAACCACTGTGTAAACGCGCCCTGTGGCCGTTCTAAGTTGAGAGATTAAGTCCCCTTGAATCCTAAGGGTCCCTAGGGTCAAACTAGCCCACTAGGTACCTCCAGTAAGCGCCAGAGAGCTGTGTTGAGGAGAGGTGTAAAAAAGGGAGTGGCCTCAGAACACCTGTCTGCAATGCAGCTCCCTTGCGCATACTGGAGATACCTGTTGGGCTAGTTGGCCCTAAGGGAACCTCAGTATTGAAGAGGAATGAATTCCCCAACTTACAACTGGCCAGGGGGCGAGTTTGCAGAGTGCTGCAAAGAGGGGGCGTGGCCTCCGGCGCGATGCCGGTCTTTTATTTATTTTAGTTTTTTAAGAAGGAGGGCTGTGTGGCCCCCATTCTTTTTCTAATTTATTGGCCCTGGGGACCCTTCCCCCAGGGCCTGCCTCTTAATTTTCTTTTTTTAAAGAAAAAATTGGAAGGGGACCGTGTGGCCCCCCTCCCAAGGCCTTAATCGGCCCCGGGGACCCCAACCCCCGGGGCATGGCTTTTTAAATTTTTTTTAAATTCTTTAGGAGGGGGGCTGCATTGCCCTCCTACTCAGGCCACTTATGGCCCCAGTGACCCCATCCCCCATGGCTGGCCTTTGTTTTTTATTTTTATTTTTTTAAATATCTTTATAGAAACACCTAGGACATGCTGGACAAACCGTATGTACCTATAACCATGACGATTTGCGTGATATTCATTAAAAGACGACTATGCATACAATGAATCCACGTGGAATGTATTTTAGGCCTGGGCTAAAAATCCGTTCCGCTCGCGGTAATTGCGATAATTTGACATTTTCGCGTTCCGGGGAGAGCGCAAAAATGTAAAAATTTCCACAATCCGCATTTTACCGTAAATTTTTTGCTTGCTCGCGCTGTAAAATAATACATTCTTCCGTGCGCGCGATCGCCTTACCTGAATCCCCGCGTTCGCCGACAAGTTTTCCCGATCCGGTCGCGTTCTCCACGAGATGTTGGATTGTTGGTAGCCATTTGCGCTGTCTCGCGACAGTTCGCGCCCGCAGTAACATCATTCGTCGCGCGATCACGTCTTTCTTCTCGCGATCATGCACCGCGAGACAAGTGAAAACAAGATGGCCGTGCCCGCGAGCAACCGCATGGGTAAGTTGGCGAGCCGCAACCACGCAGAACATACAGCGAACGGGCGGGAAAAAAACTTCTGCATCTTCGCGATATTTCCGCATGTTTGCGGAGATTTTTAACATTTTCGCGATAATTTGTGAAAGTGAATTTCGCAAATTCCGCCCACCCCTAATTCAGATGTGTCACACATTTGCCATAAATTCAGAATGTTAGCACTCTAGTTGCTCATTAGATCACTGTACTAAAGCTACTGCTCACCAGGGAAGTCTGCTGTTGGTATTGAAAGTGCATGTTTCAGTCTGCATGTCAGAATTTTTTAATGAAATAGAAGAGGATTTGAGAAGTCACTCAAAATGTGCCCTAATTGTTCTTTCTGCAGCACTAATCATACTTTCTATGGCACAATGAACCCCCTCATTTATTTCCTTTTTAAATTAAATGTTTTAAGAGTTACCACTTTATTCCAATCAAGATGGCTTCAGGTGTGCAATACGTTTGTCATAAGTAGGACTGTTAGTGCTCTAGTTGTTCTTTAGAACACTCTGGGAAGCTGCAGTAGAACACAAAGGAATCAACTGACAGTCTTTGCCCTTGTTGGATGTACATGTTTTACTGAGAATGTCAGACTTCATTCTGACATGACTGAGAAAGATAATGTGAATTTACAGAAAATATGCTCTCAGTTTAGCTTATAGATCACCTTCCAAACCTCTGTGGGCAAAGCATGAGAAAATAGTTTTCTCTCAAACATGATTAATGATATCACAGCAGAAGCCTTTTTCACATGGTAAAATCACCTTAGAACACACCACAATTCCTAAAAGGAGTATGGTACCATCAACAAATGATTTATAATGTAACTAAAGTCTTAAAACCTTCTATTAACTGCAATGCTTTTTAATGAGGTGCTATCATGTATATTGGTCCCAAGATGGCTGCTAACACTTCTTGGATGAAGTGCTGACAGCCAATCAGATCTCACGATGAGATGTGTGGTTAGGCTCCGCCCAGATATATCTATCTTTTTAACTCTAATTTTCTCAGGAACTATGGAACGGATTTACACCATTTAAGCAAAAGGCACAAGTCTGAACTGAGGGCTACCTCTTTGCCAAATTTGGTGTAATTCCGTTCAGCAGTTCGGGCTGTAGCTGCGTCAACATGTCCTACGGGAAAATGCATGGGGAAAACGTGTTTTGGGACCCCCCTTTTTTCTCGGCCCCTGCTTGACGAATCACCGTGAAATTTTCAGGATAGGAGCGGACCAGAGCTGGCCAAAAGTTTGGAACATTTTGTGAAGATTCGTCAATCGGCGCCAACGTTATTCCAAATAGAATGTTGCGGATTTCCTATGGAAAATAGGTCCTAACTATAACTACATATATATATATATATATGGTAAAAGGCTTTTGCCATTTTACAGCTCGGCATGGATAGCACTGCGCTCCGCCCAGATATATATGTGATTTTGATTTTCTCAAGAACTACTGAACGGATTTAAACCATTTCAGCAAAAGGCACAACTCTGAACCAAGGTCTACCTTTCTGCCAAATTTGGCGTAATTCCGTTCAGCAGTTCGGGCTGTAGCTGCGGCTAAAGGTGCTATGGGAAATTGCATGGGGAAAACATGTTTTGGGACCCCCCTTTTTTCTCAGCCCCCACTACACGAATCATCCCGAGACTTTCAGGATAGAAGCAGACTGGAGCTGGCCATAAGATTTGAAAATTTCGCAAAGATTCGTCAATGGGCGCCAAAGTTATTCCAAATAGAATGGTGCGGATTTCCTATGGAAAATAGGTCCTAACTATAACTACCTACTGGCGACCGCCAGTAGGTAATATATACGTATATATATATATGTGATCAAGGGCTCTTGAAGCCCGAAACGCGTCATAAGTGAGTTGTGATTTGCAATAAATAACATCTGACCTGATGTCCAGCGGGGTCCGAGTTTCCTTCTTCGCCGCCGCCGAGTGGAAGTAGCAGGAATTTCGAATTTTGTGATATATATATATATATATATATATATATATATATATATATATATATATATACATATATAAACACACACACACACACATATATATACATGTATGTACTCTGTTATGTATTAGCACACCTACATTTGTTTGTAAAGTATTTCGGTTTTATTTTTGCTTCTTTCGTCGCACCCATTTTTTTTTGCTGACTTCTAATTCCTCAATTTTACACTTGACTACTTCAGTACCTTCTTTTCAAACATGATGTCTTTTCTACACAAATAGATAGCTTTACATGCTTTTCCTTTTACCTGGAGAAAGGTTGCAAAGCTAGGTTCACAACATCAATAAAGCAAAGGCCGAACTAGGTAGAATACACATGCTAGGACTCTTTGGGTTTACACTAGGACTGTCTGACGCCTTCCACACTTCTGAGGCTGATACAGTAATTGCCACAGAATTGCACATATTCTTGCCACCGGACATTTGTCATTGAGGTACACATTCTATAGATCAGTTTCCTGAAAACCCTCTTCAGGTCTAATTACAATACCATTCGGTAAGCCTCCGACCCCTCGTCGGAGCTGCCCTCCCCTGGGTCTTCGAACCAGACCACCCAGTGTGAAGGAGCAGCATCAAGCCTGCGGTGATTAAACCATCTCCCAGTCTCATATCTCAGCAGTACCCCAACTCTGCATAGCCACGGTAAGGGAGGATAACCTGCAGCAACATCTGTGAGTGCTGGTTGGCCCCAAAACCCCTTTGGCCAGGGGCGGAGATCAACAAGTGAGTGAGGCCCCTGCGGCCACCCGGGAGAGTGTGAAGCCCACCATACTCAGGATCAGCGAGAGCCACTCTGTTCGGGGAACCTGCGGGTCAGAGGTCCGGCGAGTTGGGTCTCAGTAGGAGGCCCGCATGACTGATTGCCCTAGACTGTGGAAGCGGCCGAACTAGGCTCAGTGCGGTTTGTGGTCTGGGGTGACCCAGAGTCCGTGAGGCCCAGCCTGTGTGGGGTCCCTGGGCGGGGTTGTGGAGAGCAGTGAACAGACGTATTATAGGCAGTGAGACAGACATCTCGACGAAATCTGCGACCGCCTACCACCACTGCTCTTAAGTAGCCGGAAGAGCATCTCCAATCATTATGGGCAAAGACAAGTCAGGTGGTGCCGGCCCCAAACAAAGCACCCTTGACCACTACACGATGCCCCCCGGTGGGGCTGCCGCATAATGCGGCACTTCTGGCCACCATTATGGAATCACGGAATGCCCTGATGTAAAAATCGGCACTGTAGGATCCGAAGCTTCCTTGCTGCAACAAGACCTCCGGAATGCGGTGGACCGAATCACGGAGACTGAAACACGCATCTCCACAGTCAAAGACCAAGTAATGACCCTCCAGAAGAAGGTGAACAAACTGGCTGTGGTGGCCCCGGAGATGGCCTCACGCGTAGAAGATGCAGAGGGTCATGCAAGGTGTAATAACCTGCGTTTTGTGGGGTTTGCGGAGGGTTGTGAGGTCACCTCTATGGTTCGCTTCATCACTAATTCACTCCGGTCGCTGTTGCCTGATGAAGTGCTATCTACATGTTATTGTGGAGAGGGCACACAGGGCGCTCACAAAGAAACCCCCTCCAGTAATTGTTTGTTTATTAAACTACGCTGACAGGGACGCAATTCTGCAGTTTGCTAGAACACACAAAGACAACCTGATGTTTGACTTGCACCATATTATGGTCTTCCCAGACTACACTTGGCTAGTGCAACAGCAACGGCAATCATTCATGGCTACTAAGCGCCGGCTTAGAGAACTTAATATTCAGTACATGCATATATATCAAGACAGGCTGCCTGTGGCCTTCAAATCCAAAACTTTCTTCTTGGACACCATGGAGGCAGTTTTTGCTTGGGCAGATGAGAGGCCCCATCTTTGCCACAAACTCCACCGCCATTGGAATTGGACTCCTCTCAAACCTCGCAGGACTCGCAAGGGAACTGCCCGAAAAGGAACAAATCCAAACGAAGGCATCGATCCGGATCAAACTGGCGTGCATCCACCACTGAGACTGCGTCCTAAGGATATTTTAGAAGTTATTTTGTCCGGTGTAGAGGAACATAAACTGCTTCTTTTCCTTCCAGAGACTCTTTGTTCCGCTTGGACGCTCTGATGGTGTGGAGCCCAGCCACAGAACCATCATGCCCCTAAACTCTTATGGTTATAATTCAGGGGAAGTTGGGGTTCGATTGGCGGAGGTTCTCTAGGCCCCCCGTTGGGGGTCTGGGGCAACGTTCACCGTGACAGATGCTCCTCGCTCATGGCAGTATCAGGGTGGGGGAGGGGGTTAGGGATCATCCAAGGTTTTTGAATTTTGTTGTTACTATTGGTATTTATACACAGAGACAATATCAAGACTCTACACACTTGACACCAAAGTGTGTTTACACAGACAGTAGATGACTGCTCAGACACTTTTGCCCCTGCAAGGGGAACTTACTATCACAAGCTGGAATGTCAGAGGGATGCTGAACAAAATCAAAAGTGGTGCCATCCTGCATCAGGCCAAGAGATATGAAGCAGACACCCTTCTCCTACAAGAGACACACTCGCTTGGCAATAAGGCCCGCTGTCTCGCAAGATTTGGGTACCATACAATATACCATTCCAGATTTTCCCGTGGTTCTTGAGGCACAGATAATCTTATACATAGTCGAGTCCCCTATGTTCACACCAGGCAGTGGTTAGATCCCGGGGGCCGCTACATCATCATCTCTGGTACACTACACGGCGAAACAATAAATGTCAGCAGTATATATATGCTCCCCCTCCCCTGGGTAACACTTTTATTGATAGAATCACACGACATTGGGGTGATCTTCCGGAGGGAATGACACTGTTATGGGGAGACTGGATGGCATCCATAGACAGGCAACGAAATCCCAGTCCTGTATCCTTGACGGGTGAGACCAAATTACATCTCCTCGCCACTACACTGGGATGGGCTGATATCTCACTTACCGAGAGGACTTTCCAATCACTCCATGGTTCTGCTTAAGTTTTATATTGACTCTAAAAAAAAACTTTCAGATGGCGGATGTCCCCATGGCATCTCCGAGACCCAGAGTATCAAGAGACGTTGGCCCGGGCAGTGACAGACTATCTCGCAGTGAATGTGACTTCAAACCCATCCAAAATCATATTGTGGGAATCAACTAAGCCCACAATCCGTGGCGTAGATATCAGCTTCCGCGCAGGAAACAAGTGCGAATGTAGGGCTCAATTAGAAGAACTTCAATGCCATCAACGGAGCTTAGAAGCTCAACTTGTTGCGGACCTTAATCTGCATCACCAGCGTACTCTACTTTTTGCTTAACAACACATACAGCAACACCTCACTCGGGAAGCAAAAGAAATATGGCAAGCCTCGCAGCATTGGATATATCAATGGGGAGACATATCCAGTAAGATGCTGCATAGGTTATGCCAAGCCAATACACTTCCTTTGGGTGTCCCGACGCTGCAAGGGCTGGATGGAACCATATGTTCCTCTCCTGAATTAGTCACCACGGAGTTTGCGCAGTATTTCTCTGTGCTCTATGGGCGCACTAAGCAATATCAGAAGATCAACTTGCCGAATTCCTTAGAGACATCCCTCCTCGCACTCTTACCGACCATATGAGGGAACACTTAGATGCCCCCATTACAGTTGATGAGCTTACTACAGCCCTAGGCAATTTTCAACCGGGTCGTGCCCCGGGACCTAATGGGTTCCCTGCTGAATTCCTTAAGCCACACAAGGGTGCTTTGGGTCCGCAACTCTTAGCAGCAATACACGAAGGATGCGACCGTCAGGTTTTACCCTTGGACTGGCGACATGCAGAGATCATCCTATTCTTGTAACCTGTTTGTCTGCCCGAAGAACCATCGTCATATCACCCCATCTCGCTCATAAATTTCGAGCCCAAACTCGCGGGCAAAATTCTCACTGATCGCCTTCGTATCTGCATTCAGGATCTGATCAATCCCGATCAATCCGACTTTAAGCCTCATCGCTTAACCAGACACAACATACGTTGGCTCCATAATGCAATGGCAAAGGCTCCAGAGTTGGGCTGTCCTGCGGCAACCTTGCTTGCTGATATTGAATGAGCATTTGATTCTCTTAGTTGGACATATCTTTTCCAACTCCTCGAAGCTGTTAATTTCAGCCCAATCTTTCTGTCCTATGTACGACTATTGTATACAGATTTAACAGCCTCAGTCAGGATTTCGGGTCATCGATCTCCCCCCTTTTCTATAGGCCATGATACAAGACAGGGCTGTCCACTGTCACCGCTATTATTAGCCTTAGCAGTAGAGCCCCTGGCGGCGTGGGTACAAAGTGACCCTGTGATCAGAGGCTTTGAGTGGTCGCGGCCTTGCTCCGACCGTATCACACTTTACGCAGATAACATGTTGTTTTTTATGACAGACCCCTGGTTCTCAGGTCCCCGCATCCTACAGATTCTCCAAGTATTCGGGCAATCTTCTGGCCTTTAAATGAATCCCTTCAAATCAGTTCTTTACCCTGTATGCTGTAACCAGGGACGTAATACTGGGCAGAACAGCTGTGACATGTAACTGCAGGCTTTAAATAATTGGGCATTTTTGTTTCACCCTGCCCGAAAGTTTTGTGGGCCCAAATATTACACCACTAATGGCCAGCCTACGGGGGAAGACAGCAATTTGGTCCCACCTTCCGCTGTCACTGTATGGGCGATTGTCAATTTTAAAAATGGTTTCCCTACCCCGTGTTCCGTATAGAGTACAGAATTTCCCCTATAATATACCACGCGCATGGTTTGCACAAGTCAATGCCATACATAACAAGTTTTCATGGGGGTTGGGGCTGTTCGGGTGGCATTGGGCACCTGTACACAGTCTACATATTACGGTGGTATAGCGGCAGCAGATATATATGCATATTACGCAGCATCCCACCTACTCGTCATCAATGACTGGTGTCGCAACTCACCCTCCGACCCTGCACAGATACATGAGCATATGGTTATGGAGCATAAACCCCTTCTCCAGATCCTTTATACTCATGCAAATTATGATTTCTTACCACCTGCCAGCAGAGTAGTGGTCCAGATATGGAGGTATGTGGTTCGGCGTATGGGATGGCAAGGCCACTTGATGAGTATGACTCCCCTCAATGTAAATCATTTTCAGTAATAAACCCCTCCTTTATTGAACTTAGGCTTTAACCCCTATTTACATATCTGCCCCCTGTCGGGGCACTAGAGGGGTTCCAGAAGTGGGACCTTCTAGGTATATCTACTTTAGAAATGTCGTGCGGGGCACCACCCTCAAATCTTTTCAACAGCTGCAGACAGACTTTCAATTGCAGAAGACACAATTTTATAAGTACCTCCAGTTGAGACATGTGCTCACCTATTGCACTCACTTGAAACTTAGCCAGAATTCCATCCCCTCGAGGGCAGATTGCTTACGGGGGACCTCGGCACATAAGATAAGTCAATTATATCAAACACTAACCACCACCCATGTCCATACCACTCTACATAAGACACGGGCGACATGGTTAAGGGACTTACTGAACATGATGGATGATGACTGGATGAAGGGCCTGACCAGCCCCCTGGGAGGGAGCGGCAGTGGCCTCACGTTACCACCTCATCCAATTTAAATATATACACTGCATATACTACACTCGATCCCGGCTATGGCGGATGGGGCCATCCCGTCCCCAGTGTGCCTTCCTTGTGAGAGGGAGGAAGGGACTTTTCTACACACCATTTGGAATTGTAGTGCGTAACAGCGAATCTGGCGCAGGGTGGCGTCCTGCTTAGATTGGGTCCTGTCGTGGGACCTTCCCTTTGACCTGCGGCTGTTTTTATTACATAGCACTGATGGGATTGGTGGGAACAGATACAAACAGCACCTGCTCTTTTTGGCCCACACCCTCGCCAAACGGGATATCGCTCAGCAGTAGAAGGGAAAGTCCCTGCCAAAAATCGAGGGATGGAAGAAGGCCCTAGAATGTTGCATGGGTGCTGAAATAGCAGTCTTCCAGGCCTGAGGATCCCCCCAGAAACACAGGAAACCATTGTCTAGATAGGCAATATACAGCAGAATAGAGTTACCACCCTTACCCCCAAACAGACCCATATAGAACGGCCCCTATGTATAGGTCCGGTCCCTGAACATTCCCACCACTGCCAAACAGTCACTTGTAGTCATCTGCATTCTGCCATAATGTATCTGGTGGGGTCTAAAATGTTCTGTGCCAAGTTTACATTGTTTTGTCTGCATGTTTGCAGGGGTTACTGTTTTATATATATGTGGGTACTTTGGATTTATCAGATAATCAGTATGTATACAGTGGACAATGTACCCGGAAAAATCTAAAAAATAGTTTTTTTTAAAAACACTTTGAAAAATTAAAAACATATTACAATGTTAAATACATGTCACAAATACCTACAAATATTATAAATAAAATAAAGAAATAATTTTCATCAAACAAAACATTTATATTTTGAAAGTATTTATTGACAAAATAGTATTGATTACATACATTTCATCTAGTTACTTCCCACCATATAACCACACAAAGTCACAACCTGCACCTACAATTTAACTAAAACAAAATATTATATACACTATTAATATCCATATTTATTAACAAACCAACTAGCATTAATTAAATATTAATTATTAATACATTTTAATTAATGCATTTTTCACAGTATACCCCCACAAAACATACAACACACACGCCCCCACCCCCTCATAGTGACCAGGGCCTGGGGGTCAGGTATGTCCAGGGCATGTGTGCTGTGTGACTTGGGTGGGGGTTTTGTGGCCTGCCCCTGCTCCTGTTCTCCCTTTCCCCCCTCCCTTTGTTGTTCTGACCTTCTGCGGCGTCTGCGTCGTAACCTGTAGAGGAGGTCGACTGCTATGAGGGCCAGGATGACACGTAGGTTCGGGTCCATGTCTGTCCGTCGCGTGCAGGTACTCCTTGTTCGCGTCGTCCTGATTTCCCGGCAGTTTTTGGCTGCCGGAAAATATTCTCCGTGCGGGATGACGTCGGTGCGAATCGTACTTCCTGGTTCGTAAATGGCAGGCTGCGTGCGTCCCGACGTCACGTCGGCGCTTTCCCGGATCACATTTGTATGTATATTTTCGTCGGTCGGTGTTTTGTACGAATCGTACGTAAATAGTATTTCCGTGAGAATCGTACTTCCATGTTTGTATCTTGTTCCGACCGGGTACGCGTCGGACGGGGAATATGCTCCATCCGACGGTTCGTACCCGGTTTTTACAGGATCGTAATCGGCACCAAAATGTTTTCTGCCGCATGGAGCTAGTAAAAATCCAGCACTGGATCTAAAGGATTGACATTATGAGCCCATTTGGTTTTCAAGCTAAAATATCAACTATAAACCAGGTTTTCCGAATTGCTATAATTTATTGGAAGACAGTATTGATCCGCAAGGGCAACTTATTTTTTACCTAAGACGATCCTAAATCTGCCTTCAAACTGGTTCTATGCTCAATGCAATGGCTGGTTCTTAGAGAGACGGAATGCTTCTTGATATATTGTCCTTGTTGAGTAGGTTACACTATAAGAACTTTGTTCGGGTGAGATGGGGTTCACAGGGCTAATTGACGGACAAATTTCCAGTATTGAAGGCTATCCATCATGGATGTGTATTGAGCCCCACCCTATTTACTTTATGTCTGAACGTTTTGGTAGACCATCTTTTTGAGGTCGCAGCCGATGTTCCGTCGATAACTAATGTTAAGACACCTATACTGTTTTTTGTTGGGCAACTTTGAAAACAGAGACTCATGCAAAAACTACTAACCAGTTTTAGTGTTTTCTGTTCAGAACGAGGCTTAGAGATTAATGTAGCCAAAACAAAACGTATGGAATCCAATCCTCATAAAAAATACAAGGGAAGCCTAGTACTGGGGAATGAGGTATATGAGGGAGTAGATTCATTTACGTATCTGGGAAGTAAACTTTCCTCCAATTCATCATGGCGACTCTGCATTAATATGACAACGATAAAGCATAGAGAGATAGTTGGTGTAATCAAGAAAAAACCCATTCTGCTTCTCACAAAAATCTTGTTGCATCAGCCCAGAAAGTCCATGAAACCAAAGCCCTCGATGTAACTTTATATGTTACTTTGTTATGGGTTTCAGCAATATTTATGCCTTGGTAAGATCAGAGAACATATTTTTAAGACCATTAGCCTCACTTCCACCGAGCACCCCGTTGTACCTCTTATCTCTGAATATGGCCTTAAACAAGGTAGCTCTCAAGGCTCCATAGTTCCCTCTGCTTTTCTGGCAGATAATCTGGGTCACTCTGGAGTTGGTGCATTATGCAGCTACCCCAGAAGAGATTATCAAGGCTGAGAATTTCCAATACAATTCCATGGCCATCTTCAAAGAATTGTTGAACTCTCAAGGTTTGGGTGGTCTTAGATCTCATCGTTTCATAGACAAAATTCCTTTCAAGGGAGCACCGAAAAAACATTATTGGGCTTTCACTCTACAGAGAGAGGAACAAAAAGTTAGGAGTACCACCTTGACTGGGGTGGTCCATGACTTTAAACCATCATATTGTCTAGAGCAGTACTGTGACTTGATCATAGTTCTGCTAGATAGGAAGCTATGTCATCAGTGTAGAGTGGGGTCACTCCCCGTGAAGTCATTCACAGCAAGGTGGGCAGGTTCAGTTTCAGTGGACTGCCTTTTTTGTGACGGCCAAATTAATCCATACTGCATGTGCTCTTTGTGGGTCCTGCATACGCTGAGCTCCATTCCACTTGGATAGCACCAGTTTGTAGGCAGCTGGGCATTTCAAGCTACCATGCAGCATTAAGGATTCTAAGAGCTGATCCCAATTTTTTATATGCTTGTGCGGTTGCAAAATATTTGAGACTCTTGTGGGCAAAAATAAGGGAAGCTATTGCTGTTCTGTGACATCTTATCTTAGCATATTGGAACGTGAACCCTTTTTTTTGTCAGCTCATAGCTGCTTTGGTTGTTCACATGAAAACATTTCAGAAACCTTTGGAATAATTTTAAGATAAGTATGCTGCTAACTTATTTCTGTCATTTTTTAAGGAGATGTTTTTACACTTTGTATGGTTTATTTATTTATTGCATACCTTTAAGGCTGATGCCAAAATAAAGTTATATTTGATTTGACTTGACTTGAATTGAATGCACCTTTGAAATACTCGAGTCTTGATACAGACGTCCCCATAAAACTGGAGGAGCACTGCTCTACAGATCAGAGACCTGTTGTAAAATCATTGCCACATGTACCATTTTCTACAACATAGCCATGAGGAATGGTCTTTACAGCATCAACACAGAGCAGAATCAGATTGAGGTGATGTACTACCACCACTACAGATTCAGAAAGATGAGATACAAGCAGCCAGGGATCGAGCTCACCACAACTATTTTTAAGTTAAGAACGATGACCACATCTAAGAAAAAGACAACACACATGATGGTAATGATTTGTGCAGGACTGAAGGTTAACCTTATGTTTAGGTTATAAAAAATGTAATTCTTCATCCTCAACTGTATCCTCATGAGATTTGTTTGGTTGAATAAAACAACAATGCTAGAAGACACAAACATAAAAAAGTTATCTCATACATCTGAGTGTCTTCAAAAGTCACTTTTTCCAGCCTCTGGTGTTGGTTGCCTTCTCAGCAGGACTTGGCTATGGAGGTGGCGATATAGCTGGTCTAGATGCTTATCTGTGTTTTTGCTTTGTAAAGCATCCAACTGGTACCGATGTGGCACTGAATCTAGAGCCGTCTTCACTTTCAGGTGGCAGCAAAATGTTGGAGACAGACAGGTTATATGTCTGTATGTTTTCCAGAGCTTTGGTCACTTGGACCCTTCCACGTGCAAAATCTTGGCAGCAGTGCCCCATGTCATTTTAGATGTTATCAGTTCTCCTGGCAAGAGTGGTTGTGGCTTAGGTCAATCGATTCATAGATTTAGTGAAAGCATCCTGGCGGGCTATGTTCCTACATATATGCAGATGTTGCTCCTTCTCCAAGGCTGCAATCCAGCAGTCTTATCCTTTCTGCAACTGCAGATTGACCTTGTCATGCTTTGCAGATGCCTATTAACAGTTTTTATCTGTTTGGCTTGCAGGCACTGTACTGTGATGTTGGATTTCTCAAGGCCACCAAACAATGAAGAACTGTCTGTCATGTCATCCGAAGAATTATCATTGTGGACAGTCGGTGGTTGGACTCTACGGTGTCTGTGTGTCCTGTGCACAGATGAAGTTGTGTTCCTGCTTTGTGATACTTCCCCATCACCTTCCCCAAAGTCTGGTAGTGGTGACACATTTGCTCTAATAGTAGTTGTAGTAGGAGTAATGGTTGTAGAAGTAGCACTTGTGCTGTCCTCCATTTCCAAGTGTATGTCAATTACTTTGTCAGCCTCAATGGTTTCAGACAGGGCCTTGGTGTGATCTGTAGAAATGTATGTATACAATTATTGTAAATAAATTGTTAATAAGTTTGCATAATATTGTTGAAAATAAGATTGCAGTGTTTGTTACATTGAGATTATGTATAGATACGTGTAGTTTAATTATCAGCAACCAGTACATCATGTAACTGAAGATGTACTATAACACCCATAGTCCATTGCCAAAGTACAGCAAACATCTCCTTGGAGTTTTGTTAGCCAAGTTTTGTTGCAGTTGAGGGCTTAAAAACAACATGTTATAGTGAGAAATTAACAGGAAAATGTCAACTTGGCTGGAGCTTGCCCGACTGGAGATGTCAATATCTGACACTCCCACCACACGTTCAGGTTTAAGTGTTCCCTCAATCATTGATTGCATTAGATTGGGCAGAGGATGTTTGGAGGATTCACCATTTGTGCCACGAGCCTCAGGCATCCTGTTGGCCACTTTCTCTCTGATGCAAGATTTTAGGCGACACCAATGTTTCCTAATCTCTGGAATGGTTCTCTGGGTGACACCAAGGGAGTTGACTTTCTCCAGGATACTGTTCCATATTTTTGTGTTCTGGGACTCAGGAACAGATAATGATGCTTTCCCAAAAATATGGTTCATTTGTGCCCCACATTCTTCCGTTAACAGCTCCAGCTCCTTCTCAGAAAATCTACTTTGGGCTTCCTGGTGCAAGGGTCCTTATCCTCATCAGTCAGACAGGAGCACTCCTTCCTTCCAGCACCTTCATAGGCTTCTGGGTTGTGGTCACACCCTGTAATTAAAAATTTCCAGGTAATTACATCATTGTTCTTCATCGAGAATGCGACTTTTCCTGATTTTTCTTATTTAGAAATCGCATCTGTGTGATTTCTATTCCTATTTGTGAATGCAAATTTGTAGATATCGCTATTAGTGGAAAAATCTCTTACGTAAATCAATTTTTGCTAATTCCAAATAGCAATTTCTACAAAATCGCTATTTAGAAATTGTAAACACTAAGGTGCCAATTCCGATCCGGCAAAATAAATTTGCGTACGACTCGTATCCGTATATTTTCACGTACGAATCGTACAAGTACCGTACAAACTGCGAAGTATGATTCGTATGTGAAAAATACATACGAATTGCGTCGGGAAAAGGGTACGAGAGGGAGCCGGAAATTTTTACGTCCGAATAGCGTCGGGAAAAGTGTACAATAGGGAGCCGGACATTTTTACGTGCAAATCGTAAAACAGAAGTCCGAGCGCGCAAGTACGATCCGTACCACCCGTCCGAATACACAACCGCATGTAAATGGCCCCGTACGGAGCGAACGGTGTAGCACACATGTACACGGGTAAACTTGTGCCCGGATACAAGTCGTACAGCCCCACCTCCCCCCGCATATGTCAGCACCGTACCCCCGTATGTCAGCAACATACCCCCCTCCGCACCGTACCCCAGGACTGTACCCCAGCCCCGCACCTGTACGCACCGTACCCCAGGCCCGTACCCCAGCCCCCCACCTGTACACACCATACCCCAGGTGCGTACCCCAGCCCCGTACCTGTACGCACTCTACCCCAGGACCGTACCCCAGCCCCGCACCTGTATGCGCCGCACCCCAGGCCCATCTCCCAGCCCCGCACCTGTACGCACCGTACCCCAGGCCCGTACTCCAGCCCCCCACCTGTACGTGCCGCACCCCAGGCACATACCCCAGCCCGTACCTGTACGCACCATACCCCAGGACCGTACCCCAGCCCCGCACCTGTACGTGTCGCACCCCAGGCCCGTCTCCCAGCCCCGTACCTGTACGCACCGTACCCCAGCCACCCACCTGTACGCACCGCACCCCAGGCCCGTATCCCAGCCCCGTACCTGTATGCACCGTACCCCAGGACCGTAGTGCCTGTACGCGCCGCACCCCAGGCCTGTACCCCAGCCCCACACCTGTACGTGCCGCACCCCAGGCCCGTATCCCAGCCCCGTACCTGTACGCACCGGACCCCAGGACCGTAGTGCCTGTACGTGCCGCACCCCAGGCCCGTACCCCAGCCCCGTACCTGTACGCACCGTACCCCAACACCATACCCCAGACCCCCACCTGTACGTTCCACACCCCAGGCCCGTACCCCAGCCCCGTATCTGTACGCACCGTACCCCAACACCATACCCCAGCCCCGCACCTGTACGCACCATACCCCAACACCGTACCCCAGCCCCCCACCTGTACACGCCGCACCCCAGGCCCGTACCCCAGCCCCGTACCTGTACGCACCGTACACCAACACCGTACCCCAGCCCCACACCTGTACGCACCATACCCCAACATCGTACCCCAGCCCCGTACCTGTACGCACCGTACCCCAACACCGTACCCCAGCCCCCCACATGTATGCGCCGCACCCCAGGCCCGCACCCCAGGCCCGTACTCCAGCCCCGTACCCGTACGCACTGTACCCCAACACCGTAGCCCAGCCCCGCACCTGTACGCACCGTACCCCAGCACCGTACCCCAGCCCCCCACCTGTACGTGCCGCACCCCAGGCCCGTACCCCAGCCCCGTACCTGTACGCACCGTACCCCAACACCGTGCCCCAGCACCTTCACCCAGCATCGCGTATGTACGGACCTTACCTACACGAAAAAGACTCATACAGGACCAGGACACTGTAAAACAGCACAAGGAGGGTCAATTCGACTCGCGCAACACCATAAAACACATCTACATGACAAAATACATCTCAATGACTGACCTGGCACATCCAAACAGGCAAACAGAGGCCCTAAATCACAACCACCTCTTATAACACACCCACCAAAATTTCAAACACAGCCACACCCACAAATGGACCAATAAAAAGGGCCCACACACACAACCCATGAGTCTTTGCAACAGACCCACTGCTGACAGACCCCACAGACAAACAACTGCACCTTACTTACACCTTAACTACACCTTAACTTACACACCTTCACACAACCTCCTTCACAAACACCCCCTCTTCACATTCACACACACACCGTCACATTCACACACACACACCCACAACCATCCACACGCACACCCCACACCATGCCCACAGACAAGAATCCAAAGTTCACAAGGGCGGAGCTGGACCTCCTTGTCAACGAAGTAATCAGAGTCGAGCCACAGCTGTTTGGAACATTGGTCAGACAGACCAGCATAGCCCAAAAAACTAGCCTGTGGCAGAGGATCGTCGATAAGGTGAATGCTGTTGCGCCCATCTGAAGGACCAGGCATGAATGCCAAGCCTGGTGGTACGATCTGCGCAGGGCAGTCAAGAGGAAAATGAACGAGGAATACGCCCAGAGTAACATCACTGGAGGTGGGCTGCCCCACAGACCCATACATTACCATCCCTGGGAGGAGAAGGGGATGGCCATGCTTCCGCCGGTGGGAGTATACGGAGTCAAAGGAGTCGCAGAGCCTGGTGAGTACACAAACAACTCACGTAACATGGGGGGAATGGCATCCACACCACAAATACACCAAATGCACGCAACTTCCCCCAAGCCCTCACCGCACACAACCACACTAAAAAACCACGCTTATGCCACTAACGTCTCCATGCCCCATTCACAAATAAAGGCAATGCCATGTCCCAGGCCACACCAACCACAAACCCAAGACTGGATGTCCGGGATGCTGGGAGGGTGGGGCTCACACAACACATTGTGCAACTCAGAAGCAGACACCAATGCCCTCAGCCCATATGGCCTAGGTACATACCCATGCACCATGCCCAATGCACAGGGAGTGGCAAAATACTGACAAGGTAGCTGACACTTGGCCCTGCTGTATCCAGCACAAGGCCCTCCTGTGACCACTGTACACTCAAACACCAACTCCACAAGCTCAGATATCTAGCACAGGAACTCACACTCACTGACATGCCAGCATGCACCATGAGGGGACAGACACATCACCTGGGAGACCCAATGACAAATCACACTACACCCAACAGCAGGCCCGGTCACACACCCCCTCTTACACAAGCACACACCCCCAGGGCAGGCAACGGATTTACCCACACTCACAATGGACATGTAACACAACCAGACAAATCCATAGCCAAATAAGCATCCTAGCCAAAATTCAACAGGTCAAACACTCAGGAAAACATATGAATCTGTCCCCCGCAACATACCCATCCCCAAGTGGACATTGAGAGGATTACTAGGCACATCCAACTACCTGGAGGAACTGTGACAACTTGAGTATGTATGAAACATGGATGTGGCATGAAACAGCATTAACATTGTCTCCCTCTCACACACATGGCAACGTCATGGACCTCCCCCCAACAATGTGAGAGAACAATCACAGTCACAGGCTCAGCGTGAAGATGATCCCACCGGCAGCGACGACTCTCACCACTCCGTGGATGACCCCAACCAACCTGGCCCCTCTGGTGCCCAAGTCCCTGCAGCACCTGCGTCCGGTACATCTGTGCCAACCCCCACCCCCATTCCTGCCACATCCCAGGAGACACCCAGGAGCCCTGCTCGCACTGAACAACACAGCCTGTCTGACCAGGAGGGACAAGGTTCTCCGGGCACCCAGGAGGAGGCAGACAACCCCGCAAATGCCATCCCTCAGGGGTCCCGTAGACCCGATGTGCCCACAACGGCAGGCCAGGCTCGTGTGGGCAGGGGTGGTGGGAGAGGAGGCAGGCGGAGGCGAGAACCTGACCAGGCAGCTGAGGGAACCGGTATGTCACACATACGCCACATCCTGGACACATACCAGCGTGACACCAGGGGCATCAGCCAGGTAGTTTCGAGCCTCACAGAGATGAAGGGGACCCTCGACGAGATGAAGAACCTGCAGGCCGAGCAACATGCCAGTCAACAACAACACCAAGGACGGATGGAGGCAAGACTGGCTGAGCTCCTGGCGGTGCAAACGGACATGAGCCGTTCACTCCGTCGGATCGCCGACAACATGGGCAACCCTCCCTGTGCCACCAGGCAAAGACCACCACCAGCCACAGGGAGGGAGGAGGAGGAGGATTCGTCCGACGGAGCATCACAGACATCGTCAAGGCCTGCATCTGAGGGTCCCCCCAGGAAGGTGGGTCGTCCACGGAAAAGACCGTGAGAGGCAGCGGACCATCCACATCTCCCAGGTCACCTGGCCTGGCACCTGGCCCTCTGGCGCAACAGCAGCACCTCATCCAATGACATTCTCTGCCACCTGG
This sequence comes from Triturus cristatus, assembly GCF_964204655.1. Taxonomy (NCBI): domain Eukaryota; kingdom Metazoa; phylum Chordata; class Amphibia; order Caudata; family Salamandridae; genus Triturus; species Triturus cristatus. The sequence continues at coordinate 194,214,042 of NC_140583.1, forward strand.
ACTTGCTGGTCACAGTCTGACCAATGATAACCAACACTGTGTTCTGGACTCTGATGACTTCCAAAGCAAAGGATACCATCTCCCCCTGTGAACTTTGGATTCTATGCACCCGGTAGAGCACCTTAGTTCATCTACGAAAAGACGTACCCCACCATAAATAAAACGTTTATTTTGTCATGAAATGTTGCAGTCATTTTGCATTAGTCCACAACATATGTGTGTGTAAATGTCAAACTATGCCTAAGTGTTGAACTAACTCTACCCATCCATACCCTGGGATCTGAGTCTGGTACAGGACACACATGGGTCACAATGTGTCATTCAATGCAGTCATGGAGCACAATACTCACCTGTGATGGCCTCAAGCTGCTGAGGGGGGGCTTGCAATACTGTGCGAACAGACCTATTTGTAAGAGTATCATTAAGGCGTAGAGGTCATGCCTCATTCGGAGGTTCCCGGGGAGGGAGCCCCAGGTATGTGTTCCCAGGTGGGAGAACTATGTCCTGCATGCTGGAGTATGGTGGATCTGAAGAATGGTGGCCAGGTCAAGGTTGGATGAACGGAGATGGCACTACGGAGTCTCGGATGACAGTGGTACAAGGTTGGTTTTGGGTCGGGGTTGTGGCCTGTCTCCTGAGTGTGGGTGGGGAGTCTGAAGGTCATCCTGCAGCACAAAGTGATCCATTGCAGCTATCTCTGCTGGATGGTGATGTGGCTGGGGCGCGGGATGTTGCAGCTGAGGTGTGCAGATGCACCCTGGATGTGGACAAATTTCCCGGGAGTTTGGATGTGGCTGCTCCGTAGAGGGCAGGGCAGTATTTGACACGGATGTTGTCGTGGACCTGGGGGATGGTCCGTCTTTCCTTGGAGTGGATCTATCTGGGGATCATGTGCATAATTTAGAGGGTGTTGCAGTCTGAGGCACAGATGCTGGTGATTACCATGGCAAATGTGAGCAAGCAATCCATGATGCACACCATCTTGTGTGCGTGGACACTGGGTGCTTGTGCAGGGCTTTTGCGGGTGGGACACAAGCAGTTGACCCAGCTGTAAGGGGACAATCCTCAGAGGTTGACCTCAGTCCTGTACAAGTCCTGCCTCAGGTGGCTGATGTTCTGCCACTCATCAATGGATCTCATGCAATCTTGAATATTGGAACTGGCAATGTCTGCGTCCTTGGTGAGGGTGAGGAGCACCTGGCTGTCAATGGCATACGAGTTGATGATGAGGTTGTGTGCGCATGTGATGGTGGAGAGGGGGGTCCTGGACACATTGTAGATTGACACACTGAGAGATGATACCTGTGCCATGTGCCTGACGACGACACCATACTACATGCAGAAGCCTTGAGTCCCACTCCCATGGCCTTGCTGGGGTACAGAGCCGGTGGGGAGTAGGAGGGACATGACCTGGTTGGTGTGACAGGGCCTGGAAGGCGTGGCAGCGCTGTGTAGGAGTTGCACACTCATCATGCAAAGGTGTTGTGTGTGCGCTTAGTGTATGCCTGAGAGCAGGCGGGAGATTTGTGGATGGACATTGCTTGGAGGGTGTCTGCAACATCACACTGTAGTGTGATGTGGGTCATGCAAGGACCTGAGGGTCGTGCAATGTGCACGTTGCATGTGCAGACGGTCCAGCCTTTGGCACCGCGTGGCCGCAACTGTGGCACAGACAAGCTGATGACAGCCAAAAGAATGGGTTGAGGGCGGAAGGGAGGAGCATCTTTGATGTGTGTGTGTTGCCAAATCCGGAAACTTTGTGTGCCCTTGCTGCAGGGGCAGCAACAGCAGGCGGCATGTCCTGGAAACTATGCCACAAGTTCCACCCAAAGACTAGGATGTCAGAAAGGACCACTGCAACAGGAGTATGTAAAGGAAGGAGTGTCCGGTTTTCCATGGCACACCCAGAGACAAAGGATGCACAATCACCAAAGATGACTGACACCGGATCATGAAACTGAAGGGCGAGCTGCGCACAGCAAACACACCCTCAGCAGGTGTTGACGGCCCGTTGTGGGGACCAACATGCCAAAACACATACACAGCCATGGACTCCATGCACAATAGAGAATCAAATACATGAAGAACAGCATGCAGGTTGCTAATCTACACATAGACTCATATGCGCAACCTTTGACAACTATGCCAGAGATGCCGCATGCACAGTGGCAAGAGACCTGCATTGACAGAGATGAGGCACCTTGGAGGGTGAGGAACACCTTTATTACTCAGCCTCACACCTATGGAAATGCATCAATATGAACAGACACACAGGTCTTTTGGATGAACATGTGGGATCTACACTGGACACACCCTTCGCACCACAGATGCTGTAAATCCATTGGACTGGCACACAAGTGAAGGGGGTGAGCCAAACATCCCCTGCTGCACACGGAGAGGCTGCAATTCCCCATTGAGCCTCTTATGGGGATGTCCCACACTATGTCCACCCGTAGCATCCCGTATGTTTCATAGGGAAGTTTTACACACATTGATGCCTTCGTCACAATCCACAATCCCATTACAGATGACTGTCACGAAGTGTGACTATCAATTCATGTGAGTCATGCTACAAGTCATGTGCCCCATGGTGAGTCGACATGTATGCATAGTGACAAAACCTGCACAGGAGCAGTGCCCACACATTCCAAACAACTACCACACCCAAAATGGCTTGCTGCAATCCTTACCCAAAGGAGACATCTCACCATGTCCGTGCATGTAACGCTTATTCAGCACACGTTGCAATACTCATGAGGAATAGCAGGTGCACAATGATGCCACGAGCAGACAGCATGCGCAACTACCTGGGGATGACAGACACACAAGAAGTCAGGAAAAATATAGTCATCCACATGCATGGTCATGTACTCTACATGAATAAGGTTGACACCATGCTAGTTGAAAACTGAGTGTGTCTGCTAAAATGTGTGGAATGACATCATCACTCGAGTGACACATCAGAACACACCTCTAAGTCACTTAGTATACAGTCAGCTGGACACACACATTGCAACACATGCCACACAAGGCTCCAAGCGTGCACACTCAGACCCAGGGACTCACCATTATGAGAAGAAGTTGCGTATGAGCTGACTCCGGATGTCCTCCTCCTCCTCCTCCTCCTCCTCCTCCTTACTTGCCTTGTGACCAAGGCCTTCATCCTCCACGGGTGGATGTTCCTGCTCATCGGGATCCAGGATGAGTGGCACAGCTTTCTCCACTGCCATGTTGTGCAGCATGCAGCACACAAGGAAGATTTTGCAGACCTTCACCGGTGCATATGGGAGGGACCCGCTTGTCTTGTGGAGGCACCGGAATCGGCTCTTCAGGAGGCCAAATGTCCTCTCAATCACTCGCCTGGTCTGCCCATGGGCGTTGTTGTAACAGTGATTTGCAGTTGTTCTGGGGTTGCGGAGAGGCGTCACCAGCCATGGCATGTTGGGATAGCCAAAGTCCCCTACATGGAAACATCATGTAAAGAAGTGGGTAAGGAGATGCCGTAACATACAAAGATACCGCTAAATACAGGACAAACAGAGTATACCCACCAACAAGACATGCTCGTTCGTTGTGCAGCCGCAGCATCATTTCTGGCACCCTGCTACGCCTCATGATGTAGGCATCGTGTGCTGACCCTGGAAAATGTGCACAGACATGGGAAATCAGCATGTTAGCAAGACACACCACAAGGGCATTGATGGAGTGATAATGTTTTCGGTTTCGATAGGCTACCTCCTGTGCCTGTGGTGGTACCAAAGCCACATGTGTCCCATCAATGGACCCAATTACATGGAGCATCCCTCCCAGGGCATAGAACTCACCCTTGATACCTGTCAACTGCTCAGGAGTTGGAAAATGGATGAAATCATCCAGGTGCTCCAACATGGCTTCTAAAACATCATGCAGGACAAGGCTGAACATGGTCTGGGACATGCCACCCACATCAGCTATGGTGAATTGAAAGGTACCGGTGGCAAAAAAATGTAGGGCTGCCATCACCTTCATCTTGGGGGTCAGCGCAGTAGGATACCTGTGTCGCGGTTGGAGGTGTTGTTCAAGCTTTGCGGTCAAGTCCTCAATCAACTGTTGCGAAAAGCGGTAACGTCTTAGGCAGTCACGTTCCCTCATGGCAGCCAAGTCTGGCATTGGTCGGGGGAGAGGCGGTGGCCTGCACATAATTGGAAGGAAGAACGAAGAGTGATTACCTAACAACATCAATGTCAATGAGCTGAGCACATGCTCAACTGCTAATACACATCAGCGAAATACAGAGTCAGGTCTGTGCTACACATCCAGGACACGTATGGCAGCCAGGTGATACTCCTACGACAAGCCAGCTACACCCGTTGATAGTCACGTTCTACATGACATGGCCTGGAACTAGCTGTGGGCCAGTGTAAGTGAACAGCCAGATACATCACAGGAGTGACATACATCCACACATCTGCATTGGAAGGATGTCATCTCATACAGACTGCTGGCGGCAAGGTAGACACACAGGTCACATGTCATTGGAAATGTACAGATCATACACATAGCAATGAAGGGGTACACGTGAAACACAAAAACACAGACATGGATACGGCGCAGATATGTCCTCATGTCATAAAATCATCTTTGAAGCATCCAGACACACGTAACGTGTGAATCCACATGTGGCATGGTGTGCGTATATGTGTGCCATGCCCATATACACACAGACATATGTTGGATGCAGCAACAGCAGATGCATTTGACGGAACAACACCAGCAAGCTCATGGGAACACATGACACACACAGGACATGTTCACATCGGGGCACGCTGTCACTTAGATGTCAGGTGTTAGTGTCCCTGTCCCTGGCATTAGGGGACATTTGCGGGTGTTGGTGACTGTGCCATACCAGTGATGCAGTGCTTGACACGTTTGTACTACATGCACACATGTGCATTGTGGGAAGGGGAAGTGTGCCACATACTGCCCCATCACACATGACATGTGTACACAGGTCATCACACATCTATTGTGCTAAAACATGAGGAGACATGTGCTACATCACTGCCTGACACACCTAGGCCCTGCACATGTAGGACTGGAATGACTATGACTTGATGTACATCCGTGCACGAGTCTGACACCTCCATTCCATTTGTGTGCGCCTCCTATCACCTGTGTAAGCTGTGAAGCACACCGTACACACGCTCTGAGGGCGTGTGAACGGTCCGTATCATCACACTGTTGTTCCCGCCGGAGTACGGGTGTGTGTAAGGACCGTACACACGTACGTGTACGATCAGTGTGCACACGTACGTGTATGCCCTGGTAGTCCACATACGTGTACACACTGGTCGTACACATAGGTGTACGCCCTGGTAGTCCACGTACGTGTACACACTGGTAGTCCACGTACGTGTACACACTGGTCGTCCACGTACGTGTACGCCCTGGTAGTCCACGTACGTGTACACACTGGTCGTACATGTAGGTGTACGCCCTGGTAGTCCACGTACGTGTACACACTGGTAGTCCACATACGTGTACACACTGGTCGTACATGTAGGTGTACGCCCTGGAAGTCCATGTACGTGTACGCCCTGGTAGTCCACGTACGTGTACACACTGGTCGTACATGTAGGTGTACGCCCTGGTAGTCCACGTACGTGTACACACTGGTAGTCCACGTACGTGTACACACTGGTAGTCCATGTACGTGTATGCCCTGGTAGTCCACGTCATAAGACGGTCCGCCTGTAGTTCTGCCGTGATGTTACTTAAGGCTCCTACAGTGATGTCTATTGTGGTTTCTACGATACGGACCAGTTGCCTTATATTTCTGCTGTTGGACATTGGACCCCAAAAAGGAAGAAATCCCTTAAGGAAATCCCCTCCCTCTTGTCCTGCTGTATCTTTCGGATCAATAATCCCTCTGCCGTATCTGTTTCGATGATGATTTGCAGAAGCGGTGTATGTAGGGGGAAGAAGGAAAGCTATATAACAAGTACCAGAGAAACCCGTTGGTAACCATGTGTAAGCTCTATTATAACAGATGAAATATGTGCCTTGAGATGGCACTAAAGGAGGCGAGTTTTGAGAGGAATAAATGTACGTGTAGGAGCAGTTATTTCTTTGTATGGTGTCAGAAGAGCGATCGTTTATCTTTAAGCAGAGATTTCCCTGATGTGGTATAGTCCAAACCGGTGAAGACTTTCCTTTCTTAACTTTATCACTAAGACTAGACATATATTGGGTGACGTTCCAGTTAGTGTACGCTTTTCTGTCGTCAATGGAGATTTTACTATTTTCCATGATTTTAGCCATAGCTACCATTCCCTTAATCAAAGAACTATGATTAAAATCCGGATCACTAACATGTGAACTAACGGATCGTCTGAATTTGCTTTGAAAGCATTGGAGAAGATGACGAAATAAGCCCAAGCAGAACCCTCATAAGAAAGCGGGAGAACTCAATATGGCATTCCTTTCTCTGTGGTGTGTGGCATAAGTCCACACACCCAACAGTCAGTTGTATTGACCACTAACTGATGTTGATGTAATAGCTGAATAAAGGAATTGTTATAATATTCAGTTCTTCTAATGAGTTCATGTTGAGGAAGAGTATGAAAGAGATGTGGAGAGACAGTTGAAGAAGACGGAGAGGAAGAAGGAGAGACAACTTTTTGCTGCAGAGCATAAATAATCCAACCTATTAACGCCAAAGCAATACACAATAATATAATAATACATAAAGTTATACTGAAACGACTATACATTATTTTACAGGATTCTTTCTTCATTTTATCCTTTCTCTCTCTTATCCCTAGTGTAGTCTCCATCTTTCTAATGGATGCTCACGGCAATCTTCCTCGATCACTGAATTATGATTGTCTGCCGTCCTATGACATTGCAAGTCCTGCAGGCCTATTGCCACTACTCAGGTCACAATTAAGACTCCTACCGTGACCTTGCAACCGGGACAGAATACTACACAAGAGAGAAATCTTAAAAGTTCTTTGTTCTAGGTCTTAGATCGTAGTGTTCCTTTCCAGACGTGGTTTGCTCTTGGAACAATGTTTGTGGATTAGTTGTATTCAAGCGACGATGTGATGGTATTGCTTCCTGAAGAATGTCGTTGTCTTCTTTCTCAGGCAGTGTCCCATTTAGGTGTGCATCACTAAAGGGCATGAATCTTGGAACCTTCTCACTTTCAGAGTCACCAATACCCTTGCGCACCCATTGATCGTAAGGTAAAGGCAAAGGCACTTTCTTACAGTGCACACCGTGAATCCAATTTTTCTTTCCTTCAACTTTAACTGCTGTTCTCGTGGTGAGTAAAACCATCCGGGGCTCTCTCCATCTGAGTTCCAAATTTCTCGTCCTTTGAAAATTCTTGGTGCAGACCTGGTTGGATGGAATGACCTGGGTCTGTGGAGGCCTCCGGCAGAGCACTCTGAACCTGTTGATGGAGAACACGCAATTTAGTCGTAAGATCATGCAGGTAGTCAATCAACATTGGATATGGCAAGTCTGAGTATTTCTTAGGGCGAGGGACTCCCCATACGTTGGCCGGGCGTCCAAAAACCACTTCGTAAGGGCTAAGTCCCAAACGAGAGTGTACTGCAGTTCTGGTGGATAGCAAGGCTAATGGCAAAGCATCGGGCCAATTGAGTCCTGTACTTGCTTGAACCTTCGCTAGTTTTAATTTTAAGGTTCCGTTGTAACATTCTACTAAACCCGCTGACTGTGCATGATTTGTTGCATGGAACTTTTGCTTGATACCAAGACCTGCACAAACTTTTTGCATGACTTGGCCAACAAATTTGCTCCCATTGTCACTCCTGACAATGCGCTGCAAACCAAACCTGGGGAAAAAATCTTTTAGTAGACTTTAGCTGTGGATAAGGCTGTGTTATCCTTTAGAGGGTATGCTTCTATCCATCTTGAAAAGGCGCATACTACCACCAGAACGTATTTGAGCTTGTTGCATCGCTCCTTATGAATATAATCGATCTGCAACACCTCAAATGGTTATGTCGGAGGAGCAAAGTGACCTGCTGGAGTTGGGGTTCCCTTTCCCGGGTTGTACATTAAACAAATAATACAATGTTTCACTACATTGTCTGCGCATTTTGGGATTTGTTCATTTTTCCACACTGGAGCCAGAAGTTTACAAATACCTTTTGCACTTAAGTGGGCTGGACCATGTGCCATGGTAACCACTGGGAGTACATAGGCATCTGGTAACAGCCAACGTTGATGTTCAGATAATTCTACCCAACAGCCCATTTCATCCAACATTCCTGTACTTTCTTTCCACTTGCTTAACTCCCTCTCTGAAGCCTCTTTCTGAACTGCTTTTACACTTTCCACTGTATCCTCATACATTCCTCTCTCTCTGACCCAATTTGCAGGACCCACCACATACATTCGACTTGTAACATCTCTCGCTGTCTTTTTCGCTATTCCATCTGCAAATGCATTTCCTCGACCAACATCATCTGTAATCTTTTTGTGTGCACTACACTTCACGATTGCTATTTGGGTGGGTAAGGCAAGGGATTCGAGAAGATCAGTCACTAACTGACCATGTTGTATTTTGGTGCCATGCGAAGTGAGTAATCCCCTTTCCTTCCAGAGACGCCCAAAGTTGAACGCTACACCAAAGGCATATTGGCTGTCAGTGTATACGTTCACTCTCTTCCCCTTTGACAATACACAAGCTCTCGTTAATGCTATCAATTCTGCTGCTTGCGCTGAATTGTGTCTAATGCGTGCAGTTTCCACAACTGTATGTAAAGTAGTTACAGCATAGGCTGAAACTGTATCTCCAATCCATTAGGCATTTTAAAACAAGAACCGTCTACCCATAGAGTTCCATGCGGATTCTCTAGTGGTGTGTCTTTCAAGTCAATTCTTCCTTTTGTCTCTTCCTCAGTACGGAAGAAACAATCATGTTGCTCCTCAATACTTTTCTCATCTGGAAGGGGCAACAGAGTAGCTGGATTCAGGGTATTACATCGTTTAATGTGGACGTGACTAGACAAAAGCGTCAGCTCGTATCCAGTTAGACGAGCACTCGTAAGATGCTGCGTTTTCGTTCTGTTTAGTAAGGTATCCACTGCATGTGGTACCATGACAATGAGAGTGTTATCCAACACCACTCCAGCAGACTGTCGAATAGAAATTGCTGCTGCTGCTGTCGCTTTGAGACAACTGGGCAATGCTTTAGCTACAGGATCTAACGTAGCTGAAAAATAGGCACATGGCCGCTGTTTGTCTCCAAATTGCTGTGTTAAAACTGACAATGCGCAACCTTCTCTCTCGTGAACATAGAGCGTAAAAGACTTAGTGTAATCAGGGGTGCCTAGTACAGGAGCAGAACACAGAGCGGTGCGTAAATCAGTGAAACTCTTTTGGCACTCATCAGTCCAAGGAAGGGGCTGAGGCGTATCTTTTAAAGTGAGTGCCAACAAAGGTTTGGCTATTAGAGAGAAGTTAGGGATCCACTGCCTACAATAAGAGGTGATACCCAGAAAGGCTCGTACCTCCCTTTGTGTGGATGGCACAGACATTTGCGCAATCGCCTGAATTCGTTCTGGTGTCAATCGTTGTCCCTCCTTTGATAGGAGATGACTCAAATAGGTAACCTCTCGACAGACATATTGTAATTTGGAAGGTGAAACCTTATGATTCAGATTAAACAAATGGCGTAATAATGCAACAGTGACATCTTTGCAAATATTTTCTGAATCAGCGGCGACTAACAAGTCGTCCATGTATTGGATAACAGCAGCACCGGACGGCAGATGAAAAGTATCAAGATGACATTTTAAAGCTTGGCTATAAATGGAGGGACTTTCACAATAGCCCTGAGGTGCGCGCTTAAACCGGAAGCTTCGGCCTCCAAGAGAGAAGCCAAAAATGTCCCTACTCTCTTCTGCAATGGGAATACTAAAGAAGGCATTCTTTAGATCGATAACAGAGAACCAAGTCGCTGTGGAAGGTATCATTGTCAACAGAGCAGTGATATCTGGAACAACAGGGAATTGTGGTACAACAATTTTGTTTACCTCCCGCAGATCAATTACGAAACGATATACAGGTGGCTGAGAAGGATTAGTGCGTTTAAGAACAGGAAGAATAGGACTATTGCATGTGTTACCTCTTGTTTCTTCAACCACACCCTTCTGAATTAAATCATGAATGATTTCAAAAAGCGCTTTTTCATCTTCAATAGAAATTCTATACTGCGGGATGCGCGGTAATTCAACATTGGGCTTGAGAGTGACAACATAAGGTGGAATCTCAAGACAACCCACAATCATTCGGACCCGTGGCCCAAAGCGCTGCTGGAAGAGAGAGCAATTCAGGTGGAAACTGATCTTTGGATAAATACATTGGAGAGATCAATTTCTGTCCTAAAGTAAGATGTACACCAGAAGGAGAACAATATATTGTAGCATGCATTCTTTTGAATAGGTCTAGACCCAACAGATTCTCACCGCAACCGTTCGTCAACAGAAGTGGAGCTTCCAAATCATAAGGACCAACTGAAATAGGCAAAGGGTAAGAAACTGGATTACGAACAGGGGCGCCAGAAAATCCTACAGAAACATTTGTTAAGCCAGACAAAGGTGCCCCAGGGAGTTTAGAATGAATGATAGAACTTCTCATTGCCCCAGTATCTAGAAGAAATGGCTCTGAAACACCCATTGTAGTGACGTTAACATAAGGTCCATTCTGATCTACTGGGATCGACACAGCTCCCTTACTTTGTCCATGGCTGTCCTAGTTAGCATGAAGACTTTCATTCTCGCCTTCAATATAATGGTCTTCATTGTAATACTGTGCAGATCTAACATTTTGCTGATCAAAGTAGTTCACGGAATTGGGAGAAGGAAGGGCACGCTGTTCTTGAGTCAACACACCCCTACCTCTACCTTTGTTTGCTGACTGGAGGCCAGCACGACCTCGTGGAAAAGATAATGCTCCATTGCGCTGCAATAAAACCTGACAACTATTCTTAAAATGACCTTCCTCTCTACAATAGGCACATTGATTAGGTCCTAACAAAGGTCGCGGAATGTATGGCTCAGGTTTTTGATACAACCTCTGAAACTGCGGAGGCTGTTGAAATTGAGGCTGAACATAACGTGGAGGATAGGCTTGTTGCAAGAGAACCTTCGTTTTTAATTCTTTCGTCTTTTTCTCTTGCTTTTCTTTTTCTTCTTTATCCCTGTTTTCATAATATTGTGCAGTAGCCAATATCTGGGCAGAAGAAGAAACAGCCCATGAACTTTCTGAATTTTTCAATTTGTGTGACAGCTCGGGAAGCAAGTTAAATACGAATTTGTCCACAAATAATCGCTGTCCACCTTCTGTAGCCATGTCTTGACCACTGTGGTCGATAAAGGTCTCCTCGAAACGAGTAAAGAAATCAGAGACACTTTCATCTTTCTTTTGTTTGCATGCTGCTAGTTTATCCCAATTTACTCTCAATGCAGGCATCATAGTTTTCATCAATGTAATGATTCTACCAGGAAGTTCCGAAATCAAAGCATCAGGCTTTGCACCACCCACTTGATCCCTATCTGTGGTAGTTATAACATCCCAAGTAGCACCTAATTCCTGCGTGTGATCTTCTCTACGAGTCTTAGCCCATATTGTCTGTGGGACTACATTTCCCATCAACATATCGATATCTGCTAGATTCATAATGCAAGCATCAACTGTCTGTGATAATTCTTTGTAATAACCTGCAGGGTTTTTACGAGGATCCGGTAGAGTCTGCTTAAGGGCCAAAAGTTTTGATCTTTTCCAAGGGACATTTACCCATATGTGTTGAAAATGGGCAGGAATAAGTGGATTAGCACCTGCTGCTGGAACCTCTTCCTTCCATACTGGAGGAACCTCTCTCATAGGATAATACTTCAGTGTCAATTTAACCGACGGATCAGAGTCGAGGAAAGCCTGAGAGGACAATAAGGATCTATAAGGAATAGGTGTCCTTACAGCTTTCTCAACCTTAGAACCCACAATAAGTCCTTTATCAAAATTGGTCTGAACCTCTAATAGATCTTGTGGGATCGGACTCGAACTTACATCTTCCCATTCTTTAACCCCTTCAGCGCTGCACGGATTCCCCCGCGGTGCTGAAGGGTTCGAGCGCGGGCGGGGCCATGACGGAACGGTTCCGTCATGAGCACAGCTCAACCGATGCTCATGACGGAACCGTTCCGTCATGAGCATGGAAGGGGTTAATAAGTGTATCGCACATTGTATTAAAAACATATCTTTGACGATCGGAATCAGCACAGTGGGGGATCTCTGGACGAGGGGGGGATTCAAAACTTTTGAGACGCTGCAGGCGGAGTTCCAGCTGCAGGGCAGTGAGTACTTTCGGTACCTGCAGGTCCGCCATGCGCTGGGCTCCGTCTTCCCGGATGTTGCATCCATTCCGGAGTCTTCCCCCCTGGAGGACAGAGTGCTGGATGGCCATGTCCCGGACAGCACGATCTCCCTCATATACAAGAAGCTGATTAATGATAGATCGTGCCTGTTAACTAGTCTACGCGAGGCTTGGGTGGCCGACGGGCTGGAGCTGGACGACGAGGATTGGATGTCCGCGGTGGCCTCTCCGAAAGAGGTGGCCATCCCGGCTCGCCTTCGTTTCGTCCAGCTCAAGATTCTTCACCGGGTCTACGTGACGGGGCCGAGGCTTCTACGTATGGGTTTTGCCATGGACGGACTGTGTAAGCGTGGCTGTGGTGCGTTGGCGACTTTTATGCATATACTGTGGGAGTGCCCGAAGGTGGAGCGATTCTGGCGTGGTGTGCATGAGGTCCTGCATGTGGTCACGCGTGTAGCGCTGCTGCCCGAAGCGAGGAGGTGCTTGTTGAATGTATGGGAACCGAATGACTACTCGGTTCCGCAGACGCGGTGGGTGACTCTGGGATACATGATAGCGAAACGTGATATTGCTCAATTGTGGGGATCCCAGAGGCCCCCTGCGGTGTCGGCCTGGAAAGAGCACATGGATTGGTGTATGTTCCGTGAAAGGGTGGTGTATGTGGCGAGGGGCAAGCCTGGGGCGTGGGTGAAAATCTGGGGCCCCTGGAACGCCTACCGTGGGGGCATTTGTGAGCCACCACAGCTGCCGGCTGCCTCGCCTGCTCCGTCTCCCTAGCTGGACCCTCTTGCTCGGCCGCGGGCACGCGGCCCCCCAGTCCTTGATCTCCTCCCATCCCCCTCTTCAGATCTTTCCTGCCAGTCTGGATCCCCCACTATGGAGCAAGTGTTGTCATCTTGAATCTCGGGTTGCCTTGCGGTTGTGGTTTTTTGTTGATGTTGTTAGTCCTTAAAATGAAACCGTACTCTGTGGCAGGACGCCGTGAGGCCTGCACCGTTGATTACTCCTGTGTTTCTACTGTACACCGCTGAGACCTTTACTGTCTGTATGTACTATATTTGTGATGCTTTAGCGGCCGGCCGTGCGGTTGTAGGCCCATACCTGTAACCTTTTTATGGATGCAATAAACGGTTTCAAAAAAAAAAAAAAAAAAAAAAAAAAACATATCTTTGCGTATGCACATTCCATTGTAAAAAGGTAGGGATAATATCGGGCACACTGTATTGAGGACCCTTTTTGATCCATTTTCGTGCAAGAGAGTCCAACCTTTCTCGTTCTTCAAAATCTGGGAACTGACTACGAGATTGTCTTCAAGAAAAAGCCGGAGACACATTTAAAGCTTCAAGAAAAGGAGATAGAATACCAGTGACTGTGTCTGTGAGACGCTTACGCACAGACGGAGAATTAGACATAAGAATTGGAGACAAAGTATTAGGAGGACTAATAGAAGGAGAATCGATAACTGCAGGGGGAGCAGAAGGCAAGAGAAATCTGAGATCAGGAGATGAGGGCAAAGAAGTTGAAGTTAACGGTAAAACCGGCAGAGGCGGTAATACTGGAGGAGGCAAATGCGGAAGAGCCGGAACAGGCGGAGGTACCGCTGGCTGCTGAACAGGCTGTAACGGCTGAGGTGCATTGGCACTTTGTGCATAGGGCGGAGGCAACCTTAATAAATGGGACATTAGTGGATATTCTTCTGTATCTTTTTTATTATCATAAGGGGAAACAGGCAACACCGGATAGCATTTATCTATCGCCATACAATGCTGTCTTTCTGCGATTTCAGTCGCATTCTCAATTTCATCGTCTTTAAACTGTTGGGCAGCCTGTATAATTGTCATACCCTGTGCTTTTCTATCTCGTTTTGCTTGCTTAATTTCTTTCTGTTTGGCTTCCTTACGCCAAAGGCGGAAAGAGTCAAACATTGCCGGCCGGGCTTTTCTTTTGAATAAGACTGCTTCTAAATTGTCTAGCACATCAGGATCAAAACTACCATTTTCTGGCCATTTTAGAACACCATCTTTCTTCGTGTATCGGGTCCATGCCTCGCTAAAGGCAATGGGGCCGATACAATGTTTCGAATAGAGCTCATATGTGAGAGTTCCAACCGAAGGAATCGGACTGGAGTCCTCAAGCCGGGAATCCCTATTACAACCAAAGCAACAAATTCTTCCAAACTTAGTCAGACCAGGGATCTCGTGATATCACCGGACTGTTCACAAACTTCAAGGGGGTAAAACTCAGTTAACGCAGTACAAATGCACTTACCCTCAGCTTCGGCTATTGCAATAGTCGAATTTAAGGACCACAAATACTAGGCCTGGGCGGTAAATTCCGTTCCGTTCGCGGAATTTGCGGAATTTGGGTAATTTCGCGTTCCGCGGAGAACGCGAAATTGCCCAAAAATCTGCGTTCCGCAACTTCGCAACATTTTTTGCTTGTTCGCGTTCTCAATATGCGTGTTCGCGAGATATTTCACCCCGAGCACGCAAACAGCGATCGCGAACAGGCAAAAAGTATCGCGAACAAGCAAATCCGCGTGTTCGCGGAATTTCTGCGTGTTCGCGGAGATTTTTTACCGTTTCGCGGAGATTTGCGAAATGCGATTACGCAAATTCCGCCCACCCCTAACAAATACTAAGAAAACAAAAGACAAAAATTGTGGGCGCGACCCACGAAAATACTTAACTAAGGACGTCTTCTCCCGCCAACAGAGGCCCGTCTATCATCTCGCCTTACCATACATCACCAAAGGAAGGGCCAAGGCAGGGCGGCAGTCAGGGCAGCAGTCGTCAGTAGCCGTCAGGAAGGAGTAACCGCGCTGCAAAAGACCTTCGGACCACTTTCGACATACAGGGGTCGCTTAATGTGGCTCGCGAACCCTCCGGAATTTTCTTGCGTGGGTCCTCACTACCTTCAGGCAGAACCGGTACCACTGAAGCCGCCCCACGTTGGGCGCCAGTTGAAGAACCAGAACCTTTTGGGCCTGGCGGCGCAGGGAACACCCTAGTCTCCTGGGTTCTCCTGCTCAGTTACACAGAGACTGGGACACTCTGTCGGCGTTAGAAGATCAGATTTATTAGCTGCAGCTAGTACAGTTGTCCCAGAAGTACACAAGGTAGGTTCTCAGGAGACTGCCACTTCACTCTGTGGCTCACAGACTTAAATACTATATAGAAACATATACATAAACCAAATACACACCCAGAGCATACAAGAAAGAGCCAATAATGAGAGTTGGAAAACATGATAGAACCAATAGGAGAGATTGGAAAACAAAAGTGTCAGATGACTCGAAGAAACCTCTCCTCCAACTATGTTTGTCACCCCTCCCTCAAGCTAATTCATTAACGGATTCGTAACTAACTTGCAGGTGGCGAGATACGTTTGTGTGTGTTGGAGGACAGTTGTGAAACGAGAGAATGCTAGCAGAAGACAGTGAAGGCCAGACGATAAGATAAAGTCAGAAAAGAATAGTGCGAGCCAACAGATAGTTGAGACGGGGATTAGAAAAACCAGACAGGGATTAGTGTACTCGGCTAGACCTAACATCAGCTTTGCAAAAAGAGGCAGAAAGCGTATTTCGACACCAGGCTGCAGACTTTGTTCGCCGTGCTGCCTGAGTGATGGCAACACAAAATGGCGGTGGAGCACAAAATGGCGGGTCGATTTGATCGCGATCAGAAATCGAAGTTCCTCAGCTCCACCCATCTGAGGGGTTTAAGTAAGCCATGCAGAGTGTCTGACTTGCTGAGCTAGCACCACACCTGTGACACCCCACAGGCAAGTGGCACATGTGCAGAGTGAGGTTTGTATCCACTGTTGCCAATGGCAGGTGATTGATCTGTGCCTGTGCGTGTCTGTGTACTATGCTGAGGTTCCGTCAGTGGCCTGCGGCATGTGACTGCTTGGAGGTGCTGTCCATCAGCCTGGTGTTGCATGTGATGCACAGCGTGTGCCATGATCATGGAGTGTGTTTCACCCCTCATGCCACCTGTGTACTTTCAATGCCATGTCCTGCGTTGGGGCTTCCACATAGGCTAATGTCCCTATGAGAAAGGTGCAATTGGTTGCCAGCATAATATGCCCTGTTCTAAATATCAAAGATGTTCAAATGTGTTTCTCTGTGACATGGAGCAGGTGTAGTGATGTTGTCTCACTTTGTCATCCTCACAGGTAACCGCCTACACCAAGGGGGAGATATGGAAGCAGGACGTCAGGGCCGTGAGATCTGTGGAGGGTCGCAGTCGGCGCCTCGCCCAGGTGAGGAAACGCTGGCAGGACATCCGGTGGTGGACCCGGAGAAGCGCCCGGTGGCAGCTCAAGGACTCACCTCCACACAAGCACGGCGGGGGCCGACGACTGACCCAACAGATGAAGTGTGTCCTGGCGGTGGTCTTCCCTGAGTTGGATAGGCGGTTACAGGAGTTGCAGCAGCAGGAAGGGGGCAGGTACATGTGTTTGTTGTGTGTCACCAGCTTTTGTAAGTGCTCAGTTGCCTGGATACACAGCGAGGGTTAATTTGTGCAGTGCATATCATGCTCCCCAAAGTCAAACGGGGCTGTTCCTCCTCCCTTCCCCTAAATGACATGTGTTCCCTGGTCTGTGTGTAATCACTATTGCACATAGTCATCTAGGCTGCCAGTTAATCCAAGTGCATATTGCTTTCTGCATCATGTAGGGGGGGTCTGAGACATGTGTTGTTACCTTGCCTGTGCCCTGTCCTGTACAGTCATTTGGGGGTCCATGTTAGTTGGCACTGATGCTGAGTCTCAACATAGGAGTGTGAGTTTTCAAATGAACAGACTTGCAGCATGCATTAACAATGTTGTGGCCTCAGACATGATGTGCATGAGTGGGAGATATGCAGAGTGCAGGGACGGTAGCTCAGGTTACAGTCAGATAATTCCAGGACAATGGAGCTGTGTTCCCACTACAGTCCCCTAAGACACTCTTGCCTCTGAATCATGTGTGTCATCCAACACTGTGCCGATTCTCTGTGTGTTCAGCATAGTTTGGCCTCTGTGGCATAGTTCCCTGCCCTCATTTGTATTTCTCTGAAGTGTGCTACATGTGCCCATTGTACATGCTGACCCCATTTAGCTTGTGCATCCTCACACTGGGCAGTGCCTGTGTGTCTATGTACAACTATCTGTTGATGGTTGTTGGTCACAAATATGTGTTGGCAGCCTCACGAGGTGATGTGGAGTACATTTAGGAATTTATGATGCACATTGGAGTAAACCCAGATTAAGAGGTGTCACTTCTTGATCTGTCTCAATCACATTGTCTCAGGTATGGGGATTTGTGCGGGCAAGGCATACATGTCCAAACCTTATGTCTCCTTGCCGTGTCTGACCTGTGTGTGATAATTGTCCGGACAGACACTCAACATGCAGTGACCCAGTCAGGTTTTGCTGGGTTTAATGTTTGTGATTTGCAGCATGTGTCAAAAATGGAAATACATGGCTCATGCTCATCCATTTTTGCCACCAGTGTGTGGTCGAGATGCTATGTACTTTGGTCTGTGTGTGCTGACATCTGTGTGGACATTCTTGCTTGCCATGAGGGTGTCTCCTCAGTGCAGGTGCTCCTTATCCAGACACATTGCAGGCCCATTAGCTAATGCATTGTCCTGTGTTTGGACATGTGTGTCATCATGGTACGGATGGTCATGTGACAGGTGGCATGATTCAAGTTTTCAGTCAATAAGTATTGTACCTTGGCACTGACTACACTTGTCAACATGTCTGCATTTTTCCTATGCTTCTTTTTGCTAGTTGGTTGTGAAGGACAATAATGTGCCTGCATGACAGATGTCTCCCAGGGAAGTGCAAAATAAAGTATGTTTACACTTTCCGTGGACACGCAGGCACATTTCACTGGAAGGCACAGTTTGATTACCACTTGTCTTCTGAATATACATATCCATGTTCACACAGTGTGTTTGCATGTGTGTAAGTCCTTGGTTGTTGCTGATACGAACTTACGAGTGTCAAGTCATCCAGACCACCGTGGTGCCATATATATGTACTTACTTCTACACCATTTATTATTTACAGTGGCTTTTTAGAATTCGGCTGCCAGCTCATACAATGACTGTGTAAAAGTATTTTTGTGTGCACATCATTGTGTGACTTCTGTCATGCAGGCAGATGTGTCTTCTGTTCACAAAGTCGCACATTCACACATTCTAAACATGTACATTGTGTAAAGTGTTGTGAGTCCCAAGGGTTTGCAATGTTTTCGGCTATGGTTTCCTAAGTACTCGCAGGTCTCAGAGTGTGGGGACACCTTCAGTATTGAGGTGTGGTTTTTGGCCTTGGGTGCACCAATACTGTTTTGTTCACAGTGAACAAGAGGTGGCATGGATTAATATTCTTGCTGTGCTCAACTGTCCCCAGGCACTAGCTTCTCAGTATAATTTGATATCAAGTTATTTGCTGTTGTGTCATGATCTCTGTTGTTTCCAAGTGTCATGGTGGGTCAACCAACTGGGAAGTGCAGGGTTACATATGTGCGGACTATTGTAGATGTTACTCATGATGCATTTCCTGATATGCACTGTGACATTTTAATTGTGACTCATGTGTCCGTTGTATACAGGTGACTGATTATTTTCTGTCTCTTCACCTTGCCTACAGCATCATCGGAGGACACCAAGGGAGACACCTGCACGGACGTGGAGGAGGGATCCAGCACCGCTGCCACCACTGCTGCGGAGTCTGCGGGAGCAAGTGGCACGGAGGGCGAGTGGAGTCAGGCGGAGGACCTGTCTAGTGACAACACTGACTATGACGCAGACGGGTCCGATGCTGAACTCCTCCAGGGGCCAGAGGTTGCTACGACACCTGGCAGCAGCACTACATCTGTCACCGCCCCCTCCATTCCCATCACCGCCCTCCTAGTTGCTCCGGTCCCTTCTGTCCGTGCTAGGCAACACCGTGTCTCCTTCGTGCCAGGCACCGCACCCCCTGCCCCGGTCCCCCCTGCTGCCCTCACTGCAGAGTCTGTGGACATTCCGCGACAGATGCAGGTTGGACACCCATCGCTGCTGAATGTCCTCCATGGCCAGACCCGAATGATGACGCAGATGGTGTCGTACATGGAGGGCATGTCACAGCGATGTCTGACCAACGGATGTTGCTGAGGTCCATGGACTCTTCACTGATGGCAGCAGTGAGTCTCCTGCAGCGCTTCGTCCCCCCCTACCCCTGCACCATCCACACTTCCCACTCCCATACCTGTCCCAAGCACACACAGACATTCACAAGCACGCACCCCACCAGACACAGCCAGCACAGCACCACGTAAGGGCAAGCGCACTCCTCCTGGCACGCACACTCAGGGGGATGAGGGCACACCCACTGGGTCTGGGGCACACAGGCATACATGCAGCCACAGTCCGAGGCCGCATGGCGCACTAACCAGTCCCTCCAAAGGCACTCCCCTCGGCTCCGCTACCACACCTCCAGAGAAAGAAGCCTACTTGGCTGTGCTGGGCCTCAGCCCCTCTGTCTCTCCAGCCCACAAACGGGAACGGCACTCCACGGGTATGGGAGATGAGCCCCCCCTGTCCCCTTCTCCCCCAGTAGCACTGCACCCCATCACTCCGACCCCCCCTCTCCTTTGAGGCTGTGTTGTCTTCGCGTGAAGGGGAGATGCTTGGCGACCTGGCAGCAGTGTGCAGCACCGAGCTGACCTCCATCTTTGGCGCTGCCCCACCCCCTGTGGTGGAGGCTTCCATTCCTGCACCACCACACCTACCCTTCCACCTCATGTCCCTGCGGTGCCTGGTCCTTCCCCACATGATGCCCCCCCAGTCGAGGAACCTGCGGGTTCCAATGTGCAGGCAAGCTAGGGGAGACGCGTGGCCATGTGTCCCCCCCCCAAGGACTTCATATGTGGACTGGCCATGTGCCTTTGTTAATAGTGTTGTTAACTACTTTTTCTTTTAATGCTGAATAAAGCATTTTGTTTTCCATTTCAACACATTTGCATTTCAGGTATTGATGTGGGTGCTGATGGTCCCGGAGTTGTGGTGGTGGTAATAAGTTATGTGTCAGGAGAAAGTTGTCGTCTGATGCTAATGGGGTAGACCATGGTATCTGCCTGCCATCACAATGTCTCTGGAAGGTATATTTGGTCGTGTGTGCTATTTGTGTTTGGAGACATTGTCCCAAGGACTGTTCCTTCCTCTGTGGCACCTGACAACTACCCTTCAGGGAGTAGCACTTTTGTAGTGCTGACCTGTGTCTAAATTTCCTTTGTTGGTGACGGATCCCTTCAACTATGGCCATGCCTGCTCAGCAATGTCTCCGGCTGCATCCTCTGTGCCATCCTTGCTAGTCACTGTACTTGTGTATTGAGTATGTTGTCATGCCTTAATGGCGACAATCAGCATTTTCCACACTATGCATGTGTGTTATCCCAGCCTAGCACACATGTGGTACTTGTTCTGCAGGGTATTTGAGCACCTGACTGACAATTGTGGGCATTGTATCTGTGGGAAGTCCACCCTATTCCTTCCATGAGAGGCAACATCTTGGTGGCTGTCCCGGCACCTGTACATTCCTATCAGTCCTGGGATGTGCGTGACAGTGTGTGTTCCCTTTGGCTCTCTTAGTGTAGTAGGCATTGACATGAGTATACAGTCTTGTGGCATGATCTCTGTGTGTGTATTGTGCTGCATCCGCCAGGGGTGGGTATGCATGTGTCATTTGTCCTCACACCCACATGTGTGGTGTCATGCAGTGGGGGAAGGACATCCATCCTCATGGATCACTGCTGTCAGTGATGTGTTGTTATGAAACCATCAACATAGTTGAACATTAGGGATGCGTACATACACCCATGGAGTTGTGCTCATCTCATCATGATGTACACACACCCATGACTCTGTCCCCTGCTGGGAGTCCTCTGCACCCACCCCTGACATGTCTCTGTCCACTGCTGGGAGTGATATGCACCCACCCCTCATATTGCAGGCCACTGCTGGGAGTCCTCTGCACCCACCCCTCACATGTCTCTGTCCACTGCTGGGAGTCCTCTGCACCCACCCCTCACATGTCTCTGGCCACTGCTGGGAGTGATATGCACCCACCCCTCATATGTCTGGGCACTGCTGGGAGTCCTCTGCACCCACCCCTCACATGTCTCTGTCCACTGCTGGGAGTGATATGCACCCACCACTCATATGTCTGTCCACTGCTGGGAGTCCTCTGCACCCACCCCTCACATGTCTCTGTCCACTGCTGGGAGTCCTCTGCACCCACCCCTCACATGTCTGTCCACTGCCGGGTGTCCTCTGCACCCACCCCTCACATGTCTGTCCACTGCTGGGAGTGATATGCACCCACCCCTCATATTGCAGGCCACTGCTGGGAATCCTCTGCACCCACCCCTCACATGTCTCTGTCCACTGCTGGGAGTCCTCTGCACCCACCCCTCACATGTCTCTGTCCACTGCTGGGAGTGATATGCACCCACCCCATATATGTCTGTCCACTGCTGGGAGTCCTCTGCACCCACTCCTCACATGTCTCTGTCCACTGCTGGGAGTCCTCTGCACCCACCCCTCACATGTCTGTCCACTGCTGGGAGTCCTCTGCACCCACCCCTCACATGTCTCTGTCCACTGCTGGGAGTGATATGCACCCACCCCTCATATGTCTGTCCACTGCTGGGAGTCCTCTGCACCCACTCCTCATATGTCTCTGTCCACTGCTGGGAGTCCTCTGCACCCACCCCTCACATGTCTATGTCCACTGCTGGGACTCCTTGGCAGACACCCATCCACCCACCCGCACCTTTGGTGCTGTACACTGCTGTCCTGGCCATGTACACACCCCAATATACTGGTTATATGCTGCACCAGGCCCTAAACCAACATTTGTGGTGTGTGTATGCCTTGTATCACTAATCTACTGGTGCCCTAGAGGTACGGGTGATGCGGTCCCTACCCATGCCCTCAGAGCGTGGGTACGGCCCGTACCACCATTGGAGTAGCGATGTAGGGGTACACGTGGTACGCGCTGTACCCACGCCCTCAGAGCATGGGTACGGCCCGTACCACCATTGGAGTGGTGAAGTAGGTGTACGCGTGGTACGGGCCATACCCACGCTCTGAGGGCGTGGGTAAGGCGCGTACCTCTACATCACCACTCCAATGACGGTACGGGCCGTACCCACGCTCTGAGGGTGTGGGTACGGCGCGTACCACGCGTACCCCTACATCGCCACTCCAATGGTGGTACGGGCCGTACCCACGCTCTGAGGGCGTGGGTACGGCGCGTACCACGCGTACCCCTACATCACCACTCCAATGGTGGTACGGGCCGTACCCACGCTCTGAGGGCATGGGTACGGCGCGTACCATGCATACCCCTACATCGCCACTCCAATGGTGGTACGGGCCGTACCCACGCTCTGAGGGCGTGGGTACGGCGCGTACCACGCGTACCCCTACATCACCACTCCAATGGTGGTACGTCCCCCCGTAACCACGCCCTCAGAGCGTGGGTACGGCCCGTACCACCATTGGAGTGGTGATGTAGGGGTATGCGTGGTACGTGCTGTACCCATGCCCTCAGAGTGTGGGTATGGCCCGTACCACCATTGGAGTGGTGATGTAGGGGTACGCGCCGTACCCACGCCCTCAGAGCATGGGTATGGCCTGTAACAAGCGTACACATACTTCACCACTCCAATGGTGGTACGGGCCGTACCCACGCTCTGAGGGTGTGGGTACAGCACATACCACGCGTACCCCTACATCACCACTCTAATGGTGGTACGGGCCGTACCCACGCTCTGAGGGCGTGGTTACGGGCTGTACCACCATTGGAATGGTGACGGCTACGCGTACGCGGGGATTGGTGGACACACACCCCGAAGTGACCAGACCCTGGAGGTAATGTTAGGACAGTATATGGTATTTTACAAATTTGGTGGAGGTTATGTTTCCTGCCCCTCGCCCCCCCTTTGCCCCTGGGTGTTGTGCTGACCTTCTGCGGCATCTGCGTCGGTTTCTGTGCACCAGGTCGTAGGCTTGGAGGGCCGGGATGACACGTAGGATGGGGTCCATGGCTGTCCGTCGCGTCCCGCAGCTGCTTCTTCGCTTCGTCCTAACTTTCCCGGGAGTTTTTAGCTGCCGTAAAAAACTGATCCGTGCGGAGTGACGTAGGCACGAATTGTACTTGCTGGTCCGTAGAACGCTGGCTGACTCCGTCCGGACGTCACGTACGCAATGTCCCGGATCGGAATTGTGGGTATTTTTTTGTCGCACGTAGTTTTTTACGAATCCGTACGATCATTCGTACCCGGGTTTTACCAGATCGGAATCGGCACCCAACTGTCATATATATTACCCTGTAATGCTTTCATGAATATGAATGCCATAGATGAGAGCTGTTTTACAGTGGCTTGTAAAGCATGTAGTGAACACATGGGCCCTTTGTCTGCATTACTACTTCTCCACTGCAATTGCTACTAGATGTTAGGACTACATAGAGGAAGACGATCTGGGGGATAGAGCAGCTCACATAGAAATGAGGGAAGTGTGGGATTCCCATCCACCTGCTCAGCCGTTGCCTACAAAATCACAATTTCTGCATGCCTCTGTCCATGTCAGCAAATTATTTTGCACACCAAAAAAAAAGTTTGCACAACCTTATTTGAATGCGACCATTGGACTATTCGCAAAGTGTGTCTGTTTGCACTCAGGTTGAAAAAAACGCTCTGAATCAGGTTTATTTTTTCTTACATTTAGTTGCCAATACAGTTCTCCACAAGAGTCAAGCTGAATAATCTGTAATGTGTCATTCTTGTTATGAAGGCTATGTGAGGAAATAGTTCTTGATTTAATTGCCCCAGCTAAAATCAATATTTGATTGTCTGGGTCAGTAAGAAGCCAGATCAGACAAAAAGCTTTATTTTTCAAGTGACGTTCAGATCTTCTTCAATTCAGATATCAAAAAGTTAGAAATACAATTTATAAAGCAACCAACACTGGCGATTACATGTTTGAATGTAGTATGCGGATAATACGAACGACAGATTATATAGGCGATAAAAAATTTGAATAAGCATATTTTTAACTCCATTGTTACCTGAAGATGTACTGAAATGTGTTTTAATGCCAGCCTCACACCAGCAGTGATTGCAATTTTTATGCATATATGGATAAACTAATCATAACACTACCATGTTTTTGAAACTAGAAAGGGATCCGAAACAAACTTGTGACTGCATAAGCCTGGTTAGTGTCTCATTGGCAAAGCTATATTTTACCAGGAAGACAAGGTTTAATTGTCATTTCTTTTCATTTTTAAATTTATATGACCATTCCTAGAAATAAGAGCAACTTACACCGATTACCTATAAAAGTCTTAGGCCTCAATTCCGATCTCGGTCGGAAGGCCATCCTTGAGCCGTCCGGAGTCGGCCCTTCCAACCGACTCATCCTGGGATCCGGTTCTACCAAACGACGCGGTACGATGCCCAAATCCCTTTACTTACGGAACGACTTGTTTGCTCCAAATCCGTCCTCATTTACCAAACAAGAAGCATACGGAAATGCAGAATTGAGTCATCCAGAGGCATTTCCTAGTCCAATTCCAGATGCCCTGGTATGATGCATACTTCCTATGCGCCGAATCAGTCGCCACAACCAACACGTCAGAGAGGCTGAATCCGAATCCAAATCATGCTACAACATGATTCCCATGAATGAGAGGGTGCAGCCATGAATTCCATCGTGCATGTCATCCCTATACTTGACTTCTTTGAGCACTACTACAGCTGCATCCGACATGGTCGTCGCAGAAGGTGAAGTCTGACATACCCATACACAATAACGTAACTACCCTGCGAAAGACAATGCAAGAGAAAGCAGGGGCACAACTACAGCCAAAGAGGGGAGGGGAGAATACTTCCAGCAATATAGTTTCAAATTTGTGGTTGTGGGGCAAATATTCCCAGCAATGTAGAGCCAAATTGGGGATTGTGGGGCAAATACACCGAGCAATGTTAAGCCAATCCGGGGGTTGTGGTGAAAATACACACAGCAATGTAAAGGCAATATACATTTTTGAGTTAGGGCCAAATACCCCCAGCAAAGTAGAGCCAAATTGGGGATTGTGGGGCAAATACACCCAGCAATGTTAAGCCAATCTGGGGGTTGTGGTGCAAATACAGAAAGCAATTTAGAGACTATTTTTGGGTTAGGGCCAAATACCCCCAGCAGTGTAGAGCCAAATTGGGGGTTGTGTGTCAAATACCCACATCAATGTATATGCAAATCTGGGTTTTGGGGGGCAAATACCCCATTCAGGTTGAAGCAAATATGGGGGTTGTAGGCAAATACCACATTCATGTAGATGCAAATATGGGGTGAGGGGCAAATACCCCATTCATGTAGATGCAAATATAGGGTGGGGGCAAATTCCCCAGCAATGTGTACGTGAACAATATAACTTGTGCTCAAGCAAAGTGCCTCAATTTCTACAGGTGGAGTACATGCTATAGGAAAGTCTACATAAACAACCACAAAGGTCATTTCCATGAAATGCATTCCCATACTGTTGCAGCAAAAGGTACTGACTACATTGAGGAATGGGCTGAGTGGAGATGCAAGTCCTCAAGGGACCACTAATGAACAAACATACCCCCATCACTTAGTAAATGGCCCCTTAAAGCCTGTGAAATACTGGGGAGCTGATGCGCAAACAAGACAGACCAGCCACCTACAGCAGCTCAAGGACTGTATTTGTGTGTGGGGAAGCTGTCTCAGCCCAGGCTGACACACATGATGGGGGGCGAAAACCATAGAGCCCTATGGGTGTTGAGATCCAATCAGAAAGTGTTCGGCATACCCTTGGATTGACCCTGATGGCAATTGCCATTGGTTGATATGCTGGTGCATCAGGGTCACCTGTGGGTCATGGTTTTGGCAACCTTTGTAAACCACACTAAGAGACTGACTCACTTACAGAGTCCCCACCAGGCAACTGCAATGTGGTGACAGGATTTTCTTGGCTGACCAGCTGTGCTGTAAATTGAGGTAGGGGAACAGCCTTTGGAGCATACTCACCTTGGTGCACTGCCTTACATGCCTTGACAGAGGTAGTGCTATCTCCCCCACAAGACCATCACTTTCAGTTAATGGAAGGTGCAAGGAAGTTGCGTTGTATGTAAGGGCCTTACAGGGAGTGAAGTAACATTTGGACAGTCTGACTTATATACCACCCCCTTGGTCAGCAGCAGTGTGCCTATTTTTTTTAAAAAAAACCTTGACATGTAAAAGCACAGAGGCCAGATTAAAGAGATGATCACATATTATGTGCCAATTATTTATGCTAAGTAAAAAATATCAATGAAAAAATATAGAATTCAAAAATATTGACTCCCTATGCTTAAACAGGTAAGTACATAGATATCAGAAATTAAATATCGATGTAACAAATATAGTTGTACAAAATATCAAAATTTATGCATATATATATATATATTCCAAAGCAAAAAGTCAATCTCGTCCGCACTCGGGAAAAATGCAGGCAACCAACAATCTTAAATTCCACATTTAATCCACACAACGCGTTTCGGCGAGAGCCTTGATCACGTGTGAAAGTGCACAGTAATACAGACACTGATAAAGTTACACGATCACGTCACCCTTCGAGGGTCCCAGCATTCCAGCAGCAGCTACTTGCTAGTATATATATATATATATTATGCAATGTTATTTTTTTCATAGAAATGAAGTTGAAACATATATTTATGTTTGGTGTCAATATTGATAAGCGCATTACATTTTCTGCTTTGTTTATATACTGAATACGATTAAATTGAACTATAACTTTATTGCAACAATGTAGCAGACACAATGTTTTCTATGTTTACTAAACGTTGACGTAATACGGAGGCTGCACCTTTAAATGTATCACTTGCACTTTGAATCCCCGCCCGTGATCAAGGAGTGATTGAAACTGCGAAACGCGTAGGGATATCCGTTGAATAAAGCACGTCTTGAAATTGAGGCCACGGCACCAGTGATTTTACTTTATAACTGTAAACTGGATTGCGTTGGAAATTGTTGGGAGTGGCATCCTGGCCGTGTTGCCCGCCGTCGAAGTGGCTTTGGTGTGCCGAACGATACGTTGGAATTTAAAAACATTTACCGGAGCCCGCCCCTGAGAACGTCGATCAGCAAGCAGTGTTTCGTGCCGGATTTGAAGTCACCTGGAACACCGAAGTACCGGGAAAAGGAACCGGTCGAGCCTTTGATATATGAGGTCGCGGTTAAGGTGAGCAGATTTCTCAAGGCACCATCTGCACCGATCATTGTTAATAACATCAGGGAGCAATACGGAGCTTAGCGGTGCTAGGATTAGCAGACACAAAGCCAAAGACAGACGTTACGTACATAGCATGTTCTGATTTCATTGAAACTCAGTTGAAATCGACAGTATGACAACGGAAGGGAACAATAAAAGACGAGAAGCAGCAAATCAGTTGTTTACTAAAACAGCATCAACTGTTGGAACAGACACCCTGGGTGTTCAAACTATCGCTAAAAATGGAGATGACAAGCGTAAATTATGGGACACACTATGGAAGGTGTTAAAAAAGGAACAGTCGAAGTGGTGGGAAGCTACGGCTTTACAGCAATATGTAGATGTTGGGAGAATCCCGCGTGTGCTCCGCATCTACATTATTCCTACTTTTCAGAATCCTGATCCCAAAATGATTAATAAATGGATGAACAATAATCACGAATGTTCGTCAAACATGCTGAAAATATTGATAAAATACGCTGAAAAAGAGTGTAATAAGCTAAATGAAGAGAGTGAGGATATCGTTAAGAGATTAAAAGAACTGTATGATTCGGAGGAGTTTGAACGAGAAATGGCTAAAATGAATAAAAGGTTAGAAAAAATAGAAGAAGAGACGAAAACAAAGAAACTAATTAAGTTTGAAAGAGATGAAATGGATTATAGCAAGGGACAAATCCTGACGTTCAGTAAAAAATTTAATCATTTGAGAAAAAGAACCACTGAAACAATTAATCAAGAACAGGCGACTACCTCCAAAACAGTGACCGCAATTGTGGAGAAAGCGATAAATATATCTGAAACTGTGGACAGTGACGAGGGTGATCCTCCAGAACCAAATGTGGTAAAAGATTGAATTTTAATGGAATTTACACTCATGGCGAAAGGAAGAGTACAGAATATACAAGCAAACAGCGAAAGCCCGGGCAGAGGTCGAGGGCGCGGAGGAAGAGGAGGAAACAAAGCAAGGCTCGTCAACAGCAGTCTTCAAGACAACCCAGTGGGAATGCTAACAAGGGGGAAGAAGGCCAAAAAATGAAGGAGAAAATGACTGTGGTAAACCTTTCTGATTACACTTTGTCTAAAACTGAACTTGAAGTATTGTCGTTGGGGTTGTCCTTTTGTCCATCTTCCAAGTTCAATTACACAGAAACACGTATTGATTTATTTAATTTTGTTAGGAAGTTAAAGTTAAAAAAATGGTTTGCAAACAGTAAGACACCTAACATTGAGAATGTGAGCTGATCCCTCAATATTAACAACACATGATATTGACACTTTGCATACGGTTTATGAACTTGGGAATGTTGAATCTTTTATTGATGATCCATTTTTAAACCTAATCAATACAGGTATTGATATTGGGATAAGTGCTGGGACGCATTTTAAACCAAAGTCTATTTTTATACCCTGTATCAACAATGATGCCATTAATTGTTTTGAGAGAGGGATGATCAATGATTTGAAAAGAATTCAAAAGAAAAATTCAAATTTTGCACAAAATATGGATAAAAAACATGGAGAAGCATTACAGAATCTAGAAGACCGGAGAGATATTGTAATTAAAAAATCTGACAAGGGAGGAAATGTGGTCATCTGGCCTCTCCAGATGTATTTAAAGGAAGGTGAAACTCAATTGGCAGATAGTAAAAAATACTGTCTTACAACCAAAAATGCATATGATGTTGCAAACAAACAAGTGACAGACAGGTTAACTGACTGGCGAGATCAAGGCATATTAGAATGGGATGAATTCCTATTCTTATTATGCAAAGATCCAAAAATTCCAATATTGTATTTATTGCCTAAAATTCATAAAAATTTAAGATGTCCACCAGGCAGACCCATTGTGTCCTCAAGAGGTAGTTCTCTTGAGAATATATCAAAGTACGTTGACTATTTTTTGCAGCCTCTAGTGCAAGGATTACCCTCTTACATTAAAGATACAGGGGATTTTTTGAAAATCATTAATGACATTATGTGGGAAGACAGTTACCTATTAATGAGTATGGATGTATGCAGTTTATATACTAGCATTCCCCAGAATCAAGGTATAGATGCATGTAGATACTTCCTTAAGGGAAGATCGTTGTCTTTTTTGTTACACACAGAAATGATTATAGAAATGATCTCAATGTGTCTCAAAAACAATTTTTTTCTGTTTAACAAAGTGATATACAGACAGACCCAGGGGACGGCGATGGGAAGCTGCTTCGCCCCCAGCTTTGCAGGTTTATATCTCGGCTGGTGGGAGGAGCAGATTGTCAGAAACACCAGACAATATCATGACCACGTCGTCCTCTGGGTTAGATATATTGACGATATCTTCTGCGTCTGGAAGGGCACAGAAACTCAGGCACAGAATTTTGTTTCTGATTTGAATAACAACACGCTGAATTTACAATTTACCAGTGAAACTAACAAAAGCTTTATTGAGTTTCTGGATCTACGATTGGAAATTCATGATAAAAAGATATGTAGTAAATTATTCAGAAAAACAACAGCTGGTAATACTTTGCTACACGCCATGAGTTGCCATCCTAAGAATTTGATAAATAGCATTCCATTTGGTGAATTGTTACGCGCTAAAAGAAATTGCAGCACAGAAGAGAATTGTGCACTGGAAGAAAAGGTGATGAATCAAAGATTTATAGAACGTGGCTACAGTAAAGCTACCATTAATTCAGCTATTGAAAGAGTAGCTAAAATAAAAAGAAAAGACATGTTCATAAGAAAAGAAAGGGTGGAAACTAATGAACAGCTACGATTCATCACAACCTATCACAACAAACTTGGGATGTAAGAAAAAGTCTGAACAAATATTGGGAAATTTTAAAAACTAATATCGATCTTAAAGAAAAGATAGGTAAACATCCCTCCATCACGTTTAGGAAAGCTAAATCCCTAAGAGATGTTTTGATGACCAGTACAATAAAAGAAACCAAGAAACTAAATGTGATACAAGGTTTCTTTACTTGCAATAAGTGCAAAGCATGCAAATTCAGTCAAAGCTGTAAGACTGTGAAATTAAATAATGAAAGACCAGCGTACAAAATTTCGAAGCATTTGACATGTGATACTGAATATGCAATCTATGCACTTAAATGTCCATGTAACCAATTTTATATTGGAAGTACCATCCACAAAGTAAAGAAAAGGATTCTAGAACATTTTAGGGCTGTAAAGAATAATGACAAACAATATCCGGTAGCCCGCCATTTCTGTCAGAAACACAATCAAAATGTCAATCTTCTGAAATTCATGGTGTTGGATTGTGTTCCCCTTAGGGAAAGGGGGGGCAATCGAACATTGGAATTGAGGAAGATGGAATCGAAAATGATTATTAAATATGACACCATGTGCCCCATAGGTTTGAATCAGGATGAGGAAATGTCAATACATTTGAGATGAATTTTTGTCCAAATACTGCAATTGTCGTAACATGTTTTTAAGGGTTTTTAAAGTTTTATTAATTTTGACACACAGCAGTCTTCCTAGTTAACAGTAATTTTTGGTTTGTTGCAGGATTGAAGAAGATAAAAACAAGCAGTTGTAGCACTCTGAATAGATGTAAAGAAGACACCACACTAATATGATTATCACTCACTGGAGTTATAACAATTTATGTTTTTTATATTTTATATAAACACCCACTTGGGTTGCAATGTTATTTTTTTCATAGAAATGAAGTTGAAACATATATTTATGTTTGGTGTCAATATTGATAAGCGCATTACATTTTCTGCTTTGTTTATATACTGAATACGATGAAATTGAACTATAACTTTATTGCAACAATGTAGCAGACAAAATGTTTTCTATGTTTACTAAACGTTGACGTAATACGGAGGCTGCACCTTTAAATGTATCACTTGCACTTTGAATCCCCGCCCGTGATCAAGGAGTGATTGAAACTCCGAAACGCGTAGGGGTATCCGTTGAATAAAGCACGTCTTGAAATTGAGGCCACGGCACCAGTGAGTGATCTTTATAACTGTAAACTGGATTGCGCTGGAAAATATATATATGTATATATATACATATATATATATATATATATACATATATTACCTACTGGCGGTCGCCAGTAGGTAGTTATAGTTAGGACCACGTTTCCATAGGAAAACCTCAACATTCTATTTTGAATAACTTTGGCGCCGGTCGACGAATCCTCGCGAATTTCTCAAAATAGGTGGGGCGCTACGCTCCGCTCCTACCCTGAAAGTCTCGGGGGGATTCGTCAAGCGGGGGCTGAGATAAAAGGGGGGTCCCAAAACGCGTTTTTCCCATGCATTTTTCCATAGGACCTTTAGAACGAGCTACAGCCCGAACGGCTGAACAGAATTACTAGAAATTTGGCAGAGAGGTAGTCCCTAGGTCAAGGAAGTGCCTTTTGTAGGTTTGGTGTAAATCTGTTCAGTAGATTCTGAGAAAATAGCCTTTAAATCAATATATATATCTGAGCCCGCTTACGGTACGCTTACCGTACGCTTACCGTACGCTTACCGTAAGCTTACGGTGGCGTGCGCGAGCGCTCTTAGATCTTAGTAAACATTCGAATCGGCCGAAACCAGGAAGCGGCGTCCGCCATTTTGTCTCTCGCACTGAGTGTTGTTTATCAAACATGATGGCCAAAAACATGTTACGGGGCTGTTTTGACAACTCCCTCCCACATAGTCATGTTGAGGGAGTCCCCAAACATCCCCCAAGAGCAAAAACGGTTTTATTTTTTTTTCGGCAATTTCGCGGGGTACGCTTACCGTACGCTTACCGTAAGCTTACCGTACGCTTACGGTAAAAAAATAAAAATAAAAAAAACACTATCCACACTTACCCCACCCCCTGTGCTTTTGGTGGCCGCAGGCCACCAAATGTGCAGGGCTTATTAATAGAGAAAAAAAACGTAATTTTGGCAACATGAAATTATAAAATCGAAATAAAAAAAACACTATCCACATTGACCTCACCCCCTGTGCTTTTGGTGGGCGAAGGCCACCAAATGTACAGGGCTTATTAAAGTTGATAAAAACCGTGCACGGAACGAACTGCGTTAAGTGGGCGCGCACGCCACAAATGGCGTAAAGTAACTTAGCATTTAAAAAACCGTACAAATTCACTGAAAAAACCATAGGTTTCACACACGTTATAGTTAGGAAATAGCATTTAAAAAACCTTGCTAATTCACTGAAAAAACCATAGGTTTCACACATGTTATAGTTAGCTGGACATTTTACTGATAAAAAACCAATGAAATTCCCCCGTTATAGTTACTGTAGGCAACTATAACTCACGCGACCGTAATCCTCTGCTGATGACATATGTGTCTTTATGAAAAAAAAATAATTGTAATATATGTATAGCTAAAATTTAATGGAAGAAGATATGGGCAAATAAGTGTCTAAATACAGTATTAGCATCAGCAGAGGATTGCGGTCGCGTGAGTTATAGTTGCCTACAGTAACTATAACGGGGGAATTTCATTGGTTTTTTATCAGTAAAATGTCCAGCTAACTATAACATGTGTGAAACCTATGGTTTTTTCAGTGAATATATATATATATATATATTCGTTCCTCATTCTCAGAAAAAGCCGGGTCACTGTAAGCCGCGGTGCACCTCCGGGTCCCAGGCGACCTGGTTTCGTATGCCACTTCTCGTGCAACCAAGCATGCGTGCACTCCTCTCATGCAATAACGCCAACTCCGAAAAAGCTCCATAGAGTTTTCATTTTCAATACATCGAGCCAAACAAAAGCACCCAACGCGTTTCGGCGAAGCCGCCTTGCTCACATCAAATATAAAAAATTAAGTAGATTTATTATACATTTTAGAAAATATAAATAAACTTAATTTAAAAAAGGTACACACACATAATTCATATATATTTAATTTAAAACAACTAATAAACTATCAATTTTAATTTAGATTATAATTTTAAAATTATATATCTATATACCTCTATCTATCTATCTATACATATATAAATATATATATATATATATATAAATATATATATATATATATATATATATATATAATTCACAGAAAAAAACATAGGTTTCAGGGGTGTTATAGTTAGCTGGCCATTTCACTCATGCAAAACCATAGAAATTCCTCCATTATAGTTAGTTCTGCTAACTATAACTCGCTCGCCCGCAATGCACTGCTGATGACGTCACATATTGCATCATTCATGACATGGTCAGTGACATCACTGATGACATCACTGATGACATCTCAAATGACCACTGATGACATCACTGATTACATCATCCAGTGAATGTGGTTTAGTTTGAAATTTAAATATGGATTATATATATACCAATCTGTATTGAAGATTGAGTGGATATATAAATGCCTGGATGGAGGATTTAGTGGCTGTCTGACTGTCTGTTTAAGTGAGTAATTAAAAGTGTCTCACTTAATACATGGATTAGTAACTAAACTATGTGAATGTGTGCAGCACTGTCTCTGTTGTTGTATAACATGCTGCATCAGTTGGTCACTAACTACATAAGTGTGTATATTAGTTATTGATTAGTTGGGTGAGTATTTGCATGGGACACTGAGTTTGTGTGTGGTTGGATGGGGTGTGTGTAACTCTATGTATAGATGTGTGAATGGTTGATTGACTAGGTGTATAGGTTTAAGAGTGCATGTGGAAACAGTTGTTTGGGTGACTGAGTGTATTTATTTGTGTGTTGGTGAGCGAATATATGTTTTAGTTGTACATCTTCAACAAAGTAAAAAAATAAAAGGCATTGTATGTGAGAGTTGGTGTATATAAATAAGTATGTGTAAGAGTCAGTGATTGTGAGAGTAACTATATGAATGAGTGTATAATTGTAATGGTGATTTTTTAACATATTTACTTTGAGTTACTATATGTTTGAATAAATGAGGTGTTGTTGGATAATTGTGTAAGTGAGTAAATGTAAGTGTGATTATTTTTTTTCATGAGTGATTAGGATGACTGCATAACCGACTAAGATGACTGCTGATGTGTCAATGTCTATATATGTGTCTAAGTGCATTTGATAGTGTTCTATTAATTAGTGACTGCATGTATAACTGATTCTGTTGTTGAATGGGTAGTTGTGTGTGTAGACTTAGGAATCAGTGAGTGGGTATGTAGTAACTGGTATTGGTGTGTCAATGGTTTCAAATATGGTACTCTGTATTTTACAGTGAGTGATGAAAGGTTATACTAGTGTATGATGAGGTGTATCAGATTATCACGTGGCTGATGTTATCAGTTATGTCATTTGAGATGTCATCAATGATGTCACTGACCATGTCATGAATGATGCAATATGTGACATCATCAGCAGTGCATTGCGGGCGCGCAAGTTATAGTTAGCAGAACTAACTATAACGGAGGAATTTCTATAGTTTTGTACGAGTGAAATGGCCAGCTAACTATAACACCCCTGAAACCTATGGTTTTTTCTGCCAATTTCTAAGGTTTTTTAAATGCTAATTTCTAACTATAACATCTCTGAAACCTATGGTTTTTTAGTGAATTTCAAAGCTTTTTAAATGCTAATTTCTAACTATAACGTCTCTGAAACCTATGTTTTTTTTCAGTGAATTTCAAAGGTTTTTTAAATGCAAATTTTTAAGTGTGATAGTAGTTATACCTATTTTTTTGTACTGATTTTCTACAGTTTTTTAACTGTTTATTTATCAATATTTTATTCATTAAATAACATTATATATTTTTCTGAAAATTGCACAAAAAAATGTTTACAATAATTCAAACTGAAATATTGATTAATTTTCTTGTTTTCATTTTTTATTTGAATATATATATATTATTTTCTTTAAAAAAAAATTCCAATTTTTTTTTCGGAGTCGCGCACTCAAAGCGTACACATCACGGTGGGTGCGCGCATTCTAGCTGCAATTTTAGAAAAGTCATGAAGGATCTGCTTACGGTGTGCGATGGTTGGGTGTTTTTTAGTTACATCACATGCATTTAATATTAAGTGATGTGCACGATTGGTAAGCGAACAGTCCGCGACTCCTGCTCCCGCGCATTCCCGACACATGCACATTACTGTACGAGATGCTTGCGTGGTTGCGGGTCCACCGTGACGTCATACACCTGCTGGGGCCCGCTGGGTGCGGTTCTCCCGCAAAAAAAATGTATGTTCCAAAATGATATGTATCTGTCTTTAATATACATATTATGGCAAGAGATTATCTAAGATATTCATAAAAATAATATATTTGTACTTATAATAAACTTATATTATTCTTAAATATATTTTCGCGAAGTTGGGTGCGTGCATCGTGAGTGCAGAGAACCAGGTCAGCAGAGCCATCGTAGAGCCAAAGAACTAGGTCAGCAGAGCTGCTCTAGTGCCTAAGAAGCAGGTCAGCAGAGCTGCTCTAGAACCAGAGAACCAGGTCAGCAGAGCTGCTCTAGAGCCAGAGACCCAGGTCAGCAAAGCTGCTCTAGAGGCCGAGAACCAGGTCAGCAGAGCTGCTGTAGAGCCAGAGAGACCAGGTCAGCAGTGCTGCTTTAGAGGGAGAGAACCAGGTCAGCAGAACTGCTTTAGAGTCAGAGAACCAGGTCAGCAGAGCTGCTATCGAGCCAGAGAACCAGGTCAGCAGAGCTGCTTTAGAGCCATAGAACCAGGTCAGCAGAGCTGCTCTAGGGGCAGAGAACCAGGTCAGCAGAACTGCTTTAGAGCCAGAGAACCAGGTCAGCAGAGCTCTTTAGAGGGAGAGAACCAGGTCAGCAGAGCTGCTTTAGAGCCAGAGAACCAGGTCAGCAGAGCTAGCTCTAGAGCCAGAGAACCAGGTCAGCAGAGCTGCTTTAGAGCCATAGAACCAGGTCAGCAGAGCTGCTTTAGAGCCGGAGAACCAGGTCAACAGAGCTGCTTTAGAGGCAGAGAACCAGGTCAGCAGAGCTGCTTTAGAGGTAGAGAACCAGGTAAGCAGAGATGCTTTAGAGCCAGAGAAACAGGTCAGCAGGGCTGCTTAAGAGCCATAGACCCAGGTCAGCAGAGCTGCTCTAAAGGCAGAGAACCAGGTCAGTAGAGCTGATTTAGAGGGAGAGAACCAGGTCAGCAGAGCTGCTTTGGAGCCAGAGAACCAGGTCAGCAGAGCGGCTCTACAGCCAAAGTACCCGGTCAGCAGAGCTGCTTTAGAGCCAGAGAACCAGGTCAGCAGAGCTGGTCTATAGCCAGAGAACCAGGTCAGCAGAGCTGCTTTAGAGCCATAGAACCAGGGCAGCAGAGCTGCTTTAGAGCCAGAGAACCAGGTCAGGTCAGTAGAGCTGCTCTAGAGCCTAAGAACCGGGTCAGCAGAGCTGCTCTAGAGCCAGAGAACCACATCAGCAGAGCTGCTGTAGAGCCAGAGAAACCAGGTCAGTAGAGCTGCTTTAGAGAGAGAACCAGGTCAGCAGAGCTGCTTTAGAGGGAGAGAACCAGGTCAGCAGAGCTGCTTTAGACCAAAAGGGACCAGGTCAGCAGAGCTGCTCTAGAGTCCGATAACCAGGTCAGCAAAACTGCTTTAGAGCCATAGAACCGGGCCAGCAGAGATGCTTTAGAGCCAGAGAACCAGGTCAGAAAAGCTGTTGTAGAGCCAGAGAACCAGGTCAGCAGAGCTGCTCTAGAGCCTAAGAATGAGGTCAGCAGAGCTGCTCTAGAGCCAGA
The DNA here is from genome assembly GCF_964204655.1 of Triturus cristatus. Lineage (NCBI taxonomy): Eukaryota > Metazoa > Chordata > Amphibia > Caudata > Salamandridae > Triturus > Triturus cristatus. Next base: position 194,251,426 of record NC_140583.1, read on the forward strand.
GAACCAGGTCAGCAGACCTGCTGTAGAGCCAGAGAAACCAGGTCAGCATAGCTGATTTAGAGGGAGAGAACCAGGTCAGCAGAGCTGCTTTAGAGCCAGAGAACCAGGCCAGCAGAGCTGCTTTAGAGCCAGAGAACCAGGTCAGCAGAGCTGCTCTAGAGCCAGAGAACCAGGTCAGCAGAGCTGATTTAGAGCCATAGAACCAGGTCAGCAGAGCTGCTTTAGAGCTAGAGAACCAGGTCAGCAGAGCTGCACTGTAGTCTAAGAACTAGGTCAGCAGAGCTGCTCTAGAGCCAGAGAACCAGGTCAGCAGAGCTGCTTTAGAGCCAGAGAACCAGGTCAGCAGAGCTGCTCTAGAGCCAGAGAACCAAGTCAGCAGAGCTGATTTAGGGCCAGAGAAACCTGGTCAGTAGAGTTGCTTTAGAGGGAGAGAACCAGGTCAGCAGAGCTGCTCTAGAGCCAGAGAACCATGTCAGCAGAACTGCTTTAGAGCCATAGAACCAAGTCAGCAGAGCTGTTGTAGAGCCAGAGAACCAGATCAGCAGAGCTGCACTGTAGTCTAAGAACTAGGTCAGCAGAGCTGCTCTAGAGCCAGAGAACCAGGTCAGCAGAGCTGCTTTAGAACCAGAGAACCAGGTCAGCAGAGCTGCTCTAGAGCCAGAGAACCAAGTCAGCAGAGCTGATTTAGGGCCAGAGAAACCTGGTCAGTAGAGTTGCTTTAGAGGGAGAGAACCAGGTCAGCAGAACTGCTTTAGAGCCATAGAACCAAGTCAGCAGAGCTGTTGTAGAGCCAGATAACCAGATCAGCAGAGCTGCACTGTAGTCTCAGAACTAGGGCAGCAGAGCTGCTCTAGAGCCAGAGAACCATGTCAGCAGATCTGCTGTAGAGCCAGAGAAACCAGGTCAGCAGAACAGCTTTAGAGGGAGAGATCCAGGTCAGCAGAGCTGCTTTAGACCAAAAGGGACCAGGTCAGCAGAGCTGCTCTAGAGTCCGATAACCAGGTCAGCAAAACTGCTTTAGAGCCATAGAACCGGGTCAGCAGAGATGCTTTAGAGCCAGAGAACCAGGTCAGCAAAGCTGTTGTAGAGCCAGAGAACCAGGTCAGCAGAGCTGCTTTAGAGCCTAAGAATGAGGTCAGCAGAGCTGCTCTAGAGCCAGAGAACCAGGTCAGCAGACCTGCTGTAGAGCCAGAGAAACCAGGTCAGCATAGCTGATTTAGAGGGAGAGAACCAGGTCAGCAGAGCTGCTTTAGAGCCAGAGAACCAGGCCAGCAGAGCTGCTTTAGAGCCAGAGAACCAGGTCAGCAGAGCTGCTCTAGAGCCAGAGAACCAAGTCAGCAGAGCTGATTTAGAGCCATAGAACCAGGTCAGCAGAGCTGCTTTAGAGCTAGAGAACCAGGTCAGCAGAGCTGCACTGTAGTCTAAGAACTAGGTCATCAGAGCTGCTCTAGAGCCAGAGAACCAGGTCAGCAGAGCTGCTTTAGAACCAGAGAACCAGGTCAGCAGAGCTGCTCTAGAGCCAGAGAACCAAGTCAGCAGAGCTGATTTAGAGCCAGAGAAACCTGGTCAGTAGAGTTGCTTTAGAGGGAGAGAACCGGGTCAGCAGAGCTGCTCTAGAGCCAGAGAACCATGTCAGCAGAACTGCTTTAGAGCCATAGAACCAAGTCAGCAGAGCTGTTGTAGAGCCAGAGAACCAGATCAGCAGAGCTGCACTGTAGTCTAAGAACTAGGTCAGCAGAGCTGCTCTAGAGCCAGAGAACCATGTCAGCAGATCTGCTGTAGAGCCAGAGAAACCAGGTCAGCAGAACAGCTTTAGAGGGAGAGATCCAGGTCAGCAGAGCTGCTTTAGACCAAAAGGGACCAGGTCAGCAGAGCTGCTCTAGAGTCCGATAACCAGGTCAGCAAAACTGCTTTAGAGCCATAGAACCGGGTCAGCAGAGATGCTTTAGAGCCAGAGAACCAGGTCAGCAAAGCTGTTGTATAGCCCGAGAACTAGGTCAGCAGAGCTGCTTTAGAGCCTAAGAATGAGGTCAGCAGAGCTGCTCTAGAGCCAGAGAACCAGGTCAGCAGACCTGCTGTAGAGCCAGAGAAACCAGGTCAGCATAGCTGATTTAGAGGGAGAGAACCAGGTCAGCAGAGCTGCTTTAGAGCCAGAGAACCAGGCCAGCAGAGCTGCTCTAGAGCCAGAGAACCATGTCAGCAGAACTGCTTTAGAGCCATAGAACCAAGTCAGCAGAGCTGTTGTAGAGCCAGAGAACCAGATCAGCAGAGCTGCACTGTAGTCTAAGAACTAGGTCAGCAGAGCTGCTCTAGAGCCAGAGAACCATGTCAGCAGATCTGCTGTAGAGCCAGAGAAACCAGGTCAGCAGAACAGCTTTAGAGGGAGAGATCCAGGTCAGCAGAGCTGCTTTAGACCAAAAGGGACCAGGTCAGCAGAGCTGCTCTAGAGTCCGATAACCAGGTCAGCAAAACTGCTTTAGAGCCATAGAACCGGGTCAGCAGAGATGCTTTAGAGCCAGAGAACCAGGTCAGCAAAGCTGTTGTAGAGCCAGAGAACCAGGTCAGCAGAGCTGCTTTAGAGCCTAAGAATGAGGTCAGCAGAGCTGCTCTAGAGCCAGAGAACCAGGTCAGCAGACCTGCTGTAGAGCCAGAGAAACCAGGTCAGCATAGCTGATTTAGAGGGAGAGAACCAGGTCAGCAGAGCTGCTTTAGAGCCAGAGAACCAGGCCAGCAGAGCTGCTTTAGAGCCAGAGAACCAGGTCAGCAGAGCTGCTCTAGAGCCAGAGAACCAAGTCAGCAGAGCTGATTTAGAGCCATAGAACCAGGTCAGCAGAGCTGCTTTAGAGCTAGAGAACCAGGTCAGCAGAGCTGCACTGTAGTCTAAGAACTAGGTCATCAGAGCTGCTCTAGAGCCAGAGAACCAGGTCAGCAGAGCTGCTTTAGAACCAGAGAACCAGGTCAGCAGAGCTGCTCTAGAGCCAGAGAACCAAGTCAGCAGAGCTGATTTAGAGCCAGAGAAACCTGGTCAGTAGAGTTGCTTTAGAGGGAGAGAACCGGGTCAGCAGAGCTGCTCTAGAGCCAGAGAACCATGTCAGCAGAACTGCTTTAGAGCCATAGAACCAAGTCAGCAGAGCTGTTGTAGAGCCAGAGAACCAGATCAGCAGAGCTGCACTGTAGTCTAAGAACTAGGTCAGCAGAGCTGCTCTAGAGCCAGAGAACCATGTCATCAGATCTGCTGTAGAGCCAGAGAAACCAGGTCAGCAGAACAGCTTTAGAGGGAGAGATCCAGGTCAGCAGAGCTGCTTTAGACCAAAAGGGACCAGGTCAGCAGAGCTGCTCTAGAGTCCGATAACCAGGTCAGCAAAACTGCTTTAGAGCCATAGAACCGGGTCAGCAGAGATGCTTTAGAGCCAGAGAACCAGGTCAGCAAAGCTGTTGTAGAGCCCGAGAACTAGGTCAGCAGAGCTGCTTTAGAGCCTAAGAATGAGGTCAGCAGAGCTGCTCTAGAGCCAGAGAACCAGGTCAGCAGACCTGCTGTAGAGCCAGAGAAACCAGGTCAGCATAGCTGATTTAGAGGGAGAGAACCAGGTCAGCAGAGCTGCTTTAGAGCCAGAGAACCAGGCCAGCAGAGCTGCTCTAGAGCCAGAGAACCATGTCAGCAGAACTGCTTTAGAGCCATAGAACCAAGTCAGCAGAGCTGTTGTAGAGCCAGAGAACCAGATCAGCAGAGCTGCACTGTAGTCTAAGAACTAGGTCAGCAGAGCTGCTCTAGAGCCAGAGAACCATGTCAGCAGATCTGCTGTAGAGCCAGAGAAACCAGGTCAGCAGAACAGCTTTAGAGGGAGAGATCCAGGTCAGCAGAGCTGCTTTAGACCAAAAGGGACCAGGTCAGCAGAGCTGCTCTAGAGTCCGATAACCAGGTCAGCAAAACTGCTTTAGAGCCATAGAACCGGGTCAGCAGAGATGCTTTAGAGCCAGAGAACCAGGTCAGCAAAGCTGTTGTAGAGCCAGAGAACCAGGTCAGCAGAGCTGCTTTAGAACCTAAGAATGAGGTCAGCAGAGCTGCTCTAGAGCCAGAGAACCAGGTCAGCAGACCTGCTGTAGAGCCAGAGAAACCAGGTCAGCATAGCTGATTTAGAGGGAGAGAACCAGGTCAGCAGAGCTGCTTTAGAGCCAGAGAACCAGGCCAGCAGAGCTGCTTTAGAGCCAGAGAACCAGGTCAGCAGAGCTGCTCTAGAGCCAGAGAACCAAGTCAGCAGAGCTGATTTAGAGCCATAGAACCAGGTCAGCAGAGCTGCTTTAGAGCTAGAGAACCAGGTCAGCAGAGCTGCACTGTAGTCTAAGAACTAGGTCATCAGAGCTGCTCTATAGCCAGAGAACCAGGTCAGCAGAGCTGCTTTAGAACCAGAGAACCAGGTCAGCAGAGCTGCTCTAGAGCCAGAGAACCAAGCCAGCAGAGCTGATTTAGAGCCAGAGAAACCTGGTCAGTAGAGTTGCTTTAGAGGGAGAGAACCAGGTCAGCAGAGCTGCTCTAGAGCCAGAGAACCATGTCAGCAGAACTGCTTTAGAGCCATAGAACCAAGTCAGCAGAGCTGTTGTAGAGCCAGAGAACCAGATCAGCAGAGCTGCACTGTAGTCTAAGAACTAGGTCAGCAGAGCTGCTCTAGAGCCAGAGAACCATGTCAGCAGATCTGCTGTAGAGCCAGAGAAACCAGGTCAGCAGAACAGCTTTAGAGGGAGAGATCCAGGTCAGCAGAGCTGCTTTAGACCAAAAGGGACCAGGTCAGCAGAGCTGCTCTAGAGTCCGATAACCAGGTCAGCAAAACTGCTTTAGAGCCATAGAACCGGGTCAGCAGAGATGCTTTAGAGCCAGAGAACCAGGTCAGCAAAGCTGTTGTAGAGCCCGAGAACTAGGTCAGCAGAGCTGCTTTAGAGCCTAAGAATGAGGTCAGCAGAGCTGCTCTAGAGCCAGAGAACCAGGTCAGCAGACCTGCTGTAGAGCCAGAGAAACCAGGTCAGCATAGCTGATTTAGAGGGAGAGAACCAGGTCAGCAGAGCTGCTTTAGAGCCAGAGAACCAGGCCAGCAGAGCTGCTCTAGAGCCAGAGAACCATGTCAGCAGAACTGCTTTAGAGCCATAGAACCAAGTCAGCAGAGCTGTTGTAGAGCCAGAGAACCAGATCAGCAGAGCTGCACTGTAGTCTAAGAACTAGGTCAGCAGAGCTGCTCTAGAGCCAGAGAACCATGTCAGCAGATCTGCTGTAGAGCCAGAGAAACCAGGTCAGCAGAACAGCTTTAGAGGGAGAGATCCAGGTCAGCAGAGCTGCTTTAGACCAAAAGGGACCAGGTCAGCAGAGCTGCTCTAGAGTCCGATAACCAGGTCAGCAAAACTGCTTTAGAGCCATAGAACCGGGTCAGCAGAGATGCTTTAGAGCCAGAGAACCAGGTCAGCAAAGCTGTTGTAGAGCCAGAGAACCAGGTCAGCAGAGCTGCTTTAGAGCCTAAGAATGAGGTCAGCAGAGCTGCTCTAGAGCCAGAGAACCAGGTCAGCAGACCTGCTGTAGAGCCAGAGAAACCAGGTCAGCATAGCTGATTTAGAGGGAGAGAACCAGGTCAGCAGAGCTGCTTTAGAGCCAGAGAACCAGGCCAGCAGAGCTGCTTTAGAGCCAGAGAACCAGGTCAGCAGAGCTGCTCTAGAGCCAGAGAACCAAGTCAGCAGAGCTGATTTAGAGCCATAGAACCAGGTCAGCAGAGCTGCTTTAGAGCTAGAGGACCAGGTCAGCAGAGCTGCACTGTAGTCTAAGAACTAGGTCATCAGAGCTGCTCTATAGCCAGAGAACCAGGTCAGCAGAGCTGCTTTAGAACCAGAGAACCAGGTCAGCAGAGCTGCTCTAGAGCCAGAGAACCAAGTCAGCAGAGCTGATTTAGAGCCAGAGAAACCTGGTCAGTAGAGTTGCTTTAGAGGGAGAGAACCAGGTCAGCAGAGTTGCTCTAGAGCCAGAGAACCATGTCAGCAGAACTGCTTTAGAGCCATAGAACCAAGTCAGCAGAGCTGTTGTAGAGCCAGAGAACCAGATCAGCAGAGCTGCACTGTAGTCTAAGAACTAGGTCAGCAGAGCTGCTCTAGAGCCAGAGAACCATGTCAGCAGATCTGCTGTAGAGCCAGAGAAACCAGGTCAGCAGAACAGCTTTAGAGGGAGAGATCCAGGTCAGCAGAGCTGCTTTAGACCAAAAGGGACCAGGTCAGCAGAGCTGCTCTAGAGTCCGATAACCAGGTCAGCAAAACTGCTTTAGAGCCATAGAACCGGGTCAGCAGAGATGCTTTAGAGCCAGAGAACCAGGTCAGCAAAGCTGTTGTAGAGCCCGAGAACTATGTCAGCAGAGCTGCTTTAGAGCCTAAGAATGAGGTCAGCAGAGCTGCTCTAGAGCCAGAGAACCAGGTCAGCAGACCTGCTGTAGAGCCAGAGAAACCAGGTCAGCATAGCTGATTTAGAGGGAGAGAACCAGGTCAGCAGAGCTGCTTTAAAGCCAGAGAACCAGGCCAGCAGAGCTGCTTTAGAGCCAGAGAACCAGGTCTGCAGAGCTGCTCTAGAGCCAGAGAACCAAGTCAGCAGAGCTGATTTAGAGCCATAGAACCAGGTCAGCAGAGCTGCTTTAGAGCTAGAGAACCAGGTCAGCAGAGCTGCACTGTAGTCTAAGATCTAGGTCAGCAGAGCTGCTCTAGAGCCAGAGAACCAGGTCAGCAGAGCTGCTTTAGAGCCAGAGAACCAGGTCAGCAGAGCTGCTCTAGAGCCAGAGAACCAAGTCAGCAGAGCTGATTTAGAGCCAGAGAAACCTGGTCAGTAGAGTTGCTTTAGAGGGAGAGAACCAGGTCAGCAGAGCTGCTCTAGAGCAAGAGAACCATGTCAGCAGAACTGCTTTAGAGCCATAGAACCAAGTCAGCAGAGCTGTTGTAGAGCCAGAGAACCAGATCAGCAGAGCTGCACTGTAGTCTAAGAACTAGGTCAGCAGAGCTGCTCTAGAGCCAGAGAACCATGTCAGCAGATCTGCTGTAGAGCCAGAGAAACCAGGTCAGCAGAACAGCTTTAGAGGGAGAGATCCAGGTCAGCAGAGCTGCTTTAGAGCCAGAGAACCAGGTCAGCAGAGCTGCTCTAGCTGACACTGACTGACAGACACTGACTGACTGACACTGACTGACACTGACACTGACACTGACTGACAATGATTGACTGAAACTGACTGACTGACAATGACTGACACTGATTGACTGACACTGACTGACTGACACTGATTGACTAACACTGACTGTCATTCACTGACACTGATTGACTGACACTGACTGACACTGATTGACTGACACTGACTGACTGACTGACAATGACTGACTGACACTGACACTGACTGACCCTGACTGACACTGACTGACACTGACTGACTACTCTCTACTACTCACTCTCTACTACTCACTCTCTACTACTCTCTACTACTCACTCTCTACTACTCTACTACTCTCTACTACTCACTCTAATACTCACTCTCTACTACTCTCTACTACTCTCTACTTCTCACTCTCTACTACTCACTCTCTACTACTCTCTACTACTCACTCACTCTCTACTACTCTCTCTCTACTACTCACTCTCTACTACTCTCTAGTATTCACAGTCTACTACTCACTCTACTACTCTCTACCACACACTCTCTAAAACTCTCTCTTCACTACTCACTCTTTACTACTCTACTACTCTCTACTACTCACTCTCTACTACTCACTCTCTACTACTCTCTACTACTCACTCTCTACTACTCACTTGCTACTACTACTCACTCTCTACTACTCTCTACTACTTCGCTCTACTACTCACTCTCTACTACTCTCTACTGCTCTCTACCACTCACACTGTACTACTCTCTCTCTCCTACTCACTCTCTACTTTTCACTCTCTACTACTCACTCTCTACTTCTCACTCTCTACTACTCGCTCTCTACTACTCTCTACAACTCACTCTCTACTACTCATTCTCTACTAATCTACTACTCTCTCTACTACTCACTCTCTACTACTCTACTACTCTCTCTACTACTCACTCTACTATTCTCTACTACTCACTCTACTACTCTCTACTACTCTCTACCACTCACTCTCTACTACTCTCTCTCTACTACTCTTTCTCTACTACTTACTCTCTACTGCTCACTCTACGACTCTCTACTACTCACTCTCTACTACTCTCTACTACTCACTCTCTACTACTCACTCTATACTACTCACTCTCTACTACTCTCTACTGCTCACTCTCCACTACTCACTCTCTACTACTCACTCTCAACTAATCTCTACTACTCACTCTCTACTCCTCTACTACTCTCTCTTACTCTCTCTACTACTCTCTCTACTACTCACTCTCTACTACTCACTCTCTACTACACACTCTCTACTATTTGATCTCTACTACTCGCTCTCTACTACTCTCTAGTACTCACTCTACTACTCGCTCTCTACTACTCACTACTACTCACTCTACTACTCACTCTCTACTACTCTCTACTACTCACTCTCTACTACTCCACTAATCTCTACTACTCACTCTCTACTACTCACTCTCTACTACTCACTCTCTACTATTCTCTCTCTACTACTCTCTACTACTCACTCTCTACTACTCTCTCTCTACAACTCACTCTCTACTACTCACTCTACTACTCACTCTACTACTCACTCTCTACTCTCTACTACTCACTCTCTACTACTCACTCTACTACTCACTCTCTACTACTCTCTACTACTCTCTCTCTGCTACTCACTCTCTACTACTCTCTACTTTTCACTCTCTACTACTCACTCTCTACTACTCACTCTACTACTCACTCTACTACTCACTCTCTACTCTCTACTACTCACTCTCTACTACTCACTCTACTACTCACTCTCTACTACTCTCTACTACTCTCTCTCTGCTACTCACTCTCTACTACTCTCTACTTTTCACTCTCTACTACTCACTCTCTACTACTCTCTGTGTGCAGAGAACCAGGTCAGCAGAGCCATCGTAGAGCCAGAGAACTAGGTCAGCAGAGCTGCTCTAGAGCCTAAGAAGCAGGTCAACAGAGCTGCTCTAGAACCAGAGACCCAGGTCAGCAGAGCTGCTCTAGAGGCCGAGAACCAGGTCAGCAGAGCTGCTGTAGAGCCAGAGAAACCAGGTTAGCAGAGCTGCTTTAGAGGGAGAGAACCAGGGCAGCAAAACTGCTTTAAAGTCAGAAAACCAGGTCAGCAGAGCTGCAATCGAGCCAGAGAACCAGGTCAGCAGAGCTGATTTAGAGCCATAGAACCAGGTCAGCAGAGCTGCTCTAGAGGCAGAGAACCAGGTCAGCAGAACTTCTTTAGAGCCAGGGAACCAGGTCAGCAGACTATTTAGAGGGAGAGAACCAGGTCAGCAGAGCTGCTTTAGAGCCAGAGAACCAGGTCAGCAGAGCTGCTCTAGAGCCAGAGAACCAGGTCAGCAGAGCTGCTTTAGAGCCAGAGAACCAGGTCAGCAGAGCTGCTTTAGAGCCATTGAACCAGGTCAGCAGAGCTGCTTTAGAGCCGGAGAACCAGGTCAGCAGAGCTGCTTTAGAGGTAGAGAACCAGGTCAGCAGAGCTGCTCTACAGCCAAAGAACCCGGTCAGCAGAGCTGCTTTAGAGCCAGAGAACCAGGTCAGCAGAGCTGCTCTACAGCCAGAGAACCAGGTCAGCATAGCTGCTTTAGAGCCAAAGAACCAGGTCAGCAGAGCTGCTTTAGACTTGAGCCAGAGAACCAGGTCAGCAGAACTGCTCTAGAGCCTAAGAACCGGGTCAGCAGAGCTGCTCTAGAGCCAGAGAACCACGTCAGCAGAGCTGCTGTAGAGCCAGAGAAACCAGGTCAATAGAGCTGCTTTAGAGAGAGAACCAGGTCAGCAGAGCTGCTTTAGAGGGAGAGAACCAGGTCAGCAGAGCTGCTTTAGACCAAAAGGGACCAGGTCAGCAGAGCTGCTCTAGAGTCAGATAACCAAGTCAGCAGAACTGCTTTAGAGCAATAGAACCAGGTCAGCAGAGCTGCTTTAGAGCCAGAGAACCAGGTCAGCAGAGTTGTTGTAGAGCCAGAGAACCAGGTCAGCAGAGCTGCTCTAAAGCCTAAGAACGAGGTCAGCAGAGCTGCTCTAGAGCCAGAGAACCAGGTCAGCAGAGCTGCTCGAGAGTCAGAGAACCAAGTCAGCAGTGCTGATTTAGAGCCATAGAACCAGGTCAGCAGAGCTGCTTTAGAGCCAGAGAACCAGGTCAGCAGAGCTACTCTAGAGCCTAAGAACCAGGTCAGCAGAACTGCTCTAGAGCCAGAGAACCAGGTCAGCAGAGCTGCTGTAGAGCCAGAGAAACCAGGTCAGTAGGGTTGCTTTAGTGGGAGAGAACCAGGTCAGCAGAGCTTCTCTATAGCCACAGAACCATGTCAGCAGAACTGCTTTAGAGCCATAGAACCGGGTTAGCAGAGTTGCTTTAGAGCCAGAGAACCAGGTCAGCAGATCTGTTGCAGAGCCAGAGAACCAGATCAGCAGAGCTGCTCTGTAGCCTAAGAACTAGGTCAGCAGAGCTGCTCTAGAGCCAGAGAACCAGGTCAGCAGACCTGCTGTAGAGCCAGAGAAACCAGGTCAGGAGAACTGCTTTAGAGGGAGAGATCCAGGCCAGCAGAGCTGCTTTAGAGCCAGACAACCAGGTCAGCAGAGCTGCTCTAGCTGACACTGACTGACTGACACTGACTTCCTGACACTGACACTGACCGACTCTGACACTGACTGACTACTCTCTACTGCTCACTCTCTACTTCTCTCTACTTCTCACTCTCTACTACTCGCTCTCTACTACTCTCTACTACTCACTCTCTACTACTCTCTCTCTACTACTCACTCTCTACTACTCACTCTCTACTACTCACTCTACTCTCTACCACTCACTCTCTACTACTCTACTACTCACTCTCTACTACTCTCTCTCTACTACTCTACTACTCTCTACTACTCACTCTCTACTACTCTCTTCTACTCACTCTCGACTACCCACTTGCTACTACTCTATACTACTCACTCTCTACTACTCTCTACTACTCTCTACTACTCTCTCACTACTACTCAGTCTACTATTACTCTCTACTATTCACTCTCTTCTACTCACTCTCTACTACTCTCTACTACTCTCTCTCTACTACTCTCTACTATTACTCTCTACTATTCACTCTCTTCTACTCACTCTCTACTACTCTCTACGACTCACTCTACTACTCTCTACTAATCTCTACCACTCAAGCTGTACTACTCTACTATTCACTCTCTACTACTCTCTACTACTCTCTCTCTACTACTAACTCTCTACTACTCACTCTACTACTGTCTACTACTCACTCTCTACTACTCTCTCTCTACTACTCACTCTCTACTATTCACTCTCTACTAACTCTCTACTTCTCACTCTCTACTACTCGCTCTCTACTACTCTCTACTACTCACTCTCCACTACTCACTATCTACTACTCGCTCTCTACTACTCTCTACTACTCACTCTCTACTACTCATTCTCTATTAATCTACTACTCTCTACTACTCACACTCTACTACTCACTCTCTACTACTCACTGTACTATTCTCTACTACTCTCTACACTCACTCATTACTACTCTACTACTCTCTCTCTACTACTCTTTCTCTACTACTTACTCTCTACTACTCACTCTACGACTCTCTACTGCTCACTCTCTACTACTCTCTCTCTACTACTCACTCTCTACTACACTCTACTACTCACTCTATACTACTCACTCTCTACTACTCACTCTCTACTACTCTCTACTGCTCACTCTCCACTACTCACTCTCTACTACTCGCTCTGAACTAATCTTTACTACTCGCTCTACTACTCACTCTCTACTACTCTACTACTCTCTCTTACTCTCTCTACTTCTCACTCTCTACTACTCTCTCTACTACTCACTCTCTACTACTCACTCTCTACTACACACTCTCTACTTCTTGCTCTCTACTACTCGCTCTCTACAACTCTCTAGTACTCTCTCTACTACTCACTACTACTCACTCTACTACTCACTCTCTACTTCTCTCTACTACTAACTCTCTACTACTCCACTACTCTCTACTACTCACTCTCTACTACTCACTCTCTACTACTCTACTACTCTCTACTACTCTCTCTCTTCTACTCATTCTCTACTACTCACTCTCTACTACTCTCTACTACTCACTCTCTACTATTCTCTCTCCACTACCCTCTACTATTCACTCTCTACTACTCTCTCTCTACTACTCTCTACTACTCACATTCTACTACTCACTCTACTACTCACTCTACTACTCACTCTCTCCTCTCTGCTACTCACTCTAGTACTCACTCTCTACTGCTCTCTAATTCTCTCTCTGCTACTCACTCTCTACTACTCTCTACTTTTCACTCTCTACTACTCACTCTCTACTACTCTCTACTACTCTCTACTACTCACTCTTCTACTCACTCTCTACTACTCACTCTCTAATACTCACTCTCTACTACTCTCTACTATTCACTCTCTACTACTCACTCTACTACTCTTTACTACTCACTCTCTGCTACTCTCTCTACTACTCTCCACTACTCACTCTCTACTCCTCACTCTCTACTACTCACTCTACTACTCACTCACTCTCTACTACTCTCTACTGCTCACACTCTACTACTCTCTACTTCTCACTCTCTACTACTCACTCTCAACTACTCTCTACTACTCACTCACTCTCTACTACTCTCTCTCTACTACTCACTCTCTACTACTCTCTAGTATTCACTGTCGACTACTCACTCTACTACTCTCTACTACTCTCTACCACTCACTCTCTACTACTCTCTCTCTACTACTCACTCTCTACTACTCTACTACTCTCTACTACTCACTCTCTACTACTCACTCTCTACTACTCTCTACTACTCACTCTCTACTACTCACTTGCTACTACTACTCACTCTCTACTACTCTTTCTCTACTACTCTCTACTACTTCTCTCTACTATTCACTCTCTACTACTCACTCTCTACTACTCTCTACTACTCTCTACCACTCACACTGTACTACTCTCTCTCTACTACTCACTCTCTACTTTTTACTCTCTACTACTCACTCTCTACTTATCACTCTCTACTACTCACTCTCTACTACTCTCTACTACTCACTCTCCACTACTCACTCTCTACTACTCGCTCTCTACTACTCTCTACCACTCACTCTCTACTACTCTCTCTCTACTACTCACTCTCTACTACTCTACTACTCTCTACTACTCACTCTCTACTACTCTCTCTCTACTACTCACTCTCTACCACTCACTCTCTACTACTCACTCTACTCTCTACCACTCACTCTCTACTACTCTACTACTCACTCTCTACTACTCTCTCTCTACTACTCTACTACTCTCTACTACTCACTCTCTACTACTCACTCTCTACTACTCTCTTCTACTCACTCTCGACTACTCACTTGCTACTACTCTATACTACTCACTCTCTACTACTCTCTACTACTCTCTCTCTACTACTCACTCTACTATTACTCTCTACTATTCACTCTCTTCTACTCACTCTCTACTGCTCTCTACTACTCTCTCTCTACTACTCTCTACTATTACTCTCTACTATTCACTCTCTTCTACTCACTCTCTACTACTCTCTACGACTCACTCTACTACTCTCTACTAATCTCTACCACTCACACTGTACTACTCTACTATTCACTCTCTACTACTCTCTACTACTCTCTCTCTACTACTAACTCTCTACCACTCACTCTACTACTCTCTACTACTCACTCTCTACTACTCTCTCTCTACTACTCACTCTCTACTATTCACTCTCTACTAACTCTCTACTTCTCACTATCTACTACTCGCTCTCTACTACTCTCTACTACTCACTCTCCACTACTCACTCTCTACTACTCGCTCTCTACTACTCTCTACTACTCACTCTCTACTACTCATTCTCTATTAATCTACTACTCTCTACTACTCACTCTCTACTACTCACTCTCTACTACTCACTGTACTATTCTCTACTACTCTCTACACTCACTCATTACTACTCTACTATTCTCTCTCTACTACTCTTTCTCTACTACTTACTCTCTACTACTCACTCTACAACTCTCTACTGCTCACTCTCTACTACTCTCTCTCTACTACTCACTCTCTACTACACTCTACTACTCACTCTATACTACTCACTCTCTACTACTCACTCTCTACTACTCTCTACTGCTCACTGTCCACTACTCACTCTCTACTACTCGCTCTCAACTAATCTTTACTACTCGCTCTACTACTCACTCTCTACTACTCTACTACTCTCTCTTACTCTCTCTACTTCTCACTCTCTACTACTCTCTCTACTACTCACTCTCTACTACTCACTCTCTACTACAAACTCTCTACTACTTGCTCTCTACTACTCGCTCTCTACAACTCTCTAGTACTCTCTCTACTACTCACTACTACTCACTCTACTACTCACTCTCTACTTCTCTCTACTACTAACTCTCTACTACTCCACTACTCTCTACTACTCACTCTCTACTACTCACTCTCTACTACTCTACTAGTCTCTACTACTCTCTCTCTTCTACTCATTCTCTACTACTCACTCTCTACTACTCTCTACTACTCACTCTCTACTATTCTCTCTCCACTACCCTCTACTATTCACTCTCTACTACTCTCTCTCTACTACTCTCTACTACTCACATTCTACTACTCACTCTACTACTCACTCTACTACTCACTCTCTACTCTCTGCTACTCACTCTAGTACTCACTCTCTACTGCTCTCTAATTCTCTCTCTGCTACTCACTCTCTACTACTCTCTACTTTTCACTCTCTACTACTCACTCTCTACTACTCTCTACTACTCTCTACTACTCACTCTTCTACTCACTCTCTACTACTCACTCTCTAATACTCACTCTCTACTACTCTCTACTATTCACTCTCTACTACTCACTCTACTACTCTTTACTACTCACTCTCTGCTACTCTCTCTACTACTCTCCACTACTCACTCTCTACTACTCACTCTCTACTACTCACTCTACTACTCACTCACTCTCTACTACTCTCTACTGCTCACACTCTACTACTCTCTACTTCTCACTCTCTACTACTCACTCTCAACTACTCTCTACTACTCACTCACTCTCTACTACTCTCTCTCTACTACTCACTCTCTACTACTCTCTAGTATTCACTGTCGACTACTCACTCTACTACTCTCTACTACTCTCTACCACTCACTCTCTACTACTCTCTCTCTACTACTCACTCTCTACTACTCTACTACTCTCTACTACTCACTCTCTACTACTCACTCTCTACTACTCTCTACTACTCACTCTCTACTACTCACTTGCTACTACTATTCACTCTCTACTACTCTTTCTCTACTACTCTCTACTACTTCTCTCTACTATTCACTCTCTACTACTCACTCTCTACTACTCTCTACTACTCTCTACCACTCACACTGTACTACTCTCTCTCTACTACTCACTCTCTACTTTTCACTCTCTACTACTCACTCTCTACTTATCACTCTCTACTACTCACTCTCTACTACTCTCTACTACTCACTCTCCACTACTCACTCTCTACTACTCGCTCTCTACTACTCTCTACCACTCACTCTCTACTACTCTCTCTCTACTACTCACTCTCTACTACTCTACTACTCTCTACTACTCACTCTCTACTACTCTCTCTCTACTACTCACTCTCTACTACTCACTCTCTACTACTCACTCTACTCTCTACCACTCACTCTCTACTACTCTACTACTCACTCTCTACTACTCTCTCTCTACTACTCTACTACTCTCTACTACTCACTCTCTACTACTCACTCTCTACTACTCTCTTCTACTCACTCTCGACTACTCACTTGCTACTACTCTATACTACTCACTCTCTACTACTCTCTACTACTCTCTACTACTCTCTCTCTACTACTCACTCTACTATTACTCTCTACTATTCACTCTCTTCTACTCACTCTCTACTGCTCTCTACTACTCTCTCTCTACTACTCTCTACTATTACTCTCTACTATTCACTCTCTTCTACTCACTCTCTACTACTCTCTACGACTCACTCTACTACTCTCTACTAATCTCTACCACTCACACTGTACTACTCTACTATTCACTCTCTACTACTCTCTACTACTCTCTCTCTACTACTAACTCTCTACCACTCACTCTACTACTCTCTACTACTCACTCTCTACTACTCACTCTCTACTATTCACTCTCTACTAACTCTCTACTTCTCACTATCTACTACTCGCTCTCTACTACTCTCTACTACTCACTCTCCACTACTCACTCTCTACTACTCGCTCTCTACTACTCTCTACTACTCACTCTCTACTACTCATTCTCTATTAATCTACTACTCTCTACTACTCACTCTCTACTACTCACTCTCTACTACTCACTGTACTATTCTCTACTACTCTCTACACTCACTCATTACTACTCTACTACTCTCTCTCTACTACTCTTTCTCTACTACTTACTCTCTACTACTCACTCTACAACTCTCTACTGCTCACTCTCTACTACTCTCTCTCTACTACTCACTCTCTACTACACTCTACTACTCACTCTATACTACTCACTCTCTACTACTCACTCTCTACTACTCTCTACTGCTCACTGTCCACTACTCACTCTCTACTACTCGCTCTCAACTAATCTTTACTACTCGCTCTACTACTCACTCTCTACTACTCTACTACTCTCTCTTACTCTCTCTACTTCTCACTCTCTACTACTCTCTCTACTACTCACTCTCTACTACTCACTCTCTACTACACACTCTCTACTACTTGCTCTCTACTACTCGCTCTCTACTACTCTCTAGTACTCTCTCTACTACTCACTACTACTCACTCTACTACTCACTCTCTACTTCTCTCTACTACTAACTCTCTACTACTCCACTACTCTCTACTACTCACTCTCTACTACTCACTCTCTACTACTCTACTACTCTCTACTACTCTCTCTCTTCTACTCATTCTCTACTACTCACTCTCTACTACTCTCTACTACTCACTCTCTACTATTCTCTCTCCACTACCCTCTACTATTCACTCTCTACTACTCTCTCTCTACTACTCTCTACTACTCACTCTCTACTACTCACTCTACTACTCACTCTACTACTCACTCTCTACTCTCTACTACTCACTCTAGTACTCACTCTCTACTGCTCTCTAATACTCTCTCTCTGCTACTCACTCTCTACTACTCTCTACTTTTCACTCTCTACTACTCACTCTCTACTACTCTCTACTACTTTCTACTACTCACTCTACTACTCACTCTCTACTACTCACTCTCTAATACTCACTCTCTACTACTCTCTCTCTACTACTCACTCTACTACTCTTTACTACTCACTCTCTGCTACTCTCTCTACTACTCTCCACTACTCACTCCCTACTACTCACTCTCTACTACTCACTCTCTACTACTCACTCTACTACTCACTCACTCTCTACTACTCTCTACTGCTCACTCTCTACTACTCTCTACTTCTCACTCTCTACTACTCACTCTCAACTACTCTCTACTACTCACTCACTCTCTACTACTCTCTCTCTACTACTCACTCTCTACTACTCTCTAGTATTCACTGTCGACTACTCACTCTACTACTCTCTACCACTCACTCTATACTACTCTCTCTCTACTACTCACTCTCTACTACTCTACTACTCTCTACTACTCACTCTCTACTACTCGCTCTCTACTACTCTCTACTACTCACTCTCTACTACTCACTTGCTACTACTACTCACTCTCTACTACTCTCTCTCTACTACTCTCTACTACTTCTCTCTACTATTCACTCTCTACTACTCACTCTCTACTACTCTCTACTACTCTCTACCACTCACACTGTACTACTCTCTCTCTACTACTCACTCTCTACTTTTCACTCTCTACTACTCACTCTATACTTCTCACTCTCTACTACTCACTCTCTACTACTCTCTACTACTCACTCTCCACTACTCACTCTCTACTACTCGCTCTCTACTACTCTCTACCACTCACTCTCTACTACTCTCTCTCTACTACTCACTCTCTACTACTCTACTACTCTCTACTACTCACTCTCTACTACTCACTCTCTACTACTCTCTACTACTCACTCTCTACTACTCACTTGCTACTACTACTCACTCTCTACTACTCTCTCTCTACTACTCTCTACTACTTCTCTCTACTATTCACTCTCTACTACTCACTCTCTACTACTCTCTACTACTCTCTACCACTCACACTGTACTACTCTCTCTCTACTACTCACTCTCTACTTTTCACTCTCTACTACTCACTCTCTACTTCTCACTCTCTACTACTCGCTCTCTACTACTCACTCTCCACTACTCACTCTCTACTACTCGCTCTCTACTACTCTCTACTACTCACTCTCTACTACTCACTCTCAACTACTCTCTACTACTCACTCACTCTCTACTACTCTCTCTCTACTACTCACTCTCTACTACTCTCTAGTATTCACTGTCGACTACTCACTCTACTACTCTCTACCACTCACTCTATACTACTCTCTCTCTACTACTCACTCTCTACTACTCTACTACTCTCTACTACTCACTCTCTACTACTCGCTCTCTACTACTCTCGACTACTCACTCTCTACTACTCACTTGCTACTACTACTCACTCTCTACTACTCTCTCTCTACTACTCTCTACTACTTCTCTCTACTATTCACTCTCTACTACTCACTCTCTACTACTCTCTACTACTCTCTACCACTCACACTGTACTACTCTCTCTCTACTACTCACTCTCTACTTTTCACTCTCTACTACTCACTCTATACTTCTCACTCTCTACTACTCGCTCTCTACTACTCACTCTCCACTACTCACTCTCTACTACTCGCTCTCTACTACTCTCTACTACTCACTCTCTACTACTCACTCTCAACTACTCACTCTCTACTACTCTACTACTCTCTACTACTCACTCTCTACTAGTCTCCTCTACTACTCACTCTCTACTTTTCACTCTCTACTACTCACTCTATACTTCTCACTCTCTACTACTCGCTCTCTACTACTCACTCTCCACTACTCACTCTCTACTACTCGCTCTCTACTACTCTCTAACGCTCACTCTCTACTACTCTCTCTCTACTACTCACTCTCTACTACTCTACTACTCTCTACTACTCACTCTCTACTACTCTCTCTCTACTACTCACTCTCTACTACTCACTCTCTACTACTCACTCTACTCTCTACCACTCACTCTCTACTACTCTACTACTCACTCTCTACTACTCTCTCTCTACTACTCTACTACTCTCTACTACTCACTCTCTACTACTCACTCTCTACTACTCTCTTCTACTCACTCTCGACTACTCACTTGCTACTACTCTATACTACTCACTCTCTACTACTCTCTACTACTCTCTACTACTCTCTCTCTACTACTCACTCTACTATTACTCTCTACTATTCACTCTCTTCTACTCACTCTCTACTGCTCTCTACTACTCTCTCTCTACTACTCTCTACTATTACTCTCTACTATTCACTCTCTTCTACTCACTCTCTACTACTCTCTACGACTCACTCTACTACTCTCTACTAATCTCTACCACTCACACTGTACTACTCTACTATTCACTCTCTACTACTCTCTACTACTCTCTCTCTACTACTAACTCTCTACCACTCACTCTACTACTCTCTACTACTCACTCTCTACTACTCTCTCTCTACTACTCACTCTCTACTATTCACTCTCTACTAACTCTCTACTTCTCACTATCTACTACTCGCTCTCTACTACTCTCTACTACTCACTCTCCACTACTCACTCTCTACTACTCGCTCTCTACTACTCTCTACTACTCACTCTCTACTACTCATTCTCTATTAATCTACTACTCTCTACTACTCACTCTCTACTACTCACTCTCTACTACTCACTGTACTATTCTCTACTACTCTCTACACTCACTCATTACTACTCTACTACTCTCTCTCTACTACTCTTTCTCTACTACTTACTCTCTACTACTCACTCTACAACTCTCTACTGCTCACTCTCTACTACTCTCTCTCTACTACTCACTCTCTACTACACTCTACTACTCACTCTATACTACTCACTCTCTACTACTCACTCTCTACTACTCTCTACTGCTCACTGTCCACTACTCACTCTCTACTACTCGCTCTCAACTAATCTTTACTACTCGCTCTACTACTCACTCTCTACTACTCTACTACTCTCTCTTACTCTCTCTACTTCTCACTCTCTACTACTCTCTCTACTACTCACTCTCTACTACTCACTCTCTACTACACACTCTCTACTACTTGCTCTCTACTACTCGCTCTCTACTACTCTCTAGTACTCTCTCTACTACTCACTACTACTCACTCTACTACTCACTCTCTACTTCTCTCTACTACTAACTCTCTACTACTCCACTACTCTCTACTACTCACTCTCTACTACTCACTCTCTACTACTCTACTACTCTCTACTACTCTCTCTCTTCTACTCATTCTCTACTACTCACTCTCTACTACTCTCTACTACTCACTCTCTACTATTCTCTCTCCACTACCCTCTACTATTCACTCTCTACTACTCTCTCTCTACTACTCTCTACTACTCACTCTCTACTACTCACTCTACTACTCACTCTACTACTCACTCTCTACTCTCTACTACTCACTCTAGTACTCACTCTCTACTGCTCTCTAATACTCTCTCTCTGCTACTCACTCTCTACTACTCTCTACTTTTCACTCTCTACTACTCACTCTCTACTACTCTCTACTACTTTCTACTACTCACTCTACTACTCACTCTCTACTACTCACTCTCTAATACTCACTCTCTACTACTCTCTCTCTACTACTCACTCTACTACTCTTTACTACTCACTCTCTGCTACTCTCTCTACTACTCTCCACTACTCACTCTCTACTACTCACTCTCTACTACTCACTCTCTACTACTCACTCTACTACTCACTCACTCTCTACTACTCTCTACTGCTCACTCTCTACTACTCTCTACTTCTCACTCTCTACTACTCACTCTCAACTACTCTCTACTACTCACTCACTCTCTACTACTCTCTCTCTACTACTCACTCTCTTCTACTCTCTAGTATTCACTGTCGACTACTCACTCTACTACTCTCTACCACTCACTCTATACTACTCTCTCTCTACTACTCACTCTCTACTACTCTACTACTCTCTACTACTCACTCTCTACTACTCGCTCTCTACTACTCTCTACTACTCACTCTCTACTACTCACTTGCTACTACTACTCACTCTCTACTACTCTCTCTCCACTACTCTCTACTACTTCTCTCTACTATTCACTCTCTACTACTCACTCTCTACTACTCTCTACTACTCTCTACCACTCACACTGTACTACTCTCTCTCTACTACTCACTCTCTACTTTTCACTCTCTACTACTCACTCTATACTTCTCACTCTCTACTACTCGCTCTCTACTACTCTCTACTACTCACTCTCCACTACTCACTCTCTACTACTCGCTCTCTACTACTCTCTACCACTCACTCTCTACTACTCTCTCTCTACTACTCACTCTCTACTACTCTACTACTCTCTACTACTCACTCTCTACTACTCACTCTCTACTACTCCCTACTACTCACTCTCTACTACTCACTTGCTACTACTACTCACTCTCTACTACTCTCTCTCTACTACTCTCTACTACTTCTCTCTACTATTCACTCTCTACTACTCACTCTCTACTACTCTCTACTACTCTCTACCACTCACACTGTACTACTCTCTCTCTACTACTCACTCTCTACTTTTCACTCTCTACTACTCACTCTCTACTTCTCACTCTCTACTACTCGCTCTCTACTACTCACTCTCCACTACTCACTCTCTACTACTCGCTCTCTACTACTCTCTACTACTCACTCTCTACTACTCACTCTCAACTACTCTCTACTACTCACTCACTCTCTACTACTCTCTCTCTACTACTCACTCTCTACTACTCTCTAGTATTCACTGTCGACTACTTACTCTACTACTCTCTACCACTCACTCTATACTACTCTCTCTCTACTACTCACTCTCTACTACTCTACTACTCTCTACTACTCACTCTCTACTACTCGCTCTCTACTACTCTCTACTACTCACTCTCTACTACTCACTTGCTACTACTACTCACTCTCTACTACTCTCTCTCTACTACTCTCTACTACTTCTCTCTACTA
Source organism: Triturus cristatus (assembly GCF_964204655.1). Taxonomy (NCBI): domain Eukaryota; kingdom Metazoa; phylum Chordata; class Amphibia; order Caudata; family Salamandridae; genus Triturus; species Triturus cristatus. The sequence continues at coordinate 194,273,817 of NC_140583.1, forward strand.
TTCACTCTCTACTACTCACTCTCTACTACTCTCTACTACTCTCTACCACTCACACTGTACTACTCTCTCTCTACTACTCACTCTCTACTTTTCACTCTCTACTACTCACTCTATACTTCTCACTCTCTACTACTCGCTCTCTACTACTCACTCTCCACTACTCACTCTCTACTACTCTCTCTCTACTACTCTCTACTACTCACTCTCTACTACTCACTCTCAACTACTCTCTACTACTCACTCACTCTCTACTACTCTCTCTCTACTACTCACTCTCTACTACTCTCTAGTATTCACTGTCGACTACTCACTCTACTACTCTCTACCACTCACTCTATACTACTCTCTCTCTACTACTCACTCTCTACTACTCTACTACTCTCTACTACTCACTCTCTACTACTCACTTGCTACTACTACTCACTCTCTACTACTCTCTCTCTACTACTCTCTACTACTTCTCTCTACTATTCACTCTCTACTACTCACTCTCTACTACTCTCTACTACTCTCTACCACTCACACTGTACTACTCTCTCTCTACTACTCACTCTCTACTTTTCACTCTCTACTACTCACTCTATACTTCTCACTCTCTACTACTCGCTCTCTACTACTCTCTACTACTCACTCTCCACTACTCACTCTCTACTATTTGCTCTCTACTACTCTCTACCACTCACTCTCTATTACTCTCTCTCTACTACTCACTCTCTACTACTCTACTACTCTCTACTACTCACTCTCTACTACTCACTCTCTACTACTCTCTACTACTCACTCTCTACTACTCACTTGCTACTACTACTCACTCTCTACTACTCTCTCTCTACTACTCTCTACTACTTCTCTCTACTATTCACTCTCTACTACTCACTCTCTACTACTCTCTACTACTCTCTACCACTCACACTGTACTACTCTCTCTCTACTACTCACTCTCTACTTTTCACTCTCTACTTCTCACTCTCTACTTCTCACTCTCTACTACTCGCTCTCTACTACTCACTCTCCACTACTCACTCTCTACTACTCGCTCTCTACTACTCTCTACTACTCACTCTCTACTACTCATTCTCTACTAATCTACTACTCTCTCTACTACTCACTCTCTACTACTCTACTACTCTCTCTACTACTCACTCTACTATTCTCTACTACTCACTCTACTACTCTCTACTACTCTCTGCCATTCACTCTCGACTACTCTCTCTCTACTACTCTTTCTCTACTATTTACTCTCTACTGCTCACTCTACGACTCTCTACTACTCACTATCTACTACTCTCTCTCTACTAATCACTCTCTAGTACTCTCTACTACTCACTCTATACTACTCACTCTCTACTACTCTCTACTGCTCACTCTCCACTACTCACTCTCTACTACCAGCTCGCAACTAATCTCTACTACTCACTCTACTACTCACTCTCTACTACTCTCTCTTACTCTCTCTACTTCTTACTCTCTTCTACTCTCTCTACTACTCACTCTCTACTACTCACTCTCTACTACACACTCTCTACTACTTGCTCTCTACTAGTCGCTCTCTACTCCTCACTACTACTAGTCGCTCTCTACTACTCACTACTGCTCACTCTACTACTCACTCTCTACTACTCTCTACTACTCACTCTCTACTACTCACTCTCTACTACTCTACTACTCTCTACTACTCTCTCTCTACTACTCACTCTCTACTACTCACTTTCTACTACTCACTCTCTACTATTCTCTCTCTACTACTCTCTACTACTCACTCTCTACTACTCTCTCTCTACTACTCACTCTCTACTACTCACTCTACTACTCACTCTACTACTCACTCTCTACTCTCTACTACTCACTCTCTACTACTCACTCTACTACTCACTCTCTACTACTCTCTAATACTCTCTCTCTGCTATTCACTCTCTACTTCTTTCTACTTTTCACTCTCTACTACTCACTCTCTACTACTCTCTGTGTGCAGAGAACCAGGTCAGCAGAGCCATCGTAGAGCCAGAGAACTAGGTCAGCAGAGCTGCTCTAGAGCCTAAGAAGCAGGTCAGCAGAGCTGCTCTAGAACCAGAGACCCAGGTCAGCAGAGCTGCTCCAGAGGCCGAGAACCAGTTCAGCAGAGCTGCTTTAGAGCCAGAGAAACCAGGTCAGCAGAGTTGCTTTAGAGGGAGAGAACCAGGTCAGCAAAACTGCGTTAGAGTCAGAGAACCAGGTCAGCAGAGCTGCAATCGAGCCAGAGAACCAGGTCAACAGAGCTGCTTTAGAGCCAGAGAACCAGGTCAGCAGACTCTTTAGAGGGAGAGAACCAGGTCTGCAGAACTGCTTTAGAGCCAGAGAACCAGGTCAGCAGAGCTGCTCTAGAGCCAGAGAACCAGGTCAGCAGAGCTGCTTTAGAATCAGAGAACCAGGTCAGCAGAGCTGCTTTAGAGCCATTGAACCAGGTCAGCAGAGCTGCTTTAGAGCCGGAGAACCAGGTCAGCAGAGCTGCTCTAGAGGTAGAGAACCAGGTCAGCAGAGCTGCTTTAGAGGTAGAGAACCAGGTCAGCAGAGCTGCTCTACAGCCAAAGAACTCGGTCAGCAGAGCTGCTTTAGAGCCAGAGAACCAGGTCATCAGAGCTGCTCTACAGCCAGAGAACCAGGTCAGCAGAGCTGCTTTAGAGCCATAGAACCAGGTCAGCAGAGCTGCTTTAGAGCCAGAGAACCAGGTCAGCAGAGCTGCTCTAGAGCCTAAGAACCGGGTCAGCAGAGCTGCTCTAGAGCCAGAGAACCACATCAGCAGAGCTGCTGTAGAGCCAGAGAAACCAGGTCAGTAGAGCTGCTTTAGAGAGAGAACCAGGTCAGCAAAGCTGCTTTAGAGGGAGAGAACCAGGTCAGCAGAGGTGCTTTAGACCAAAAGGGACCAGGTCAGCAGAGCTGCTCTAGAGTCAGATAACCAGGTCAGCAGAACTGCTTTAGAGCCATAGAACCAGGTCAGCAGAGCTGCTTTAGAGCCAGAGAACCAGGTCAGCAGAGCTGTTGTAGAGCCAGAGAACCAGGTCAGCAGAGCTGCTCTAGAGCCTAAGAACGAGGTCAGGGGAGCTGCTCTAGAGCCAGAGAACCAGGTCAGCAGAGCTGCTCTAGAGTCATAGAACCAAGTCAGCAGTGCTGATTTAGAACCATAGAACCAGGTCAGCAGACCTGCTTTAGAGCCAGAGAACCAGGTCAGCAGAGCTGTTCTAGAGCCTAAGAACCAGGTCAGCAGAACTGCTCTAGAGCCAGAGAACCAGGTCAGCAGAGCTGCTGTAGAGCCAGAGAAACCAGGTCAGTAGAGTTGCTTTAATGGGAGAGAACCAGGTCAGCAGAGCTGCTCTAGAGCCACAGAACCATGTCAGCAGAACTGCTTTAGAGCCATAGAACTGGGTCAGCAGAGCTTCTTTAGAGCCAGAGAACCAGGTCAGCAGATCTGTTGTAGAGCCAGAGAACCAGATCAGCAGAGCTGCTCTGTAGCCTAGGAACTAGGTCAGCAGAGCTGCTCTAGAGCCAGAGAACCAGGTCAGCAGACCTGCTGTAGAGCCAGAGAAACCAGGTCAGCAGAACTGCTTTAGAGGGAGAGATCCAGGCCAGCAGAGCTGCTTTAGAGCCAGAGAACCAGGTCAGCAGAGCTGCTTTAGCTGACACTGACTGACTGACACTGACTGCCTGACACTGACTGACACTGACAGTGACTGACTACTCTCTACTGCTCACTCTTTACTACTCTCTACTTCTCACTCTCTACTACTCACTCTCTACTACTCACTCTCTACTACTCTCTACTACTCACTCTCTACTACTCTCTCTCTACTGCTCACTCTCTACTATTCACTCTCTACTACTCACTCTCTACTACTCACTCTACTCTCTACCACTCACTCTCTACTACTCTGCTACTCACTCTCTACTACTCTCTCTCTACTACTCACTCTCTACTACTCTCTACTACTCACTCTCTACTACTCACTTGCTACTACTCTCTACTACTCACTCTCTACTACTCACTCTCTACGACTCTCTACTACTCTCTCTCTACTACTCTCTACTTTTACTCTCTACTATTCACTCTCTTCTGCTCACTCTCTACTACTCTCTACTACTCACTCTACTACTCTCTACTACTCTCTACCACTCACACTGTACTACTTTACTGTTCACTCTCTACTACTCTCTACTACTCTCTCTCTACTACTCACTCTACTACTCACTCTCTACTACTCTCTCTCTACTACTCACTCTCTACTATCAATCAATCAATCAATCAATCAATCAATCAATCAATCAAAGCATTTATATAGCGCACTACTCACCCAGAGGGTCTCACGGTGCTCGGGGAGGGGGGTCCGCTACTGCTCGAACAGCCAGGTCTTGAGTTGCTTCCTGAAGGCGAGGTGGTCCTGGGTCAGGCGGAGGTGGGTCGAGAGGGAGTTCCATGTCTTGGCGGCGAGGACCGTCCCCCTGTGGTGGCTCTTCGGATGCGGGGGACGGCGGCGAGGGCGTGGCCGGTCGATCGAAGCTGGTGTTTGGGAGCGTAGAAGTTGAGGCGGCTGTTGAGGTATCCTGGGCCTTGGTTGTGTAGGGCTTTGTGTGCGTGGGTGAGGAGTCGGAAGGTGATTCTCTTGTTGACCGGGAGCCAGTGCAGGTCTCTCAGGTGTCCGGAGATGTGGCTGCGACGGGGGATGTCCAGGATGAGCCGTGCTGAGGCGTTCTGGATTCGCTGGAGTCTCTTCTGGAGTTTGGCGGTGGTTCCGGCATAGAGGGAGTTGCCGTAGTCCAGACGGCTGGTGACGAGGGCCTGGGTGACCGTCTTCCTGGTCTCGGTGGGGATCCACCGGAAGATCTTACGTAGCATGCGCAGGATGTAGAAGCACGACGAGGAGACGGCGTTGACTTGTCTGGTCATGGAGAGGGAGGAGTCCAGGATGAAGCCCAGGTTGCGTGCGTGGTCTGTTGGTTTGGGTGCGCTGCCTAGGGCGGGGGGCCACCAGGAGTCATCCCAGGCGGAGGGTGAGGATCCCAGGATGAGGACTTCCGTCTTGTCCGAGTTCAGTTTCAGGCGGCTGTTCTTCATCCATTCGGCTACTTCTTTCATCCCTTCGTGAAGGTTGGCTCTGGCGGTGGCGGGGTCGTTGGTGAGGGAGAGAATCAGCTGGGTGTCGTCGGCGTAGGAGATGATGTTGAGGTTGTGCTGGCGTGTGATGTCTGCGAGGGGGCTCATGTAGACGTTGAAGAGGGTTGGACTGAGCGAGGAGCCTTGAGGAACGCCGCAGATGACTTCGGTGGCTTTAGATCTGAACGGGGGGAGGCGGACTCTCTGTGTCCTTCCGGCGAGGAAGGAGGTGATCCACTCCAGTGCCTTCTCCTGGATTCCGACGTTACTGAGTCGCTGCACTAGTGTACGGTGGCAGACAGTGTCGAAGGCCGCGGAGAGGTCTAGGAGGATGAGGGCTGCTGTTTCTCCGTTGTCAAGCAGTGCTCGGATGTCATCGGTGGCTGCGATCAGGGCGGTCTCGGTGCTGTGGTTGGCCCGGAAGCCAGACTGCGAGAGGTCGAGGGAACCGTTCGTCTCGAGGAAGGCGGCCAGTTGCTTGTTGACGGTCTTCTCGATGACTTTTGCAGGAAACGGGAGCAGCGAGATGGGGCGGTAGTTCTTGAGGTCGGTGGGGTCGGCTGATGGCTTCTTTAGTAGAGCGCTGAGTTCGGCGTGCTTCCAGCTCTCCGGGAAGGTAGCGGTGTCGAAGGAGGTGTTGATGATGTCCCGCAGGTGGGGTGCGATGACAGCGTCGGCCTTGTTGAAGACGTGGTGAGGGCAGGGGTCGGTAGGAGATCCGGAGTGGATGGAGTTCATCGTGCGGACGGTGTCTTCGGTGCTGATCGGGGTCCAGGCGCGGAGGGTGGCAGTGGGGGGCGGTGGTTCGGTCGTGGCGTGCGTCAGTTGAGTGCTGAAGCTGTTGTGTATGTCCGCGATCTTGTTGTGGAAGTAGGAGGCGAGGGAGTTGCAGAGGTCTTGCGAAGGGGTGATGTCGTTGTTTCTGGCGTTGGGGTTGGAGAGCTCTTTAACGATGTTGAAGAGTTCCTTGCTGTTGTGTGCGTTGTTGTCCAGTCGTTCCTTGAATGCGGTTTTCTTGGTGGCGTGGATGAGTTGGTGGTGCTTTCGGGTGGTGTCCTTGAGGGCAGTCATGTTGTCCGGTGTTGGGTCTCTGCGCCATGTTCTCTCGAGGGCTCGGCAGTTCTTCTTGGAGCTCTTGAGTTCGTCGGTGAACCATGGGGCTTTCTTGCTGCCGGGTCTGCTAGGCGGGGTCTTCAGAGGGGCGAGGTCGTCTGCGTAGTTGCTGATCCACTTCGCGAGGTTGGTGGGCGCCTGGCTTGGGTTTGTTGCGCTGGTGGGAGGGTTCATGCTCAGGGAGGTCGCGAGCTGGTCGGCTGTGATCTTGTTCCAGCTTCTGCGTGCAACCTGTTGCTGGTGGTGGTGGATCGTGGTCCTTCTGAAGCTGAAGTGAACGCAGATGTGGTCCGTCCAGTGGAGTCCGGTGGCGTGGCTGAAGGCGATGTCCTTGCTGGATGAGATGACGGGGTCGAGTGTGTGTCCGGCGTAGTGGGTGGGGGTGGTGACCAGCTGCTTGAGTCCCAGGTTTGCGAGGTTGTCCAGCAGGGTGGTGGTGTTGCGGTCGTTGTTGTTCTCCAGGTGGAAGTTGAGGTCCCCGAGGAGGATGTAGTCAGCGGAGAGGAGGGCGTGCGGGCTGATGAAGTCGGCGATGTCTTCGCTGAATTGTGTGCGTGGTCCCGGGAGTCTGTAGATGAGGGTGCCTCTGAGGGTGGTCTTGGGGTTGATGTGGACCTGGAAGTGCAGGTGCTCGGCGGGTGCGAGGGTGTCGTTGGTGTTGGTCGTGATGCGGATGGTGTTCCTGTGGATGATGGCGATGCCTCCTCCGGTCTGGTTGATGCGGTCCCTTCGGATGATCTTGTAGCCGTCTGGGATGGCGATGGCGATGTTGGGCGCTGAAGAGGCGTTCATCCAGGTTTCCGTGAGGAAGGCGACGTCTGGTGAGGTTGTGTCGAGCAGGTTCCAGAGCTCGATGGCGTGTCTGTGGACGGAGCGGATGTTGAGCAGGATGCATTTCAGGTGGCTGCTGCTGTTGCTCGTCTTGGTCTTGGTTGGTGCTGGAGTAGTGCTGGTCCGGATGCAGGTGAACTTGCAGGCGTTGCAGCAGAAGGGTCTGTGGGTGCGTCTCGGGGTGGCTCAGTAGCATCCTGGGATTCGGCCGGCGGTGAGTGCGTTGAGGGTGGCGGCGACGTACGTCGTACTATTCACTCTCTACTAACTCTCTACTTCTCACTCTCTACTACTCGCTCTCTACTACTCTCTACTACTCACTCTCCACTACTCACTCTCTACTACTCGCTCTCTACTACTCTCTACTACTCACTCTCTACTACTCATTCTCTACTAATCTACTACTCTCTACTACTCACTCTCTATTACTCACTCTCTACTACTCACTGTACTATTCTCTACTACTCACTCTACTACTCTCTACTACTCTCTACCACTCACTCATTACTACTCTACTACTCTCTCTCTACTACTCTTTCTCTACTACTTACTCTCTACTACTCACTCTACGACTCTCTACTGCTCACTCTCTACTACTCTTTCTCTACTACTCACTCTCTACTACACTCTACTACTCACTCTATACTACTCACTCTCTACTACTCTCTACTGCTCACTCTCCACTACTCACTCTCTACTACTCACTCTCAACTAATCTTTACTACTCGCTCTACTACTCACTCTCTACTACTCTACTACTCTCTCTTACTCTCCCTACTTCTCACTCTCTACTACTCTCTCTACTACTCACTCTCTACTACTCACTATCTACTACACACTCTCTACTACTTGCTCTCTACTACTCACTCTCTACTACCCTCTAGTACTCTCTCTACTACTCTCTACTACTCACTCTCTACTACTCACTCTCTACTACTCTACTACTCTCTACTACTCTCTCTCTTCTACTCACTCTCTACTACTCACTCTCTACTACTCTCTACTACTCACTCTCTACTATTCTCTCTCCACTACCCTCTACTACTCACTCTCTAATACTCTCTCTCTACTACTCTCTACTACTCACTCTCTACTTCTCACTCTACTACTCACTCTACTACTCACTCACTCTCTACTCTCTACGACTCACTCTAGTACTCACTCTCTACTGCTCTCTAATACTCTCTCTCTGCTACTCACTCTCTACTACTCTCTACTTTTCACTCTCTACTACTCACTCTCTACTACTTTCTACTACTCTCTACTACTCACTCTACTACTCACTCTCTACTACTCACTCTCTAATACTCACTCTCTACTACTCTCTACTACTCACTCTCTACTACTCACTCTACTACGCTTTACTACTCACTCTGCTACTCTCTCTACTACTCTCCACTACTCACTCTCTACTACTCACTCTCTACTACTCTCTACTACTCACTCTCTACTTCTCACTCTACTACTCACTCTACTACTCACTCTACTGTTCTCTACTACTCACTCTCTGCTACTCTCTACTACTCTCTACTACTCACTCTCTACTCTTTATTACTCATTCTCTACTCTCTACCTCTCTACCTCTCTCTACCTCTCTCTCTACTACTCTCTACCTCTACCTCTCTACCTCTACACCTCTCCACCGCTACCTCTCTACCTCTCTCTACCGCTCTCTATACGCATACATATGCACATATATATATGCATATGCTTTTATATATGTGTGTGTATATATATACATACATATATAAACATATATATAATCTGCATATCTATATAAATACAAATATAAATGCATGCATACATATACATATATGCCGTGGGGCAGTCGAAACGCGTCAGGCTGGGCACTTGCTTGTAACAGCAACATTTTTATCTGCAACAATAAATGGAAAAACCTTTGCTCTCAGTGTGTGGTCCGTACCTGTCTTCACGCCCGTGACTGGGATTGTTTCAGAATTGTGGATCTCATATATGCATACATATGCATGTTATGTACATTAAAGTTTGAAAAACACTAATACAAGCAAAGCTAAAAAGCCACCTAATTACAAACAGAATTGCTTTAACTTAAACAAGGGCGAGACCTATTGCATTTTCAATGCTTGTTTACTTTCTTTCCATCAAGAAGGCATTCAGATGTGTCACACATTTGCCATAAATTCTAAATGGTAGCACTCTAGTTGCTCATTAGATCACTGTAGTAAAGCTACTGCTCACCAGGGAAGTCTGCTGCTGGTATTCAAAGTGCATGTTTAAGTCTGCATGTCAGAATTTCTAATGAAATAGAAGAGGATTTGAGAAGTCAAAATGTGCCCTAATTTTTCTTTATGCAGCACTAATCATAATTTCTATGGCAAAATGAACCCGCTAATTTGTTTCCTTTGCAAATTAAATGTTTTAAGTGTTACCACTTTATTCCAATTAAGATGGCTTCAGGTGTGCCATACTTTTGTCATAAGTAAGACTGTTAGTGCTCTAGTTGTTCTTTAGAACACTTTGGGACATTCTGTCATTGGGCTATACTTGGGCTACATCTGGGTGATATTTGTGCTACATTTGAGCCTGGTGGCCATCTTGGGAGACTTATTTGTTATGAAGTTTCCTAATTTCCTCATTTACTGCAGTCTCCTCAGTAGGGAATACTTTCAGGTGTTTTACTTTGATTCCATCAAGAAGGCATTCAGATGTGTCACACATTTGCTATACATTCGGAATGTTAGCACACTAGTTGCTTATTAGATCACTGTAGTAAAGCTACTGCTCACCAGGGAAGTCTGCTGCTGGTATTGAAAGTGCATGTTTCAGTCTGCATGTCAGAATTTTTTAATGAAATAGAAGAGGATTTGAGAAGTCACTCAAAATGTGCCCTAATGTTGCTTTTTTCAGCACTAATCATAATTTCTATGGCATAATGATCCCCTCATTGTGTTCCTTTTAAATTAAACTGCTCACTCTCTACTACTCACTCTACTACTCTCTACTACTCTCTACCACTCACTCTCTACTACTCTACTACTCACTCTCTACTACTCTCTACTACTCTCTCTCTACTAGTCCCTCTCTACTACTCACTCTCTACTACTCTCTACTACTCAATCTCCACTACTCACTCTCTACTACTCGCTCTCTAGTACTCTCTACTACTCACTCTCTACTACTCACTCTCTACTACTCACTCTCTACTACTCGCTCTCTACTACTCTCTACATCTCACTCTCTACTACTCTACTATTCACTCTCTACTACTCTTTACTACTCTCTCTACTACTCACTCTCTACTACTCACTCTGTACTACCCTACTACTCTCTACTACTCTCTCTACCACTCACTATGTACTACTCTCTACTACTCACTCTACAACTCTACTACTCTCTATCACTCACTCTCTACTACTCTACTACTCACTCTCTACTACTCTATACTACTCTCTCTCCACTACTCACTCTCTATACTCACTCTACTACTCTCTACTACTCACTCTCTACTACTCTCTACTACTCACTCTACAACTCACTCTCTGCTACTCTCTACTACTCTCTACTACTCACTCTACTACTCACTCTGTACTACTCTACTACTCTGTACTACTCTGTCTACTACTCACTCTCTACTACTCTTTCTCTACTACTCTCTACTACTCACTCTCCACTACTCACTCTCTACTACTCGCTCTCTACTACTCTCTACTACTCACTCTCTACTACTCTACTACTCTCTACTACTCTCTCTACTACTCACTCTCTACTACTCTCTACTACTCACTCTCTACTACACACTCTCTACAATTTGCTCTCTACTACTCTCTACTACTCACTCTACTACTCACTCTCTACTACTCCCTACTACTCACTCTCTACGACTCTCTACTACTCACTCTCTACTACTCCACTACTCTCTACTACTCACTCTCTACTACTCACTCTCTACTACTCTCTACTACTCACTCTCTACTACTCTCTAATACTCTCTCTCTACTACTCACTCTCTACTACTCACTCTCTACTACTCTCTACTACTCACTCTCTACTACTCTCTAGTTTGAAAAACACTTATACAAGCAAAGCTAAAAACCACATAATTACAAACAGAATTGCTTTAACTTAAACGAGGGCGAGACCTATTGCATTTTCAATGCTTGTTTACTTTGGTTCCATCAAGAAGGCATTCAGATGTGTCACACATTTGCCATAAATTCTGAATGGTAGCACTCTAGTTGCTCATTAGATCACTGTAGTACATGTTTTACTGAGAATGTCAGCCTTCATTCTCACATGACTGAGAAAGATAATGTGAATTTACAGAAAATATGCTCTCAGTTTAGCTTATAGATCACCTTCCATACCTCTGTGGGAAAAGCATGAGAAAATAGTTTTCTCTCAAACATGATTCATGATATCCCAGCAGAAGGCTTTTTCACATGGTAAAATCACCTTAGAACATACCACAATTCCTAAAATGAGTATAATACCATCAACAAATGATTTATAATGTAACTAAAGTCTTAAAACCTTCTATTAACTGCAATACTTTTTAATGAGGTGCTATCATGTATATTGGTCCCAAGATGGCTGACAACACTTCTTGGATGAAGTGCTGACAGCCAATCAGATCTCACAATGAGATGTGTGGTTAGGCTCCGCCCAGATATATGAGTGAGTGAGTGTAACAGTAGGGAAAGTGTTGGATAGCGGAGGGGTAAAAATTACTATTCCCACTCCAGTGAGTGCAACAGTAGGGAAAGTGTTGGATAGCGGAGGAGTTGGGGGAGGGAATTACTATTCCCACTCCAATGAGGGTAACAGTAGGGAAAGTGTTGGATAGCCGAGGAGTAACAATAAATATTGTCACTCCAGCCAGTTCAAAATTAAAAACAAACACGATTTTAACAAAATATTTAAAAAACAAAATTAATAAAGATATATAAAAATATGTTAACAATTGAAATACAAATATATTTAATAATAAATAAAAAAAACATGTTATAAATGGTAAATACATATGACAAATACCTACAAATATTATAATTAATAATATAAAACCATTTCCAAACAAATAAATATTTTGAATTAGAAATTATTTGGAAACAAAAATATAAATTATTACATAAATTTACTTTTTATATCTCCTACCCTATAACACCACGCATTCACAACCCAGATCTACAGTTTAAAAAAAGTACTTCCTTAACTAACATAATTAATTTCCAATTAAAGGAATATTATTAAATAAAAAAAAAAATTAAAACTCATAAAATGTATTTAACTTCCCATATTTTACCCCTATAATCCCCACAACCCACAGCTAAAGTTAAACTGCAAAAAAAAAATGATTACACAATTAAAACGTAATTAAATAGCTAATAGTATTTAACAACTAATTATAAAGTATGCAAAATTAATTTGCTCCCCACACTGTACCCCTATACCAATAATACCCACACAAAAATATAAAAGCATACCCAAATTAAATATAAATTAATATTAATGATCAACTAATTTTTAATAATTAAATATAATCACTTCCCACCCTTTACCCTTATAGATCCCACAACTAGCATCTAAAATTAATTAAACAATTCCCGAAATATTTAATTTACCATCATTAATTAATATTAATTAAGAAATAATTATTAATTCATTTACAAAAAATTACTTCCAACCCTTTACCCCATAAACCCCACAGCCCACACCTAAAATTACCAGAATTATCAATTAGTTAGTTAATATAAATTAACAACTAATTAACATAAATTACTTCCTAATCTTTCCCTCTATAAACCCCAGAACCCGCACCTAAAATTACAATATTTCCATAATTAATTTTCAATCAAATGATTAATAGAAACTTACAACTAATTAATCAGAAATAAATGGCTTCCCACCCTTTACCCCTATAAACCCCACAACCCACACCTAAACAAAATTACACAATTACCATAATTAATTAATATTAATTAACAACCAATTAATAGTTCATTACAAATAAACTACTTCCCACAATTAACACTATAATAATCATTAATTTATTATAATTGAATTACTTCCCACTCTATTCCCCTATAGACCCACAACCCGCTACGGAACTAAAAAATGCAAATTGAATTAAAATAAAATTCATAACTACTAATCATTTAATACATATATTAGAAAACAAACAATACTTATACAAAAAAAATGCATCAAATACATTTAAAATATAAACTAAAGTACATAACACTAATTTAAAAAGATTGATTTGTTAAACATCTAAATTTTTGCAAACAATATTAATGACTTCTATATTTTTAAAAACAATATTTCTTACCTTAAATTTGATATTCTAGACCACGATATTCTTGCGGTCAATATTCTGAATCACAATATTTTCAACTCAATATTTGTGTAAGTCGACATTTCCAACTCGATATTCTGCCTTAACACCGCAGACAACACATTCCACATCCTCATATTTACTCAGGCAATTGTTTTTGACTACTTATATGCACAAAATCTACACATATGTACATATCAACACTACCTCATGGCCTGCATGAACTCTACTTCTGCAGGTATGACCCCTCTCACATCCACCTAAAAGTACATACGCAACTTTCAAAACTATCAAACGCACAAGCACATTATAAGTCCCCTCTGCTGCAGCTGGATGGAAAAATATGCCTACCGCACAACCTACAGCCTTATACTCAAACTCTTCATAGCCAATTCTCAAAATCTCAATCTGGTGCTGCCCTTCTCACATACACACCTACATGCACAGCACCAGTCTTCATCATTATGTACACAACTCTCACATACATGACATTTACACAATGTACTGTACTCATCACCTCCTCAGCAGACTTCAAACATAACATGTCAAAAGGACCACGCTCATCACCAGTTGCACACTCAGTAATGTCTTTGGACTGCACTCACATCACAACGTGCAGCATCACTGCCCACTCTGACATGCAGAATTTACACATCACCACATATCACAAAAATACACTTACATTTCTCAATGGATATGGCCTCAATCAGTCATAGATCACCACACACCCACCCTACTATTCTTAAGTTCTCCAGATTGTCATTTCTAAAACACATGCATACACAGATGCAAAAACAAAATACATCAACTATACAACACCACACATTCCACCATTCAGCACACTAAAATACACAACTGGCGTATACCCTTTACATACACTTATCCACTTTGTCACAAATGACAAGTTGAACCTTGTCTCACTGTGGCCCTGTTACATCCACATATGACTCACATGCCACATACCAACATCGACCTATGCACATCAACAACTATACTCACCTATTGAAAATGCCTAGTTACATTCATCCCTCACTGTAGAGGCACAGACTACAGCTCACTTCCCGGCAGAATAAAACCTTGGCTAAGTGGTTTAACACCTATCACATCTACCTATTTAGACCATACCTTGCACAGAATGTATATGTAAACACTCAAATAGGGTTAATGTGGATACCTCATGTCTCCTACAGAATATCTGCCTATACGCTCAACTAATACCTCACACTCTCTGTCAACCACTAAATTTGGCCTGCCACTATGACGTATGTATCTCCACTTCAAACAAAATTTTAAATACTAGTCACTCTCACCTTTACCCTTGTTTAAGCAAGATCAGAACATGCAACATGAACCCTTCAATATACATCTGCAGCCAGGACGCTTAATCCCATTAACACATCTTCCCAGGTCTGGCAACTAAGCGCATGGTGGAGACTCCCAATCTGAAAGCATCCGCTCTGTGCACTCACTGTCCACTTACGTTACCACATGTAGCACATGGCAATCCAACAGGCATCACAGCACTCATAGTTCAGCACATTGTGACATGGAACAGCAGCAATAAAAGCTTTAAACAACACCATTGTCAGTGATACATAAAAGACAAATAGTACACAATTCATATGCTCAACTGCGACTGGTGTGTGGTTGTAAAACGAATTTCAAGCTGGTACAATCCATAAACACCATACATGTAATGTCACCAAAAAAAAGCAGGATGGGTTGAATGATTTGTAAATGAGTAAGCAATAGACTATTAAGACAACACACACTTTGCCTAACAAGAATCTGTCTTGGAACCTCTGTCTCAGTTCGCGGACCATTACTTAAAACCTCTGGTACAACAGACGCCTACCTATCTCAAGGACACTAAAGATCTCCTAAACCTACTTCAAGATCAGCAATTCTCAAAAGAAAGAATGCTATTAGTAGGTTTAGATGTTGAGAGTCTGTACACCAGTCTTCCACAAAAGAAAACATTGGATACTCTAGAAGAGTTACTGTTCAATCAACAATGGAATCATAAGACACCTAGACACTTCATTCTTGAATGCTGCAGACTGGCACTCACAGAGAACCACTTTGAGTACAATAATACCATGTACCGACAATGCCATGGTACCAGGGGCGTAACACAGGCCCCCGCAGCCCCCGCGGTGCGGGGGGGCCCCGAGCTGCAGGGGGCCCCCTCAGCACATCCTCAAGCCCAAGAGCTCGTATTACATCCGGAGTGGGGTAGGGGCCCCTCCGTGTAAGCGTACTTTCATTATGCCACTGGCTACGAGTTTATAAAAGTGAGCAAACCCTCCATGGGACATGAAGATGAAACCCATTAACATTTTAAAGACTCGCCGTTTGTTATCCCTCACCTTACAGCGGTTATTGCAGGCGGCGCGAGGCCTTGGCCTACTGAGAGGAGATCGAGGCGGGAGGGAGGGAACTCTACAGGTGGGAGAGGAGTGCGCACAAAGCGCGGGAACGAAATGCAACCCCACAAGGTAAAACATTTTTAGATAAAACCATTTGAAGGCAGCGGACAACCAAGCCTATAACGTCTGCTCCTCGTACAAATCCGGCCACGAGGACTCCCGTTTTACCCCCCCACTTCCCCAGTAATACTAGTGTTTGTTTCCTGGATCTCACTTAGCCATTCAGGGCCCTCCATGCCAGACGTTCTTCAGATCTCATTGGCTGTAGAAAGTACCTAGAAAGTTCAAAGGTGAAACTGCGGTTATTTCTCATGGCTGTGGATAAGAGGGCTGCAGCGTCAGGCAGGGTTGCCGTTGCTACGTATTTCACGCTGATCCTGGACAATATGCAGGGGAACAGAGCCCCCTGAGCCCTGATAATTGCTGTATATATACCCCAACAGCAGTCACATAGGGCCGCCCGCGCTGTGGGGCATTTGATGGCTGCCGCCCAATGTGAATTTAATAATGCTGAACCCGGCCCAGGGTGACTGCAGTGGACCTCGTTGGAGTCGTCCGTCACACTCACGGTAAGGTTCATTCAGCGGCCGCCAGGAAGACAGTACTCACAGGGACAGTCACCTGTTTGTGTAATTTGTGTTGGGGCAGTGCGTCAGAAAGGTATTATGTAAATGCATGTTATTTGGGTTCCATAGCTTGAGGCGTGCGTCTTGGAAAACTTTGTATTTTGAAGTCCATTAGATTGAGCCGACACTCTGTGGAGCAATGGAAATTGTGTCAGGGAGTGCACTTTGTCGAAAAACGGAAAGCTGTCTTTCTCCTGGTTTGTAAATCATGACAGATTAATTGGTGACGTAGAGACCTGTTTGCAAAGGTCGGTGTCAATTGTGGTGCGCTTTACGGCTACTATAAAGCAGCTGTTCACTTCTCAGCATGTTAGCATGTTTTCGCAATATCATTTTTTCGCCGCTTTCCTGCACATGATGTTGCTGTTTTTCGAGTATGTCTTTGTAAAAAAAGCTTTGTTTCTCCCCCTCTGCTCATCAAGCCAAACACAATGTTGTACAAATCACGATAAATAAGTGGTAACAACTTTAAAATATGTATGTTTCAAAGAATGAATGTATATAATATAAACTTTAGTTGTACACACTGCTAGAGATAATATGCTGTTGAACTTGAAAGGCACTCTGGGCCTTCACGAAAGTGCATTGTAGCTTATGTATAGCACAGGATATCTGTCACCCTCAGCCTGTGCCACTGCCCGGGCGGGCCCCTAGTAATTGTTGTTGTCGCCTGACATCACTAGAACTCTCCTTCAACACATGCTCTGAGTCCGGGACTCGGAGAGGCTGAGCAGGTGGTGTTTAGGACCGGCTCGCTGCTCACATTAGCCGAGCAGTGCCACTATGACCGTTCTGCATAGAGATCTCCTCACCACCAGCGTTGTGACTGGGGACAGACTGACTTGGCTACTGTACAGCAGCAGACAGAAGGTATTATTAAATTAAGGCTACCACAGTAATGTCACACTGATGAGGGGTTAAATATACCTGTTGAAAGCATTTGACTGTACCAATGATACATTGCATATTCCCAAAGCTACGATCTATTTGCCAGGGCGCTAGGTTAGTTCCCTTAGATTTCAGGTGATTTGCAGCAAGTTTAAGATTTTCTTAGAGTTTCTTGTTGCTCAAATGGGTGTCATTTCTGATATTTATATATGTTTTCCCCGTCTTTACTGCTTGATTTTGCTCGCGAAAAAGTGTCACTCATAGTGGTTGAAATGTCACTCAATTACACTGACTTTATGAAAATGTAACACATAGCAATCTGAAACCTTGGCAGCTATGAAGCATCTCTTAGACAAGACCGCGCCAGCCACCCGCATACCAGTGAGGCCCCAAGGAGCCAACCTACCACTAAAACTTCCAGCGTCGCTCTAGTAGTAGGACGTGACGTCCCCTGCAGCGCACCGGCCAATTGTATCAAACAACCTGACTGGGCCCAGCCCAAAGTCAGGTTGTCTGAATCAGAGCTGCATGGCGCCGCAGAATAATCACATAAAGATACATTGCAGCACAGTGAGACTGCAAGCGGCGCCTTAGCTCCGCTGGGAGCCCACAAGCCTATGGGAGCATTGCTCACAGGGCACTAGGCAGGGTGCTGCCACCTACCACACACAGTGCCTTCCATAGCGCTTCACAGTGACAGCTGACATATCTGCAGAAATGCGTGACAATCCATTTCAGTGCGGTGATGCGGAGCACCACACTGAAATGAGTTAAGCGTTCGCATCACGCCTGATGCGTGATACTTGGCAGGATTGCACATTGCTAATTTTACTCGCTTCCTCAATGGCTTGTAGCATCCTTGCTACACTACTGTGTCTGGAGTCAGGGCCTCACTTCTGGTGGGTGGTTGTGGCGAGGTCTGTGTGCACCACAGTGGATGCAAGGATGGGCTAGAATATCACTAGCAGCCCGGGCAGGATTTGGTTGGGCACCAGTTCTGGAACTTTTATCATATCTTTAGTCATTCTTCAAGCAAACCAGGAGGTGTGGTTGACTCTAAGGGTTGGGAGAGGGAGGGTTATTGATAAGATGAAGGGGCATTTTCAAAACACCATAATCCGCAACGAAGCGCCCCTGGAAGCTCTGATTCAGACATTTAGCTGGGAAGGGTAGTGCTCGTGAGTGTAACACAAGATTATCACAATAAACATCGATTTCCAGTCAGATGTTACTCTAATCCTTTATTAAACGTGAGAGTAAAAAACACACAGCTAACCTCTAGTCCATATGGTACCAGAGTTGGGACCCAACAAAGCTCAAACATAGCTCCTAGAAATGTGCTATTTGGCGCAGCATCACCTATAAAGGCCAATATAAAAATTCAGTCTTTGGTGGATGAGTTAGGTACTCGTTCTCATCTGCCTGGAAGGTGCCAACCCAGCAGATTCTAAGAGGTCCAGTGTTCCTGTACTTGCATTTAAGGGGTGTATGAATAAAAGTGCTAGTTTTACCAGGTGCAGTTCCACCCCCAGTGCAGCCACATATGGGTACACTGTTTAACCTGCTGATAGATGGTTGAAACTGTCAGAGCAGGAGGGCCAACTATCGGGGATTCACATGCATATATACATTAGTTTCCGTTCCTGGGCCACTAACTCGTAATGTCTTTTAGCCCTGTCCAGTCCCTCGCAATTGCCTTTACTTAAAAGAAATGAAAGAAGGTGAGCTAAGATAGTGAAGTGGAAAGGCGGAGTCTGAAACCAATACCACCCCCACCACTCCCACACACAGTTCGAAATGTTTTTTTTTTAGGGTCGAGCCTGGGCAGCGCATGCACTGCTCTGCGAGGCATGCTGTAGAGTATGGAGTTGAAGCTCTGCCCATATTTTTCATTGGCTTTAGTCAATGTCCTTCGTAAATTCTGGTTTCTGATTCGTTAATAGGCTTGTTAGTCCCTCCTTAGTACTGCCTTGTGTAACCTCTCACAAGGACCGGCCCTTTTACTTCTGTTGTTACGCAGTATGTCTTATTTGGTCTGCAAGCACTATTTTCTTCAATGAGTTTCTCCTTCTGCAGGCACAACATGATTTCCTGCAACATTCAGTGCGCCATGCGTGCTTTCACTTTCCAAGCAGCCCGTACAATGGCGGCCGCTTCTTTGAGATGAAATAGGCCTTGCATTTACAAGAGTTTCAGCTATTGGCATTGCAAATGACAATGGCTTTTATTTATGTATTAATTATCAAAACAGATAAATAAGTCAATGTCATTTACAATGCCAATAGCTTAAACTCTTGCAAATGGAAGACCATTCGCATTGCAAATGCTTGTTTTAAATTTGGGTCATGCCACCAGTAGTCTCACGCAAAAGTGCTGACTGTCAATGAACTAGATTTATGCACATTCGGCACATATCACTGGCACCTAGCGCCATGTTGTCAGAAAAGCACTCATCCAGCACCTTTCAAACAAACCCTTAAACACAAAGCCGCAAAGCAATTCTTAGTATTATGGAACACCTCCTGCTTCCTTCAGGGCCACTTAACTCAGGCTAGACCCTTTGCAGCAAGGGGTTCGTTTAGTTATCACTCACAAGACTTAGAACTTACCCTTATCCCAGCTAAACAACCCATTCTTTGAAGCAGAAGCTTTGCTAACCCTCATACGGTGGCTTGGGCCCCGCCACTGATGGGGGCACAACACAGGCCCCCGCAGCCCCCGCGGCACAGGGGTCCCCAAGCTCCAGGGGCTCCCTCACTTACTTCATCATGAATTGAATGGTGCACGGTGCGCAGTGCGCACGCCACCTTTAATAAATGAAATGGTGCGCAAGGCATGCATGCCTGGGCCCCCGCCGGGAGGCGGGCCTCCGAAGCTAATCTCTAATTAAATGGTGCATGGGTAGAGGCTTGCCCCAGTCTGCATGAATTAAATGGTGCACAACAACAACTGCTGCACACGCTGCAGAGCCAAGGAGAGGTGGGCAGACTCTGGGTGGGCTCCATTGCAGCAGGGCAGGTGGGCAGTGGCTGCGTTCGCTGCAGAGCCAAGGAGAGGTGGACATCCTCTGGGTGGGCTCCATTGCAGCAAGGCAGGTGGGCAGTGTCTGTGCTGGGTGCAGAGCCCCAGGGGAGGTGGGCAGTGCCTGTGCTGGGTGCAGAGCCCCAGAGGAGGTGGGCAGTGTCTGTGCTGGGTGCAGAGCCTCAGGTGAGGTGCACAGTGTCTGTGCTGGGTGCAGAGCCTCAGGGGAGGTGCGCAGTGTTTGTGCTGGGTGCAGTGCCTCAGGGAAGGTGGGCAGTGTCTGTGTTGCCTGCAGAGCCCCAGGGGAGGTGGGCAGTGTCTGTGCTGAGTGCAGAGCCCCAGGGGAGGTGGGCAGTGTCTGTGTTGCCTGCAGAGCCCCAGGGGAGGTGGTCAGTGTCTGTGTTGCCTGCAGAGCCCCAGGGGAGGTGGGCAGTGTCTGTGCTGGGTGTAGAGCCCCAGGGGAGTTGGGCAGTGTCTGTGCTGGGTGCAGAGCCCCAGGGGAGATGGGCAGTGTCTGTGCTGGGTGCAGAGCCCATGGGGAGGTGGGCAGTGTCTGTGTTGCATGCAGAGCCCCAGGGGAGGTGGGTAGTACACAATACTAAGCACAGATTTTTAGCTTAGGTGTTTTTAGCCGTAATTACATCGAACACACACTTTGGAGAGACCCCCTATATTTTACATCCCACTTAAAGCCCCAGAAACAAAACCATGTCGCTGTCACCTCATGGCCTGGCACTGTGCATCATGTATGACTCATGACAACTTTCCAGATTGCCTATGTGCAGAGGCATAGTGAACCCTTCCCCACCGAACCCCGCCCCTTGCTTTAGGAACTACGGCGAAGTCCTTGATGGGTCTCTTCTGTCTGCAATTCTGCAGACAAAGCCTCAGCTCATAATTAATATGAAAAGGTGGGCAAGTGAGTAGGTGAAGGGATGGGTGGGTGGCTGGATGGATTAGTGAATGGGTGAATGGATGAATGAAAGTTTGAATAGATGAATGAAAGGTTGAATAGATGGATAATGAGAGGATGGATGGATGGATGGATGAGTGAGTGGAAGGATGGATGAGAGAAAAGGTAAATAGATGGATGTATAGGTAGATGGATGGATGAGTGAAAGGATGTATGGATGAGTGAAAGGGTGGATGATGAGTGGGTGGATGGATGAGTGAAATTATGGATTGATGAATTGATAAGTGAAAGGGTGGATGGATGGATGAGTGAAAGGGTGGATGTAAGGATGGATGAGTGAGTGAAAGGGAGGGTAGATGGACAAAAGGATAGATAGATGAGTGAAGGAGTGAAAGGATAGATGGATGAGTGATAGGGTCAATGCATGGATTAATGAGTGGATGAGTAGATGGGTGGGTGGGTGGATGGGAGGGTGGAAGGAAGGATGGCTAAGTGAAAGGGTCGATGGAGAGAGAAAGAGAGGATGGATGGATGACAAAGGGTGAATGGGTGGAAGGATGAGACTGGGTGGATGTATGAGTAAGTGAAAGGGTGGCTGGATGGGTGAAAGGGTAAATGGCTGGATGGATGCGTGAATGGATGGATGGGTGGAAGAGTGGATAGATGAGTGTACAGATGGATAGGGTGAAAGGATGGATGGATGGATAATGGATGGATGAGTGAAAGGGTGGATGGCGGGAGGGATGGATGAGTGAAATGATAGATGGAAGGATACATGATGGATAGGTTTGCAAATGGTTGAATATGTTTGGCTATGGAAGGGCTTACTTATATACTATTGCATGACCTCCTCTGATGTGTCTGTAAAACTTACCTTTTGTTCCGAAGTTATGTCCTGAATTTTGACCTTGTTTCCTGAATTTTGACCCGTGGTAGGTGGTCGGCTGGGCCGCCGGTGGGGGGCCCCCCTCCATGTGCTTTGCAGGGGGGCCCCCTCAAGTTTCGTTACGCCACTGCATGGTACTTCCATGGGGAGTACATTTGCGCCGAGCGTGGCTGGACTATACGTGAGTGACTTTGAAGCTAACTACGTACAGAGCCCTGCTAATCCTTTCCGCAAGCGGATTATCTTCTGGAAACGCTATATTGATGATGTCCTGCTAATTTGGGAAGGGGACATGGAAACCCTTACCGACTTCCACCAGTGGCTGAATACCAGAGATGAATGGCTGAAATTTACTTACTCAGCAAGTTCTAATAAATTAGATTTCCTGGATGTAACAATCTTCATTGACAACAACACTATCCAGACAAAAACCTTTTTCAAGCCCACTGCCAAGAACAGCCTACTCTCATTCAAGAGTTTCCACCCGCGCCCAATGAGGGAGAATCTCCCGTATGGCCAGTTCCTCCGTCTAAGACGCAACTGTAGTAATATTCAAGATTATAAGGAACAAGCAAAAGATCTATGTGACAAACTTCAGAACAGAGATTACCCCCCACACACCATCAAAAAGTGTCAAAAGAGGGCTAGGAATCAACACAGAGAGACCCTCATGGAAACGACCGTGAAAGAACCCACGAAAGACCTAGTTACCTGTGTCAGCACTTATAGCACGGTATCCAACGATGTAAAGAAGATCATTAACAAGAATTGGAAAATTCTTACGTCAGGGTCCTTGAAATGGCCCAAACCAAGGTTCTCAAACAAACGAACCAGGAATTTGAAAGATATGCTGGTACACACAAGACTTCCATCAAAACCAAGATTGGAAATTATTCCTAGCCTCTGGAACAACACACCAGTAACTGGACATTACCCATGTGGCTCTTGTTCTGTTTGTCACCTCACTACGGCAACTAAAACCTTGCAACTATTGCCAGACCTAAAATGGACTATCAGAACCCATACCAACTGCAATACTACCCACGTGATCAATATGATCACCTGTCCTTGCGAATTACGTTACATTGGGATGACATGTCGCAAAGTCAAGCAACGACACTCCGAACACAGGAGTAACGTTAAATGCAGGAAGAGTACTACCAAAATGAGTAGCCACTACCTTGATAAGGGACATACAATCAATCACCTTCAATGGGTGATTTTGGAGACATTAACCACGAAAAGTCATAATGCAGAAAGCATTCTGTTTGAAAAAGAACAAAGGTGGGTCTACTGCTTACGTACTCATACACACGGATTGAACGATAACATCCCGTGGTTAAGCATCAAGAAATAAGAACTTTAGCATAAATGAAGAATCCAGAACCATAGCATGGATAAAAATTATAAAATATTGGCTTTCTGTAACCACGCTATGAATAATGAATCCCTAGCCTTGCCACACTTGAACACATCATCATAAAGTACCATGAATCATGGCACGGACAAGGGATTTCTCCATTCACTAACTTTATTGTAATCATGGAACTGGCAGGGGTAACTGACACCACGGACGCAAAGTACCAACGTCCCCCACATTAGAGATATGTACCTTTTTTTCACCATTTTTTTCACCATCTTTCAAGAAGCATGAACCTCGTTTGTAAGCAAAGTGTTTTGTGTGAAGGTCACAAGGAAAGTTGGCAAGTTTTTTGCCTTTTCTTCGTGCAATAATTGGTTTTTGCTCTTTTTCATCTTTTACAAGAACCAGAACTTTATTGACAAGATTCTGTTAACATGTCAACCTTAAAAGAACCTACCGAACCTAACCGATATTTCCAATGGATAGTAACACCATGTTACAAACGAAGCCTTTTATTTTATTTTGCACAACCTGCTTATAAATGTATTAATTAAGCGATGCATGTTCATGTACAACACGGACCAAGGAACAATAATGAACGCCCTCTTTCGCTATCCATGAATACCCCTGCCTCTTTAAATTCTGACCTGGTTACACTGCAAACTATACCGGGTAGGGAGAGGCAGCGACAGAACAAGTCACTTACTCCCGTCTAAAGGGTATCGGTCCAAACACACGAGGACGCCGATGAAGAAACGTAATGTATTCAACCTCCTAATACTTTCCGTTTTTCCTGTCTCCTTTCCCTTTTTAAGAGCGGGGAAAAGCCTTTTCTACCCGATGTAATCCTCCACTTGAGTATATAAGGTATTCTTTTCTCTTTATCAAAATGTTGAGAAATGTTCTAATTTTGACCGTGAATATGGTGGTAACTTGCAACGTATGGCACCATTGCTCTTCATAGTAACACTGTCTAACGCTTAGATAGCACTAGTGAGAATGTTAATAATGCCTTCTACTCCATGTGTCACCTCTTTCAGAATTTTAACGAGGATAATTAAGTCAGTTACCTGATGGTTTGAATTCTGCTCTCTAAATGCATCACGTGAGAGACTTTGCATTTCATGAAACATCTATCGTTAAGTGACATTTGACATCCTAGTCATTTTGGCAACATCCTAACTTTCTCCATAGACTTCCCCGTGATATTCGCGGCGATATATATAGTACCTACATAACTACTAATAATGTGAGTCCCCCTTTAACTAAACGATTCTCTCATACCATGTACTTAGCAACATCAAGAACGTACTATATCCTACACGTTCTTTTTCCTAATCTTTTCCCTACGGTCAGCACAATGATGCAACCAACCAATCTGGCATGTAGGTAGGATACCTTGACGCTAGGTAGCACCCGCTTCTATGGTATCCTAAACCCAACGTGAACAATCTTTGTAGTGCCAAAAAACCTAGTGCCCTCCCAGGCACATATAACCTGTTCCAACTTTTATGACAAAATGGATGCTGTGTCTTTGTTCTTCGGTTTTCTTGCAATTGCAGACTAATAGAAAAGAGGGCTTATTTTGCCGTTACTGCATGTGAATAAGAATTTGATTGCCAAAATTGGCTAAATTACATTTAAAAGTATTGTCATTTTTTAGTTGCTACGACAGTTGATGCTTCGAGTTTTGAACATCCTTACAGCATACATACTGACTGAATACAGTTTGTTCCTTTTCTTTCACCCCTTATTCTTTTCTTTTTTTGAAACAGGTTCAAATCGAACATACATTTGCTGGTGGGAAAATATAATCCATCCTCTTCACAAGGAGACCTACTAACATTAGTGTCTTCCACACATAAACAAGGTCCTGATGAAAGCCCACCTGACCCTTATGGGCACAAGGTAGGGCTGAAACATGTCGACCTCTTTTTCGGACACATTTTTATAGTGCACCAGACCCTAAATTGTCTGCTTCATGCACGAAAAGCGTTTTTAACCAACTCGAACCCAGTCTTATTAAAATTACATACTGGTTATACGAGTTTTTTAATTTTCACTCACTGCAAATCACTTCACTATACACCCAACACGGTTCTCTGATCACTACTGAAAAAACCAGAGGAAAAACCTCCGGGTGGAGGAAGCATTCATTAACCCAATGATGATGCTGTCATGCTGTTAAGCAAGTAGCGGATAATCGAACATACCGTTAATTTCCACCTGCAAAAAACGTGATTGAGGGTTTCTTAACAGTACCCAGTACTGTTTTTGCTAACCCTGGTTCTTTCAGGACCAGTGATCCACTCTCTACCTGATATTTGAACATTTGAGAAAAAGAAGCTGAGTGGGTCACAACCCCTTCTTTCTCCCCCCTTTTGATTTATATATAACAAGATTTCCTGCAGTAATTGGAGTCCTGATGAGGCAACATGGTTGGAAAACTGTGAGAATACTGCTCACCTTACACTCACCATGGGCTCAGAAAATGCATCAGATGTGTTCACAGCCTTGAAGGGTTTTTGCCCACAGTGGCATGCCACCTGTGGCAAGGTTGACATTGCCACTATTCCACAAGATCTGAAGAAGACACAGGCATGGTTTCACCACTATCAAGTCACATACAAGTATTGTAACATCACTTTGTGTACATGGGTGTGTACACAGTCACTGCCCTGCAATCACACTCCATATGTATCCAGCTGAATTGATGACAGGTGTTTTTCTGCACATCACAAACATATGCAGCACGCTTCTCCTGAACTGTTGCACTTGGAGGCACTTGCACTATGTTGACAATTGAAAGCATGCCCTATGTGTAACTATGTTTAAGAAATAAAAAGTGTGTGACTTCATATCACACTCTTACACAAACCTGATGTTCATGATGAAATACAGGAACTGTAGACACAACATTCTTGAATACATACTGTCAAAGGGCTCATACTATATGGAACATATGCAATCCAAGCCATACGAACATAATTGTATACGTAAACTACTAATTGTACATGTTGTACAGTTACAAAAAAAATTATGTGGTGGACACAGATATTTGAATTAAAAAATAAAAACATGCTTTATTCAGCCTCAAAATAAAGATAAATAAATAGATAAAGGCCAATGGCTAGTCCATCCCTGTTTAGTTGTTGCATGAGCCAAAAACATCACGCGATTCTACTCTTGCCTGCACAAGTTATGCTAGGAGATACCTCCCCTGGGAGGGGCATCCAGGGGCCATGCCAGGCACCAACGGGGAAAAAATGAATGGGGGCTGGGTTGTGTATTGGGAGGGATAGGATCAGGAGGGGGGTTAGGGTCTACTGCAGTGGTAGATTCTGATAGAGGGGGGTGACTCCACTGCGGTGGTTGGCTCTAATTGAGGGGAGGCAGCTGTAGTGGTAGGGGCAGATGGAGGTGGGGATGGGGTGACCTTAACTATTTTGGGAAGTTTGAGGGGTGTGTTGGGAATGGGGATGAGAAAGGTGACAGCGGTACTGGGCAGGTCTGGGGAGCTACAGGTTGCTGGTGCTGACTTTTTCTTCTGGATACGGTGTAATTTTCAGATGGCAGTTGTTTGTATATGTTGGTTCCTCTAAGGGGGGGCATATGCTGATGCTGGGTCACGGGGGAGGTATTTTCTCTTCTTCAGGAGGGGGATGTAGATTTGGGGAGGTAAGAATTCAATGGGAACAAGGTGGGGTGCCTGGGCTGAGGGGGGAACAGGAGAGGAAAGGGTAGGGGTTATGGAAGCAGAAGGTTGTGAGGTATGTGGAGTGTCTCGAGATGCATGTCTGTCGGCTGCTGTCAAGTCCCTGGTGGAGAGTGTGCTGTCTGTCTCCTTAATGTGCGTGTATGTGGCTTACAACTTGTGACTGTGTTTGTGTGCTACGTGTGGATGTTGAGGTGTGTGCTTGTGTGTTTGCATGTGCTTGTTTCAGGGAGGGTAGTTGGGATAGTGGCTGAGGAAGAGTTAGGAATGGGGAGGTACTGCTAGAGCAGGGACAGTGCTGCCGTCAGTGTGGAAGCCATAGCATGATTGGATCTCTGTAGGGCAGACATGTTAAGAGTGAATGCCCTCTAAGGATGATGACATGTGTGTCAAAAGAGTGGTATGGGCATGGAGGACATTCAGCATGGATATCTGCCCCACAGAGATCTGCCTCAGGATGTTATTGCCCTCCACACTGAGGGCAGCAGGGGAGACAGGAGCAGGGGGTGAGGTGCCTGGCACAAAGAAGATGACAAACCTGCCATGGGAGCAGCCAGGGACAGTGGAATCGGGCACAGCTGGGAGGGTGGAGATGGGAGTGGTGGTTGTAGTGGACTATGAGGATGTTAATCCAGTCACTGTCTCCCCAGCACCAAATGGGAGTCTTCACTGGAGCTAAGATCTGCTTCTGAGCCTGCTGATGGAGTTGCAGACCTGCCCCCAGTGAGGCTTCCCCACCCTCTCCGTCACTGCGTCCCTTCGACAGCGACTCATCACTGGACACAGACTGCCATACTGCTCCCTCCACATCCGTGGCACTGTCTCCTCTGGTGACTGCTGATGATGCTGTGACCAAGAATACAAATGAATTACATTAGTCATTCATATGTACTTGACACAAAGCTAACATCATAAATCTTCAAAGAACCAAAATATTAGACATAACATTGTGTTGTGCTTTTAGCTCTTACTATATCAACATACATGGCACTTGTAATTCTGCCAGTTACCCATTAACCATTCACACATGAAGTAATTGTGAGAAGTTGGCCTGATATATGCTGTCCACTAGTTATAGTGGGCACCTTGTATCAGTCCAAACAACCCCTTATTGGTTATAGGTAAAAGACAACCTTTATTGAAAGCAATCCTAGTGGTAGCTATGGAGAGTCTTGAAGGAATGTAAAGCAGCTTGTTTTACCAGTCTATAATCTCTTGAGTCACTAAATGAAAGCTATCCACACCAGCTATATATATAAAATATATGTTTTTATTACTAAACACACCCTCCTAGTCTCTTTATGGGACAAGAGGTCAAAACACATAAGTTACTCTTCAATAATCACAGTAAAATAGCAGAAATACAAGTCAGGCCCTAGGGGCGAGCCAAACCATATACTGAAATAGTGGTATAAGAACCACGTCTTAACTAGACACAAGGCCTAGAGCCTGTAGAATCGCTGGGACCCCAAGGAACCACCCAAGATAGTGACACAGGGGACCCACGGGAGCCGTGTGCAGTATGTGAACACAGTAGCGAGCTCCCGTTAGCTTCTATGGGGAAAGTCGCTGTTAGATTTCTAAAGATTAGGGACACTTAGAAATGAGTCAGGACCAAACCCTTTTGGACATAGGAAGTTCTAGGGCTAGCACCCATAGGAGCACCGGAGTACTTGTGTTACCTCACCCAGGGAAGCCTGGTGCATAGGTGTCTTTTGGTGTTGGGTCGCGTCGTCGATTTCAATGGGAGCTAGCGAAGAAGTGCTGCTGCCGTGAAGATGCGAAGTGTCCGAAGAGATCCAAGCCTGGATCAAAGATGAGAAGAACCTGAAAGCAGAGGGGACATAGTGTGGGTCACTAGCCAGTGACCAGGAAGGCGATGAGCAGATGCCCATCGATGTCGGGTGATTTCAGGTGAAGGAGGTGAAGCTTAACTCTTCAGCCACGAGGACCAGGAGGTGTCGAGGATGACCAGGAGCTGGATTCAAGCTGTCCCACGAAGGATGTCGAGTGCTGCAGTGTCGGTGCCCGGATTGGACACAACAAGCCTTGGCAACAGCAAACCACGCAGAAACGAGAAAGATGCCTCGGTGCAGACCAGCAAGGTCTGTGGGACTCACCACTTGGTAGGGAGTCGGGGCACGTCTGGAGCAACCAGGAAAGCCCAAGGAAATACAAAGTTACCCCCTCAGGGACCCACCAGTCAACAGACCAGGGATCACAAATAGACCTCGAGATGAAACACAAAGTGGCGGCCCACGGGTCACTTGGAATGACCAGGTCGAGAAGTCAATGCACTTGCAGAAATGCACGGTGACCAGGAGTTCCAGTTCCACGCTACTCACGAGGGCTGCGGGTCCCAGCTTTGCTGGGGACTCGGGTCGGCCTCTGAGATGTCTGGAAATCCTCTTCCTGGGCTGCAAATACTTCGGAGTCTGGCGGGAGCTTCGATGATGCAGACGGGCAAATTGCTTCATTGGTGCCTGCCAACCAGTGGAGTCACTCCTTGACCCCAAGGGAGATTTCTTCCATCCTCTGGTCTTGAGCAGAGCGTCGAAGGTCCAGGATTCAGCTTCAGAGTTTCATCCAGGGTAATATAAAATCCTGAGGACTGGGGTCCCATACTTATACTAAGGTAGGGGGTTAGACATACTCTGGGGACCCACATATGGCAGGGTTTGGAAAGAGGGGTGGCTACACCCATTTCCTTTGTTCAGTTTCATGCCAGAGCAGGGGCTGGAAGCCCCTTGTTGGACAGGCCACACGAAGGGCTTGCTCCCTCCCCGCACGACAGGGCCCGAGCTCCGGCCCACCAGGCATAACCCACGAAAAGCACCTGTACCCCGTCTCCCGACGGATCTTCTGCCCTCGGACCTCTACTCATCACGGGGCCCAGCCCCACCGGCTCCCCCGGCCGGTTCAAGCCGCCATCTTGGGCCCTGCACCACGAGGCCGCGTGGCCTCGCCCCGACCCTAACCCCGGGCCTGACCGGCCCCGACATCCCGGCACCACCATCCACCCAGGAGGTGAGCGGACCACTTGGCAGGTCAATGGGAGGACGAAGTGTCAAGAGCTCTTCCCCCGCCAGGTGCCGATCGCCTCCAGCTCCCCCAGGCGCTGGCTCCACCCCCTGCTGGGTGTCTGGACACCTTCATCCCGGGCCCTCCGACCTCCAAGTGCGAGGGTCCGGACATCAAAGAGCGCCTGCCCTATAACTGGGGCAACTCCGGAGCAGGAAGGCAGTTGTATCCTGGAGTCGAGAGACACCGAGAGAACTCAGCCTTGACGGACTACTGGCGCGGCCGAAGCCCGCTCTTGTGAACCATCGTCCTGCCTGCTGGCGCTGCCGCGGCCTTCTGCAACATCCATCCTCGTCGGGACCTGCTGGCGCTGCCGCGGCCCGTTGTAACGACCATCCTCACCGGGACCTGCTGGCGCTGCCGCGGACCGTGTCCCGACCATCTCGACCGGGACCTGCTGGCGCTGCCGCGGCCCGTACCAACTAAACCACCAAGCTCGAGGATTGTGAGCTAGTCATCATCTCATCCGAACTACCTGACTGGTCAACAGACTGTCCCGCTCCCCCTTACCCTGCATTGAGAGACTTGAATCGAGGGGACCCCTGAGTCCAGACCTCCTTGTACCATTCAACCGTACCTTAAGAAGTGCTTATAAAGAACACTGAACCTTATCCGTGTGTGGTATCTGTCTGTGGGGGGGGAAGTTACTTGTCTGTACGATCGCTGGAGACGGCTCTCCCCGGAGACCTCTCCTCCTGACCCCGGCCGACCCTCCCGGTCCGTCTACCCTTTCTAACATTGGTGGCCAGCGGCGCGATCCGAATCAACGCGTAATCGTACAGAGAGTAGCTCACCCCACGACAAAAACACGATGTCAGCCAAAGATAGCAGCTCCACCGAGAAATTCCAAATGGATAAGTTAGAAGAATACAACCACCGTGAACTAAGACAATTCTGCATAGAACTTGGCATCGCTACCACCGGCCTGAGTACCAAGGATGATCTAAAGCACGCCCTAGAGACGTGGACAGAAACTGGGGTCGCCGGACCCTCCGACCAAAGCAGCATCACACCAGAGGGGAACGCCACGGCTCCCGAGGAGCGGGGAACGGGCCTCTCGCAGGAGGAGATCCGAGAAAGAGAAAGAACCAGATTGCACGAGTTGGAAATGGCACGACTCAAGATGGATGGGGAACTCAAGTTAGCTGAACAGAAACTCAACCTCGAGCATATGCGGCTCCGAGAAGAACGAGAAGAGAAGCAGAGACAGAGAGAGCTGGAGGAGAAAAAAATAACGCTCGAGCACGAGCGCCAACTAGCGGAGATAGAACTTCGGAAACAGAATAAAGAACTGGGGGTGCCTGAGCGACCACACACCCCGGGGCCAATCGAGAAAAAAGTCCACATCCCCAAGGATGTTGTCCG
Source organism: Triturus cristatus (assembly GCF_964204655.1). Classification (NCBI taxonomy): domain Eukaryota; kingdom Metazoa; phylum Chordata; class Amphibia; order Caudata; family Salamandridae; genus Triturus; species Triturus cristatus. The sequence goes on from NC_140583.1 coordinate 194,305,483, forward strand.
CGAGTATGTCCGAGAAGACGACATACAACAGTGGTTTAAAGCCTACGAGATCGCCATGACCTCTCACCGGATCGACCGGAGTGATTGGGGAGCCGGACTTTGGGGGAGGTTTGTCAACGAGGGTTGCGATGCCCTACTGCAGCTCCCAGATCACCAAATGTCGTCCTACGACCACATGAAGGCTGCCCTCCTCACCCGCTACGGCCTCACACCCGAGATGTACCGCCAGAGGTTCAGAGATTGCACCCGGATCCCAGGTACAACTTGGGTAGAATACGTGAACTATTTTAGCCGTGCCTTCGAGGGTTGGATCAAGGGGAGCCATGTCACCACCTACGAACAACTCTTTAACCTTATGGTATGGGAGCACCTGTCGAACAACTGTTTCGTCGAGCTCAGGCAGCACCTCCTCGACAGTAAGCTGACTGACCCCCGGCAGCTCGCCGCCGAAGCTGACCGATGGGAAAGCACCCGAGTGGGCCGGAGGGGGCCACACGAACAGAACAGAAGCAACCCAGGCCAGCACCGTCCTCGGGGAGGAGGAGGGGGCCAGGGGCGAGGGAGAGACGCCTTGCCAGCAACACCCGTGGCCAGCACCCCGCCTCCGGCCGGCCGGGGCAACACCCCGTGGCGTCCTGGGTTCCGAGCCAACGTCACGTGCCACCGATGCCAGCGAGTCGGCCACTACGCCAATGACCCGAGCTGCCCGCAGAACCAAACACCCAAGCCCCGCCAGGTAGCTGCCGCCGCCCTGGGGGAAGAGCGATTATCGGGGGAACCAGAAGAGTATGAGCCGGCCCAGCAAGAGTGGGAACCGGCCGCCATGGTCCTGGCGTGCTTAGGGGGAAGAGACATGGTCCCACGGGCTCCCCTACCCGCTAACACCAGGAAATACGGTCAGTGGGTGACCATTAATGGACAGCGAGCCGAGGCCTTGCGTGACACAGGCGCCAGTGTGACGGCCGTCCGCTGTCACCTGGTGAAGCCCGAGCAGATCCTGCCGAACATTCTCTGCCCCGTCCGCTCGGCAGACAACTCTGAGAGTATGTGTCAAATGGCCTGCGTCCCGTTCGAATGGGGAGGGGTCTCCGGCCTGTTGAAGGTGACGGTCCGGGACGATGCCCCCGTGGACTGCCTCCTGGGGAATGACCTCGAGAGTTCCCCGTGGGCCACCGTTGAGAGAAGAGAGCACCTGGGGATGCTGGGCCTCCCGGACTGGGCCTGCGTAACCACCCGGTCCATGGCCGCCCGTGCCGTCCCCCGATCAGAAGAACCGTAATGGCCAGCACCTCCGCCCCCGGTCGCCCCAGTAGAAGACAACGACGAGGCCAGCCTCCCAGACCCGGCGACCGAAGGGGACGCGCAACCCCAGAACCTTCCTGACCTGGCTCAGTGGCGTCAAGAAGGGGGGCCCACCCAAGAACAGTTCCGCCAGGAACAAAAGACCTGTCCCTCCCTCGAGGGACTCCGCCAACAAGCCAGCGCCCAGAACGCAGGGGACTCCACCGGAACTCACTGGGTCTACTGGGATAACGACCTGCTATACAGCGAGCAAAGAATCGCCGAGCTGGGGGCCGGTCGAGTACTGGTGGTACCTCTCCGCTTCAGAGACTTTCTGCTCAACCTGGCCCACGATGTCCCCCTGGCTGGACACCTGGGCCAGGACAAAACGTACAGCCGCCTAGTGACCCACTTTTTCTGGCCGAAAATGAGGAACGACGTCCTGAACCACTGCCGATCTTGCCCCACATGCCAAGCCAGCGGGAAGAGTGGTCGGAAGCTGAAAGCCCCTCTGCAACCCTTCCCTGTGGTCACCACCCCGTTCGAGAGGATGGGGATAGACATTGTGGGGCCTCTGGACCCCCGCACGGCACAAGGACACAGGTTCATCTTAGTACTGGTGGACCATGCCACCCGCTACCCCGAGGCGGTGCCCCTACGGACCGTGACAGCTCCGGTGGTTGGCCGGGCCCTAATGGGGATCTTCTCCCGGGTAGGCTTCCCCCGAGAAGTCGTCAGCGACCGAGGCACGAACTTTATATCCAAATACATGAAGTCCCTCTGGCAACAATGCGGGGTCACCTACAGATTCACGACCCCCTATCACCCCCAAGGGAACGGACTAGTGGAGCGTTTTAACCGCACTCTCAAGGGGATGATTGGGGGATTGGAAGAGCCCCTCCGTCGCCAGTGGGATGTACTACTCCCGTGCCTCCTCTTCGCCTACCGCGAAGTTCCCCAGAAGTCCCTCGGTTTTAGCCCTTTCGAACTCCTGTACGGGCACCCTGTGCGAGGGCCCCTCAGCCTAGTAAAAGAAGGTTGGGAGATGGCCCCCCTAAAGACCCCTCCCGACGTCTTCAAATACCTCCTGGCCCTACGCAATCAGACCCGGCGCTTCAGAGAGATGGCCAAGGCGAACCTCGAGGCCAGCCAGGAGGACATGAAGAGGTGGTATGATCACAATGCCTCCTCCGTTGAGTTCGAGCCTGGGCAACAAGTATGGGTGATGTCCCCCACCGAACCATGTGCCTTGCAAGATAAGTGGACGGGGCCCTTCAAAGTGGTCGAGCGCAAAAGCCCCGTCACTTACCTCATCGACCTGGGGACCTCCCGGAACCCCCTTCGGGTCCTCCACACCAACCGACTCAAACCACACTTTGTGCGCTCAGAGCTCAGCCTCCTGATGGCTACGGACAGTGGGGCAGAGGAAGACTCCGAACCCCTCCCGGATCTTCTGAAGACTCAGGAGAATGACGGCTCCGTGGACGGGGTCCGGCTCTCTGACGCCCTCACTTCGGAGCAACGCCAGGGCTGCCGGAACCTCCTGCTGCAGTTCGCTACCCTGTTCTCCCTCACCCCCGGGGTCACCCCTTGGTGTTTGCACGACGTGGACACCGGGGACAGTCCCCCTGTCCGACACCGGGCCTACCGCGTACCAGATCGGGTACGGGCCTGCATACAGGAGGAAGTGGCCAAGATGCTCACAATCGGGGTCATCGAGCCCTCGGACAGTCCCTGGGCCAGTCCGGTTGTATTGGTCCCCAAAGCCGCTGCCCCCGGCACCGCACCTGAACTGAGATTCTGCGTCGACTACCGGGGCTTGAACGCTGTCACAATTAAGGCCGGCAAGTGCCAAATTGGCCAAGGGTCTGTGACCTACCTTGGGCACCAAGTGGGAAGCGGGCTGGTGGCCCCGCTACAACTTAAGATTGCTGCCATCCAGTCCTGGCAGCCCCCCGTCACCCAGACCGAGGTCCGAGCCTTCTTGGGGCTCACCGGCTACTACCGGCGGTTCGTGAAGGACTACGGCAGCATCGTGGGGCCCCTCACGGGTCTCACGTCCAAGAACCAACCGAAGCGGATTAACTGGACCCCCGATTGTCAAGCGGCCTTCGAGAAGCTGAAGGCCGCCCTGTGCACCGCCCCTGTGCTCCAGGCCCCCGATTACAGTCGGGAATTCATGGTACAGACCGACGCCTCCGACCACGGCATCGGAGCCGTCCTTTCTCAGTTAAACCCCGAAGGTCATGACCAGCCGGTGGCCTTCATCAGTCGACGTCTCCTGGCCCGAGAACAGCGCTGGAGCACCATCGAGAGGGAGGCCTTCGCAGTGGTGTGGGCCCTCAAAAAGCTCCGGCCCTATCTCTTCGGTACCCACTTCCGGGTACAAACCGACCATCGACCCCTGCAGTGGCTGATGCAGATGCGGGGGGAGAACCCAAAACTCTTGCGCTGGTCCATTTCCCTGCAGGGAATGGACTTCACTGTGGAGCACCGACCAGGCCAAGACCACGCCAACGCGGATGGCCTGTCCCGCTTTTTCCGCCTCGACGAAGAGAGTCCCCAAGGAGATGGGTGACTCTCCCCGCCTTCAGCTGGGGGGGACGCATGTTGGACAGGCCACACGAAGGGCTTGCTCCCTCCCCGCACGACAGGGCCCGAGCTCCGGCCCACCAGGCATAACCCACGAAAAGCACCTGTACCCCGTCTCCCGACGGATCTTCTGCCCTCGGACCTCTACTCATCACGGGGCCCAGCCCCACCGGCTCCCCCGGCCGGTTCAAGCCGCCATCTTGGGCCCTGCACCACGAGGCCGCGTGGCCTCGCCCCGACCCTAACCCCGGGCCTGACCGGCCCCGACATCCCGGCACCACCATCCACCCAGGAGGTGAGCGGACCACTTGGCAGGTCAATGGGAGGACGAAGTGTCAAGAGCTCTTCCCCCGCCAGGTGCCGATCGCCTCCAGCTCCCCCAGGCGCTGGCTCCACCCCCTGCTGGGTGTCTGGACACCTTCATCCCGGGCCCTCCGACCTCCAAGTGCGAGGGTCCGGACATCAAAGAGCGCCTGCCCTATAACTGGGGCAACTCCGGAGCAGGAAGGCAGTTGTATCCTGGAGTCGAGAGACACCGAGAGAACTCAGCCTTGACGGACTACTGGCGCGGCCGTAGCCCGCTCTTGTGAACCATCGTCCTGCCTGCTGGCGCTGCCGCGGCCTTCTGCAACATCCATCCTCGTCGGGACCTGCTGGCGCTGCTGCGGCCCGTTGTAACGACCATCCTCACCGGGACCTGCTGGCGCTGCCGCGGACCGTGTCCCGACCATCTCGACCGGGACCTGCTGGCGCTGCCGCGGCCCGTACCAACTAAACCACCAAGCTCGAGGATTGTGAGCTAGTCATCATCTCATCCGAACTACCTGACTGGTCAACAGACTGTCCCGCTCCCCCTTACCCTGCATTGAGAGACTTGAATCGAGGGGACCCCTGAGTCCAGACCTCCTTGTACCATTCAACCGTACCTTAAGAAGTGCTTATAAAGAACACTGAACCTTATCCGTGTGTGGTATCTGTCTGTGGGGGGGGGAAGTTACTTGTCTGTACGATCGCTGGAGACGGCTCTCCCCGGAGACCTCTCCTCCTGACCCCGGCCGACCCTCCCGGTCCGTCTACCCTTTTTAACACCCCTGAACCGGTTTGAGCTGGACTATGCACAGGAACACCAAATGTGCCCCCAGTGCAGGACTTCAAAGCACTGAGAGAGGGCTCCCACCCAGCCCCACTACACATAAGCCTGTCTGGGAGGTGGTTACACCTCCCTGTGACAGGAAGCCTATTGTCCAGGCCTCCCCTGCCGGAGTTTTGGTCAGCAGCAGGAGGCCAGACCCGTGTCTGTGGCTGCAGCATCCATTTTGTGATGCCAAGGCTCTATTAAGTTTCTACCGGGTATACCAGTGCTGTCATGTCTCTCACTCTAGAAGGGTGGGATCATACTCCCACACCAGTTACTGGTGAGGGGGTATGATTCCAAGGTGTTTGAAACCAAACAAGACATGTTTCCGTGCAGCCAGAACAAAGTTAGCATTTACCGTTTAGTTATAATGCACTTAAGAGTATATGGTCCGGCTGCACTACAAACAGCATCCGAGAAGGGTCTCCGAACGCTGCAGAGCGGCTCTGCTCATGCAGGGGCACCCTCTCACATGAGAACCAAGCACTCTGCCTTCAGGATTGATAAGGCCTGCCATAGGAGTGACTTATAGGTTTATATGTGTGTATATATTTATATAGTGATATAGGTAACCTATATCACATTAAGGGGTGCATGCACCACCTTACCCAGGCTGCAGTAGCAGACCTGTGGTGTCATTTTGGGTGGCTTTCCAGGGGTGGCACAATATATGCTTCAGCCCCTGGTAGGCCTCTGGGGTACCTATGCCTTGGGTACATAGTATACCATATACTAGGGACTTATAAGGGCACCTCAGATCCAATCTGAACTCTACCTAAAGTACATGGAATCATTTTAGAGAGGAAGCAGCTAGGCTGGGGCCCTGAATAGCAGGGTCCCAGCCAGACTAAAGTCGAAAAACAGTGAAACACCAGCAAAAAGTGGGGGTAACCATGTGAAAAAGATCCTACTCTCCTACAGTAATCTGCAACATTGGGTGTATCAACATCAAATTACATAACCAGACGTTTGATAAATGGACCTTGTAGCAGGGGATTTTTTGTCTTGTGCTCATGATGGACTTGTGTCCTGACATTTTTGTCTCCTCTTCTGGAAGTGAGTTTAGCCCTCAAAATGGAAATATGATTCTCAGATTTGAATTGAGACATGGTAAACATTCTGTGTTAGAAAAGGTAGACGGACCGGGAGGGCCGGCCGGGGTCAGGGGGAGAGGTCTCCGGGGAGAGCCGTCTCCAGTGATCGTACAGACAAGTAACTTCCCCCCCACAGACAGATATCACACACGGATAAGGTTCAGTGTTCTTTATAAGCACTTATTTAAGGTACGGTTGAATGGTACAAGGAGGTCTGGACTCAGGGGTCCCCTCGATTAGAGTCTCGCAAGGTAGGGAAGGGGGTAGCGGGACAGTCTATTTACCAATCAGGTAGTTCGGATGAGAGGATGATGAGCTCACAATCCTCGAGCTTGGTGGTTAGGTGGTACGGTCCGCGGCAGCGCCAGCAGGTCCCGGTGCGGATGGTCATTACAACGGGCCGCGGCAGCGCCAGCAGGTCCCAGGAAGATGAAGGTTGCAGAAGGCCGCGGCAGCGCCAGCAGGTCCCGGTGAGGATGGTCGTTACAACGGGCCGCGGCAGCGCCAGCAGGTCCCAGGAAGATGAATGTTGCAGAAGGCCGCGGCAGCGCCAGCAGGTCCCGGTGAGGATGGTCGTTACAACGGGCCGCGGCAGCGCCAGCAGGTCCCAGGAAGATGAATGTTGCAGAAGGCCGCGGCAGCGCCAGCAGGTCCCGGTGAGGATGGTCATTACAACGGGCCGCGGCAGCGCCAGCAGGTCCCAGGAAGATGAATGTTGCAGAAGGCCGCGGCAGCGCCAGCAGGCAGGACGATGGTTCACAAGAGCGGCTACGGCAGCGCCAGTAGACCGTCAAGGTTGAGTTCACTCGGTGTCTCTCGACTCCAGGATACAACTGCCTTCCTGCTCCGGAGCTGCCTCAGTTATAGGGCTGGTGCCCTTTGATGTCCGGACCCTCGCACTTGGAGGTCGGAGGGTCCGGGATGAAGGTGTCCAGACACCCAGCAGGGGGTGGAGCCAGTGCCTGGGGGAGCTGGGGGCGATCGGCACCTGGCGGGGGAGAGCCCTTGGTACTTCTTTCTCCCATTGACCTGCCAAGTGGTCCGCTCACCTCCTGGGTGGATGGTGGTGCCGGGATGTCGGGGCCGGCCAGGCCCGGGGTTAGGGTCGAGGTGAGGCCATGCGGCCGCGTGGTGCAGGGCCCAAGAGGGCGGCTTGACCCGGCCGGGGAAGCCGGTGGGGCTGGACCCCGTGATGAGTAGGGGTCCGAGGGCAGAGGGTCCGTCGGAAGACGGAGTACGGGTGCTTGTCGCGGGGGTATGCCAGGTGGGCCGGAGTTCGGGCCCTGTCGTGCGGGGAGGGAGCAAACCGTCTGTGAGGCCTGTCCAACATTCTGCTATCCTTGGTCATCAAATGTGGAACCACTGGCTCATATGTCACAGCTCAAATGTCTTCATTGTCAAACATTCACAATATGAAGTAATTACATGAGTCATGTCACACATATAACAGTGATTTATCCCATGTGTCCTTTAACTTAGCTTCTCTACTCTCCGTTCTCACATATGACTATTATTGCAGAGTCACTAAGGCAGTATGCATAGTTAGGCTGACAGGCATGTGGCACACAGTCCTGTGTCATCCATGTACAGTGTCATGTAGCAGAATCTGAATGTTTTGCACATTGAAAGCAGCACAAGTTTCACAGATGTGAAAGAAGGTCTACAAACTTACAAGTCTGATCACTGCAGCTTCAAAATGCCACAGGTGGAACACCATTCCACTGGCACATCTGGTTGCATTGACTGTAGAGACTATTGTTACTGAACCAATATCCATAATGACTACAGTCAACACTGTGTACCAATCCTGTCCAGGTTGAACAAGTCCCCATTTGCATGGGACAAGTCAGAATGTCCCTCACTTTGATTACACATTATACACACTTTCTCCAGCTGATATTGCTCCAGTTTAACATATCAATTTGGCAACAAACTCAAATTTGATGCATATTTGACATCTCTGAATCAGACAGTGATGCATCAAGCACATGGTTTACTGTGCCAACAAGTAGGAATAGTTAAGAGTATCTACATACATGTCAACTGTTGTGACTGTTTACTTCAAATCATACCTCACAATTGCAGCCATGTTTCGACCAGTGACAAACTGTGTTTGACACTGAATGGCTTGTGTTTTCACCCTTACAGAGTCAGACACATGGACTTGCTCTTTAGAATGGTGAGTATGGAATATTCAACAACATCTTGCGGCCGATTCCGATCCTGTAAAAAGGCTGCACGAATCGTTGTATGGAGCGTTTACCCCGTACGACTCGTACCCGGTAAACTTTCCGTACAACCTAGGAAGTGCGATTCGTACAGAAAGCCTATTTCCGTACGTTTCGTAAAAAAGCACGTACGGGTCAAAAAAACCTACGATTCTGATCCGGAACAGCTTGTACGCGACGTCCGGACGTATTCAGGCAGCGGTTTCTGGCCCAGCAAGTACAATTCGTCCCTACGTCACTCCGTACAGGTCTTTTTTTACGGGAGTCAAACACAGCCGGAAAAGCAGAGTCCGACGTGAACCGCTACGCAACGTACACGCCATGAACCCCGTCGTACATGTCATCCCGGTCCTCTTGGCCTACGACCTGGTGCACCGCACCCGACGCGCACGCCGCAGAAGGTGAGAACAACACCCAGGGGCCAGGGTGGGGGTGAGGGGCAGGAAACAAACCCTATACTCAAAGCCAAACCTATAATATGGAGGCCATACATTACCACCAGGGTCTGGTCACTTGGGGGCGTGGCCAGCAACCCCTGTGTACCGCAACAACTGTAGTGGACGTGTACGGTGCGTGTCACACGTACCCCTACGGCACCATTAGAACTGTGATACGGACCGTACACACGCAATGAATGCGTGGGTACGGTGCGTACCACACGTACCCCTACGGCACAGTAGAACTGTGATACGGACCGTACACACGCAATGAATGTGCGGGTACGGTGCGTGTCACACGTACCCCGTTACGGCACCAGTACATTTGGGATACGAGGCGTACACACGTCAGGAATGTGGGCTTAGAGGACTGGCCCAGCATGTTACCTTCATATTGGTGTGTGTGTAGATCCAGGCCAGCAGTGCACTGCTCCAAGGGGGTGCGTGGGTGGGTGCAGAGGACTCCCAGCAGTGTCCAGACATATGAGGGGTGGGTGCATATGACTCCCAGCAGTGTCCAGACATATGAGGGGTGGCTGCATATGACTACCAGCAGTGGCCTGCAATATGAGGGGTGGGTGCATATGACTCCCAGCAGTGTCCAGACATATGAGGGGTGGGTGCATATGACACCCAGCAGTGGACAGAGATATGAGGGGTGGGTGCATATGACTCCCAGCAGTGTCCAAACATATCAGGGGTGGGTGCATATGACTCCCAGCAGTGTCCAGAAATATGAAGGGTGGGTGCATATGACTCCCAACAGTGGCCTGCAAAATGAGGGGTGGGTGAATATGACTACCAGCAGTGTCCAGACATATGAGGGGTGGGTGCATATGACTCCCAGCAGTGTCCAGACATATGAGGGGTGGGTGCATATGACTCCCAGCAGTGGTCAGAGATATGAGGGGTGGGTGCATATGACTACCAGCAGTGGACTGAGATATGGGGGTGGGTGCATATGACTCCCAGCAGTGGACAGAGATATGAGGGGTGGGTGCATATGACTACCAGCAGTGTCCAGACATATGAGGGGTGGGTGCATATGACTCCCAGCAGTGTCCAGATATATGAGGGGTGGGTGCATATGACTCCCAGCAGTGTCCAGACATATGAGGGGTGGGTGCATATGACTCCCAGCAGTGGTCAGAGATATGAGGGGTGGGTGCATATGACTCCCAGCATTGGTCAGAGATATGAGGGGTGGGTGCATATGACTCCCAGCAGTGCACAGAGATATGAGGGGTGGGTGCATATGACTACCAGCAGTGGACAGAGATATGAGGGGTGGGTGCTTATGACTACCAGCAGTGTCCAGACATATGAGGGGTGGGTGCATATGACTCCCAGCAGTGTCCAGAAATATGAGGGGAGGGTGCATATGACTACAAGCAGTGGACAGAGATATGAGGGGTGGGTGCATATAACTACCAGCAGTGGACTGAGATATGGGGGTTGTGTGATATGACTCTCAGCAGTGTACAGAGATATGAGGGGTGGGTGCATATGAATCCCAGCAGTGTCCAGAAATATGAGGGGTGGGTGCATATGACTACCAGCAGTGGCCTGGAATATGAGGGGTGGGTACATATGACTCGCAGCAGTGTCCAGGCATATGAGGGGTGGGTGCATATGACTCCTAGCAGTGGTCAGATATATGAGGGGTGGGTGCATATGACTCCCAGCAGTGTCCAGACATATGAGGGATGGGTGCATATGACTCCCAGCAGTGTCCAGACATATGAGCGGTGGGTGCATTTGACTCCCAGCAGTGGTCAGAGATATTAGGGGTGGGTGCATGTGACTTCCAGCAGTGTCCAGAAATATGAGGGGTGGGAGCATATGACTACCAGCAGTGGCCTGCAATATGAGGGTTGGGTGCATATGACTCCCAGAAGTGTCCAGACATATGAGAGGTGGGTGCATATGACTCCCAGCAGTGTCCAGACATATGAGGGGTGGGTTCATATGACTCCCAGCAGTGGACAGAGATATGAGGGGTGGGTGCATATGACTCCCAGCAGTGTCCAGACATATGAGGGGTGAGTGCATATGACTACCAGCAGTGGCCTGCAAAATGAGGGGTGGGTGCATATGACTCCCAGCAGTAGTCAGAGATATGAGGGGTGGGTGCATATGACTCCCAGCAGTGGACTGAGTAATGGGGGTGGGTGCATATGACTCCCAGCAGTGGACAGAGATATAAGGGGTGGGTGCATATGACTACCAGCAGTGTCCAGACATATCAGGGGTGGGTGCATATGACTCCCAGCAGTGGACAGAGATATGAGGGGTGGGTGCATATGACTCCCAGCAGTGTCCAGACATATGAAGGGTGGGTGCATATGACTCCCAGCAGTGTCTAGGAATATGAGGGGTGGGTGCATATGACTGCCAGCAGTGAATAGAGATATGAGGGGTGGGTGCATATGACTCCCAGCAGTGGACAGAAATATGAGGGGTGGGTGCATATGACTACCAGCAGTGTCCAGACATATGAGGGGTGGGTGCATATGACTCCCAGCAGTGTCCAGACATATGAGGGGTGGGTGATATGACTCCCAGCAGTGGACAGAGATATGAGGGGTGGGTGCATATGACTCCCAGTAGTGTCCAGACATATGAGGGATGGGTGCATATGACTCCCAGCAGTGTCCAGACATATGAGGGGTGGGTGCATTTGACTCCCAGCAGTGGTCAGAGATATGAGGGGTGGGTGCATGTGACTTCCAGCAGTGTCCAGAAATATAAGGGGTGGGTGCATATGACTACCAGCAGTGGCCTGCAATATGAGGGATGGGTGCATATGGCTCCCAGCAGTGTCCAGACATATGAGGGGTGGGTGCATATGACTCCCAGCAGTGGTCAGAGATATGAGGGGTGGGTGCATATGACTCCCAGCAGTGTCCAGACATATGAGGGGTGGGTGCATATGACTCCCAATAGTGGTCAGAGATATGAGGGGTGGGTGCATATGACTACCAGCAGTTGACTGATATATGAGGGGTGGGTGCATATGACTCCCAGCAGTGTCCAGACATATGAAGGCTGGGTGCATATGTGTTAGAAAGGATAGACGGACCGGGAGGGTCGGCCGGGGTCAGGAGGAGAGGTCTCCGGGGGGAGCCGTCTCCAGCGATCGTACAGACAAGTAACTTCCCCCCCACAGGCAGATACCACACACGGATAAGGTTCAGTGTTCTTTATAAGCACTTCTTAAGGTACGGTTGAATGGTACAAGGAGGTCTGGACTCAGGGGTCCCCTCGATTCAAGTCTCTCAAAGCAGGGTAAGGGGTAGCGGGACAGTCTGTCTACCAGTCAGGTAGTTTGGATGAGATGATGATTAGCTCACAATCCTCGAGCTTAGTTGGTGCGGGCCGCGGCAGCGCCAGCAGGTCCCGGAAAGATGGTCGATGTACGGTCCGCGGCAGCGCCAGCAGGTCCCGGTGAGGTTGGTCGTTACAACGGGCCGCGGCAGCGCCAGCAGGTCCCGGGAAGATGGTCGATGTACGGTCCGCGGCAGCGCCAGCAGGTCCCGGTGAAGATGGTCGTTACAACGGGCCGCGGCAGCGCCAGCAGGTCCCGACGAGGATGGATGTTGTAGAAGGCCGCGGCAGCACCAGCAGGCAGGATGATGGTTCACAAGAGCGGGCTACGGCAGCGCCAGTAGTCCGTCAAGGCTGAGTTCTCTCGGTGTCTCTCGACTCCAGGATACAACTGCCTTCCTGCTCCGGAGTTGCCCCAGTTATAGGGCAGGCGCTCTTTGATGTCCGGACCCTCGCACTTGGAGGTCGGAGGGCCCGGGATGAAGGTGTCCAGACACCCAGCAGGGGGTGGAGCCAGCGCCTGGGGGAGCTGGGGGCGATCGGCACCTGGCGGGGGAAGAGCTCTTGACACTTCGTCCTCCCATTGACCTGCCAAGTGGTCCGCTCACCTCCTGGGTGGATGGTGGTGCCGGGATGTCGGGGCCGGTCAGGCCCGGGGTTAGGGTCGGGGTGTGGAAATGTGGATTTCCCTGATCAGTTATGTCCCCTATCTTGGACCCCAACGGTTCTATGTGCATGTTACAAATACATGTATGTTCCCTTCAGTTCCAGTTTCGAAGACGCAAACACATGTGCGTCCACCGTTAACATGTCCTCTGTCAGATCCGCCATGAATGGGCTGGATATTCGATTCCTAAGTATGAAAGGCCACCGACTTTATATGGCTAAGTTACTCCATTTTTACAGTTCAGGCAAGTAGGCCCGATTCTGTCCTCAAAGCCTTTCCCTGCTCTCTGCCTCTGACAGCTTCAGCTTGAGCTTGCATCTGTGACCATGAACTTTGTCTCATTCTCTGCGCGGCCCACGAAGCCTGACATCAGCCTATTCTCTGCCAAGAGCTGTATTTCACCTTCGAATTATCTGCTTCCCCCTCAGCCGATGCATTCCTGCCTAGTAGCTTAAGTAAACATTCCTCCAGTTACCAAGCAAAAGGCCCGGTTTCTCTGCCCTCATGCAAGTAATTCATAGCCCTGTCATCATGGAATATTCCCATCCCCTCGCATTCAGTGTAGACACTTAGACGCTTGTACACACACACACAGTCAGTATAGAATAGATTCTGTCCGAGAGCCCTTCCCTTGTGGATAACATAGTTCTTTAAACATAGGATATTAGATATGATTTGGGATTAGGTTGACATAACCCCAGACTTTTGTCTCCACATGTAGAGCTAAATGTCAAGTCCCCTTCACCCCCTAGTTGCACGTCAATTACACGTCATGCTGCTGAGCGCGCATCTCTGCCAAGTATTTCTGCTGACATTGCGAAATCATCTCCAGGTATCCACCCACACATGACAATTTACCCCTTATCATCAAGTGGACGCCCACATGGACGCCCACCTTCACGCCTACTTACACGCCCACATGCTCTTATCTCATTCTCTCTTGCTCTCTTGCTTACGTACAATTGAGAAATGTATATATACTGTACTCTGTGAATAATGTTTTGAGAATATCGAGAATACTTTTCAGCCCCGTCCAGATCCTTTTTGGTGATGGAGATATTCTCCCTTTGACTCGAGTTATTGGAATAAAGCCCTTTATGTATCTGATACCACAGACTCAGCCTCTTGCTTTATGCATGATCCTATTGTTAATATTTAAAAGTCTGAGAGCGTGATATTTTATTTACCACAGAATGGCGCCCGAACAGTTTAATCTCTTTCCCCACACGCCGGAGATGAAGGTCCTGTTTTGCCCCCTTCCATAGCCGTGATGGACTTCAAGCGTGCACGTCGCGGGTTTTTCCCGCCAACTCCCTCAGGCCACCGAAGGGGACAGACTGCGACAAGGCATCCATACGAGGCGGTGAGGAACGCAGATTGTCTACCCAGAGCCCACCTGCGAGAGAGCTGCGTCTGAGGTATACAGAGGCCCACCAGGTTTTCAAAGTCCCGATGTCCAGAGGGTCCGATGTCCGCAGTCGTCGAGTCCAGTCCATTCTCTGAGGCCTTCCGTTTCAAGGAGCTACTCGGTGAGTACCATCGCCGGGGAGGCGTGTTGACGCGCACATAGGTTGTGCCGGTCAAGACGGATTTGGGTACACAAATCCGGTCTGCACTGTTTAGCAGTGTATATGTACTGTTTAGCAGTATATCAAGTATTCCGAAGTATTCAGTTATTGTCAAGAATTCAGCGTGGTGATTAGTTAGGCAGACTGTCATCATTGTCGGTCGTTGTTAAAATGTTTAATGTTTAATGTTTAAAGTGTTCAAATATTGTGGTATGAATGATTGTTCATTGTTCACTGTTCATTATTGTGTTTTTTTCGTATTAAGTGAGTTCAAGAGTAAGTATCAGATCAGTTGTCAATATGCCGCTCTTCTCGAAGTTAAGACAGATTACTACCAGAAAAGGGGTGCTTGAAGAAGCAGTTCCTATTCCTCCTAGGGACACTACAGGACATTTTATTTTTCACAAGCATGGCTTAGACGCCATATTATTCCTTGATCTATGGGTGGACTACACCAAAGAGTTACCAGAAAGTCAGAGATGGCCCGTAGCTGGGACCTGGGATGCCGAATGTATCATGAAAGTCGAAGAAGAGTTGTGGAAGAGGAAAGCTAGACAGTCACAGAAAGACGCTGTTGAATTATGGCGTAAAGAATAGCATAGACGCACAGAGTAAGCGCTCAGAAAAGAAGAGAAAAGTAGGGAGGATTCAGACAAAGCCCGAGAAAACGTGTTAGTTGAGGAAGGTATACGAGTAAAAGATGGACAACGAAACACTCTTATGAAAGAGAAAATGTAGACCAGCTTGGAAGGATGCCATTGAGTTTTTGGCGCAAGGAGTGACATAGAAGGACAGAGTAAGTGTTTCACGAAGCAGAGAGAAGTGGACTGGTGTCTGGAAAAGCCAAGGATGAGATGTTACAGGAGGAATTTGAGCTGGTAAAATGAGCGTAGGCTGACAGAAAAAGAAATACTGACGTTGCTGGTATTTATCCCGTCCTTTCAGAGGACCTAGCAAGAGTGGCCCCAGTAAAAAGACCAGTTCTAATACATATATTAATTACATAGTAGCCCAAAGGTTCTTGAGCCCCCCACCAAATGAACAGCGCATAGCTGGTTTTTACATGGTCCAACATTTGACTACATTGTCAATAGGAAATTGAGAGGGGTGCAGCTAGAGAAGGAGCAACTCCTGTGATTTGATGACACCCCTAATGTACAAAGTGTTAACGAAAAATAATTAGTGACAAGTTTAGCTTGGAAAAAGAATTGTGGGTATTTCGAATTTGCAAATTTTTCATGAATACAGGTTTGTGTTCTTGATGGTCCAGTGAGCCAATGTGCAGGGTCAAGTCGGTAAGATTATGACCCCCTGAGTGCAAATTGTATGTAAAAATAATTTTTCAATTGAGCGAATTATTGCAGTTTTTATGGAATTGAGTAGTCTTTTTGTCTTTGACAGCTTCAGAGTGAGGAGAAGGTGGGGGCCGTGTAGAGCAGAATGTGATACAGAAATCGGAGACAGATTCTGACCTTGTAGCCAGTGTAGGTGGGGGCCGATGAGAGGAGCAGAACAGGGCACTGCTTAGAAGGCTTCTCTGACATCGCATCTGTGTAATGCCTGCAGCTGGAGAGCCTTGGGGCCAGGAGTAGGAAAAACAAACAAAAGATGGCTGGCAGCCCAGGCTCAGGCCGCGCTGAGGGGCTATTTTTAACTTCTCTGATAAGACAGGGCAGCTGAGAAATGTAAGTCGAGAAAGATTCCCTTGTTCTATTCTGTGCAAAACAAGTGCCCCGAGGAAATGTCTATGGAGAAGATTTGTTTTATTTTTTAGCAATTGTTATATTGCTTCTGGTCAGAAAGTAAAATGTTGCTCTTGTTTGGAATTTTAAGGGCTATGTGCCTATATAAAAACGATTTTCAAATTCAGACATTTTTGAATTGTGGCCACAAGCTGCCACCAGTTGCATTGGATAAATGATCCAGTGGTTACGGGTCTGTGAGGAAAGATGTGAGATGCATCTTCGACTAGGACATGAGGGTACATTGTGTACAAAGAAGCATAGCACATTTTTATAAAAAAAAAAAAAAAAAAAAAAGAGACAGGTTCGTGTGTTCGTCATTTTTTGATTATTGTTGCTGATCCTGTGTGTCAGACTTGACGCGGTCATCATTGGGATGACCCACTGCCAGATGGGGTTGTATAGGGCAGGTAAATAAGTTATTGATTATAAGCCTGACAAATTAAGCAGGCCAGAATGTTCGCATCTGAGCTGTAGGTACTGTAATTGCGCATCGCTGCTCATTTATATATGTTAGTGTAATTATCCATGCTTTCTGTGCCCGGTATACTGATGGCTTGGCACAATTACTAAATTTCACAGACATGATATTACCTTTATCATGCTGTCAAAATAGCAGACAACACGTTATCAGTGTATGTCTAATTGGTGTTGGAGATGAATGAAACAAAAGAAAAAGGCTATGCAAGACTAAAATATTTTTCACATAACTGCCTTTCTCTTATAGACAGGCAGCCTCGGTCATATGTTTCCAGATTGGACATTAAGGAACAATTATGATCTGTGCATTCGCATTTTAACTCTTGAAAGGCCTGTTTTAAATAAGGACTGCCACCACAGAGGGACATATGAGGCCCGGTATTTAGGGTAATGAGAAAATATCTGACAGGATTTCCTTTTTAAAGTTTGCTTTAGTAAGCTCATTCTTGTGAGTGGTGGCCCCAAAAGTTGACTTGTTTTTGAATTAGGCTATTTATTGTATAGGTGGAAATTATTGCACATTGACTGATTTCTTTAGCAGATAAATTATTAATTATCAACATTAACAACTGTTCTTAAACTTGGTTTTCCGAATATTTAGGTAATTTAGCATTCCTATTAGGGCCTCCTAGCATTAATATTGACTTCAGGTTGGTGTAGGTTCATGTAATAGGGACATTTGCATATGAGATGTCATTTGGCTAGCTTATGAGCTAACACAATGAGGTTTGTACATTAATTTGAAGGATTTCTCGCCGTTTCACATACGCTGTGTATCTCCTATAATTTTGCTTACGCCCAGTAGCTACACACAGGGATTAATAGTATTGTCAAGACACAGGGTGGCCCCTGAGGAGGTTCGCTTCCCGCTAGCCCCTTAAGAAATTAAGCCCCTTAGAAATTAGCCCCCTTAGAAATTAAGCCGAGGAAATAGGTATGGTGCTTTCCCCCTTTTTCTCATGTTTTATTGTGATCTTTCAGGGGAATTAGTCCAAGCCCCTAATACAGCTTCTACTAAAGTCCTCCCTTGGACACAAGAACACACTGTGGCATTTGAAGAATTAAAGAGAGCTTTATGTCAAGCACCAGTTTTAGCAAACCCTGATTACAACAAATCGTTTATGTTTTTGTGACAGAGCGGGATGGAACAGCACTATCTGTCCTAACACAAGATCATGCAGGAAAACACGAGCCCTGTGCTTATTTTTCTAGTACATTAGACCCAGTAGCACAGGCTGTGCCTGCGTGCCAAAAATCAGTTGCAGCAATGGCCTTAGCCATAAGACAAAGTGACTCGATAGTGCTGGGCCACCCTCTGACAGTACAAGTACCACACGCAGTAGAGGTTCTCTTGAACCGGACACAAACACAACACCTGACTGTAGCTAGACTGACAGATTATGAGCTGACGTTATTTCAACCACACATAGAGATCAGACGATGCAACATACTGAATCCCGCTACCCTTTTGCCCTCCAGTACAGAAAGCGTTTCACCACACAACTGTGTTGAAGTAATACATACCGTGACTAAACCAAGACAAGACTTGACAGATGTTGCACTCCCAGACCCCGAGCTAACACTATATGTTGACGGCTCATGCATGAGGACAGGGGCGGGAGAATTAGTGGCAGCATATGCAGTGACTGCTGATACTGTAATAATAGAGACTAAAAGAATAGACATATTGTCAGCACAAGCAGCAGAGCTCATCGCCCTGACACAAGCGTGCATAAGAGCTAAGCACCTGAGAGTAAACATTTACACCGATTTTGTGGAGAGAAAGAGGTTTCTTGACCTCTCATGGGGCCAAGATACAGCATGGCCCCCTTATTCAAGCCCTACTGGAAGCAATACATTTACCAACAGCCATAGCTATCCTAAAATGTAAAGCACATACTAGAGCCACAGATACCATTTCCCAAGGCAATGATCTGGCAGACCGAACTGCTAAACAGACAGCTCAGACCCCACTAGACATGACAAAATCACAGATACTATCACTGTCCAAAGCCATGACAGTTAGGGATCCTTCCAGGGATGTACAAGACATTCAGACACATGCTACTGTAGACGAATTAAAGAAATGATCGGAACAAGGAGGGGTACTGACTGATCAAGGTTGGATGACAAAGGGCAAATCCACATGGTTTCTTCCTGATACCATGGTACAAGTGATTATAAATACCGCACATAGTCCTGCACACTTAGGAGAGAAAGCAATGATAGATAGCTTACAGAATATATGGTTCAACAAGCACCTGCGTGCAGCAGCGAAACAAAAGGTCAGAACATGTATGATCTGTTGCCAATTCAATGCAGGTAAAGGCATTCCGATGGAACAAGGTGGATTCCATCCACCTGACCACCCTTTTGAAGTGCTCCAAATGGATTATATCCAAATAAACAGATGTAGAGGTTACAAATATGTCCTGGTACTAATGAAGCAGGTGTCCCTTCTGTTAGGGTATACCTGGAAATTCCATTGTGTGCGACATCCTGAAGCAGCAGGCCTTGTAGAAAGACATAATCAGACATTAAAATTTTGCGCAGACAAAGGTATAGACTGGATGGTAGCCCTGCCGGTTGCCCTCTTTTACATGCGAATTGTAGCTCATTCTAGAACAGGCTTATCTCCCTATGAAGTGGTCTTTGGTAGACCACCAAAATATGTGGGCACTACAATGCCTAAAAGATTACTTATGTTGACAGTAACATGCTGACAGATTACCTGGCTTCCTTGATGTCTGCACTACTCTCTTGTTGTTCGCAGGTTGCTGCCGCCTTCCCTGACAACACCCAGGTCAAAGAATACTCCATCGCTCCTGGATGACAGGCGCCGAAGTCAGTGCTCTGGACCACGGGGACGGCCGTTAAAGTCAAAGTGCACCTTCACCACTCTTTTACAAAGGAAAAAAAAACTTTGAACTTGGATTTTGAACAACATTTTCTAGAGGAGAATGCCCAGAAGTTTCCACAAAGCTAAACCTTGATTCAAAAAGTCAGAACCCGTTTGATCAATTAAGTCCACTAGGTGGTGAAGCGGTTGAACATGTATTCTGGCTCGCATAAGATCTTGGACAATAACATAAAGCAAAAATAAGAGAGTTAGATAAGAAGCAAATAGATGTATAGTGACTGTAATTTTTCAATATCTTAAGAGCATCACGATAATATGTATCAGCTTAATACTACATGCTATTTTTCCTCCTATTGCCTCACTTTTACACTCCTCCACTAATGATACCATAAAGCACACATTTAGTGATCTGCCATCCTATGAGCTATCATATCGACTTGCCTTACGCAACAATACCTTTATTCAGATGCTGCACCATTCACATCAGACTAGCAATGCTACAGACTGCTGGGTCTGTGGCCGACTCCCCCCCTATCAGAACTATAAGGGAGTTTTGCCCCTTTATTCTCTATCCGTTCACACACAATGGCTCCTGTGGAGCATGGTTTAGTTTGATTAATTCCCTAGATTCGAATTCCGCAGTTTATCAAGACAACTGGGTATGGGGAAACCTGAATTTAGTTTTTGCTTAAAGTCTGCTACCCTAACAAGGAGGGACTTCCCAAAAGAACAGGAACTGATCTAAGAAATGAAGTATATGGATTAGGTAATTTTACACTTAACCTCATGATCCTGAACGTTGAATCTGAAGCTACACCAATCTTGCCCGCCATGTCCGTATTCCCAGTAAAAGAGGAATTATGTATAAGAAAGAATGGCTCCATACACATGGGCCATAGTAAATGCACCACTGTAATAAAATTCAGTGATCAAGGCAAGTCTACATTTAGAGCTTCTCGTCATTCCTACTTTATATGTGGCCAGACCGCATATATACGCCTACCTCTAGATTGGGATGGTACCTGTTACATAGCATTCCTCCTACCACCTGTTACATAGCATTCCTCCTACCACCTGTTTTCCTAGCTCCTCCTGATTATCATAGAAATACTCATTTAGTACACAATAGACAGCAGAGAGATCTCTCAATTGTCAATTACACTGAAACAGCATGGGAAAAATACACAGATTTCAATAAAGGTTTCTTTCCCTATATAGGTACAGTTACCAATAGTAAGCTGATACGTAGATTAACCAGAACCCTTGAAGCAGTAGTGAACGAAACTATTTCCGCCTTAGGCAATTTAACAGAAGAGCAGTCTGCTATGCGGATTGTTGTGCTTCAAAATAGTCTTGTCCTTGACGTTATCCTGGCCGATAGGGGCGGAGCTTGTAGGGTCATCGGATCAAGCTATTGCATTTTTCATACCAGAAAATTCGCCATCTGTATATAAAGCCATAACTCGCCTTCATAAGATTGTAAGCCAGATACACCAGAATCCAGGCACCTGGACTTGGTCCGGTTGGTTTTGGAGTGTATTATCTACCTTTGGATGGAGGGTCCTATCCTTCCTAGGTATTGGCCTTCTCATACTATTCAGTTGCTGTCTATGTCTGCAATGTGGACCAGCGATTTGTGGTCTGTGTGCCACATCGTGTATTCCACATCAAGGTTTTCGCTCAAGATCCCGGAAGAAGAAAGAAGAAGAAATGATGCTCCATGAGCAAATCGATGGATTAATGAAGATTGATGTTTCTTGACGGGCAAGTAGGGGACAAGGAGGGAATGTGGAAATGTGGATTTCCCTGATCAGTTATGTCCCCTATCTTGGACCCCAACGGTTCTATGTGCATGTTACAAATACATGTATGTTCCCTTCAGTTCCAGTTTCGAAGACGCAAACACATGTGCGTCCACCGTTAACATGTCCTCTGTCAGATCCGCCATGAATGGGCTGGATATTCGATTCCTAAGTATGAAAGGCCACCGACTTTATATGGCTAAGTTACTCCATTTTTACAGTTCAGGCAAGTAGGCCCGATTCTGTCCTCAAAGCCTTTCCCTGCTCTCTGCCTCTGACAGCTTCAGCTTGAGCTTGCATCTGTGACCATGAACTTTGTCTCATTCTCTGCGCGGCCCACGAAGCCTGACATCAGCCTATTCTCTGCCAAGAGCTGTATTTCACCTTCGAATTATCTGCTTCCCCCTCAGCCGATGCATTCCTGCCTAGTAGCTTAAGTAAACATTCCTCCAGTTACCAAGCAAAAGGCCCGGTTTCTCTGCCCTCATGCAAGTAATTCATAGCCCTGTCATCATGGAATATTCCCATCCCCTCGCATTCAGTGTAGACACTTAGACGCTTGTACACACACACACAGTCAGTATAGAATAGATTCTGTCCGAGAGCCCTTCCCTTGTGGATAACATAGTTCTTTAAACATAGGATATTAGATATGATTTGGGATTAGGTTGACATAACCCCAGACTTTTGTCTCCACATGTAGAGCTAAATGTCAAGTCCCCTTCACCCCCTAGTTGCACGTCAATTACACGTCATGCTGCTGAGCGCGCATCTCTGCCAAGTATTTCTGCTGACATTGCGAAATCATCTCCAGGTATCCACCCACACATGACAATTTACCCCTTATCATCAAGTGGACGCCCACATGGACGCCCACCTTCACGCCTACTTACACGCCCACATGCTCTTATCTCATTCTCTCTTGCTCTCTTGCTTACGTACAATTGAGAAATGTATATATACTGTACTCTGTGAATAATGTTTTGAGAATATCGAGAATACTTTTCAGCCCCGTCCAGATCCTTTTTGGTGATGGAGATATTCTCCCTTTGACTCGAGTTATTGGAATAAAGCCCTTTATGTATCTGATACCACAGACTCAGCCTCTTGCTTTATGCATGATCCTATTGTTAATATTTAAAAGTCTGAGAGCGTGATATTTTATTTACCACAGAAGCGAGGCCACGCGGCCTCGTGGTGCAGGGCCCAAGATGGCGGCTTGAACCGGCCGGGGGAGCCGGTGGGGCTGGGCCCCGTGATGAGTAGAGGTCCGAGGGCAGAAGATCCGTCGGGAGACGGGGTACGGGTGCTTTTCGTGGATTATGCCTGGTGGGCCGGAGCTCGGGCCCTGTCGTGCGGGGAGGGAGCAAGCCCTTTGTGTGGCCTGTCCAACATGCGTCCCCCCCAGCTGAAGGCGGGGAGAGTCACCCATCTCCTTGGGGACTCTCTTCGTCGAGGCGGAAAAAGCGGGACAGGCCATCCGCGTTGGCGTGGTCTTGACCTGGTCGGTGCTCCACAGTGAAGTCCATTCCCTGCAGGGAAATGGACCAGCGCAAGAGTTTTGGGTTCTCCCCCCGCATCTGCATCAGCCACTGCAGGGGTCGATGGTCGGTTTGTACCCGGAAGTGGGTACCGAAGAGATAGGGCCGGAGCTTTTTGAGGGCCCACACCACTGCGAAGGCCTCCCTCTCGATGGTGCTCCAGCGCTGTTCTCGGGCCAGGAGACGTCTACTGATGAAGGCCACCGGCTGGTCATGACCTTCGGGGTTTAACTGAGAAAGGACGGCTCCGATGCCGTGGTCGGAGGCGTCGGTCTGTACCATGAATTCCCGACTGTAATCGGGGGCCTGGAGCACAGGGGCGGTGCATAGAGCGGCCTTCAGCTTCTCGAAGGCCGCTTGACAATCGGGGGTCCAGTTAATCCGCTTCGGCTGGTTCTTGGACGTGAGACCCGTGAGGGGCCCCACGATGCTACCGTAGTCCTTCACGAACCGCCGGTAGTAGCCGGTGAGCCCCAAGAAGGCTCGGACCTCGGTCTGGGTGACGGGGGGCTGCCAGGACTGGATGGCCGCAATCTTAAGTTGTAGCGGGGCCACCAGCCCGCTTCCCACTTGGTGCCCAAGGTAGGTCACAGACCCTTGGCCAATTTGGCACTTGCCGGCCTTAATTGTGAGGCCGGCCCGCTGGAGGGCCTGTAGGACCTCTTGGAGGTGACGGAGGTGGTCGGGCCAGTGGTGGCTGTATACAGCGATATCGTCCAGGTAGGCAGCGCTGAACTCTTCGAGCCCCGCCAAGACCTGGTTCACGAGGCGTTGAAACGTGGCGGGGGCATTCTTCATGCCGAAGGGCATGACCTTGAATTGGTAGTGGCCATCGGGGGTAGAGAAGGCTGACCGTTCCTGAGCCCTGGGTGTGAGGCCGATCTGCCAGTAGCCCGCTGTTAGGTCGAAGATACTGAGGTAGCGGGCGGCCCCCAGCCGGTCGATCAGCTCGTCTGCTCGGGGGATCGGATGAGCGTCGGTCCGGGTGACAGCGTTCAAGCCCCGGTAGTCGACGCAGAATCTCAGTTCAGGTGCGGTGCCGGGGGCAGTAGCTTTGGGGACCAATACAACCGGACTGGCCCAGGGACTGTCCGAGGGCTCGATGACCCCGATTGTGAGCATCTTGGCCACCTCCTCCTGTATGCAGGCCCGTACCCGATCTGGTACGCGGTAGGCCCGGTGTCGGACAGGGGGACTGTCCCCGGTGTCCACGTCGTGCAAACACCAAGGGGTGACCCCGGGGGTGAGGGAGAACAGGGTAGCGAACTGCAGCAGGAGGTTCCGGCAGCCCTGGCGTTGCTCCGAAGTGAGGGTGTCAGAGAGCCGGACCCCGTCCACGGAGCCGTCATTCTCCTGAGTCTTCAGAAGATCCGGGAGGGGTTCGGAGTCTTCCTCTGCCCCACTGTCCGTAGCCATCAGGAGGCTGAGTTCTGAGCGCACAAAGTGTGGCTTGAGTCGGTTGGTGTGGAGGACCCGAAGGGGGTTCCGGGAGGTCCCCAGGTCGATGAGGTAAGTGACGGGGCTTTTGCGCTCGACCACTTTGAAGGGCCCCGTCCACTTATCTTGCAAGGCACATGGTTCGGTGGGGGACATCACCCATACTTGTTGTCCAGGCTCGAACTCAACGGAGGAGGCATTGTGATCATACCACTTCTTCATGTCCTCCTGGCTGGCCTCGAGGTTCGCCTTGGCCATCTCTCTGAAGCGCCGGGTCTGATTGCGTAGGGCCAGGAGGTATTTGAAGACGTCGGGAGGGGTCTTTAGGGGGGCCATCTCCCAACCTTCTTTTACTAGGCTGAGGGGCCCTCGCACAGGGTGCCCGTACAGGAGTTCGAAAGGGCTAAAACCGAGGGACTTCTGGGGAACTTCGCGGTAGGCGAAGAGGAGGCACGGGAGTAGTACATCCCACTGGCGACGGAGGGGCTCTTCCAATCCCCCAATCATCCCCTTGAGGGTGCGGTTAAAACGCTCCACTAGTCCGTTCCCTTGGGGGTGATAGGGGGTCGTGAATCTGTAGGTGACCCCGCATTGTTGCCAGAGGGACTTCATGTATTTGGATATAAAGTTCGTGCCTCGGTCGCTGACGACTTCTCGGGGGAAGCCTACCCGGGAGAAGATCCCCATTAGGGCCCGGCCAACCACCGGAGCTGTCACGGTCCGTAGGGGCACCGCCTCGGGGTAGCGGGTGGCATGGTCCACCCGTACTAAGATGAACCTGTGTCCTTGTGCCGTGCGGGGGTCCAGAGGCCCCACGATGTCTATCCCCACCCTCTCGAACGGGGTGGTGACCACAGGGAAGGGTTGCAGAGGGGCTTTCAGCTTCCGACCACTCTTCCCGCTGGCTTGGCATGTGGGGCAAGATCGGCAGTGGTTCAGGACGTCGTTCCTCATCTTCGGCCAGAAAAAGTGGGTCACTAGGCGGCTGTACGTTTTATCTTGGCCCAGGTGTCCAGCCAGGGGGACATCGTGGGCCAGGTTGAGCAGAAAGTCTCTGAAGCGGAGAGGTACCACCAGTACTCGACCGGCCCCCAGCTCGGCGATTCTTTGCTCGCTGTATAGCAGGTCGTTATCCCAGTAGACCCAGTGAGTTCCGGTGGAGTCCCCTGCGTTCTGGGCGCTGGCTTGTTGGCGGAGTCCCTCGAGGGAGGGACAGGTCTTTTGTTCCTGGCGGAACTGTGCTTGGGTGGGCCCCCCCTCTTGACGCCACTGAGCCAGGTCAGGAAGGTCCTGGGGTTGCGCGTCCCCTTCGGCCGTCGGGTCTGGGAGGCTGGCCTCGTCGTTGTCTTCTACTGGGGCGACTGGGGGCGGAGGTGCTGGCCATTCTGGTTCTTCTGATCGAGGGACGGCACGGGCGGCCATGGACCGGGTGGTTATGCAGGCCCAGTCCGGGAGGCCCAGCATCCCCAGGTGCTCTCTTCTCTCAACGGTGGCCCACGGGGAACTCTCGAGGTCATTCCCCAGGAGGCAGTCCACGGGGGCATCGTCCCGGACCGTCACCTTCAACAGGCCGGAGACCCCTCCCCATTCGAATGGAACACAGGCCATTTGACACATACTTTCAGAGTTGTCTGCCGAGCGGACAGGGCAGAGAATGTTCGGCAGGATCTGCTCGGGCTTCACCAGGTGACAGCGGACGGCCGTCACACTGGCGCCTGTGTCACGCAAGGCCTCGGCTCGCTGTCCATTAATGGTCACCCACTGACCGTATTTCCTGGTGTTAGCGGGTAGGGGAGCCCGCGGGACCATGTCTCTTCCCCCTAAGCACGCCAGGACCATGGCGGCCGGTTCCCACTCTTGCTGGGCCGGCTCATACTCCTCTGGTTCCTCCAATGATCGCTCTTCCCCCAGGGCGGCGGCAGCTACCTGGCGGGGCTTGGGTGTTTGGTTCTGCGGGCAGCTCGGGTCATTGGCGTAGTGGCCGACTCGCTGGCATCGGTGGCACGTGACGTTGGCTCGGACCCCAGGACGCCACGGGGGGTTGCCCCGACCGGCTGGAGCCGGGGTGCTGGCCACGGGTGTTGCGGGCAAGGCGTCTCTCCCTCGCCCCTGGCCCCCTCCTCCTCCCCGAGGACGGTGCTGGCCTTGGTTGTTTCTGTTCTGTTCGTGTGGCCCCCTCCGGCCCACTCGGGTGCTTTCCCATCGGTCAGCTTCGGCGGCGAGCTGCCGGGGGTCAGTCAGCTTACTGTCGAGGAGGTGCTGCCTGAGCTCGACGAAGCAGTTGTTCGACAGGTGCTCCCATACCATCAGGTTAAAGAGTTGTTCGTAGGTGGTGACCTGGCTCCCCTTTATCCAACCCTCGAAGGCACGGCTGAAATAGTTCACGTATTCTACCCAAGTTGTACCTGGGATCCGGGTGCAATCTCTGAACCTCTGGCGGTACATCTCGGGTGTGAGGCCGTAGCGGGTGAGGAGGGCAGCCTTCATGTGGTCGTAGGACGACATTTGGTGATCTGGGAGCTGCAGTAGGGCATCGCGCCCCTCGTTGATAAACCTCCCCCAGAGTCCGGCTCCCCAATCACTCCGGTCGATCCGGTGGGAGGTCATGGCGATCTCGTAGGCTTTAAACCACTGTTGTATGTCGTCTTCTCGGACATACTCGCGGACAACATCCTTGGGGATGTGGACTTTTTTCTCGATTGGCCCCGGGGTGTGTGGTCGCTCAGGCACCCCCAGTTCTTTATTCTGTTTCCGAAGTTCTATTTCCGCCAGTTTGCGCTCGTGCTCGAGCGTTATTTTTTTCTCCTCCAGCTCTCTCTGTCTCTGCTTCTCTTCTCGTTCATCTCGGAGCCGCATGTGCTCGAGGTTGAGTTTCTGTTCAGCTAACTTGAGTTCCCCATCCATCTTGAGTCGTGCCATTTCCAACTCGTGCAATCTGGTTCTTTCTCTTTCTCGGATCTCCTCCTGCGAGAGGCCCGTTCCCCGCTCCTCGGGAGCCGTGGCGTTCCCCTCTGGTGTGATGCTGCTTTGGTCGGAGGGTCCGGCGACCCCAGTTTCTGCCCACGACTCTAGGGCGTGCTTTAGATCCTCTTTGGTACTCAGGCCGGTGGTAGCAATGCCAAGTTCTATGCAGAATTGTCTCAGTTCGCGGTGGTTGTATTCTTCTAATTTATCCATTTGGAATTTCTCGGTGGAGTTGCTATCTTTGGCTGACATCGTGTTGTTGTCGTGGGGTGAGCTACTCTCTGTACGATTACGCGTTGATTCGGATCGCGCCGCTGGCCACCAATGTTAGAAAGGATATTCGGACCGGGAGGGTCGGCCGGGGTCAGGAGGAGAGGTCTCCGGGGGGAGCCGTCTCCAGCGATCGTACAGACAAGTAACTTCCCCCCCACAGGCAGATACCACACACGGATAAGGTTCAGTGTTCTTTATAAGCACTTCTTAAGGTACGGTTGAATGGTACAAGGAGGTCTGGACTCAGGGGTCCCCTCGATTCAAGTCTCTCAAAGCAGGGTAAGGGGTAGCGGGACAGTCTGTCTACCAGTCAGGTAGTTTGGATGAGATGATGATTAGCTCACAATCCTCGAGCTTAGTTGGTGCGGGCCGCGGCAGCGCCAGCAGGTCCCGGAAAGATGGTTGATGTACGGTCCGCGGCAGCGCCAGCAGGTCCCGGTGAGGTTGGTCGTTACAACGGGCCGCGGCAGCGCCAGCAGGTCCCGGGAAGATGGTCGATGTACGGTCCGCGGCAGCGCCAGCAGGTCCCGGTGAAGATGGTCGTTACAACGGGCCGCGGCAGCGCCAGCAGGTCCCGACGAGGATGGATGTTGTAGAAGGCCGCGGCAGCGCCAGCAGGCAGGACGATGGTTCACAAGAGCGGGCTACGGCAGCGCCAGTAGTCCGTCAAGGCTGAGTTCTCTCGGTGTCTCTCGACTCCAGGATACAACTGCCTTCCTGCTCCGGAGTTGCCCCAGTTATAGGGCAGGCGCTCTTTGATGTCCGGACCCTCGCACTTGGAGGTCGGAGGGCCCGGGATGAAGGTGTCCAGACACCCAGCAGGGGGTGGAGCCAGCGCCTGGGGGAGCTGGGGGCGATCGGCACCTGGCGGGGGAAGAGCTCTTGACACTTCGTCCTCCCATTGACCTGCCAAGTGGTCCGCTCACCTCCTGGGTGGATGGTGGTGCCGGGATGTCGGGGCCGGTCAGGCCCGGGGTTAGGGTCGGGGCGAGGCCACGCGGCCTCGTGGTGCAGGGCCCAAGATGGCGGCTTGAACCGGCCGGGGGAGCCGGTGGGGCTGGGCCCCGTGATGAGTAGAGGTCCGAGGGCAGAAGATCCGTCGGGAGACGGGGTACGGGTGCTTTTCGTGGATTATGCCTGGTGGGCCGGAGCTCGGGCCCTGTCGTGCGGGGAGGGAGCAAGCCCTTCGTGTGGCCTGTCCAACAATATGACTACCAGCAGTAGCCTGCAAAATGAGGGGTGGGTGCATATGACTCCCAGCAGTGGTCAGAGATATGAGGGGTGGGTGCATATGACTCCCAGCAGTGGACAGAGATATGGGGATGGGTGCATATGACTCCCAGCAGTGTCCAGACATATGAGGGGTGGGTGCATATGACTCCCAGCAGTGTCCAGACATATGAGGGGTGGCTGCATATGACTACCAGCAGTGGCCTGCAATATGAGGGGTGGGTGCATATGACTCCCAGCAGTGTCCAGACATATGAGGGGTGGGTGCATATGACACCCAGCAGTGGACAGAGATATGAGGGGTGGGTGCATATGACTCCCAGCAGTGTCCAAACATATCAGGGGTGGGTGCATATGACTCCCAGCAGTGTCCAGAAATATGAAGGGTGGGTGCATATGACTCCCAACAGTGGCCTGCAAAATGAGGGGTGGATGAATATGACTACCAGCAGTGTCCAGACATATGAGGGGTGGGTGCATATGACTCCCAGCAGCGTCCAGACATATGAGGGGTGGGTGCATATGACTCCCAGCAGTGGTCAGAGATATGAGGGGTGGGTGCATATGACTACCAGCAGTGGACTGAGATATGGGGGTGGGTGCATATGACTCCCAGCAGTGGACAGAGATATGAGGGGTGGGTGCATATGACTACCAGCAGTGTCCAGACATATGAGGGGTGGGTGCATATGACTCCCAGAAGTGTCCAGATATATGAGGGGTGGGTGCATATGACTCCCAGCAGTGTCCAGACATATGAGGGGTGGGTGCATATGACTCCCAGCAATGGTCAGAGATATGAGGGGTGGGTGCATATGACTCCCAGCATTGGTCAGAGATATGAGGGGTGGGTGCATATGACTCCCAGCAGTGCACAGAGATATGAGGGGTGGGTGCATATGACTACCAGCAGTGGACAGAGATATGAGGGGTGGGTGCTTATGACTACCAGCAGTGTCCAGACATATGAGGGGTGGGTGCATATGACTCCCAGCAGTGTCCAGAAATATGAGGGGAGGGTGCATATGACTACAAGCAGTGGACAGAGATATGAGGGGTGGGTGCATATAACTACCAGCAGTGGACTGAGATATGGGGGTTGGGTGATATGACTCTCAGCAGTGTACAGAGATATGAGGGGTGGGTGCATATGAATCCCAGCAGTGTCCAGAAATATGAGGGGTGGGTGCATATGACTACCAGCAGTGGCCTGGAATATGAGGGGTGGGTACATATGACTCGCAGCAGTGTCCAGGCATATGAGGGGTGGGTGCATATGACTCCTAGCAGTGGTCAGATATATGAGGGGTGGGTGCATATGACTCCCAGCAGTGTCCAGACATATGAGGGATGGGTGCATATGACTCCCAGCAGTGTCCAGACATATGAGGGGTGGGTGCATTTGACTCCCAGCAGTGGTCAGAGATATTAGGGGTGGGTGCATGTGACTTCCAGCAGTGTCCAGAAATATGAGGGGTGGGAGCATATGACTACCAGCAGTGGCCTGCAATATGAGGGTTGGGTGCATATGACTCCCAGAAGTGTCCAGACATATGAGAGGTGGGTGCATATGACTCCCAGCAGTGTCCAGGCATATGAGGGGTGGGTTCATATGACTCCCAGCAGTGGTCAGAGATATGAGGGGTGGGTGCATATGACTCCCAGCAGTGGACAGAGATATGAGGGGTGGGTGCATATGACTACCAGCAGTAGCCTGCAAAATGAGGGGTGGGTGCATATGACTCCCAGCAGTGGTCAGAGATATTCGGGGTGGGTGCATATGACTCCCAGCAGTGGACTGTGATATGGGGGTGGGTGCATATGACTCCCAGCAGTGTCCAGACATATGAGGGGTGGGGGTACATGACTCCCAGCAGTGGTCAGAGATATGAGGTGTGGGTGCATATGACTACCAGCAGAGGACTGAGATATGAGGGGTGGGTGCATATGACTCCCAGCAGTGTCCAGACATATGAGGGGTGGGTGTATATGACTCCCAGCAGTGTCCAGACATATGAGGGGTGGGTGCATATGACTCCCAGCAGTGGACAGAGATATGAGGGGTGGGTGCATATGACTCCCAGCAGTGTCCAGACATATGAGGGGTGAGTGCATATGACTACCAGCAGTGGCCTGCAAAATGAGGGGTGGGTGCATATGACTCCCAGCAGTAGTCAGAGATATGAGGGGTGGGTGCATATGACTCCCAGCAGTGGACTGAGTAATGGGGGTGGGTGCATATGACTCCCAGCAGTGGACAGAGATATAAGGGGTGGGTGCGTATGACTACCAGCAGTGTCCAGACATATCAGGGGTGGGTGCACATGACTCCCAGCAGTGGACAGAGATATGAGGGGTGGGTGCATATGACTCCCAGCAGTGTCCAGACATATGAAGGGTGGGTGCATATGACTCCCAGCAGTGTCTAGGAATATGAGGGGTGGGTGCATATGACTGCCAGCAGTGGATAGAGATATGAGGGGTGGGTGCATATGACTCCCAGCAGTGGACAGAAATATGAGGGGTGGGTGCATATGACTACCAGCAGTGTCCAGACATATGAGGGGTGGGTGCATATGACTCCCAGCAGTGTCCAGACATATGAGGGGTGGGTGATATGACTCCCAGCAGTGGACAGAGATATGAGGGGTGGGTGCATATGACTCCCAGTAGTGTCCAGACATATGAGGGATGGGTGCATATGACTCCCAGCAGTGTCCAGACATATGAGGGGTGGGTGCATTTGACTCCCAGCAGTGGTCAGAGATATGAGGGGTGGGTGCATGTGACTTCCAGCAGTGTCCAGAAATATAAGGGGTGGGTGCATATGACTACCAGCAGTGGCCTGCAATATGAGGGATGGGTGCATATGGCTCCCAGCAGTGTCCAGACATATGAGGGGTGGGTGCATATGACTCCCAGCAGTGGTCAGAGATATGAGGCGTGGGTGCATATGACTCCCAGCAGTGTCCAGACATATGAGGGGTGGGTGCATATGACTCCCAATAGTGGTCAGAGATATGAGGGGTGGGTGCATATGACTACCAGCAGTTGACTGATATATGAGGGGTGGGTGCATATGACTCCCAGCAGTGTCCAGACATATGAAGGCTGGGTGCATATGACTACCAGCAGTAGCCTGCAAAATGAGGGGTGGGTGCATATGACTCCCAGAAGTGGTCAGAGATATGAGGGGTGGGTGCATATGACTCCCAGCAGTGGACAGAGATATGGGGATGGGTGCATATGACTCCCAGCTGTGTCCAGCCATATGAGGGGTGGGTGTACATGACTCCCAGCAGTGGTCAGAGATATGAGGTGTGGGTGCATATGACTACCAGCAGTGGACTGAGATATGAGGGGTGGGTGCATATGACTCCCAGCAGTGGACAGAGATATGAGGGGTGGGTGCATATGACTACCAGCAGTAGCCTGAAAAATGAGGGGTGGGTGCATATGACTCCCAGCAGTGGTCAGAGATATTCGGGGTGGGTGCATATGACTCCCAGCAGTGGACTGTGATATGGGGGTGGGTGCATATGACTCCCAGCAGTGTCCAGACATATGAGGGGTGGGGGTACATGACTCCCAGCAGTGGTCAGAGATATGAGGTGTGGGTGCATATGACTACCAGCAGAGGACTGAGATATGAGGGGTGGGTGCATATGACTCCCAGCAGTGTCCAGACATATGAGGGGTGGGTGTATATGACTCCCAGCAGTGTCCAGACATATGAGGGGTGGGTGCATATGACTCCCAGCAGTGGACAGAGATATGAGGGGTGGGTGCATATGACTCCCAGCAGTGTCCAGACATATGAGGGGTGAGTGCATATGACTACCAGCAGTGGCCTGCAAAATGAGGGGTGGGTGCATATGACTCCCAGCAGTAGTCAGAGATATGAGGGGTGGGTGCATATGACTCCCAGCAGTGGACTGAGTAATGGGGGTGGGTGCATATGACTCCCAGCAGTGGACAGAGATATAAGGGGTGGGTGCGTATGACTACCAGCAGTGTCCAGACATATCAGGGGTGGGTGCATATGACTCCCAGCAGTGGACAGAGATATGAGGGGTGGGTGCATATGACTCCCAGCAGTGTCCAGACATATGAAGGGTGGGTGCATATGACTCCCAGCAGTGTCTAGGAATATGAGGGGTGGGTGCATATGACTGCCAGCAGTGGATAGAGATATGAGGGGTGGGTGCATATGACTCCCAGCAGTGGACAGAAATATGAGGGGTGGGTGCAAATGACTACCAGCAGTGTCCAGACATATGAGGGGTGGGTGCATATGACTCCCAGCAGTGTCCAGGAATATGAGGGGTGGGTGCATATGACTAGCAGCAGTGGACAGAGATATGAGGGGTGGGTGCATATGACTACCAGCAGTGGACTGAGATATGGGGGTGGGTGCATATGACTCCCAGCAGTGGACAGAGATATGAGGGGTGGGTGCATATGACTCCCAGCAGTGTCCAGGAATATGAGGGGTGGGTGCATATGACTACCAGCAGTGGACTGAGATATGGGGGTGGGTGCATATGACTCCCAGCAGTGGACAGAGATATGAGGGGTGGGTGCATATGACTACCAGCAGTGTCCAGACATATGAGGGGTGGGTGCATATGACTCCCAGCAGTGTCCAGACATATGAGGAGTGGGTGCATTTGACTCCCAGCAGTGGTCAGAGATATGAGGGGTGGGTGCATATGACTCCCAGCAGTGGACTGATATATGGTGGGTGGGTGCATATGATTCCCAGCAGTGTCCAGACATATGAGGGGTGGGTGCATATGACTCCCAGCAGTGTCCAGAAATACGAGGGGTGGGTGCATATGGCTACCAGCAGTGGCCTGCAATATGAGGGGTGGGTGCATATGACTCCCAGCAATGTCCACACATATGAGGGGTGGGTGCATATGACTCCCAGCAGTGGTCAGAGATATGAAGGGTGGGTGCATATGGCTCCCAGTAGTGTCCAGCCATATGAGGGGTGGGTGCAGAGGACTCCCAGCAGTGGACAGAGATATGGGGGGGTGTACATTATCATCAGATGACCACACATACATGGTGGTATGGACGCATCCCTAACTTTGGACTATGATTTTAGTGCTATTACAACACATCACTGACAGCAGTGTCCCACTCCCAGTGACTAGCAAGGATGGCACAGACGATTCAGCAGGAGACATCGGTGAGCAGGCATGGCCATTGTTGAAGGGATCCGTCACTAACAAAGGAAATGTGGACACAGGTCAGCACAACAATTGTGCAACTGTTTGCAGGGAAGATGTCAGGTGCCACAGAAGAAGGAACACTCCTTGGGACAATGTCTCCAAACTAAATGAACGCACACTACCAATGATTCTTTGCAGAATGGCACACAGAATCCATGGTCCACCTCATGACCATCATACAAAAACATTTCTCAGAACCCTAACACATTACCAGAACACCAACTCCAGGAGCCTCATCACCAGCACCTTTATCAAGTACCTGAAATGCAATAATGTTGAAAGTAAATGAAAAGGCTTTATTCAGCACCAAAAATAAATACATTTAAAAGGGACTATGTACAAAGGCCAATGGCCAGTCCATTTCTCAAGTCCAAGGGTGGACGTAGGGGACCGTGTCCACCCCTACCTTGCCTGCATAAAGGAACCTCAAGGTTTGTCAACCAGGGGGGGGCATCATCTGTGGCAGGACCAGGCACCGCAGGGACATGAGGGGGATGGGTAGGTGTGGTGGGTGCAGGGGTGGATGTCTCCACCACAGGGGGTGGGGCAGCGCCAAAGGTGGAGGTGAGCTCGGCGCTGCACACTGCAGCTAGGGCTGCCATCCTAACCCCTGCACCTGAAGATACCCCAGGGCCAACGGAGGGTGTGGTGGGTGAGGGATGGGGTGCAGCGCTCTTGGGGGAGAGAGTGGACATGGTGGGGGACTCAACTCCTGTGCCCGGGGACTTCCTCGCCCGCTTGTGGGGTGGTGGCTCAGTGGGGGCGAGGCCCAGCTCAACCATAGGTCTCCTTGGGTGAGAGTTTGGCAGGGGAGCTAAGGGGAGTGGTTTTGGAGGAACAGGGTTGTGAGGACAGCGGACTGCGACTGTGGCTGCGTGTATGTCGTCTGCCCCCAGACCCTATGGGTGTGCCTACATCCCCCTGAGTGTGCATGCCAGGAGGTGTGCGCTGTGCCTTACTTGGGGGTGTGCTGGATGTGTCTGGTGGGGTGTGTGCCCGTGACTGTCTGGGTGTGCGTTGGGCAGGCATGGGAGAGGGCAGTGTGGATGGGTAGGGGGGGACGGAGCGCTGCAGGAGAGAAACTGCTGCCGTCAGGGAAGAGTCCATGGACCGCAGAAACCTGCTTTGGTCAGACATCGTTGCTGACATGCCCTCCATGAACGACACCATCTGTGTGAGCAGTTTAGTGTGTCCATGGAGGACATTCAGCACCGATGCCTGCCCAACCTGCAACTGCCGCAGTATGTCCACAGACTCTTCACTGAGGGCAGCAGGGGTGACAGGGGCAGGGGGTGTGGTGCCTGGGCCGAAGGAGACATGGTGGGACTCTGCACGGACAGAAGGGACGGGAGCAACTGGGAGGGCGGAGATGGTAATGGAGGAGGCGGGGACAGATGTGGGGATGCTGCCAGGTGGTGTTGCAGCCTCCGCCTCCTCAGGGAGGTCAGCCTCGGACCCGTCAGCGTCGTAGCTGCTCTCGCCTCCAGGACTCCCCTCGCCCTCCATGCCACTGGCTCCTTCTGACTCCCCAGCATTGGTGGCACTGTCGCTGGGTCCCTCCTCCAGGTCCATGCAGGTGTCTCCCTCGGTTGCGAATGATGATGATGTGGGCAAGGAGAAGAAACCGAAATGCATCAGTCACCTGTATACATCTGACACAAGAACAATTGGTCACAGTGCATATCAGGCAATGCCTCATGAGTAACAGCTAGATAACTCCGCACATATGTAAGCCCTGTACTGACCAGTTGGTAGACCCACTATGCCACTTGGACACCAGGAAAAAAAGAACACAAAAGGCCACAACTTGAATGAGAAATACACTGAGAAGCTAGTGTCTGTGAACCGGTGAGCACAGCAATACAATGAAGTCATGCCACCTCTTGTTTACCCTGAAAGAAACAGTAGTGGTGCACCCAACGTAAACTGACACACCTCAATACTCAAGATGTCACCACACTCAGAGACCTGTAAGTACTTTGGAACACAAAACCCAAAAAATTTTTGCTACCTTGGGACTCACAATACTTTACACAATCTACATGTTTTGAATGTGCCAATTCGCCATTTCGTGGAAAGAACACTCATGTGCCTGCATGAAATATGTCGCACAAGGCAGTGCACACAAAAGTACATTTACACTGTCATTGAAGAAGCTGGCACCTTTTCTAAGAAGCCACTGTTAGAAATTAATGGTGTTGCAGAAAGTACATATACATGGGCCCACGGAGGTCTTGATGTCTTGAGACTCGTCAGTTTGTATCACCAAAAACAAAGGAGTCTCACAAAATCAAGAGCACTGTGAGAACATGTATATGGAGAATCTGCAACACCATTTAATTCTAACAGTGGCTTCTTAGAAAATGTGCCAGTGTGTTCCATGAAAGTGGAAATGTCGTTTGGTGTGTACTTCCTTGGGAGACTTTTCTCATGCAGGCACATCAGTGTTCTTAACACAAATCATCAAATTTCCACATTTAAAACATGAAGAACTGTTGACAAGTGCTGTGAGTGCCAAGGTACAATTTTTTAAGAGTAACAATTTGAATTATGTCAGTTGTCACATGGCCATCCGTCACCTGATTACACAGTTGGCTGCACATATGACCTACTGCCTGTCATCTTGAGTGGCACACATGTCCACACCCAGGACAATGCATAAGCTAATGGGCCTGCAATTGGGTTGAAAAAAAGCCTAACTGTACTGTGGGGACACCCTCATGGCAAGCCAGAATGTACACACAGATGTCAGCACACATAGTCCAAACAGCGTCGCATCTGAACCACACACAGGTGCTAAAAATGTATGAGCAGGAACCATGTATTTAAAAAACTGGCCAGCATCACAGGGGTACTGCATGGTGATTCTTTGTACAGCCAAGTCTCACACACAAGTCAGACCTGGCAATGAAAAATCAGGGTTGCACATGTATGCCTCTCCCGCACACCCTACCCCATGCCTGAGTGAATGTGATTGATACAGATCAAGAAGTGACACCTCTTATTCAGGGTTACAATAACTGTGCTGGAAAAATAGCTTCATTTACACAACATCACCTCATGGGGCAGGCAACACATATTTGTGACAAACAACCATCAACAGATTGTTGTGAATAGCCACACAGGCACTGCCCAGTGTGAGTATACACAAGCAAAATGGTGTATCCCTGTCCAGTGGACACATGTAGCACACATTTGCAAAATACTAACTAGGCCAGGGAACAATTCCACAGAGGCAGACCTATGCTGAACCCACAGAGAATGTGCACAGTGTTGGATGACACACATGATTAGGAGGCCAGGGTGTCTCAGGGGACTGTAGTGGGCACACTGCTCCGTGGTCCTGGAATGAGCTGACTGTACCATGTTCAACCGTCATGGCAATATGCATATCTTACACTCATGCACATTATGTCAGAAGCCACAACATTGGTCATGCATGCTGCAAGGGTGTTCAGTTGAAAGTTCACACTCCTATGTTGAGAATCATCATCAGTGCAAACAAATATGGACCCCCAACATAGTGAACAGGTCATGGGACAGGCAAGGTACCAACACAAGTCACAGCCCACCCTCCCACATGATGCAGAAAACAATGTGCACTTAGATTTACTAGCACCCTAGATGACCATGTGCAAATGTGATTACACACAGACCAGGGGACACATGTCAAGGAGGGGAAGGGATGAAAAAGAGCACCAGGTGACATTGGGGAACCGAAAATGCACTGCACATATTAACTCTGGGAGTGTATCCAGGCTACAGAGCACTTCCAAAAGCTGGCGACACATAACACGACAAACAGCCATGTACATACCCCTCCTTGCTGCAGTCTCTCCTGTAACTGCCTATCAAGCTCAGGGAATACCACCACCACAACACATCTCATGTGGGGGGTCAGGTGTCGGCGGCCGCTGTGGGGGCGAGAACTGTCGAGCTCCAGCTGGACCCGGGCGATCCGCCGGGTCCAGCACGGGATGTCCTGCCACCTCTTGCCGATCTGTGGCAGCTGCCGGCTATGCTCCCCCTCAGATCTCACGGCCCTGACGATGTTTTTCCAGATCACCCCCTTCTCGTAGTCAGTTACCTGTCAGGATGACAAAGTGACACAACATCAATACACCTGCTCCATTTCCCAGAGACACACATTTGAACGTCATTGAAATGTTGAACAGGGCATAGGATGCAGACAGGAATTACATCATACACAATAAGAAATTGGCCTGTGTGCAAGTCCCAATGCACTACATGGCATTGAAAGTCAACAGGTTGGCATTAAGGGTGCGATACTCTCACTGATCATGCCAAACACTGCAGCACATACAACAGCAGGCTGAAG
The DNA here is from genome assembly GCF_964204655.1 of Triturus cristatus. Taxonomy (NCBI): domain Eukaryota; kingdom Metazoa; phylum Chordata; class Amphibia; order Caudata; family Salamandridae; genus Triturus; species Triturus cristatus. The sequence goes on from NC_140583.1 coordinate 194,343,720, forward strand.
GCCAGCAAGTGCCAAGCAGTCACATGTCCCACTCCACTGACGCACCATCACCATACTAGACAGACACACCCAAGCACAGATCACTCGCCTGTCATTGACAACAGCGGATACAACCCTCACTCTGCACATGTGCCACTTGCCAGTGGGGTGTCACAGGTATCATGCTAGCTCTGCAAGTCAGACACAGAGCACGGCTTACTTGTCACATCAGATGGGTTGATCTGTTGCCTCCTCCATGCAGCTGTTGTGCAACACTTCGCATAGACACTCACCCACATGACAAGGAACATTCACACACATCAATGTCCATGAGGTCGTACACATCATTTGGACACTCTCACCACAGGGCCACTCAACTCATACACATCTGTGGGTACAGTCACCTGTCACACCGGGGGGACCACTGAATCACCTCAGGACAATAGGAAAAAAAGCCACCAAGGATTTGACAGGCTGAAAGTGTCATGCACTATGCAGTGAAAGTCACAGTAAGCACAATGCAAGTGAGGAGTGCACACAGGAACTACATCATGCTCTGCATGAGAGACATCAGCATTTCCCCATCCCTGGGACCCACTCTAAACAACATTGCATGTCTGTCCCACCTGGACACAATATTGACAGTCACACAACAGGTGCATAGGCAAAGGTAGTGGACTCAGCACTCACCCGCTCCCCTGGTCTCCCATACAGGCTGGTGTACTGTGGGAGGAGGGCATCCAGCAAGGCCTCATTCTCCTCCTGGGTGAATGGCTGGGCCCTCTCCACAGTACATGACATGGTCCAGAGGAAGCAGACAGCAGGAGTGTGGTCGTCTGGAAAGTTGTGCAGGCAAGTACCCTCTCATGGGTTCTGGCTGCCTGATATCTGTCTTGCTGAGGGGCATTCATTTAAAGGAGTACATAGTGATTGGTCCGACTCATTCGCATCCTACGTTTACTCTAATCCCTTTAAACATACACCAATGACTTTAAACATACACCAATGACAGCATTCGCATCGTTCAAATTTTGAGCATCATGTCAAGTCAACAACCACTTTGCAACATTGTATTTTGTGGCCAACTGACTTTTCCAGGACACATGATCAACAATTTTCAACTGAAAACTCTGTCTCCATGACAACCAGCATGCATTTAGGGCCTAATACTTGTCCCTTATGTGTCCCCTATGTAATTTTGAAATCCACACACAGGTACGGTGCGTTTCACACGTACCCCTATGGCACAAGTACAATGGTGAAACGAAGCGTACACACGCGATGATAGCGGGTGTACGGTGCGTTTCACACGTACCCCTACGGCACAAGTACAATGGTGAAACGAAGCGTACACACGCGATGATAGCGGGTGTACGGTGCATTTCACACATACCCCTACGGCACAAGTACAATGGTGAAATGAAGCGTACACACGCGATGATAGCGGGTGTACGGTGTGTTTCACATGTAGGGGTACGCACTAGTAGTACAGTGCGTTTGACACCTACGGGTACCCAGTAGTTCACCCATACGGGTACGCACTAGTAATACAGTACGTTTAACACCTACGGGTATGTTCTAGTTCACACGTAGGGGTATGCACTAGTAGTACAGTACGTTTGACACCTACGGGTACGCACTAGTTCACACGTACGGGTACGCACTAGTAGTACAGTGCGTTTGACACCTACGGGTACGCACTAGTTCACACGTACGGGTACGCACTAGTAGTACAGTGCATTTGACACCTACGGGTATGCACTAGTTCACACGTACGGGTACGCATTTCACACACTTACAATGGTAATACAGGCGCACACATGCCAGGAATGGAGAGCTACGAGTCGCACAAGGATGTCCATCAAGTACTTGTCATTGCATACTGTTATGTGCAGGCCCTAGGTGTGGCAGCCAGTGATATTGCACAGGTCATCTCATCTAGTTGCACAATTGATATGTGATGACCTGTGGACACATGTCATGTGTGATGGGGCACTATATGGCACACATCACGTTGCCACTTGCCACGTGTGTCTGTAGTCCAACTGTGTGATGCACAGCAGCAGTGGGATGGCACAGTCATCACCACCCGCACCTGTCTCCTGATGCCAGGGACAGGGACACTCTATCAACTGACATGTCCCGATCTGCGTGCCCCTTTGTGACTATGTCAGATGTGTGTCATGTGTTCCCATGACCTTGATGTCAGTGTTCCGTCAACTTCATCTGCTGTTGGTGCATCCAACATGGGTCTGTGTGGAGATGGGCATGGGACACATCTACGCACAGCATGCCACAAGTGGATTCCCACCGCTGTAGGGTCTGTGTGCATCGGACATCATATTTTCCCAGTCATACATGTCTGCGTTGTCTCAATGGCTGTGTCTTTCTCTTGTCACGTGTACCCCTTCATCGCAATGTGTGTGACATGTACATTTGACATTCCTTGTGACCTGTGCGTGTGCCTTGCAGTCAGCTGTGCGGATGAGATGACATCCTTCCAATGCAGCTATGTGGTTGTGTGTCACTCCGGTGATAACTGTGGCTCTTCACTCAGACTGGCCACCAACTCATTTCAGGGCATGTCATGTAGACTTGACAATCAACAGGTGTATCTGGCTTTTTGTAGGAGTGCCAGCAAGCTGGCATATGTGTCCTGTATGTATTGCACACACCCGACTCCATAGTTACCTGATGTGTATTAGCAGTGTAGCATGTGCTATGTTCATTGACATTGATATTGGCAGACTCTCAATCTTCATTCTTACAAACAATGTCTTGCAGGGCACAGCCTGTCCCAAGAACAATGCCAAACTTGGGTGCCATGAGGGAACGTGCCTGCATCCGACGTTATAGATTCACTCAACAGTTGATTGAGGACTTGACCGATAGGCTGGCACCACACCTCCAACCGCGACACAGGTATCCTACTGCGCTGACCCCAAAGATGAAGGTGATGGCAGCCCTACTTTTTTTGCCACAGGTACGTTTCAATTCACCATAGCTGATGGTGGCATGTCACAGACAATGTTCAGCCGTGTCCTGCGTGATGTTTTAGCAGCCATGTTGGAGCACCTTGATGAATTCATCACATTTCCTACTCCTGAGGAGTTGACAGATGTCAAGGGTGATTTCTATGCCCTGGGAGGGATGCCCCATGTAATTGGGTCCATTGATGGTACACATGTGGCTTTGATACCACCACAGGAACAGGAACAAGCCTATCGCAATAGAAAACATTACCACTCGATAAATGCCCTTGTGGTGTGTCTTGCTAACATGCTGATTTGCCATGTCTGTGCACGTTTCCCAGGATCAGCACATGATGCCTACATCATGAGGCGTAGCAGGGTGCTACAAATGATGCTGCGGCTGCACAACGAACGAGCATGACTTGTTGGTGGGTATACTCTGTTTGTCCTGTGTGTTGCGGTATCCTTGGCTCTTACGGCATCTCCTGACCCACTATTTCACATGATGTTTCCATGTCGGGCACTCTGGCTATCCCAAAATGCCATGGCTGCTGACACCTCTCCGCAACCCAAGAACAGCTGCAGATCACCGGTACAACAATGCACACGGGCAGACCAGGCGAGTGATTGAGAGGACGTTTGGACTCCTGAAGAGCCGATTCCGGTGCCTGGACAAGACAGGCGGGTCCCTCCCTTATGCCCCGGAGAAGGTCTGCCGAATCTTCCTCGTGTGCTGCATGCTGCACAACATGGCAGTTGAGAAGGCAGTACCACTCATCCTGGATCCGGATGAGCAGGAACATCCACCCGAGGAGGATCAAGGGCTTGCTCACGAGGCTAGTGATGAGGAGGAGGAGAAGGATGATATCCGGAGTCAGCTCATACGCAACTTCTTCTCATAATGGTGAGTCACTGGGTATGAGTGTGCAAGCTTGTAGCATTGAGTGGCATGTGTTGCAATGTGTGTGTCCAGCTGACTGAATGCAAAGTGACTTTGATGTGTGTTCTGATGTGTCACTCGAGTGATGATGTCATGCCACACAGTTTTGCGGAGAGACTTTCTTTGAAATTTACATGTGTCCAACATTGTTCATGTTTTGTAAATGTCCATGTGTGCGGCGAGAGTTGTTTTAGGTGACTTCTTGTGTGTCTGTCATTCCCAGGTTTTTGCGCATGTTGTCTGCTCGTGTCATCGTTGTCCTCCTGCCATTCCTCATGAGGATTACAACGTGTGCTGAATCAGCGTTCCATGAATGGACATGTGGAAATGTCAGTTTGGGTAAGGATTGCAGCAAGGCTTTTTGGTGGTGGTACGGGTTTGGAATGTGTGGGCCTGCTTTGGTGTATGTTGTGGTACCATGCATACATGTCTTCTCACCATGGAGCATATAACATGTAGCATCACTCCCATGACATGATAGTCACCCTTCTTGACTGTCATCTGTAGTGGAGTGTGGCGTCTGATGAAGGCCTCAATGTGTGTAAACCTTGCCTCTGAAACATTGCGGATGCTACGGGTGGACATAGTGTGGGACATCACAACAACAGGCTCTATGGGGAATTGCAGCCTCTCCGTGTGCAGCAGGATGTGTTTGGCTCATCCCCTTGACTTGTGTGCCAGTTCATTGGGATTGACATCATCCGGGTCTTGAAGGGGAGGTCCAGAGTATGTCCCACATGTTCTGTCAACTGACCTGTGGGTCTCTTCACATGGATGCATTACCCTTTGTGTGTGTGTGCATGCGTCATCTATGGAATACTTGTCAAAAATTGAGCATATGTGTATGTGTACTTCGGCAACATGCATGCAGTTTTTCATGGCTAATAATATCTATTGTGCATGAAGTCCCTCGTTGTGTATGTATTTGTGCAGGTTGCTACCCACAGCGGGACGTGAACACATGCTGATGGTGTGTCTCCTGTGCGCAGCTCTGCATTTTGTTGCCTGACCCTGTGACCGTCATTTTTGGTGATTGGTCATACATTTTCTCGTAGTGACCCATGAGTTACCTGACACACCTTCCTTTACATACACCTGTTGCATTGTCCCTTTCTGACCTCCTTGTCTTTGTGTGCTACTTTTTGCCTAGTTTCTCACCCCTTCCGCCTGCTGCTGCGTCACCTACGGCACCGCCCCGCCGAGTGCCCTGATTCTGCAACCCACACGCCTCCAAAATGCTCCTTCCCTCCCCCCTCCACCCATTCTTAATGCAGCCAGAAGCTTGTCTGTGCCACTGTTGCGCCAATGCCGTGCCAAAGGCAGGACTGCCTGCGCCTGCAACGTGCACAGTGCACGAGCCTCTGGTCTTTGCATGACCCACATCACACAACAGGCTCATGCTGCAGCCAACCTCCAAGCAATGTCCTCCAGACAATCATCCGCCTGCTATCAGGCAACCCCTAAGCGCACACAAGACACCTTCGCATGCTGAGTGTGCAACTCCAACTGCCTACACAGCGCTTCCCAGCCTACCAGACCCTGTCAGAACAACCAGGTCATGTGCCTCCTATTCCACACCCGCTCCGTCCACCAGCACGCCATTGGACTCTGTTACCTCCTCAACACAACAGCCCCACACATCACCTTCATGACAGTAACCTGGACAAAAGCATCCTCAGCACACGGCTTCTTCATTGCCATCTCAGACAGATACAAGATGACCCGCAGGGACAGCAACACCAGTCCCGGGGAATGAATTGCTATTTATTCACAAGTACACTCTCAGAGTCACAAATCTGGGTTTGCAGAAACGCCCTGGCAAACAGATATCCAGGCCTACATCCACAATTGCGCTAAGCCATCAACACGTACATCTGCACGCCCGCCCTCACCTCCACAGGCTACATGTGGCTGGGGGCCAGTAACTTCTGGCTGGAGGAGAACAACACCACCATCCATCATTGGTCCATCAACATTTTAATCAATGTCTCCGACAAGCAACACACTGCCCCACACCCTGCTAACGATCCCCCAAAGATGCTTGATGTAAGTCACCACAGACAAGCTGTGTGGGACACTCAAAACAACACCAATGCAACACCCTGAAACCTCATGCACTGGATCAGCAACTGATCCAACCATCTTGCCACATTGACGGACTTTCCTGTGAAGCACAACAACAGTTAAGGCACCTGGGACAAGGCAGACCTACTGGACTCCTACAGACCTAGCCGGACTCTTGTGCATACCTTGCAACACAAAGAGCCATCATTTACCTCACAGGCCTGGAAAAGACCACACACAGACATCACCATATCATCAGCAAGGACAAGTGGTGATCCTTCAGATAGTGCTGAGACACCAAAACACACGACATCAAGGAGCTCATCAGCATTGTGAGTGAACTGACAGCAGATCTCCATCCAAGACACCCCACCCTTGCAAGGCAGATCACATCCCTTGCAACTTTGTACCACTGCTAGCTCATGGCCATACACAACAGCCTTGGCACACAGAGGCAGACAGCACTATTATCCGTAGGACAATCCCCCTCAGGTTCTGGACTCCCGTCAGCAGCAAGTACACCACCTGGCTCATGTGCACCAACCACTCTGGCTCTCCATCAGGCCCCTTCCCACACAGCATCTCAACCACATCATTCCCCATCCTTGAAGCCCACGTCCAGCGCATCCTGAATGTCTCCTTTGAGTTAGCCACATTCCATGGGTGCTGGAGGCATGCAGAGACCCAGGCCCTTCTTAAACAACGGACGGCAGTACCGCAGGATCTCCTGGTACATCACACTGCTTCCCTACCCAGCAAATGTCATCCGGAAGATACTCAACAAGCAACTGACAAATTTCCTCCATGCAACCAGCTCCAGGCAACCGGCACCAGACCATATTTCACAGTAATCACACCACTGCAACCGTCATCATTGCCACCACCAATGACAACTTTGCCCTACTCAACAATGGTGAGCCCACCACCCTTGACCTCTCAACGGCATTGTACACCATGTGCTACCACACTGTCAGCTCACACATCTCCAACACTGGTATCCAGAGGAGGGCCTAGGATTAAATCAGAAAGTAGCTCACCAGCAAGGCCCAGGGAGTCTGCCTCCACCCTGCAGCATGTAGTACACTGGGGTCATGTGGCACATGCCCCAGGGCTCTTCTCTCAGCGTGACGATCTTCAATGTCTCCATGACCCCCCTCTCCACCATCACATGCGCACACGACCTCATCATCATCTCATATGCCATTGACACCCAGCTGCTCCTCAAACTCACCAAAGAGCCAGCCATTGCCAGATCCAAACTTCAAGAAGGCATGAGATCCATTGACGAATGGCTGAACATCAGCCATCTGAGGCTGGACTTGGACAGGACTGAGGTCATCATCTGAGGATTGTCCCCTTACGGCTGGGTCAACTCCTTGTGTCCCACTGGTCTGGGCACCACGCCAGCACCCAGTGGCCACGCACGCAAGCTGGTGTTCATCATGGACCCATCGCTCACAATTACCATGCAACTCACCACCATCTGTATCTCATGCTGCAACACCCTCTGCATGCTGCATATGATCCATAGATAGATCCACTACAAGGCAAGACAGACCGTCCCCCAGGTCCACGACACCAGCCGGCTCAACTACTGCACCGGCCTCTACGTAGAACAGAGGCAAAACTGCAGGAGAACTTGTCCACATCCAGGGTGCATCCGCACACCTCATCTTCAACATCCCCAGCCACATCACCGTCCACCTGATATAGCTAGAATGGCTCACTGTCTGCTGCAGGATCACCTTCAGACTCCTCAACCACAATCAGGAGGCAGTCCACAACCCCAGACCCAAAACAAACCTTGGACGTCTGTCATCCAACACCCCGTTGGCCCAACTCCATGCAGCCCACCTTGCCCTGGCCACCATTCATCACATCCACATAAAAACTGCATTCAGGAGATAGTTCTCCCACCTCGCCAAACAGACCTGGGACTCCCTCCCCGGGCACATCAACATGACTCATGACCTCTACACCTTCATGATACTCTTCCAAATTGGTCTGTCTGAGCAGTATTGCAAGCCCCACCTCAGCAGCTTGAGGCCATCATGGGTGAGTATTGGGCTCCATGTCTGTATCTGGTGATACATTGAGACACATGTGTGTCCTTGACCGGACTCAGATCCAAGTGTATGGATGGCTGGAGTTAGTTCCACACTCAGGCATACTTTGACATATCCCCACACGTATGTTGTGGACTCATGCTAAATGACTGCAACATAAAATTTCACGTATTAATTATTTAATTATAGCTCTGTGGCGTGATTTGTGCACTGAAAAAGGTGCAATGCAGGGACCATAGAATCCAAAGTTCACAGGGGGAGATGGGATCCTTGCCATTTGAAGTCATCAGAGTCCAGACCACAGTTTGGCATCATTAGTCAGACTGTGACCAGCAGGTCCATGTGGCATATGATGTCAGCCAATGAGGTGATGCTGTTGCACATGAAGGCCAGGTGCCATGCCAGGTGACCTGGGAGATGTGGATGTGCCGCTGTCTCTCACGGTCTTTTCCGTGGATGACCCACATTCCTCGGGGGACCATCAGATGCAGGCCTTGTCTATGCTTGGGACGCTCCGTCGGACGAATCCTCCTCCTCCTCCCTCCCTGTGGCTGGTGGTGGTCTTCGCCTGGTGGCACAGGGAGGGTTGCCCATGTTGTCGGCGATCCGACGGAGTGAATGGCTTATGTCCCTTTGCACCGTCAGGAGCTCAGCCAGTCTTGCATCCATCCGTCCTTGGTGTTCTTGTTGACTGGCGTGTTGCTCGGCGTGCTGGTTCTTCATCTCTGTGAGGGTCACCACTACCTGGCTGAACTCCCTGGTGTCACGCCGGTATGTCTCCATAATGTTGTGTATGTGTGACATACCGGTCCCTTCAGCTGGCTGGTTAGGTTCTCGCCTCCGCCTGCCTCCACTCCCACCACCCCTGCCCACACGAGCCTGGCCTGCCATTGTGGGCACATCGGGTCTACGGGACCCCCGAGGGATGGCAGTGTCAGTGTTGTCTGCCTCCTCCTGGGTGCCCGGTGCTCCTTGTCCCTCCTGGTCAGACTGGCTCAGTTGTTCACTGCGGGCAGGGCTCCTCGGTGTCTCCTGGGATGTGGGGGGTGGTGGTTGGCACAGATGGTCCTGAACCAGGTTCTGCAGGGGCTTGGACACCAGAGGGTCCAGGTCGGTCGGGGTCATCCGCGGAATGTTGAGAGGCGTCGCTGCCGGTGGGATCAGGTTCCTCCCGGGCCAGGGACTGTGAATCTTCACCCCCATTGTTGGGAGTAGATTTATCATGTTGCCCTGTGTGTGAGAGACAGACAATGTTAATGCTGTTTCATGCAACATGCATGTATCATACACATTCTAGTTGGCACTGTTCCTCCAGGTAGTTGTATGTGCCTAGCATTCTCCTCAATGTTCACTTGTGGATGGGTATGTTGCGGGGGACAGATTGATATGTTCTCCTGAGTCTTTGACGTGTAGATTTTTGGCTTGGATGCTTCTTTGGCTATGTATTGGTGTTGTTGTGTTACATGTCCATTGTGACAGTGGGTAAATCCATTGCCTGTCCCGGGGGTGTCTGCTTGTATAAGGGGTGTGTGTGACAGGGCCTGCTGGTGGGTGTAGTGTGATTTGGCAGTGGGGCTCCCAGGTGATGTAGCTGCCCCCCATGGAGCATGCTGCCATGACAGTGAGTGTGAGTTCCTGTCCTAGATATCTGACCTTGTTGTCTTGGTGTTTGTGTTTGCACTGATCACAGGAGGGCCTTGTGCTGCCTAAACCCGGGCCGAGTGTGAGCTATCTTGTCAGTACTTTCCCAATCCCTGTGCATTGCGCCTGGTGCATGGGTATGTAACTGGGCCATATGGGATGAGGGCAATTGTGTCTGATTTGGAGTTCAACAATGTGTTTTGTGCCACCCACCCTCCCAGCATACCGGACATCCATTCTTGGGTTGCTGCTTCATGTAGCATGGGACATAGCATGGCCTTGCTTTCTCAATGTTAGTGGCATGAGCATTATTTTTGACTGTGGTTCTGGCCGGTGAGGGCTTGGGGGTAGTTGTGAGCATTTGGTGTTGTTGGGGTGTGGATGCCATTACCCCCATGTTACCTAAGTTGTTTGTGTACTCACCAGGCTCTAGAACTCCTTGCAGTCCATGTACTCCCACCGGCTGAAGCAGGGCCATCACCTTCTCCTCCCAGGGATGGAAATGTACTGGTCTGTGGGGCGCACCACCTCCAGTGATGTTGCTCTGGGCGTAGTAATCATTCATTTTGCGCTTGACCGCCCTCCGCAGATCGTACCTCCTGGCTTGGCATTCATTCCTGGTCCTTCGGATGGGTGCAACAGCATTTACCCTATCGACGATCCTCTGCCACAGGCGTGATTTTTCAGCTATACTGGTCTGTCTGACCAATGTTCCAAACAGCTGTGGCTCGACTCTGATGACTTCATTGACAAGGATCTCCAGCTCCTCCATTGAGAACTTTGGATTCTTGTCTGTGGGCATGGTGTGGGGTGAGGGTGTGGATGGTTGTGGGTGTGTGGGTCTGAATGTGACGGTGTGGGTGTGAATGTGAAGAGGGGGTATGTGTGAAGGAGGTTGTGTGAAGGTGTATATGTTAAGGTGGATGGGTGCAGTTGTTGGTGTGTGCTCTCTAGCTGCAGTGATTCTGTTGCAAAGGCTCATGGTTTGTGTGTGTGGGCCCTTTTTATTGGTTCATTTGTGGGTGGGCCTCAGTTTGAATTTTTGGTGGGTGTGTTATAAGGGGTGGTTGTGAGTTTGCCCCTCTGTTTGCCTGTTTGGATGTGTCCAGGTCAGTCATTTCCATTTTCAGTGCACTGTAGACGTGTTTTGCGGTGTTGTGCGAGTCAAATAGACCCTCCTTGTGCTGTTTTACAGTGTCCTTGGTTCAGTACGGTACAGGGGTACGAGCCGTACAGGCACACACCCCCATGCGTTGTGTATGTACGGTGCGTACACGGACATTGCTATGTACAGTGCGTACACCGCCATTGCATATGTACGGTGCGTACACCGACATTGCTATGTACGGTGCGTACACCGCCATTGCGTATGTACGGTGCATACACCGCCATTGCTATGCACGGTGCGTACACCGCCATTGCTATGTACGGTGCGTACACCGCCATTGCGTATGTACGGTGCGTACACCGCCATTGCATATGTACGGTGCGTACACTGCCATTGCTATGTACAGTGTGTACACCGCCATTGCTATGTACAGTGCGTACACCGCCATTGCTATGTACGGTGCATACACCGCCATTGCATATGTACGGTACGTACACCGACATTGCTATGTACGGTGCATACTACAACATTGGTGCATACAACAACATTGCGTATGTACGGTGCGTACACCGCCATTGCATATGTACGGTGCGTAATACAACATTGGTGCGTACAACACATTGCGTATGTACGGTGCGTACACCGACATTGCATATGTACAAGTCATTCCCCGTGTACGGGACGTTTTCCATACGATTCGTAAATCGGAAAGCCGGTCCGGATCGTACTTGTACGCTCGGACTGTATTTTTACAATTCGTACGGAAAAGTGTCCGGGTCCGTCTCGTACAACTTTTCCCGCTATGATCGGGCCGATCCGTATGTACTTTTTCCCGTACGAATCATACTTCATGGGTCGGACGTGACTTGTACGATTCGTACGGAAAAAAATAAGGATACGAGCCGTACGGGAAAAATAAATACAGGATCGGAATCGACCCCCTTGTGTAAGGTCAGTGTGAAATTTGACTAGAGTTAGCCTAGATGTGATTGTCCCACACAATATATGTGCTCACACTTAGCAGCACTGCTGGGACTGCTGCGGGGATTCTGCACATACACAGAACTATATGCAGGAAAACAGAACTTGCTGTATAGGGGCTGAGTCTTCCTACCACCTCAGTACCCAAAACCGACTAGCTATAGTGTCTCATTCGTTCTCCTACGTAATCATGAAGCTACAAATGATTAGACAACCCAGAACACAACACTCCTGACTCTATCAGGAATCACGGTAACAAGACACACCCTTTCACTCACTTACTCGTACTTGTCCACAATAAGAATTGACAGAGTAACTGTTATAGTTCAAAATGTTTATTTTAACTATAGTGCTCTATAGTGCAGTATCTGAGCCACTACCAGCAGCAAAACGCATAAACCTAAAATAGTTAGCATTGTTGCAATTCCTTAGATGATGAAGGTAAATGACCAAAATATAGAATCCAAACTATAGACAGGACAGAATATCGACTCTCAAATATAGATAGCACAGAATATCGAATTACTAAAATATAGATAGGACAGAATATCGAAATTGGGGTATGAAATATCGATTTCCATAATATCGAATTTAAAAATATAGATTTTGATAATATCCATTTTTTTTAGTGTTATATATGGTAGTATATGTGTTAAAATTATGTATTATTTTTGTAATGTATGTTTAATTTTTTTAAAGTAATGAATGTTATGTAATTTAATTTTTGCGTAGTTTAATTCCGTAACGGTTTGTGGGTTTATAGGGGAATAGGGTGGGAAGTAATTTAATTATAGTAAATTAATTAATTGTTATTTATATTTATTGATAATTAATTGATTGATAATTAATTATTAATTGGTAATTAATTTCTATTAATTGGTAATTAATTTGTATTCATTGGTAATTATTTTTTATTAATTGATTAATTGATAATTATGTTAATTGTATTTTTTATTATTAGGAGCGAGTTGTGGGTTTATAGGGGAATTGGGTGGGAAGTAATTTAATTGTAATAAAGTAAATATTCATTTTTATTTATGTGTATTGATAATTAATTGATAAGTAATTATTAATTGGTAATTAATTTTTATTAATTGGTAATTAATTTTTATTAATTGATTAATTGATACTAATGTTAATTGTATTTTTTATTATTGGGCGTGGGTTGTGGGTTTATAGGGGAATTGGGTGGGAGGTAAATTAATTGTAATAAAGTAAATATTAATTTTTATGTATATGTATTGATAATTAATTGATAATTAATTATTAATTGGTAATTAATTTTTATTAATTGGTAATTAATTATTTTTCAATGGTAATTAATTTTTATTAATTGGTAATTATTTTTAATACATTTTTTATGAGTATTGATAATCAATTCAATCTTATTTTAATATTAAATCATTACTTTCCCTACTGTTGCACTCTCAGGAGTGGGAATAGTAATTTTTACCCTCCCGCTATCCAACGCTTTCCCTACAGTTGCACTCACTGGAGTGGGAATAGTAATTTTTACCCTCCCGCTATCCAACGATTTCCTGTCAAGAATTCCTGTCATGCGAGGGGAGGAAAACGGTAACCAGCGAAAACGGACTACATCTCCCAGGACGCTTAGCGGTTGAGAGGTTATGTAAACAGGAGAGCTGTTACATAACTCAAGGAAAACACGCCCTTATGTAAACAGGAGAGCTGTTACATAACTCAAGGAAAACACGCCCTTATGTAAACAGGAGAGCTGTTACATAACTCAAGGAAAACACGCCCTATAAAGGGAGGAACCGGGAGGTACAACGCTGTCGGATATTGTGTTTACACCGATGTACCTGCTTAGTGAAGAGCAGTGTTCCGGAGTGGTGCTCCAGTAAGGCAAGAACGGAGGTAGGTCGAGTCGTTACTCCCTGGGCCGTGTCTTGCCCCATCGTCACCTGTGAAGGACCCGGAAGCTCTACCGGTCAACCATTGAGCTTCGCTTTTTTGACTCGGCTGAGTCAAAGCGCAGTGGCGCTTTTGCTGGTTGGAGTCGTAACTCCCAGCCCGACCAGAGATACAGGGACTGCCAGCTGTAACGCACACCAGGAGGTGTTTGCCGCGTTACAGACTCGGAAGTCCACAGGATCGATCGAGCGGCTGCTCTCGGTTCAGTCTTCTTGCTTTTGATTGGGGTATCGGTGACGCATCACCAGGAGGTGACTCCGCGTCCCGGTGCAGTCTGAGGAAGAGGTTGAGCGGCTGCTCCCTTCAGGTAGAGACCCCGGCTGGGTGTTTCCCTGACTCCTCAATTCTCCCCAACACTCTTCGTGCCCCTCACAGCCTACCGATTGGCATTTTCGGCCATTTCATTTCTGCCCTCTGTTGGCATACGCCGGGATCGGCGTATATGCAGAGGACGGTTAGGACCATCCGTGCTGTGGGCTGGTAACGTACTTAGCCTGGAGGATTCCAGTGACTATAACTTTTATTTAGTCTTTGTATTGTTTTTGCCTTCATTAAAATAACTAACCCTTCACAAGTGGTTGCGTCCTCATTATCGTGTCTGTTAAACGATCCTGAGACGTTCAGGGCGTTACAAAATATCCGACCTTAATAACACTAACTGTCTCCCGGTCGATAACAGACATGGCAACACTTGATGATGTGCTGGCTGCTTTAGCGACCGTGCAACTTGAAGTGGCTGCCTCCAGGCAAGAAACAGCCGATGTAAAAGCCAGACTGGATGCTATCCAAGTGGACCCGCTCACGCCCAGCACCTCCCTCACGAACCAGACCCCTGCGGTAGTAGTGGAAATGCCGGTAGCCGTCCCCTTGGCAACACCAGAGAGGTACAGTGGGGATCCTAACACAGTGCAGGTATTCCTCACACAAGTGGCGCTACATTTATCGTGCAAACCAAGGGCGTTCCCCACGAGTCAGGCTCGTGTGGCTTTCCTTATTTCCTATTTGGCTGGAAACGCGGCACAATGGGCCGTACCTCTGGTGAGCAGGGACGACCCCATCTTATGTGATTGGGGTGCTTTTCGCGAGGAATTCCTGAAGGTATTCGACAGAAGGGCTGACTCGTACACGGCGGACCGTGAAATGCTTGAGTTGAGACAGGGATCCAACGACCTGGTGCAGTATCTCAACGCATTCCGAAGGCTGGTTGCGGAAACCAAGTGGCCTGTTGCTAAACAGACGGCGCTCTTCCATCACGGGCTGTGCGATGAGCTCAAGGACGCCGTGGCTCATATTGACCCTCAACCCAAGACATGTGAGGGCCTTATCAACCTGGTATTACGGCTGGAACATAGGCTAAGTGAAAGAAAGGGGGATCATGGGAGAAAAGGAAAATCCCTTCCATCCTATGTGACGGTGGGAAGTCCTGAAACTTCCACCGCATCCAAGGGAGAACCCATGGACATCGGCGCAATACGAGCAAGCCTCACAGCCACGGAGAAAGAGTCACGCCGTAAACAAGGATTGTGCCTATATTGTGGCAAAAAAGGCCACTACGTACGTGAATGCCCTGCCAAACCGAAGACGTCTCGTTATCGGGCCAACCGGTTGGTAACAGCCGTGGTGGACGTACCGGCGGAAAACTAGAGGACTCCCAGACCAAAGAAGGGGCATCTCGGAGTCACTCATCCATCCCTTCACTTTCCAACTCGGTCACTAAGGGACAACGACACCTGTTTCTCACGGTGCACGTGGGAGTGCATGACCAGTGGATACCCGTTGTGGCCATGGTGGATTCAGGGGCCACTGGCATATTTATGGACCACAACGAGGCATGCAGGCTAGGGCTAGTGCTTCTTCCCAAAGCTGTACCCGAAGACGTCTATGCTGTAGACGGAAGGCGATTGGTGACGGGGCCCATCGGGCAGCACACGGGGGTCCTTCCGATGAGATATGGGAGGAACCATTTGGAACAAATCGATTTTAACATCATCCGAGCGCCCCAATATGGCGTCATATTGGGATTGCCGTGGCTACAGAAACACAACCCCTCTGTGGATTGGCCAACACATCGCATCGAAATGACGTCACCGTATTGTATCCTGCATTGTGGAATAAGAACGGAATCCCTTGACGCAGATGAGAGCGGGAGTCAGACGGTGGCTACAGCGGCAGAAAAAGATGTGGCTCTCCCCCAGGCTTATCACAGTTTTGAGGATGTATTTGATGAGGTGAAGGCGGAAGTGCTACCACCACATAGACAGTTTGACTGCCAGATCGACCTGGTGCCAGGGGCCAGCGTTCCCAGCGGCAGGCTGTATGCCCTGACGGAGCCGGAAAACGTGCATCTCCGGGGGTACCTGGATAAACTCCTCAAGCTAGGATTCATCCGCCCGTCCAAGTCTCCGGCCGCCTCGCCACTCTTCTTCATCCCGAAGGCTAATGGGGAGCTGAGAGCCTGTGTGGACTTTAGGGCATTGAATGCGATAACCATAAAAAATCGGTACCCCTTGCCTCTCATCAGTGTACTTCTGGAACAGGTCAAGAAAGCTCGTATCTACACCAAGTTGGATTTGAAAGGGGCATACCATCTGGTGCGCATGAGGGACGGAGACGAGTGGAAGACCGCCTTTAAGACCAGGTTCGGCCTTTTTGAGTACCTCGTCATGCCGTTCGGTCTGTGCAACGCCCCGGCAGCCTTTCAGTACTTTTTGAATGAGGTATTCAGAGAGGAGTTGGATATCTACGTGGTCGTATATATCGACGACATCCTCATCTATTCGTCCAGTGTGGAGGAGCACGTACACCACGTCAAAGCTGTGCTCCAAAAGCTGAGGGAAAACATGCTGTTTTGTAAACTCAGCAAGTGTGACTTCCACGTCACATCCGTGGAATTCCTCGGAGTGATGCTGAGTCCAGAGGGACAGGAGATGGCAGAACGAAGGATCAAGGCGGTGAAAGAATGGCCGGTGCCCCAAAGCGTGAAGGACGTCCAAAGTTTCATTGGCTTCGCCAACTTTTACAGGTGGTTTCTAGATGGATTTTCAGGATTGGTGGCCCCAATCACACAGCTACTGAGGAAGTCCAAGGAGTTTGTCTGGTCCCCTGAAGCGAACAAAGCCTTTGAGGCCCTGAAAAGCGCCTTTGGTAAGGCGCCGGTGTTGGCTCACCCCGATCCGGATCTCCCCTACGTGGTGGAAGCGGACGCATCGGATGTGGCGCTGCAGGGCTATCTTGTCCCAACGCAACCACGACACAGGGGTGCTTCATCCCGTTGCGTACATGTCCCGCAAACTCAACGATGCCGAACGCAACTACCATATTGCGGAGAAGGAGCTTCTCGCAATCAAGGACGCCTTCACCGAATGGAGGCATTGGTTGATGGGGGCAAGACATGTGGTATCGGTGTACACGGACCATCGGAACTTACAGTTCATGACGGCCACAAGACACCTTTCTCCCAGGCAGCTGCGGTGGATGATCTTCTTTGCGGGGTTCAACTTCCGCATCACATATCGGCCGGGGACGGAAAACCGGAAGGCGGACGCCCTGTCCCGTCAATCTGCAGTTAAGGAACCATTGCCTGAGACCGAGCGTTCTATCATTTCCCCGAGGATGGTATTGGGGGTTATCCAACCGGATACTTTCCTGAGGGGAATAAAGAGAGGGATCAGGTCATTCGCATGGCGGAGGTGGCTCCTCAGTCACAGAGAATGGCAGCTGAAGGATGGGATACCCCTGAAGGGCAGGTGCCTATTGATACCCACGCCTAGGCTAAGGAAACAAGCCTTCATCTGGTGCCATGACTCTCCATGCGCAGGTCATTTGGGCTTTGAAAAAACGGTGGCTAGCATGGGAAGGCATTTCTGGTGGCCAACCATGAGAGTGGATGTCAGGAGGTGGGGACAGGGGTGTCCTACGTGTGCTACCATGAAGGCCGACCATGGCCGAACCCAAGGGCTCTTACATCCACTTCCGACCCCGGATAGACCATGGGATAGCATATCACTGGACTTCGTGGTGGGCCTACCGGTAGACCAGGGGATGACGGCAATACTGGTGGTGGTGGATTACTTGACGAAAATGGGGCACTTCATCCCCTGCAAGAGAGTCCCTACGGCCGGGGAATTGGCGTCACTACTCCTAAAGAATGTGGTACGACTGCATGGATTACCTGTGGTGATCGTGTCGGACCGGGGGTCGCAGTTTACTGCGCAATTCTGGAAGACTTGGTGCACTGCGCTGCATGTTAAGACCGCCCTGTCCACCAGCTACCACCCTCAAACGGACGGCCAAACCGAGCGCCTGAACCAAACGCTCAAACAGTATCTGCGATGTTTTGTGGACCAGGGCAGGGAAGAATGGGTCGACTTGCTATGGGTTGCAGAGATAGCCTATAACAACGCCACTCACAGCTCCACACAGTCATCTCCGTTCTATAGCAACTATGGCCAACATCCCAGGTTCTTGCCATTTCTACATCCGTTCAGAGAGGACAGGATTCCCGCCACAGCGGACAGGGTGGCACACATAAAAGACACGTTGATGCGCTCAAGGGCTGTCCTATTAGAGGCCAAGAGAAGATACAAGGCTGCGGCAGACAGGAAGAAAAGGCCCGGGCCACTGTACCGCACTGGAGACTACGTCTGGATATCCACAAGAAACATGAGGTTTCGAAAGAACAGTGTGTTCCATCCCAAGTACATGGGCCCCTATCGAATTACCAAGTGTATGGGTCCCGTGAACATGAAGGTGTGCTTGCCCCAGTCGTTGCGGATACATCCTGTCTTTCATGTATCATTGCTCAAACCAGCACCCTCCAAGCCGTCTGGGACAACTAGGCCGGTATGCGTAGAGTCGGAGGTGGAGTATGAAGTGTCGGGCATACGGGCGTCCAAATGGCGCAGGGGGAAGCTGTGGTACCTGGTTGCGTGGAAAGGCTATGGCCCGGAGGAGCAGTCATGGGAACCGGCTGAAGGGGTTCATGCTCCGCGCTTGGTCTCCTTGTTCCATCGGCGTTTTCCTGCCAGTGCTGGACCCGTGGGGAGCCGCTGAGAGGGAGGATGTACTGTCAAGAATTCCTGTCATGCGAGGGGAGGAAAACGGTAACCAGCGAAAACGGACTACATCTCCCAGGACGCTTAGCGGTTGAGAGGTTATGTAAACAGGAGAGCTGTTACATAACTCAAGGAAAACACGCCCTTATGTAAACAGGAGAGCTGTTACATAACTCAAGGAAAACACGCCCTTATGTAAACAGGAGAGCTGTTACATAACTCAAGGAAAACACGCCCTTATGTAAACAGGAGAGCTGTTACATAACTCAAGGAAAACACGCCCTATAAAGGGAGGAACCAGGAGGTACAACGCTGTCGGATATTGTGTTTACACTGACGTACCTGCTTAGTGAAGAGCAGTGTTCCGGAGTGGTGCTCCAGTAAGGCAAGAACGGAGGTAGGTCGAGTCGTTACTCCCTGGGCCGTGTCTTGCCCCATCGTCACCTGTGAAGGACCCGGAAGCTCTACCGGTCACCCATTGAGCTTCGCTTTTTTGACTCGGCTGAGTCAAAGCGCAGTGGCGCTTTTGCTGGTTGGAGTCGTAACTCCCAGCCCGACCAGAGATACAGGGACTGCCAGCTGTAACGCACACCAGGAGGTGTTTGCCGCGTTACAGACTCGGAAGTCCACAGGATCGATCGAGCGGCTGCTCTCGGTTCAGTCTTCTTGCTTTTGATTGGGGTATCGGTGACGCATCACCAGGAGGTGACTCCGCGTCCCGGTGCAGTCTGAGGAAGAGGTTGAGCGGCTGCTCCCTTCAGGTAGAGACCCCGGCTGGGTGTTTCCCTGACTCCTCAATTCTCCCCAACACTCTTCGTGCCCCTCACAGCCTACCGATTGGCATTTTCGGCCATTTCATTTCTGCCCTCTGTTGGCATACGCCGGGATCGGCGTATATGCAGAGGACGGTTAGGACCATCCGTGCTGTGGGCTGGTAACGTACTTAGCCTGGAGGATTCCAGTGACTATAACTTTTGTTTAGTCTTTGTATTGTTTTTGCCTTCATTAAAATAACTAACCCTTCACAAGTTGTTGCGTCCTCATTATCGTGTCTGTTAAACGATCCTGAGACGTTCAGGGCGTTACATTTCCCTACTGTTGCACTCATTGGAGTGGGAATAGTAATTTTTACCTTCCCGCTATCCAACGCTTTCCCTACTGTTGCACTCTTTGGAGTGGGAATAGTAAATTTGACCCCTACGCTATCCAACGTTTTCCCTACTGTTGCACTCACTGGAGTGGGAATAGTAATTTTTACCCTTATGCTATCCAATGCTTTCCCTACTGTTGCACTCACTGAAGTGGGAATAGTAATTTTTACCTTCCCGCTATCCAACGCTTTCCCTACTGTTGCACTCTCTGGAGTGGGAATAGTAATTTTTACCCTCCCGCTATCCAACGCTTTCCTTACTGTTGCACTCTTTGGAGTGGGAATAGTAATCTTTACCACTACGCTATCCAACTTTTTCCCTACTGTTGCACTCACTGGAGTGGGAATAGTTATTTTTACGCTCTCACAATCCAACAAAATCTCTAATTTTTTTAACATTACATTTATTATTTTTACATTTTAAGCTTGTTTATATTATTTTAAGTGTGTTTCATTTAATTGTTTTTAATATTTAATTACTTTTATATTATTTTTAAAACATTTAAAAAATTCGATATTTTAGCTAACTATATTTTAACATTCTATATTTTGGAATTGATATTTTAGTACTTACCTGTTTGTAGATAGGGATTCTATATTCTGTACTTCTATATTTTGGAGTCGATATTTTGGGCATTCTATATTATGTCCCTCGATATTTAGTCACTGAACCATTAGGAAGGGGGATGTCATTGTATAAAGACAGTGGATTAAGGACTTTAAGGCCTAACCACCCTCCCCTTGGCTAGAAGAAGTTTTATTATATAAAGGAAGATCTCTGAGCTTTGACAGTAGACCCCATAGCTTTGTGCCGAGATGGCATTTCTACATCATAGGACAGCATAGCTCTTCTCCCTGGAAAGGTTCCTCTCCAAGTGTGTTTTAGAACAACATGCATCCCCGTAATATCAAAGCACGAGTCTCCAGCAGTAGCAGCTGCGTTAGCATGTTTTGTCTAGGTGCTAGGGACTGACCAGAACAGAATACCAAGGGGCATTGTTTATCATACTTACACATCGTGTACAGACTAAACTCCAGGAACAGGCAGATAATGCAAAAGCAGACAGTTCTCACGTGAAAGGAACAAACATTCTTGCAAAAAAAAGTCATGTAGTAACGTGAGCAAAAGCAGCATCATGGTAGCAGAGCTCATGCTAACTTTAGCAATGTCGAAAATGGCACCAACGACCATATAATACCCTCCCCTTGGTAAGGTCGCAGTACATAGACAAAAATCCAAACAGAGTTCAAAGGTTGTGCAGAGTCCAGAAGAACAATAAAAAAACATTTTTTTGTGTGGCATTGAAAAGTTCTTTGTTCACAGTAAATGTGATTAATATTGAGGTGGAAAATCCATCAAAGTACGTAAACTTAAGAATGCAATTCGTTCCAAAAGGTCATCCCTATCGTTAGTAGCAAAAAGGGATGCCATCCAATCAAGCAGTCCGAAGGAACACACGTGCTCCTCACAATCAAATGCTTCTAAGATCATATCCGGGCAAGTTGTGTTATATTCGATGAACCTCCATCGCAAGAGATTCTGCGCAGCCGCACAGATATTACACTCAGCCAAGACTCCAAGTGCAGCCGCATGCGCCACACGGCCATCCCGAGAACAGGCCTGCTCATGGGCCACTAAGGGACCCATCAACAGGTCATAATCCAGTTCCGAACATAATGTACTGGAAAGGCATAAATCCAGAGCCCAATAGAAAGAGCACCGCTGACAGTGAAACACAGGTTGCACGCAAGTGAAGTAGGCAAAGCGAAAAGTTAGTCCATAACTTACGCTAAGCGTCGCTAATGGTAAGCATCCAAAAAGTTGATGCATCAAGTTGCAATTGGCCAGGTCTGTGCATTACCACATGCTGGGCAGCCATTGTGTAACAGGAGCAGAAGAACCAGGACGCAGCCCGCCAGTGCTAGGATTAATAGTAAACCTCCAAAGGTGCTGGAAAAAATAGAATAAATAAACACCGGTATTACTCCAAATATCGTCTGAAAAGAAGTCACAAGGCCGGATCCTACAAGTTAAAAAAAATGTCCAAGGCCTTCTGTGTCAGACGTATTAAATATTTGATGTATCAGTTCCCCTAAATGCAGTGGTAGATTTGTGTTCAGAAGTGACTGTATCGCACTAGACGTTCTAGCCACAGGCAATTCGAAGATCTCTCAAACCGAAGTGAGAGCCACTTCTTATTGAAACAATAGCGATTTGAGCCTGCTTAATTTGTTGAAATCTGTTTTCAAAGTCGGACTGGAAGGCCAAATGTCACTATTTACATTCCCAGGCGGGGGAAGAAAAAGCACATTGCTACAACAAGTAACACGTTGTGAAACTGTTACTATATACGGGATTCCTGCACGTAAACCACAGCCGTCGTGGTTATTCAAAATAAGATAACTGCCATTAGAAAGCAATGTTAGAGCTGGAATTATTGCTGGGACGAGAGTTCCTTTAAAAAAACAAGCAAGATTAGGTGCTGACACATCACAAGCGCTGTGCAACTTGACGTGTTTACGAACTAGGGAATATCCTACTGTGGAATCGCAGTCCTCCCCTGTTAGAAAAACTTCCTTATTCTCCTGTTGACTTCTGTAGGTCAAAGGTAGGGACCATAATTCATGAAGAAACGTACTACCCAGGGGTTCAAAACGGCCAATTGGGAAGTGTTTCATACAAGATTTAAATTGAAATAGCGAAAAAGGCAGAGAGATAATGCCATGAATTAACCATACGGCTGAATCGTTCTACGCCACAGAAAATGGCAAGCGTTCTAACTGCTCAGTGTGTAAAAGCATGTATGTAGCGTCTTTCATGGATATAATTCTCTGTTTATCAGTTAAATTAAACGGTAAAACAAAGCAGTAGCCTTCAAATAATCCCATGGTACTTTTTGCATTTCGAGCATTTGTAGCGTTCATGCAAATTGCAACACAGATCGTAATTGATTTTTACCATGAAATAACACAGATACATCACTTTGAAAAATATCAATAACAGATTAAACAATATTATCTAAGGTATAAATGCGGGAAGACAGTGTATGTATGCTATTGTCGACTACTGCAAGGACTTTTTCTAAAGTTGCTTTGTCAATTTGGTGCAGACGGAACGCTGCTTCCATCTGTGAAAGTTTCCATAATTCATTGAATCTCTTTGTTCTAGGAATCCTAGGACCTAGGATTAAATCAGCCAAATTGATGTCGCTCGACATGAGGGAAAGGTATTGTTTCACAGACAAGAGTAGAGTGTTCCAACTATTGCTGGCACAATTTTCCCACCAAATATGTTGTGACCGAATGTGAATGTGGGTAACGAGGATCTGGTCTAGTCTGTGTGAACCCAGTTGCTGTATTATAAAAACGCAATTGACATGCATTTGAATTGGTTTGCTACAACAACCATCCTGACGGGTCAACATCAGAGACATTGAAAGTGTCATTTTGAAACAGAGCCTGTAATACATCAATGGTATAATTTATGTGTTTACGCCAATTATCATACTCTGCCAATGACGGAATAGACGGAATATTCAGGTTCTTGGCAGGAGCCAAGCTAAAGCAAGTAGTTTGGTGCACTGTATCATTCAGAAATAATATTTGAGTCGGAATTAGGCAGGCATGATGCAAAGCATCATGTCGGAATTAGGCAGGCATGATGCAAAGCATCAGTTCCCTGAACCTGCCAAGCTTTAGTGCCCCAAACTAATTTCAAATCAATGGCATTTCTCCAGTGTTCATAACACGGTAAGGCCAAATCAGTCCTAAATGAATTTGAATAGATTATTTTTGTTTGTGTATGAATACATTTAGAGTGAGGTGGCAAAGTGAATTTAAAGAAATAGGGTTCTAGATTGGACTAGTTATAATCGGTAAAATAGGTGAACTTATTTAGAAGTGTTTTAGAACTGCCCTGAAAGGGAGTTAAAACAATGTTCCTACTGAGTGTAATTAAAAACAAGTCTTAACATCTTTGTTTACAAATCCAATTGACATGAAGAGGAAAATCAGGATAAGTACCAACCAGAGCGGGACCAGGTAAGTCTTTTTGACCCAAGAGATGAAAATACTTGTTTTTGTTGGTGGAAGTGCCACAAGAGGAAGACGAGGAGGAAGAGTCATAAGAGAAGCTTGTACGGTGCCCAAAATAACCGCTTGCTCCCAAGTTAATTGGTGGTAGCGCAGCATTAGCTTGATGTTGAAGAGAACTGTCCGGCACTTCAATGTGGGACTCATCCGCAGGATAAGCATACTCGACTTCTGCCATGGAAGAGGATGGAGACAGAACAGGCAAAAGGTCAATAGTATTTTCCATCTCACCCTCAATGACACAGGGATTAGTCAAAGAGGCTGAAAGTACCGGATTCAAAGAGATAGTGTTGCTTGAAACTGCAGGAGTTACACTATTCAGAATCGGCCAGACAGTGTAGTTTGACATTGTCAACTGAAATGTATCTGTTTTCTTTGCAACCAGGCAAAGTTGGTAGTATCACTGTACGAGTACCCTTCAATCCAAGTACTGGGCCCGGTGCATAATAAGAAGGACCACAATATTTTTTGTTCTCCAGCTTTTCTCATACCAAATCTCCAATCTTAGGAAGCCAGTCACCGACTGGAATCAGTATTGCTGTGTCATTGGAAGAGGGCATATGTTCAGTTGCGTAGCTGTCATGGGTCTTTTGCAGGTCCTGTAACATAGCAGAATGGTTATCTACATCAAAGGTTGCGACAGCTGCGACAACGTCTAGACCATCAAGGTCTGGCACACACATTTTAATGCCAAAGAGCATTTCGTATGGGGTCTGCCCACCCAGAGATCTTCTAGGGAGATTATTGCGTGCACGTTGAACTCCATACAAATGGGCCAGCCAGTTCCTGCCAGTACCTAAGACTCTAGCTGTCAAAGATTGCTTTAAGTCATGGTTCATTCGCTCCACTATTTAACTGCCCTCGGGCCTGCATGGAGACAAAAACTGCACCAGCACCCTCATCGACTTCATCGCGTCCTTGTACGCCTTAGTTGTGAACGCTGGACCTTTGTCAGAATGGAAGGTGCCACAGGCAAACGTCCCGACAAAGACACGCAAATCTCTAATGACATTTCGAACATCAGCACTGCGTTGCGGCCAAACTCATAGGAATCTAGTGCATAAATCAACTGCAACAAAAATATATTTACATGCAGTATCAGAAGTCAATGGACTGAAGTGATCACGATATACACAGCCAAACGGCTGATTGGAAATACATAGCTGTGTTTGTGGTGGTCGTGAAACTGTAGATGGTTTGATTTTCTAACAAATGTCACAAAAAGCACATAACTACAGGTTTGTTTATACAAACCATGCCACCAGTAACGCTTCTGTAAAATAGAGACAGTCGCAGACACTCCGGCATGTGCAGAAGCCATGCCCTCCTGTGCGGCTATGATCAAAGGAAGCCTGCGGTCCATGTTGGGAATCAGCCGATCCCCAACTGACGGGATTTTAGCATAAGGAACTTATTCTGGAGATAAATGATAAGAATACTTTGAAAGGAAGCTCTGCGGATAAGAAGTTCCATCCTTCATAACAGCAATAGCTGCCAAAATGTCATTATCGATCTTCGTCATGGATCTTGTGGCTGCTGCAATGGAACACTTTGCTACTGCAGATTTGGGTGCCTTGTCAGCCAAAGAATTACCATCAGCAATTGCTCCCACATGCTGAAGGCCAAGAGTATGCATAACCTATGTGAGTGGCAGACGTTCTTTAAGCTCTGCCACTCGAACCCAAAGCGTTTTATGCTCTATTGTGCTGCCTTTAGAGTCTTAATATTCATTCTGAGACCAAAAGAATAAGTTGTCAATAAAAGACTGGACACAGTAGTAAGAGTAGCACACAATAAGAGTATTCACATTAGGATCAGCAAACTCAAGAGCTAGAACAAGAGCATGCAGCTCCGCCAATTGCACGGTCAGTCCCCAAGTGCCTGTGTATGCACTATGGAAGACTTAAATTCTCCATTTACAATTAAACAAGCCACAATAGCGCAATCCGCTGAATAAGCATGTTTGGACCCGATGGCTGGTTGAGCCGAGCCATCGGTATAAATGATACATTTGTACTCATCCAAAGGAAGCAACGACCACTGAGTAGGATGAACATGTTCATACTGTAAAACCTCCTGTGTCTGAAGAGCAGGATTGAAAATAAATGTGATATCAGCCAGTGTCAAAGAAGTAGCCCATTGTATTCAACGGGGATGTAAAGCCTTAGAGTTTGGTACACTTGCCCTAGTCGCTGCTTCTAAAGCAGGCATAGGCGAAACCATAAGAATGCGTTTCCCCTGCGCCAGTGAGCATTCTTTTAGAATCGCCATTTGGACCACAGTTAAAGTCTTTTAAACATTCGAAAACAGCATTTCAGCAGCTGTGTACAAATGTGATTTGTATGCAATAGGCACTGTGTCTCCCTCATTGAACGTCAAGTAAGTGAAACCACCGTCCCCGGTACTATACGTATTACCAGGTACGTGAAATTATCACGTGTCAACATGTAGCTAGTCGCATGCAGATCTGACAGCAAAGATTGCAAAATAGAGGTATGTTCCGGAAGCCACCAGGCAGAAGAATATATTGGTTGTATCAACGCGTAAAGCAGTTTAATCCGCTGGGCATAATCGGGGATGTAAGTGCTCCCGAAATTCAAAAATCCCAGCAAAGACTAAAGTTTCTTCAGTGTAGATGGAGGTTGTAATTGTGCACATTTCTCCAGAAAGTGGGGGACCAACCCCCTACCTTCATAATTGAGCTTGTAGCCCAAAAAGAGCACCACAAAATGAGCGATGTGTGATTTTGCAAAATAGAATTTGTATCCATGGTCGGCAAATGATAGAATGATGCAGTCGACTCGGACAAGATGCGGTATCAGTTCGTCGTCTGTCAGATAAATATAATCTACGTACAAGAACACATCTGGATCTAAGCTGTGCAACAAAGAAACAACACGTGCAGCAAAAGCCCCGGGGCTGTTCTTATACCCCATAGGCAAGCACATCATTTCTTTCTGATTTCTGACGGTGGTAAATGCTGTCAAGTCACGGCTCTCATGAGCCAAGTTATGACTGTAGAAACCATTGGATATATCCAGGGTAGTTTTGTATTTTTTACGAATAAGGCTGTTCACTAGCGCAAAGCTCTGTGTGTTCTGTACCGCAAATGTACGACAATGACTAATCAAATTTCTATAATCTAATACAATGCGATATGAACCGTCCGGTTTCGATACCAGAAAAAGAGGATTATTCATCGGTGATGCCCAGGATTTAATTACTCCTTGATATTCCAACTGAGTCAGATTGTCACAAACTGGAGCCTTAGCCTCACATCTGATCTGATATTGCGGCTGTGGCTGAAGCATAGACCGTAATGGTATCTCATGCGCCGGTGAATCTCTATCCCAGCCCATCTGATTACGGTACATGGCTGGGGCAAGGGCTAATGCCTACTCTGATGCGTAAGCCTGTTTAGCTTCCTCAGGGACGTAACGAGAAAAACTCAGAAGTATCACATCCTCCCCTCGAGAAGCGGCCAGAACAAATGGTGGAGGCCAATCTGCACCAACAAAATGTCATGCGAGGAGGTGATATTTTCCCAGAAAACCGCTGTAATTGTACGCTGTATATCATCTTCAATTTGCAAGACAATTTCATAGAGTCTAGCAGGAGGTGCAACTCGAGTATCTGCTGTTTCTATTGTAATAAATGTATCAGTTGCTCTCGCCTCCAGACAGGGACGCAGGGCCTCCCGCACTATGGTAACCTCCACCGCACTGTCAAGCAGAGTCACTGCCCATGTCCAGTCTGGCGTTCCCCACCACCGACTTGAGAGTCCGATGTGTCCTGTAAAGAACGAGGCGAGCGTTAATCAGGGACATTTGATATCTATCAGGAGTCTTAATTTTCCCGCGGTCGCGCAAACAATAAGTACGCTCAGAAGAATCAGGTGTCGGTGAACCAGCACGCAAACCTTGCTTCTGTTGTTGCTGCCCCTGTTTTCATTTCTCCAGTTCTATTTAGGAAAGAACAGGCGCCCATCCTTATCAGTCTTGGCTTTTTGTTGAGTTTGAGTAAAAGGCTTAATTCCCAGACAATTGCGCCCCAAGGTTTTATAAGATTTAGCAATAATCTTTGGGAATTCACACTGTTTGTCTGCGTCAGCAACAGCCTCCAAGCGTTGTGCCACTTGTAAGCTTACAGCTTCACCATTCACATTAGTAAGGATCATATCGCAAACTATATCGAACACTCCCACCAGCCCCATTCCCAACCCCAGGGCCGCTTTGGCCCCATGTTCATCCTGAACACATTTTATCACGGAAGGGTCATTGAGGGAGTGCCAAAACACATTGAATATACCCCTGCAAACACTCTACCCCAAGTGTTACAATCAGCCAATTCGGAAACAAGGCCTTTAGGTAAGCTCATGGTCAAAATCCTCTGCTTCTCCAGAGGTGTCATAGTTGAAAAAACAGCTTTGAGTTGCCCATATCTTTCAGGAGGCCAATAAGGAAGCTCATCCGGATGCTTGCCCATCACAGAATTAATCGTGATAGGACTGATAACTACTCCACCGGGTCCCGGTGGTTGTGCAGCAACTCCAGGTGGTCCCACCTGCATGTTGTGTGACATGAACTGTATAACAGCTCTATGTATATGCATTAACGAAGTATGCAATACGCGTATCTCTGCGACTGTAGCATTAAGATAATTTGGGTGTGGGGTATACCCAGCCAAAATGGGTCACGTGGCACCATGAATCGATAAGGGGCATAAACAGACCGCTGTCATAGGGTGAGGAAGGGAGCCATTAAACCATATAGTGTGTTGCCAAGCTGTCAACGGAATTTCAAGAGATCGATAAGGTTGATCATCCCGCGGTAATGCAGTGGCAGCATAATCGTGAAAGAAGTTATCTGTGCCATCTGCTGCCAGGAAGTTTACCCAACATTAACACACCTCAAAGTGATGCTCTGCATCAACCTCAAAAACAAAAATAAGATCAGTGTTGTAAATTAAGGCAGAATGTGATTAAGCATTTACTGAAAACATTAATGCTTCCCTTTTATCGTGTTTTCCTCATTATGTTGGCCGAAGTCCGGACTCCATTTGTATTGACATGCTGCCATGTGTTCACCACGAGGAGAGTCCGACCTCTGTGTTAGTTGCTCTTGTAATCTGCCTAGCAACAGTTTATAAATAGCTCTCTCTTGTCCGTCTGGCGCATGCCCAGACTTGACCACATCTGTTATAATTAGCTTTGCTTGACCATGTGTTTTCGCGGGCCCAAAAAGCGTGTTGGCTCCGCCCATGTATTGATTCGGTATCGAGAATGACCCTAAATGGTAATGTTCTTCAACTTTGTGGTATCCACCCACCATGAGCCCCTTTGCTGTGTATAAAAGGGGACTGTGTATGCAAGTTCTTTGTGCTACTCCTTGCAATACTGAAGAGTGTTGTGTGGATTGTAGGACCACCCTTAAGGGTTAATAAACGTTGTTTTTGTACTTTGCAGTTTCCGTGCCAACTTCCTTATAGATTTCGTTACAGAAGAGCGAACCCTTGTCTCTTGCGGGCCTAGCTGGGGCTTGTATTCATCAATTGGCGCCCGTCACGTGGGGCTCATCGGCGACTCGGATGCTCGAAGGATTGGTCGCGACGAAGGTGAGGAGTTTGGCCGGGGACGTGATCACTGCCAGCGGCGTCTTAGCCCTGGCATCCCGAGGTTTTTCTTCCTTCCCTTCCGAGCTGACCATCTGGGTGGCGCCGGTCATCGACTGAGACCTCTTCTGTCGGTTCTGCCGTGAGAGCCGTTTGGGCGATTGTGGAGCTTGGCAGTTGGAATCTGGACTCTTGATTGGTAAGAACCGTTGTACGGTACTTGCTCCGAGTTTTGAAGCCTGGTCTGGCTATTTGAGTTTGATTGATGGTGACTAGTCATACTTTGAATTTGTCTTTGTGAAAATATATGCGTTGCAACACATATAGGCAGGTAATGTGGAGAAATTTCTCCGGAGCTGTGTAAACTTTGAACGGCGCAACGATTAAGTGCCATTTTTCTTGATAATACTGCATATTTTGCATTATTCCTAGCATGCCTGCTTTTAGCGCACTCCGTAAGTGGTGCTGCTGTTTTGGACACCGGTTGAACCTCGAGGAATCTGCTCCAGCTCCCCCAGAGGGAACTCCTAATAGGGATATGTACGTGAAGCATGGTCTTTCTTCCATAATGTACAGCACGTTATGGAGGAAATATACGAGGAAGGATCCTGAGTTGCGATGGCCTTTGTATGGATCGTTTGATATACGTAAGATTGAGTATGTGGAACAGTGCATGTGTAAGCGACGTGCTCGTCAGGATATGTTTGAGTGTGTGCGATTATGGGTGAAGGAAGTGCGTGAGCGAGAGAAACGTGAGAAAGCGCTGTTTGATAAGGAGCAACGAAAGAATGATCATGTGCGAGCGCAGGAAGCGAAGCGTCGGGAGGACAAAGAGCAAACGGACAGACAAGAGAAAGAGCGTAGGCTACAAGTGTCGGGTCAATATGTTGTTCGTCAGCCACTTTATCCTGTCCTTAATAATCCTGATGACGATTTTTATTTACTAGATCGCTCTCCGCCCCCTTATGTTGGCGCATCTGCTCCGCGGCCGCAAGATTCTGGCCCGGCTTCGGGTAAGGTCGACACGCGGTCCATGTTATCGACCGAGCACATGGCTGATCTTCGGAAACTTTCCCTCCGTGCACTTAAGGGCAAGATGTCTAAGGATGAGTTGTTCCATACTTGGGGGTCGTGGCAAGATAGAGAGACGGTGTATTTTCTGTCTCATTTCGCGGATGAAGTAATTGCTGCTTTCCGAAAATATTCTAGTGTCCTTGAGCCTGACGAAGTGTCTTCGGATGCCGGAGCATTACGTAATGGTGTTTTTTCTCCCCCTAAGGCTTCTGAGGCGGCTCGGCGGCTGTTCGCTTTGCGGGACGAGGTGCTGGCCCTTAGAGAGAAAGCACGTCAACAAACGGAGGAGGAGAAGCAGTCGGATTCGTCTGCAGCAGGGGGCCACCCATCCACCTCCCAGTCAGATAAGGATGACATAGTGCATGTTAAACCAATGCGAGAGGCGGCGCCTTTGTATGTTCCTCCCAAGGGAGCAGGGACTAGCTCGGATATTAATTCTGTCGATGCTAGGGGATATTTTGTGTATAATTGGGTTTATACTCCATGGCATAGGGCCGATGTTATGGCATTAAAGAATGCGCTGCCTGACCCCCGCAAGAATCCAGCGGCCTTCTATGAAGAAGTCGAGGGGGCCTTGAATTCTTGCGTTATGACCTTAGCGGATATAGACTTGTTCTTTGGCCTTATCCTACCGCCGGATACGTGGCGCTCTGTCCGAAAGGTAGATGATGCGGTTGCCTTCAAGGCCCGGTGGTCTGACCTTGAGGATGAGGATAGGGAACGGAAGCCCGCACAGAAACCACCCCAGAATATTTTAGATCTCCCTGCGGCTATTGTGGCTAAGTTGAAGACGATTATCCCCCCTAAAAAGATTGATTGGAATATGTTAGCTGCGTGTAAACAGAAAGTTGACGAGTCAGTCGCGGACTTCTTTACGCGTTTTGAGGAGACGTTTCATGATTTTAGTGGCCAGTCGCTTACTGACGACACGGGCCGCCACCTTTTCGCGGACAAATATGTGGCTAATCTGCTGCCGGCAGTTGCGGCCCGGTTAAAAGCGAGTGAGAGTTCTTGGTCCTCCGCGACACCGACGGCCCTTCTGACCATCGCCCAGTATTATGAGCGTCAGGAGCACGAGGCGAAGGGCCAGGAGGAGAAGAAATCGAAAGATCTCAAAACCAAAGTGATGTTAGCACAAGTATATGGCCCGCCCCGACGGGGTAATAATAATAGGGGAAGGGGCGGATCTTATGGTCCCCCTTCGGGCCGATCTGATTTGAATAGGAACCAGTGTGCGTATTGCAAGCAGTTGGGCCATTGGGCCAGGGATTGCCCAGCGTTGCGTGCTTCGCGTCAGGGGCACACTCCGGGTGGCCCGAGAGGTAGAGGGGGCTTCTCGAACTTTAGAGGGAATTCCAACGATAATGCCCGTTTCGATACTGCCGGACAGCACCGAGATAGCTCAAACGTTTTCGATCGCCAGCACCAGTATCATGTATCGGACATCGATCGATCGGGATATCATGATTCTCAGCATGCATAGGAGTGCGTTGGATGGGGGTCTGAATCAGTTGAGGTGCCGGTCGATCAGACGGGTCCTTATGTATCGGCTGAGGTTTTAGGTTCTACTGATCAGTTCCTAGTGGATACAGGAGCGACGCGTAGTGCATTGTCTAGGTACTTGGTTCCGGGGGCTCCCCCATCCGGCTCAATAGTTACATCGGTAGGGTTTGACGGTACACTCTCCCGAAGCCCTCTTTCACAGCCCCTTGCATTTAAAGTTGATTGTTTTTCTGCGCCCTGTCCGTTTCTGCTTGCTCCGTACACACCGGATAACATTATGGGCCTTGATATGTTAAAGCATTTTAGGGCTACAATCCGCTGTTCCCCTGAGGGTGTGAGGGTGATTTTAAATGACAACTACCCCCGCTCTGGGCGGATGTGTACGATCTCAGAGGATGCGTTGTTGGCTACCCTCCCCCGAGCTTTATGGGCGACTTCGGACACAGATGTCGGACAAATGGTGATTCCTCCGGTCCACATTAGTGTCCAGGAGGGGGCGGTACTACCGCGCCTCCCACAGTATCGTATTTCCCAGGAGGGCGAGGAAGCTCTCATACAGATTGTGCAAGATTTGATCGCAGTAGGAGTAGTGGAAGAAGTTCCCTATAATATCTGTAACAGTCCGATTCTCCCTATTCTGAAAAAAGACACGGATGCAAAGGTCTATCGGTTCATAATTGATTTGAGGGAGGTAAACAAGATCGTGATACCTCAGTACCCGGTGGTTTCCGATATCACGACGTTGCTTACCTTGGTCCCGCCTACGGCGACCATGTTCTCAGTGATTGATTTGAAAAATGCCTTCTTTTCCATTCCCATTCACCCTGATAGCCGATTTCTTTTTGGGTTCACATTAAACAATAGATCTTATCGTTTTTGTAGAATTCCCCAAGGTTATACAGAAAGCCCTAGTATTTACAGTCAGGCTTTGAAGCGACAGTTGGACTCCTTTGCCTTACTCGAGGGGGTCGCCCTCATTCAATATGTCGATGACATCCTGTTGGCGGCTGACACCCTGGAGTTGTGCGAGAAAAGTACGATAGCCTTACTTTCCTTTTTAGCATCCCACAATCACAAGGTCTCTAGGAAGAAATTGCAATTCTGTAGACCAAAGGTGACTTATTTGGGTCACCTTTTGTCTAAGGAGGGGCGTGCACTCACACCAGATCGTATCCAAGTAATTTTGGATACACCGAGGCCATCCACGCAGAAGGATGTGCGTGCATTTTTGGGTCTTGTTTCTTTTTGTAGGCAGTGGATATTGGGGTTTTCACACATAGCTAAGCCATTACTAGCTCTTTTGACAAAAGACACGCCTATCCCAATCCCTTGGTCAGATGAGTGTGATGCTGCTTTTCAGCAACTGCGACAGGCCCTTTGTTCAGCACCAGTGTTAGGGACCCCTGATTATGCAAAACCCTTTTCGTTGTATGTGCATGAGAAAGATGGATGTGCATTGTCAGTTTTAGTGCAGATGCACGGCGACAAGCAGCGCCCTTGTGCATACTTTTCGGCTGTGCTTGATCCTGTCGCCCGAGCATTACCAGGGTGTTTTCGCTCGGTAGCGGCGACAGCTGTGTCAATACGCCAAAGTGAAGGAATTGTGTTGTCCCATAAATTGTTGGTGTTAGTTCCCCATGCTGTGGATGCCCTGCTTAATCAAACAAAGATGCAGCATTTGACCAGTGCCCGTTTAACGGGATATGAGCTGACGCTTTTGGCTCCTCATATTACGTTAAAGAGGTGCGTGACATTAAACCCGGCCACATTGTTGCCTTTTCCCGAGACCCAGCCTGAGGCACAGAAAGTGCATGATTGTATTCTTGTGACTGAGGAACAAACAAAGGGTCGTATTGATCTCCAGGATACGCCCTTTTCAGACGTAGATGGAGAGTTGTGGGTGGATGGATCTTGCCTGAAGCTACCAGATGGTACGGCTTCAGCAGCGTATGCAATTACCACGTTACAGACGATAGTGGAGACAGCACGCATACCACAGAAATCAGCTCAAGCAGCGGAACTGATAGCGTTAACACGAGCGTGTGAGCTCAGTACAGGATTGTGTGTGAATGTTTACACAGACAGCCGTTATGCCTTCGGAGTAGCGCACGATTTCGGCCTACTCTGGAAGGAGAGAGGGTTTCTAACGTCACATGGGGTACAGATAATGCATGGGGAGTTAGTCCACAATCTTTTAACTGCATTGACATACCCAAAGAAAATCGCCATTGTTAAGTGTAGCGCCCATAGGAAAGTGGTTGATAAGGTTGGAGAAGGGAATGCGTTAGCGGATCGAGTAGCACGGGAGACTGCGATGCAGCCCGGTACTACTGCCATGTATGTAGTGAAGTCACAGGTGGAGAGATGGCATGATGCGAAGGAGGAAGTGCGAGAAATACAAAAGACCGCTTCTGACAAAGAGCGGGAACAATGGGCTAGCGAAGGAGAACTGGATGACGAGGGTTGCTGGAGAAATAAGCAGATGGATAGATGGAAATTACCCACGGCTTTTGTACAACCTATGGTCCAGATGGCACATGGGCTAGCACATGTTGGAGCTTCCGCAATTGTGAAATTGCTTACCCAAGTCTGGGAGCATCCAGAGATTGCTAGCACAGCAAAGAGGGTGGTGCAGACCTGTATGATCTGTCTGAAGTATAACCCAGGGAAAGGCACGCGAACTCCAGCAGGAGGATTTGCGACGCCCACTGCACCCTTTGAGGTTCTGCAGATGGATTACATCCAGCTTGAGCGCTGTAATAATTTGAAGTATGTTCTAGTAGTGGTTTGCGCCTTCAGTAAATGGGTTGAGGCGTACCCTGCGAAAGACAATACTGCAATGACTACAGCGAAGCTATTGCTGAAAGAGTTTTTCCCCCGATACGGCGTCTGTAGACTTCTGTGGAGTGATAATGGCCCTCACTTTGTAGCGGATGTTATAAAGTATGTCTTGAAGGGCCTAGGCATCACCCAGAAGTTCCACGCCGTGTTCCACCCCCAGTCTGCAGGACTAGTCGAGAAGTATAATGGTACGCTGAAGCTTAAGATCGCCAAAATCCAAGCTTCAACATCTTTGACTTGGCCAGACGCCTTGCCACTGGCGTTATTATCAATTAGGTCGGTGCCACACTCTCGAACCGGCCTTACACCCTATGAGATTGTATTTGGACGCCCAATGAATATTTGGGGTCCACCAAGGCCTAAGGCTGTGTATGATGTACCTTGTGTGATGATGAGTGATTATCTGGCACAGTTAACGGATAACTTGGTTTCTATTCATCAACAGGTCCGAGAGGCGCTCCCTGATCGGTCTACCGGTGAAGGACATGGTCTCCGGCCTGGAGATCATGTGATGATAAAGGTTTTCGACAGATCGAACAGTTTGGAGCCGAGATGGGTCGGACCTGAGCAAGTCCTTCTTGCAACGAGGACGGCTGTGCGAGTCTCGAACAGGAAGAATTGGATCCATTCCTTGCACTGTCGAAAGGTACCGCCCGGATTGGTGGAGTCTGCCGTGCTGACTGATCAACGAGACATCCTAGCAGCAGAGACAGGCCGTGCTGCAGAGCCAAACGACACTGAGGAGCTCTTTTCGGACCACACGACTTCTGGAGGAAGGCGATATCATCTGCGACCAAGGAAGTGAGATTTCCAGTACCGGGACATACTGTCAGAACGGCCCTTGGGTTAGTGAAACGGAGAGCCGATGAGGCAAGGGGGGGGATCAGCCCTGCATTAGTGTAGCGACACCCGTCTTGGCCCGCTGGTGAAGAAATCAACCGCTGCCCAAGGGGAAGAGTTCTGACAGACCTTCTTAGTTTCAGGAAGATATCAGGGTATTGTTTCCTTTGACATGGAGAAGAAGAAAATTCTTTGTGCGTTGGGGTTCCTGCTAACAGTAGCTATCGTTGGTATAACCACATGGTTTGTGGAGGAGGCAACTCCTGCTCGAGAGACGCTTGTATTGACGACTCCAGTGCCTGCGGAGCACTACTTTTATACATTGCCATATCAAGAGTTGAAGCATCGACAGTCCTATCTGAATAACACTTTCATTCAGATGCTGCATCACACCCACGTTGCTACAAATGCTACGAACTGTTGGATATGTGGGATGATGCCAGCCCATCAGAAGAAAGGAGGTACGCCATTCATACCACTTCCTTTCTCTCACAATGGCTCTTGTAGAGCATGGTACACTTTGTTGTTTGCCACTCGGAAACCGACAGTGGGACGATTGCTTTTCAGACTTAATAAAGAATGCCATCAGGACAAGAATGGATATCCACAAGCGAATGGGACAATTTGGGAATGGGAAGAGTACCGACCGGACAATGAATCCATCCCCTATATCTTCACGAACACCAGAGACACTGTGGGGAAGGACAAATTCGTAATCCAAGTAGCGCAAGCCCAAGCGGACCTGTGTGTCCAGAGTGTGGGTTTTATTCCTGTGGGTGTCAGTGATTGTATAACCGTACTAAACATCGATGGGTTAAACAACAGCACCTTCTTAGCGTCCCATAATACCTACTTTGTATGTGGAAATAAAGGTTATTACCGTTTGCCGGCTGGGTGGTCTGGGGTATGCTATGTATCATTCCTATTACCTCCTGTATTCTTAGCACCCGCGTCATATCATAAGGATTTAAAACTGTTGAATAATGTGACTGTAAATAGATATAAACGTACTCTATCAATTGATGAGGTGGATCAAACAGATACCAGCTTGCAACAGTATATTGATTTTAACTTAGGATTGTTCTTTTTTGTTGGAGCTGCTTTGAATAGTAGGAAGATCCGAAGATTAACGAGAGTGGTAGAAGCTGTGACTAATCAGACTGCTGCTGCTCTTGGGAATCTTACGGAAGAATTACAAATTACTAGGATTGTTGCATTGCAGAATCGTATGGTATTGGATGTAATGCTAGCTGATCGAGGAGGAGCCTGTAAAATTATTGGAAGTAGCTGCTGTGTGTTCATCCCTGATCATACGCCATCCGTTTATAACGCCATTAACAAACTGCACAAAATAGCAGCTGAAATCCACACAGAAAACGGCACTTGGTCCTTTTCTGGATGGTTTTGGGCGTTGGTTACTGCCTGGGGTTGGAAGGTTCTAACTGGTCTCTGTATTATTGTAGCAATTCTGTTCCTTTTCTGTATGTGTATTCAATGTGGACCATTGTGCTGTTCCGTATGCATTTCACTCTGTATTCCAGATAAGAAAACTATTGCCGATGTTGCCCGCCAGAAGGGTCTAGCTAAAGAGGTTAAAGGAATGATGATAATTGACATATACGATGATTATTCTTGGAAACCAGATGTCTTCAGTAAATGCTGAAAGGGTCGTCTGTTGTAAATTAAGGCAGAATGTGATTAAGCATTTACTGAAAACATTAATGCTTCCCTTTTATCGTGTTTTCCTCATTATGTTGGCCGAAGTCCGGACTCCATTTGTATTGACATGCTGCCATGTGTTCACCACGAGGAGAGTCCGACCTCTGTGTTAGTTGCTCTTGTAATCTGCCTAGCAACAGTTTATAAATAGCTCTCTCTTGTCCGTCTGGCGCATGCCCAGACTTGACCACATCTGTTATAATTAGCTTTGCTTGACCATGTGTTTTCGCGGGCCCAAAAAGCGTGTTGGCTCCGCCCATGTATTGATTCGGTATCGAGAATGACCCTAAATGGTAATGTTCTTCAACTTTGTGGTATCCACCCACCATGAGCCCCTTTGCTGTGTATAAAAGGGGACTGTGTATGCAAGTTCTTTGTGCTACTCCTTGCAATACTGAAGAGTGTTGTGTGGATTGTAGGACCACCCTTAAGGGTTAATAAACGTTGTTTTTGTACTTTGCAGTTTCCGTGCCAACTTCCTTATAGATTTCGTTACAGAAGAGCGAACCCTTGTCTCTTGCGGGCCAACTGGGGCTTGTATTCATCATCAGCACCACCATTAGGGACTCCATATTGAGTCAAATAAGCGGTGATTGGAGTACGGTTTGGAGGCGCTATGGAAACTGCCACAATGAAAGAAAAATATGAAACAACCTACTTGCAGCAGTGCAACACTGGGTCAGAGAAAGAGAAAGACCTTTTAGAATTCCAGCTTGAAAAACCTATAACTTTACAATATAGGAGGCAACACCATCACAACTGTCTCCGGAAACAGATGTGAGGGTATTGTGGACAAGCACAAGCACTATTCAGGAGTCTCGCAGATAAGTGCCAGTACAGTACAGTTGTCAGAGCAGCTGGCACCTCATCTGCCGCCTGGTCGTACATATCCAACTGCACTGACGCCCAAAGTGAAGGTCATGGCAGCTTTGCATTTCTTTGCCACTGGTACTTTCCAATACACAGTGGCCACTTCTGGTGGTATGTCACAAACCATGTTCAGCTGTGTCCTTCGTGATGTTTTGGTAGCATTGCTCCATTACCTGGAACAGCACATCCAGTTCCCAAAAACAGGAGAGTTGACAGACAACAAGGTATAATTTTATGCAGTGGGGCAGATACCACATATCATTGGCTCAATTGAAGGCACCCACGTTGCGCTGGTTCCACCACAAGCAAATCAGGTTGTGGATTGCAACCGCAAACAATACTACTCAATCAATGTCCAGGTGGCATGTTTCGCTGACATGTCAATCTCCCACGTCTGTGCCCATTTTCCAGGGTCAACACATGATGGAACAGCGCCATCCCCCGTTTGATGTCTCAGCTACAATCCTGAGTGCCATAATAGGTACGGAGCAGGGGGCGTGTGGGCCCTCTACCCCTTCAAAATAAAAAACAGAACTGTCTCCCTGGTGCCCCTGCCATTTTCAAGGCTGTTTGTCAGCTAAACTTATCAAAGGGACCCGCCTGAGTTTCCTGCAGATTTTGATTGCACTTTCTTAATGCAGGGGAATATGAAGACATCTCCACGAAACAATGAAGTTCTTACTTCACATAATTAAGAGGAAGCAACCATGTTTGAGGAGATTCCGCTCTATGTCTGTAGTCTCATCATCTTTTGTATACAAGGATGAATTGTTTTACTGATTTCTGTATGAAGACGCTTAAGAAGCAAAAACATTGCTAAAATTATACGTCCACTAGGTCACTGGAGACAGTACCTCACGTTCCATTATGCAGCTATAGTGTCAAGTATGCACTATCAAAACCAAAGACTAAAGTAATGATATGGTTAGGTGTGATAAAAAGAACTGTTTTTGTTTACAAAAAACCCTAGAAGTTCACTAAAAAAGCCAAACGTCAAAGTGAAGTTATATTTAGCTGTATATGTTAGTGACAACATTAACATTTTGAACTAAAAAATATCCAGAAATTCATCAGCTATAGTTAACAAAGCGATATATAACTTGCCCCCTGCCATGCACTGCTTATGACTTCACATATTACAGAACTCAGGACATGTCCTGTGACATAATTTAAGACATCACTGATGACATCTCAAATGACAAATGAAAAAAGAACAATTGATGGACAGAATGATCTGGGCCAAAATCCATTGTTTCTTTTTGCTTCCCATGCCATTCCAGTTCAGATCCAGCACTATGTAAATCAGTCTTGACCCTGTTCTCCATGGGAACAGTCCAGCCCAAACTGCCAGGCCAGGT
Organism: Triturus cristatus; assembly: GCF_964204655.1. NCBI lineage: Eukaryota > Metazoa > Chordata > Amphibia > Caudata > Salamandridae > Triturus > Triturus cristatus. Next base: position 194,383,517 of record NC_140583.1, read on the forward strand.
CCTCCCTGGACCAGAAACAAGCCTTATAGGACCGGTTTCGGCCATCACTCCTCATCAGGCAGGCTAGCTTGACTCCAGTGGCATGGAGAGTATGGGACCCACGTCTGGGCGTACCCGTTCCACTCAGGGTGACAAATGAGAAAAGAACAATTGATGGACAGAATGCTGTTCAATATCAAACTTTCACCCTAGTACAGAGATCTGGGCCTAAATCCATTGTTTATTTTGCTCCCCATGCCATCCCAGTTTTGATCCAGCCATATGTAAATCAGTCTTGACCCTGTTCCACATGGGAACAGTCCAGCCCTAACTGCCAGGCCAGGTCCTCCCTGGATCGGAAACAAGCATATTGACATCCTTGGGGAGTGATCGATAAGGTGACCATCATCAGAGGGAGATCAAGGCCTCATTGAAATGAAGAGTAAAGAAATTGGTCAGTCCCATAGCAGAGTTACTTGTGTGATCAAGATGCTGCCCTCAGCATTCACATATCCACTGTCCTCAAGAGGACAGAATATCTTTTAGTGATACCTGAGATTGACAAAAGAAATGAGCTGAGTGTCATCAGAGTAGGAGATGATGTTGATGTTGTGCGAACTGCCGATGTTTCCTAGTGGTGTCATGAAGATGTTCAAGAGGGTTGGGCTGAGGGATTAACTTTGAGGGACGGTACAGATGGTGTGCTTGGCTTGCGATGTGAAGGGAGGGAGGCGGACTCTCTTGGTGCGTCCCGGGAGAAAGTCTGAGCACATCGTTTGTGATACCAATCTGACGTAGGCAATAGATGAGTTTGTGGTGGGAGACTGCATCGAAGGCTGCAAAGAGGCCAAGCAGGATCAGGGCAACTGATTCTCCTCTGTTGAGTAGGGTGCGAATGTTGTCTGTTGCGGAGATCAGAGCTGTCTTGTTGCTGTGGTTGGTTCTGAAACCTGATTGGGAAGAGTCCAGTAGAATACTTCTCTCCAGGTGTTTGATGAGTTGGAAGTTGATGGACTTCACCAGGACGTGGGCAGGAAAAGGGGGCAGTGAGATGGGATGCTAGTTCTGGGGCTCGCTGGTGTCTGCAGACAGCTTCTTCCGGAGGGTTCTGAACTCAGCAAGTTTCCAAGCATCCGGAAAGGTGGCTGTGGTTATCAAGGTGTTGGGGATGGTGGGAGTTGGCAGCTGATCTCGTCTCTTCCGAGGTTTGCTATGTCAGTCAGGGCAGATGTGGGTAGGTGCTCCAGGGTGGATGGAGTTCATAAGAATGGTAGTGTTCGTGTGCTGAGTTATTCCCATGTGGTGAGTGCGGGGTCAGCGGTGGTAGTTGATGGGATGCTGAGACGGTCGGAAGGTTAGGGATCCAAGTTTATTGCAGGTGTTTGCTATCTTGTTATGGAAGTAATCGATGAGGGTGTCGCAGAGTTCCTACGAAGCAGGGATCGAGTTTTTGGTGACGGATGGTCAGGTGAACGCTCTGACGATGGTGAAGAGTTCCTTGGCTTGGTAGGCACTGGTCGACATCTGGTGGGTCAGCGCCTTCTTTTTTGCAGCTTCGATCCGGCGGTGGTAGTCACTGAGGGCTGATTTGAAGGCAGCTCAGTCGTTGTAGATCCTGTTGGTGCAACATCTTCTTTCCAGCTGTTTGCACCTGTGTTTTGATGTTCTGAGTTGCGATTATACCAGCTTGCTTGTTTGGAGGTTTTGTGTGTGTTGGCTGGTTTGGTTGGAGTGACTCAGTCAGCGGTGCTGATAAGCCAGGCGTTGAAGTTCTGTACGGCCTGATCTATGTTGGAGGTGACATTTGGAAGGGGGCGTTTTGGCGGTTGGGGGTTGGTGCAGACAGGTCCATTGAGGGTAAAGTGAACGATGGAGTGGTCCAACCAGGTGAGTTCTTAGGTGTGGCTAATTCTGTTGCTCGATGTGAAGATGTGGTCCAGCATGTGACCTGCTATGTGCTTGAGGTCAGTGACCAGCTACTTGAGGCTGATGTTGTCCAATCTTTCCAGAATGTCAGTGGCGTTGGCATCAGTGGAGTGGTCCAGGTGGAAGTGGAGGTCTCCCAGGAATAGTGTTATGATTTGATGGTGAGTGGGTTGAAAATTTCAGTTACGACCTCGGAGAAGTTTGTCAGATCCTCATCATAACCTTTTTAAACAACATCAAAAAAGAAGTTGCTAACACGGTCGATCCGACGTAAAAAATAATGCCAGGAAAATATTTTCATAAGGAAACAAATGGCACAAGAAAGGCAGCTTTGTTTCACTATGCCAGGATGCAGGGCTGTAGCATATTTGCAACTAGCCTGGTTCTGTGGCTTTTGACAACTTTCTTATGAAAAAGCCAAATTCTGCCAATGCACCAAATTAAGAAATGTGACATTACCTTTCCTTGTAGGATTGTAATTTTGCGTGCTTCACATGAATAATGAAGTACACACAGTCCCCAGCACACACAAAACAGTCGTCATTTGCTAAATTAAGAGAAGTACATTGCATGAGATTAATCAAAATAGATTCTTGTATTTAATTTTCTTTCTTTGGTAGATCCAGCCAACACCTGTTTAGTCGTCTGGGAATAACCCACGACTTCCTCAGGGCTGTGTTGATGCGAAAAAGGTTGATAAGCCTCTCTACCAGTTATAATTCCGTCTCGGCCGAAGGAGGCAGGGAGATGGTAAAGATACTCCATGTCTCTAATCCTCAATGGGATCCAAAATCAGAATAATAGTAAAGATGCTCCAAGTTTCTAGTCCTCAGTGGGATCCAAAATCCGACATCCACGTAGAATAGCGTAGTGTCAGTGATAGTTGACGAGCATCCATTATAAGCTCGTTATAGCACTTTCGTGCACAGACGTTTTTCAGCGTCCCACACCGACTCCTAGTATGGCCGCTGCATGCCCACTTCTGCCCCTGAAATGTGGAACGCTTGCACATTTCTTTGTGCGCTCAAAATAATTTACAAAGTTGCCACATTTACATCATTAGTTTTGTCCCCCTATCGACATTAGGACAGTTATGGAAAAAATGGTGTGTGCGCGCCGGACGTCTTATTCTTGGACACTTCAAGTGGTAAGATTAAAATATCATCTCAGTGCTTCAGCAAACAATGGAAATTGTTTTCGAATCATTTGATCAATGTTTGAGCTGATATTGGTAATTGACATTATAAGGCTAGAAAAAACACACTTTTTTCTTAAAGAATTCATGATGTTATCAAACACATTTCAGTTGTGCCTTTAAAGTGATGTCTTTTAGACATAGACTTTCTGAAATGATAGGCAAACAATTAAAACAAAAGTATGCAGGCATCGGAAATAGAAATGGGAAAAGTATTTTCTGAAGCATTTAGCAGAATAGATATGATGTCACGTTGATATTATTCGACGTCTCTTTCCGGGCAATCTCCTGCTGCTCCCTATAACAGTCAAGGATTGGAAAATGGAAAGGTTTATTTTATAAAGAGGGCTTTGCTTTTCCGTATGAGCTGCATTCTCGTGTCCTCCCGCAATACAGAAAAATATATTTCTTTTGTAATAAATTCGTCTTTTTCAGACGTCAAAGTCAGAAAAGCTGAAAATAGTATTCATTAGTGCCCGCACAGTGCAACAAACTGACCTTGATGGACCGAGTGGGGGAGTTTGAAGCAACCGGGGAAGAAAAAAACACAGGAACATTCTGATTTGCAAAACAAGAGCAAAAAAAAGAACCGGATTTGTTTATTTTCTCATCAGAGCAATTGATAGAAAGCTCAAATGCTGCTTGTCAATGACCTCAGCCTTTTTTATACGGCCAAGAGGGATGCAGACGGAGTGCTAAACCTTGCCTTTATTCACTGATCTGTGAATAACCCTGAGTCCCTGAATGACGTGGGAGAAGCCCCCAAAGGGAGCTGGTGAGTCAGAGAGAAGGAAGCATCGAGATTGCTTGAACAACCATTAGCACGTCACTGGTACTCCCAGCGACACCTTTCACATCCATGGCATTTGTCTCAATGTACTCCACCGAAGGATGCTGCGATGTTTTATTTAAAGGGGTTTCAGTGCGTTCTGCAGATTGGTGTTCTAGAAGTTTGACTGATTGCCTGCTGCTAATGCTTACTAACAATGATAACTCTAGTATGAAGGGGTGGATGGAAAAAACTGTTCCACTATCACATTTCTCTGCACCTGTGCATCCGCATAGACGTTCATTGCAGCTTGTTATTGCAATGCAATCTTCAATGCTAGATGTATACATTTGTGTGGCTTACTGTTCACTTTTCCTGGCTGTCAATCATCTCTTGCATTAAAAGAGGTTAAAGTAACAATCCAATTGTTTAGTTGCTAGCTATGTCCCTATTTTCAGGTAATATGATAAAACGTATTTTTTGAATGTACCAAAAATGCATAACTGTTTTTCACAGAGCTATGATTTAGGCGGTCATATTTACAGAGGGATTGTGCCACCGGAACGTCATTTTTTCCAAAGTTCCTTTGGTGAAATGCCCTGCACCATATTTACAAACCGGCGATAAGCCACTTTTTATGGCTTAGCTCTGCCTTCTAAATATGGTGCCCTTTCACGCAGAAAACTATGAGAAAGGGGTGGGCAATGGGTTTTGCTGTAGCCGCTCCATCGCAACACCATTGCTTTTTGACGCTGCCCCTGATTTACAAAGATGTGTAATTCTGAGACAGCGCCAAAAAGGAATGCCATGCAACTGCAGGGTTTAGAATGACGCTAAGAGGAGAAATACATTTATTTCCTCGTTAATAAACATTAATTATTGTTTATGTGCAGGAAGGTGTGCCTTCCGGCACATAAACAATCATTAAATAATGACTATCTGCTACCTCTATGTATGCTGAAGAATGCAGCAAACATAGAAGTAACAAATCACCATTATGGATTGTTTATGTGCATGAAGGAATAGTTGCATTTCTCACTATTTTCGTTCCTCTCGTAGAGTGCACTCAATTAGGCAGATAAGAGTATGAACCATAAAATGGGCCTCGTATGAACATGATTTATCACCTGTGCCCTTTATTTTAGATGTTTCCAGTACAACCAGCTTTCGCCTCAGAACTAACAACATCTTGTGCACTTCAATAGGTGTAAATATGTTCCCTGGTTCTTTTGAGTTAGTTACCATGATTCGATCGCTCCTATGTTAAGGTAGATGTGCATATGATTCCACCACCCTGATTTGCTTGGTCGGGTTGCTTCAATACTCTCAGTTATGTTCCATGGACACACATTTGTTCACTCACCACCATAAGAAAATTAATTATTCATCGGAATGGATGTTGATGTCCACCAGAAATAATAAAGGGGCTGATTTAGAGTTTGGCTAGCAGTGTTACTCTGTCACAAACTTGATGGATAACTCAACTTCTGTACTACAATTCTATTATATCCTATAGAGCTAGCAATACGGCTTCATGTCTGTGAATGAGTAGCCCATCCGTCAACCTCTGAATCAGGCCCGAAGTCTCTAACCTGCTAGGTCCAACCACAGGTTTCTATAATTTAAACCAAAGCTTCAGCCCTGGAAGCACTGGCACAGAGCAGGCAGGCTTAACTTGGAGAAACTTTGTAAAGCATTTAGAAGAACTAAAACAATTAAACAGTCAAAGACACAACAAAATGAACATGAAACTCCAATTTATAAAAATAGAAAAAAATACCTAGAAAAATGACACCAACACCACAAAAATCCAATCCAAAGATATGGATTATTAAGTATTCAAGGTGACAAACTCCAAGAAAAAGAAATCATTCTGTAGGAAATTGGGCTACTGGTTTTAGGGGAGTGGAACCCTACTCAAGCAGAAACCACAGTGCCTGTAAGGGTGAAGTCACAAGCAAACCTCAAATTAACCTATGCTTAACATTCTAGTAGCTTGACACAGAGCAGTCAGGCTTACCCCAGAGGCAATGTGTAAAGTATGTATGCAGCCTTTCAAAGAGTAATAAAGTGTATACAAAACACAAGAAAAATCGCACACCAATGTGAAAACAAAAATAGAGTAAAAAATCTAATAAATTATTTGAGCCCAAAACAATAAAAAGCCAATTAGTAGAGATATTCACTTTTAAAGATTTAAGTGAAAGTGGTGCTTAGAAGTACAAATTGCCAACTGTGTTTATTTGGTCCCGCAGGATCAGTACAAAGTCACATGTTCAGGCCGACCACTACGGATAATACACCAGACACTGGGACTAAATTAGGCTAGCTGAACAAAGTACCTTAATTCTGGGTTGCTGAGTGTTGAATGATCCCACATGGCGGATGTGTCATGCAGTAGTGTTTCTGATTAAGAGCTGGCTCCAATGCAAGGTTCTGTGTTGAGGATGTGTTGAGCAGCCGTGACTCTGGAAGTTGCAGGGCTACGATGCGAGGTCATGTGTTGAGGATTGTCATGCAGTGCCGGTTTTGAAGAGGTGCTGGGTCCTACATTGGGGATGTGCCAATGCTGAGCTACAAGGCGATGCGTTAGTTCGAATTGGACCACTTCTGGGCTGGCAGAATACATATAGGCCCACTTCCTAGGGTCCAGGACTGGGGTGGCACCACTTGGGGAGCAACACTCACAGCATACAGAGTCCAGGTGCTGAGTTCAAGATGGTTGTAGCTGTTTCTGTCCACCGAGGCTCCTATCAGGAGGGCTGCCCACTAGCCCTTGGAGTCACTCTGCTGGTCCTGGATTGAAGATGCAGGTCCAGTGTTTTTCACTCAGGCAGCAGGGCAGGAGAGAAACAGTGTTTCTTGCAGCAGAGCAGCCCTTCAGATTAATCCACAGGTCCAGAGGAATACTGAAGAGTTGGGTCTGAGGGTCCAATGTCTATACTTGCTGCCAGCTTTAAGTAAGAAGAAGGTTCTGGAGGTTTCTACCTGGGTTAAACGTTCCAAGGGGCAACCCTAACCACTTCTTCATATGTTTCTGTTTGTGCTACTTTAAATGAACCTACAGGTCACCTTATTATTAAACTACAAGATGGGGACACCGTACTTACAGGCCAGTGTTCCTGCTCTGGGAGCAGTTATATCACCGTAGTAAGGTGAAGTACCTATTTGACAGCTCCTGAAAAAATAACAAAGATTAGTCTCCATAACCTTCAGGCAGGAAAAAGGCGACATTCTGAATGGTCCCTTGAGGGTCTCGAGGGCTCCTGCTGCGAGATTCCACTGCTCGTTTCTAGTGGTTGAACATCCAAGTCATGAGGTCCTTCAAGAACTGTTGAAGTGACAGAGCTGCTCTGAGGCGTAGGGGAGGGTGTTCCAGGCCTTAGCCATTGGGTGGGAGAAGAAGTGGCCTCTACTGTTCGCCCAACGGATGCACTGGATAGCTGGGCAACAGTGTCCCAGTTTACAATCCAAAAAACAGGAATAAAATTCAGCAAAAAATGGTGGTGACCACGCAAAAAGGGATATTTTCTCTCTCAGACACCACAATTAAGTTGTAACCCATAGTTCATTTTATTTTAAATAACAAGTTATTTATTTTTGACATAGTGCTGGTGCAGCACATTAACTTTCTGCTCTTTTCTTTGCACAAGGTTTGTCTGTTTCCGATTCCTCTGTTTTGAATAGGAAATGTATTGCTGTCGCTGAGTATTCTGGATAGGTGTCACAGTAGTAGGCTAATTTACTGGGACTCCTCTGGACTAGTGCAGCCCACTAGGAGATGCAGTTTATATTCAGACCCCTTGATCCACCAGGCCTGCACAGAGTAGGAAAATAGAGCCATACACCATCCAGTCTAACCTCCTATGAGCTACTATTACCATAGGTCATAACAAAAGTTATCTTATGACTCCAATTTCGAAGGGTATAATCAAACCAGTCATTGGCACTCCATTCACAAATCGTTGTTTTTGGTGTGATAGTCCAAGAAGTGCATTTAACCTAAACCACTACTTCAAGTCTCAAAATGCACTCGACATAGTTAATTAAAACTTAGGGCTAGAAAGAAGATTGGCTCCATCATAAGAGCATGGAACCATATTGGTGGAATTTAGGGTCAGAGGTGTCATTGCTAAAGCCCACATTGTATCTAACACATTGGTTAATATTTTACTTTAGTTCACAGTACTCAGGGGCTGAGCATAAGTCAGGTGGAGTGGAGTTACATACAGAATTCCTCTCCACCAGATTCCAAGTGGATTAGCTTTTCAGTTTTTCCAAAACCAGCTTTTCAGAGTGTGAGAGAACCAGACAATATACATTTAAAGTCAGTAATTCTGGCCTGGAAAAATCGTTTAAGGCTTTGGTTGCAGCAGTTAAACCACATTTCCCATTTTTTCTGACCGTTTCTATCAAAACCACCTTCTCCTCCTGTGGGAGCAATTAGCATGAATTTAGAAAACCGACTTACTCTCTGTGTTAGAATTGCACTTTAGAATGCTTTAAATGCTGCAGAAATGTTTACGTTAGAAAATGACTCGTAGTCAAAAGGTGTAAAGCATATTGTTTAGAATCCTAGTAAACAAACTGTGAAATTATATTAGTTAGGCACATGTAGGAATAAGAATGATCTTAAAATGTTCTGCAAATGAATGTGTGTTTAAAATATTTTGCACCAGGCAATAATTTCTTAACGTGTATATTAATGAGGCCCAAAAGTCTTTTCACTTGGTAAAAAAGCTGAGCATTAGTGAAATATTTAAGAAATATGCTGACTATAACATCTTGTTTATCCAACTCCTCACCCCATGTTAGATCATATGTTAGAATACAAAGAGATTATTAAAACTGCTTAGATTAAATGATGACTTAGAGACTTTTATGAATGCTGCTTCTGAATAACAATGATAGTTGCTTTCATATTATTGACTCACTGTTCACACATTGAGCTCCTAGTGCATACTTTAGCTTAGGTAAGAGGGTTCTCATGTGAACCTACCCTCATGTAAAAGGCGCTTTAGTAATTCTATCGATCATGACAATGAGGGTACAGACTGTGGGAATTGGAAGTAGAGGCATTGTATGACTGATGACGCCACCTCATGAATTATTCTAATTCGAAAATTGCAGAAGACGCCAAAAAACTGTTTCGAAAATATGAACCTATATTAATGAGTGTTCCGAGCTAGTTAGTACTTACTCATTATTTTTCCTTTATCTCATACCTCTTTATTCTCTTGACTTTTTCGATGGTCCTGCTGTGGGATCTTTCCCTGCCCTGAGACTCTTCTTTATGGAGAGTTGAGTTCCTTAGCTATTTCCCTGAGTTCACTGATTTTCCTTCATTTCTGATATTTTTGGATTATTAGTGATCAATGCTACTGCATGGATCACTTTTTTATTTACAGTTGATACTGAAGCTCTAGGAAATTAAACTGAGTTTCCAGAACTACTCATTATGAGAAGTTCATTTCCTACTTGCTCTTCTCCAGAGGAAGTTCTATTTAGAATAGGTCTCTTAATTAGCTTATTGGGTTTCTTTATGGAACACTGTGTAGTTTTTCTAATGCTACCTCCTAACTAAATCTATTTTATATTTCTTGGTAAAAAAGCTGAGCATTAGTGACATATTTAAGAAATATTCTGACTATAACATCTTGTTTATCCAACTCCTCACCCCATGTTAGATCATATGTTAGAATACAAAGAGCTCATTCAAATTGCTTAGATTAAATGATGACTTAGAAACTTTTATGAATGCTGCTTCTGAATAACAATGATAGTTGCTTTCATATTATTGACTAGCTGTTCACACATTGAGCTCCTAGTGCATCCTTTAGCTTAGGTAAGAGGGTTCTCATGTGAACCTTCCCTCATGTAAAAGGCGCTGTAGTAATTGTATCAATCATGGCGATGAGAGTACAGACTGTGGGAATTGGAAGTAGAGGCATTGTATGACTGATGACGCCACCTCATGAATTATTCTAATTCGAAAATTGCAGAAGAAGCCTAAAAAACTGTTTCGAAAATATGAACCTATATTAATGAGTGTTCCGAGCTAGTTAGTACTTACTCATTATTTTTCATTTATCTCATACCTCTTTAGTCTCTTGACTTTTCCGGTGGTCCTGCTGTGGGATCTTTCCCTGCCCTGAGACCCTTCTTTATGGAGAGTTGAGTTCCTTAGCTATTTCCCTGAGTTCACTGATTTTCCTTCATTTCTGATATTTTTGGATTATTAGTGATCGATGGTACTGCATGGATAACTTTTTTATTTACAGTTGATACTGAAGCTGTAGGAAACTAAGCTGAGTTTCCAGAACTACTCTTTATGAGAAGTTAATTTCCTACTCGCTCTTCTCCAGAGAGAGTTCTATTTAGAATAGGTCTCTTAATTAGCGTATTGGGTTTCTTTATGGAACACTTTGTAGTTTTTCTAATGCTACCTCCTAACTAAATCTATTTTATATTTCTGTAAACTTACTAAATTGAAGAAAGATAATTAGAGATTCAAACTTTATGATAAATAAATGTTTTTGAAAACTTCACCAATCTCTCATCATTGACTAATTACCAAATCTGAATGTCTTCGATGTTTTGATTGTTTTGAAAGAGCTCTAATTCACCTACGGTGGAAAACGTTCGTCGATCTCTCTGGAGCCGCAAGGTTTCTTCATGGGGAGATTTGTAAGTGGGTGTATATAAAGATTAAACTATCTTGGAGAGTGCTTGGACACCTGCAGTTTCCTGTCTCCTACTCCACGCATCCCCCTTTCCCAGCCTCTACCAGACTCAGACTACCCCACATACATTTACTACCTGGTCAGAGCAAGTGTTCATTGTATGCATTAAACCCCACTGAATTGGTAATTCTGTGTGGCCTTCTGACTGGAAAAAGAGTCCCCCAAGTAATTTCCATAACAAGGGGTTTCATTTCTAATTGCATGGTAGTGGTGCAGATTTAGAACATGGTAACAGTAAAATAGTTTGCGATTTTACTGTGCCCCTAGTACCATGTAACTCGTAATCAGCCCCTAGGTGCAGATGAAGTATCCAACCGGAAAAAAGAAAAACATAATATGCAGCTTTTTTAGATATAAGGTAAAGAAGATTTGTCGCAAAATATGTATTTCTAGCTTTAATGTGCAATGTAGACATTAATTCCTGGATAAGTGCAGGTAGCTGTTAGAAGTTGCAGACAGTTTCATTGTGAGAGGCCCTGCTTGCTAAGAACCAGTTCAAATACATGATTTACATGCCAAAAGAAGCTTGATATTACGCCTCTTAAAAGATCTCCAGAGGTAACCTTTCCAATAATACATCAATGGAGCAAGACCTTTATGCAGAACCTGTTCTGGATTAATGAGCACTAAGCCGGCTGTGAATTTATTTACTGTGATGAGCCTCATGTACATGTTTGCAATTTTGGTGGTGAATGCAGAAAAAGCCACGATCAACTGGAATATATATTTTCGAAGTTTATACAGAATTAAACTAGTGTGATTGAATACCAGTGCAAAGTGGCTTGCACATTTCTTGAGACAATCTTTACTGTTGTCTGAGCAGATAGAGGGAATAGCATTGGGATGCTAGGATAGCACTATTTAGGAGGAACGTGAACAACAATATGACATACATTCAAGGCTTTGGGTGCTGTTGATCAGTAGTTTTCATGGATATTAATATTTAGTTTTTTTTTTTTTAAATGATATCTCACAGTGATTTGCTTTTTGTACCTGGTTAGGCAGTGTGATGGTGTTTTCCTCATTTCAAACTTTCAATAAACAAGAATGTTACATCCTTAAAATGTTTCCTGTATATGCTTTCTTTTTCTGGTAGCACTGTGGCAATTTTAGGTATATGTTTGTTTCACTGCGACTGATTGTCCCCATCTCCTGATTTCAAATTTTAGCAAAAATCTCAAGTTGTTTATTGGCATGCAAGACAATTCCCTCAAATTACTTTGGTCTGGTCATGCTCATTCTTATTCGTAATGTCTCTCTCAGGCAAAAAATTGTTGATGGTGATTTTAACACAAAATAAAAGAGTGGGACAGAGACTCTGCTTAGTACATACCCTTGATGGGAAATTCAATGCACCATAATCAATAATTTTTTCACAGAGAATATAAGAAAAATTAGACTTCAAACTAACAGCACCAATCAGACATTCACCTAAATCCCATCATACAAAAGAACATGCAATTACATGAATGGTAGTAAGACGCATTTCAAGGTTAAGAAAATAGCACGAACCAGCATTCGCATGCGGCCATTATAAACAGAAAGTGCACCCAACCCCATCCTTCTCATTCCTGTCTATCTCTCCCATTTATTCAACGTTTTTTTTGTCTCCCAGCTGAACCCCTAGGCTTTAATATTTAATTTATTCCCTTTTGCCAATTATGCTTGCTTTTGTTTCCCTTCACCCCCCTAGATTTGGCGGAGCTAGGAAGTGTGCAGTTCCACAAGAGTATGTCTACCACAGAACTAGACACAAGGGAGCACCAGTGGCAGTCGCTACAGTGTAGTGATAGTAAGATCAGCTGTTCCATAGGAAAAACATTGTTTGTGTTATGATTAACTTTGGCCCTGTTTGACGAATCTCCACGAAACTTCCCAAAAGGTCCTTCTTTTTGCTTAGTTTGTGCATGGACATTTTCGGCCCGAGGAACAAAGGAGGTCCCAATACCACACTCTCCATGCATTTTCGATAGACTTCTTTAGTCTTTGTGATTTAGTGTAAATCCATTCAGTAGTTGTTTTAGAAATGAAGGGTCAAAAACCTGTATCTGGACAGTTGGGCCTGTGAGAGGTTTTTGCGACTCTTGCAGGAGCGCCAATTAAAAACTTGAGCATTCTAATTGACCCATGAGCTTAATTTCCCTTGGGTCAATTCACTCCAGTGGGAGTCAGACTCCCACGGAAGCGCACGCTCTGATTGGCTGCCAGCAACATCAGAAAAATGTTGCTGGCAGCCATTACAGAACTCAGGAACTTACTCCCTGTCCTGAAGTTAGTAAAAAATGATATAAGGGGGCAAGACTGAGATACTCTGCCCCACTAGACCCCGGTGTCAAAATATAAAAAAATCAGGAACTTTTGCTGCAATCATGTGGGACTCCGGTGGGATCGAAAGAGATTAGAATGGCAGCCTGTGCTGCATTCTTTAATTATAGGCCCAGGGAGCCTACACCTGGGGTTGAATTCTTTAATTAAGGGGCGAGGACATGCAGCCCACCTTCCGGACCCATTATAGTCACAGGGGAGCCTACCCCAAGGACCAAAAAGTACAAAAAAGGGGAGGAGGGCTTCCCTGTCCCACTCTCTGAGCCACCAAAGGTCGCAGAAACCCACTCTCCTGGGCCGATCACCTTTTTAAAAAGGAGGGTGGCTGTGCGGTCCCCTTCCTGAGCCCTTTATTGGCCCTAGCACCCCACCCTCCGGGATAAGCTCACTTGCTGTGCCCCAGGGAGCAGTGTCACTGGCGCAAGCAGGGAATTTTGTGTTTTCTCCCACCTGGCGGGAGCATTTTTCACCACACAAGAGCAAACAAAACGTCTGTTCCCAGCGGGCAGGACCTAAAAATGCTCCCGCCGGCTAGGAGCAGACTTAGGCTCTGTTTCCTTGCCTCCACTGATGTGTGCTGGGAAACAGACCAAAATATTTCTTCTGCCCGGACCATTGGAGTAACTCTAGTCAGCATGGGATGAAGGAAAGCAGGTCCAGTCTTCCATCTCAGACAGTAAGGATATTTTTAAAGCAGCAGGGCTGTATTCTGCCAGCAGGGCAGTCCATCTTTTGTAACTTCCACCTTAGCTCCTTCAAGGAAAGATTTGAGGTGATCCCTCAAGCGGGTGCTGAGAATAAGGGGGAGGTCTCAAAATGCTAAATCACAATGAAGTTCCATTGACTTTTTTTGGAAAGAGATATCGCAAAAACTACTGAATGGAATTACACCAAATTTGGCAGGCAGCTAGATCTTGCTACCAGAATGTGTGCTTCTGGTGACCTGGTGTAAATTCATCTAGTAGTTTTAAGATAATAGGGATAAAAAAATCTTTATTTATGTGAATCTGAAACCTGATTAAAAAACTTTTTGCACTCTGATTAGCCCAGGAGGCATTTTTCCGTCAGGCCAGTTTGCTCCAATGGTAGTCATACTCATGTGAGAGTTAGTGCTCTAATTGGCTTCCAGCACAATTAGGAAAAATCTTGGAGGCAGGCATTACAGGATTAAGAGACTTAGTCAACTCTTTGGAGTTGAATTTAAAAATAAAATATATGGAAGCTGGGTAGGTATTCCCTGCCCTCCAAGTCTTGGGGACACACCGCCCCCGGAGCCAATTTTTTTTTTTTTAAGCTGCAATTCCATGAAAGTCCCACTGGACTCCCACAAATGCATTATATAAAATAATAAATAACAAAACAAAGACTGGGACTAAATATTTTAATAATTTGACCCCCGGGATGGGCCTGGGGAAGGGCTTCATTATTAAAAGTATCGTGGGAGAGTGGAATGAGTCTGGCCCCCCTCCTCAAGTCACTATTAGATCTTGTGGACACACCCCCTGGGGCAAAATGTAAATGCAGGTGAGGAGGCATGTGGCCCCCCTCCCTGAGACCCCATTGTCCCCAGAGACCCAATGCCCTGGGGTCAATATAATTACAAAACAAGAGAGAGCCTGATATGTCCTCACCTTGTGTTGATACGCAGGGACCTCATTCCTTGGGGCGCTATAATAAAACAGTGTTCCGGGGAGCTTACCCCTGGGATACTGTGGTTCCCTCCACGGAGGAGCACACTATCCCGGGCAGGGAACTCCACTTTGCTTCCATTCCATAGGGACAGTAAAAAGCTACTTCTCCCACCGGGCCAGAGCAAAGGAAGGGTATGGTGCTGGCTGGGGACCCAACTGGGGCCAAGGGGGCTCTCCCCAGCGCAAACCTAAAGTTTGTGGGTGCCCCAGGTGGACACTGAGGTACCCACTTGAGGCCCTAGGGGATGGGATTCTCTGGATCAATACTGACTTGGGGAGGAGGCAGTGCACTACCCTCCTAATAAAACAAATCCTGGGGCCACTATTGGCATGGGCAGGCGGGCCATGCTCCCCTCCCCTTAAATAAAGATATGAAGGCCCTAGCAGCGACTTTCTGCCAGATAATTATCTAGAGGAAAGTGGAAGAAGACGCATCGGACACTGCCTTCAGTATCCAGCCAGTGGAACAGAGGCAGCGCCATCATCCTGGGCGCTACAAGCAGCCTCACTAAAATCCCTCATTACAGCCTACTCCCCACCTCACCCACTCTACTACATAGGTCCTCATCTGTGAGGTCCAGAAAGGCCTGGAAGAGTTCACACAAAACTAGATGGAAATGTGAACAAAGTCTCAATGATTGGAAGTGACTTTACTTAGGGAGAGGGCTGGGCCTGTAGTCGGTGGTGAGGGTTCTATAGTTGGGGAAGATAATAGATTTGTAAATAGATTTTTTACTTTGAAGTAGGGAAAGGGGTAGGTCTGTTGCAGCTGAAGTGGGTGGGATAGGTGGGAAGAGGATCAATTTTTAAATAACTTCTGACTTTGGTCGAGAGATGGGGGGTGTTAGAAATGGGCTTTCTGGTTGGCTGAGGTATGCACCCAGGCCAGGCAGGAATAACCACTCTACTCGGGATAAGCTAGATACATACTAAATGATAACCTGAGCTCACCCTCAGGTAGCTTGGCATGAAGCAGTCAGGTTTATCTAAAGAGGCAATGTGAGGAGTATTTGTGCCAATGAGAGGGGTAGGCCTCACAGTAGTGAACAATGAAATGTGCTGTTTGTCACTATCAGGACATGCAAAACATAACAGTACATGTCCTGCCTTTTACTTACATGGCAAACATACAGTAAATTAATAAATTCTCCACAAAAAGTCTCCCCACTGGTTTAGAAACATATAGAATATTCATCTGAGTAAAGCAAGACTAAAACAATAAAAATCCTATCAGTAGAAGTTGAGTTATGATTTTTTAAAGAGTAAATGCAAAAACAGAGCCTTGAGGTCCCTAGCGGTCAAAAGGTTACTTGAGGTCGCAAGGGACTGGTGCAAATCCAAAGTTCAGGTCGACCGTGCTGGAGGGCACACTGGCTACAGGACCGACACAGGGCCCACTGAGAAAGTACCTAGGATGGAGCAAAGCTTTGATGCTGAGGGCACGATGCATTAATCTTTTCCATGCAGTTGGGTCACTGTGTAATCATTGAGCTTTGCTGAGGATTCATGCAATGCGTTGTTGTCAAGACGTGCAGATTGTCGTCATCCTGCCATGCAGGCTGCAGAACTGCTGTTGTCAAACAGCCTCTGCGTTTGCGATCGGCGCAAAAGTGACTATGTGTCAGTTTTGTAAAAGAAAATCTGCAGAACCCACTTTTGAGACCCAGAACTGAAAGGGCATCTCAGGCAAGGGTTGCAGAATTGCAGGAAGACTTTTGTGTCCCTGAGACTTCAGACAACAGGAGGCAAGCCAAGAAGCCCTTGGAGATCACTGGGAGGAAAGGCATAGTCCAGCTCTCCTTCAGCAGAGTCAGGAAGCAGCAGGGCAACAAGCAGAAAAGCAGTCGTTTCAGAAAAGCTGTCCAGTCAAGTCCTTCAATCAGCAAAACAGCACTTCTGACAGAGGTTCAGTTCCAGATCCAGATGTGTCTGATTTGAGGGATGTAAGAGACCCATTAAGTATATAAAAAAGTGCCTTTATGTAAGGGGTGAATTCAAAACAGCTCTCTGAAGTGCACAAAGATCCCTTTCAATGTAGTCCTGTCTGCCAGGCTATCTGTGGGGAGTAAATCAGTGTGTCTGTTTGTGGGTAGGACACCACCTATTGAAGTGTAAATCTTAGTCCCTCCCATTCCTCTCTGACCAGGAAGAGCCTTCAGAATGCAGATGAATGGAGAGGAGCGCTCAGAATGCAGATGACCCTCACCTTCCCGTGTTTATGGCTAACTAGAAGGAATGCACAAAGAGCAGCTGTCATCCACCACAATGTGTGTTGCAGACTGTCTTTCAGACACATAGGGCCAGATGTACAAAGAATAGGATTTGCGATTTCAAAATAGCGATTTTATCCAAATTGCTATTTGAAAATCGCTATTCCTTATGTATGAAACTTTCGGTTTCATACTTGGGATTCCTAGTGGGTCGCAAATTTACCTACCTCAAGAAGTTTAATGAAGTAGGTTGCAGTTTAAGACCCATTGGGAATTACAGCCATCACAGGGATGTTGGCCTGCTGAGGTCAGCAGACCACATTGTCCGTGATTGCCTTTGAAAAAAGGTTTTTGTTTTGTTGAAATGCAACCTATTTTACTTAAAGGAAAACAGGATGCTTTTCAACAATAAACAAATTAAACGTTTTGTTTTCATTTCTTAAGAGCAGACAGTGGTCCATGGGACCCTTAAAATTGTTTCCCAACATTCACAAAGGGGAAACGGCCCCTTGGGGACCTCTTCCTACTGCAAAGGCATTACCACCAACTTTGAATTGGTGGTAAAGTGCAAATGTTTTGCGACCGTATTTCGGTCACAAAGCATTCATACATACCAATGCAAATTCCTATTTGGAAGGGACACCTGAAGCACGGCCCTTCCAAATATTGAATCGCAAAACCTAAATTGCGATTCGGTAACAAGTTACTGAATCACAATTTGGGTTTTGTACATTCCAAAAAGCAGTTTTACAGTCGTAAACGAGCTGATTCTGCAAATCGGTCCGTTTGCAGCGGGAAAATTGCTTCGTAGACATGGCCCATAGAGCAGTAAGTGCAGAGAAATGTCAATTTTCTAAAAGTTACATTTCTAAAATAGTAATGTGAAATCCAGCTTCACCAGTAAGGAAGATTTATCATTACCATTCCAAAGATAGGAAACACGAAAAAACAAGTACTTTCTGATCAGGAATTACTTATTAAAAGTCTATAAGGGAATTCCCAATGCTGGCCTATGAGAAGGGTAGGCCTCACAGAAGTCAACAACGAAATAGACTGTTTGTCACTACCAGGACACGCAAAACATAAAAGTACATGTCCTACCTTTTACTTACACGGCACACTGCCCTTAAGGTTTCTAAGGGTTTACCTTTAGGGTGACTTATATGAAATTAAAGGGGAGTTTAATGCCGGGCAATTGGATTTACATGCCAAGTGGTACTGGCAGTAAACTGCACACACTGGCACTGCAGTGGTAGGCCTGAGACAGGTTTGAAGGTTTGCCATGCTACTTATGTGGGTGGCACAATCAATGCTGCAGCCCACTAGTAGCATTTGAAGTACATGCTTGGGCATATGCTATGCTACTTTGTAAGAGACTTATCAGTACAACACATATGCCCATCAGATATACAACGTCATCATGTTTTATGGGAGAAGCACATGCACTTTAGGACTGGTCAGGAGAAAAGGCTGGGGAAAGACCACCATAATAATGACAGGTCCGACACGTGGCTTGTTCTGGGTAGAGTGGTTGGGACAGTTGGGATAGGGAAATGTTTTTAAACAGTTCTTTAACCTGGGCCTTGAGGGGGTGAGACTCGTAGGTGGAGCAGTTGGGACAGTTGGGGAGGGGTATAGATTATAAAAATGTTTTTTTTTCATAGGTTTAGTAATAGGTGTCATGGAGAGGTCTATTTTTTCTTATTTATGTTTTTTAATCTTATGATTATTATAATTATCATAGTTATTAGTTTTATTCTCAGTTGTAATTTTTTACTGTAACATCCCTTAACTAAGATGCTCAACGTATCTACCTTCACATCAAATACTTATCACGGAACGTGATCCATCAGAAAGCAATTATCCAGTTGTCTAACCTTGTCACCGTCTCTTAGTCTACTCTCTACTTAACTTGAGCTCCCTTAAAAGCAGGCTAACAACAAAAGCAGGTCTTTAGTTCATCCTCCTGCAGCCAGTGTTGAAAAACCGAATATGTGTTACATTTGCATCTCCTCTTCATGACTTGATGTCACTTAAGAGCATCGACCCTCCCATCAGTCATTATTTGCAATATCTGTGCTCTGCCCTAACCTCTACACTAAGTCACACCACTCACCACTAGGGAGGAAAACTACTTACAACAACCAATGGACTTCAGGTGATGTGTCTCTATTGTGCATACTGCAAAGTCTTGTACGACCCCAAACCTAACCAATCTTCCAATTCATTTTACCTGTGCTGAAATGTATTGCCTGACATCGCCTCTTAGATTTCCTGTTGATGCTGGTAGCTATAAAAGATTCAAACAGTGGTGATTGGGTGAACCAACTTCACATGTGACAAAGTGTCACAGACGAATAAGAAAACAAAATGTAGACTTAAAATTTAAAAATTAATGTGGAGTAATGAGGTAACCACCTCAATATCCACAACACATCGCTGTCAGAAGGAATCTGTCAGAGAAGAGAATAACAGGAAATAAAGGTACTTCTTTTTCAGAATGGAGAAAGTGAACCAGCAAAGAATGGTTCTCATGGTCCAACATAAAACAAAAAGACAAAGAACAGCTCAAATCTTCAAAGGGACAGAGGAGTCATGTAAGTATATGTAATGAACATTTAAGCAACAGAACAAGGTTTACTTTAATAGATTCATCAGGTAGTTTAATTCTACATGAGTGGTTGACTGCATGGCCTACCATTATTTTACCTTATTATCTGCACTTTCCTGCCCCTTTGTTGTCAGAAAAAGGAAATAGTGTGGGGAATTCGCAATTTTTTATAACCTGTAACAGTTTAACATTGCTTGCACCACATTCACCCGCTAAGTGTGAGATCTGTTGATTACGGAAATAGATAACAGAGCATATATATCCCAATTGGGGAAGTGGGTTGGGGAATCAATGATTGGGGGAGCAAGGCGAATCAGGTAACACTTGTTTTAAGCAAAACCATGGGTAGGGCACAGAGTTTAAAAAAAATGACAGTTAGGTAAACCTACATAGTCTTTAACAGTCAACAAACTCCCAAGTTAGTTATATTTATCTAGGTGGACATCCAAAATGGCTATGATACACAGTTAAAAAATATTTAAAATTAAAACGTTAGGGAAAATGAAACTGTATAATAATGGCGGAACAGCATTATTCTAGCATTTTCTGTCTTGGGCGCAGGGGTGAACTATGGAGAACAAACCCCATGGATTTTCACTTCTTTACAGAAGAAAAGGTCTGTACAAAGATAAAAGAAAATGACAATAGTTGAGAGATAATATAAACATGGTGCAAAAGGAATCAGCTACCATGAAATGTTTCTAGGGATCAATACCACGAATAATTGATCACTCAAACAATACCTGACACCGAGTGAAGCTGCATGAAATACCGCCGTGTAAGACAGAATGCGTCTTGTTGTAATGGCGGCCGCCTAGGCGAAGTAGCGAGCTGCACGAGGCCAGGAGATCTGTCCGACCATACTGAGCGGCGATTCCCATCGTTGGCGGTGCTGGGCGTTGAGGACTTGCCTATGCGGCGTTTGACTGGGGAGGGCGTTCCGCTACCCGGCGACGAGGAGCCTCTGTCGAGAGGCGAGACCCGCCCAAGTGGGCTTTGCTAAGCGATGGGCCGGGATAGAACGATCTGCGGGTCCGCTCCCTGAGGCTGACGGAGATTGTTTGGGAGGTGGACATCTCTGTCCTGCAAGAAGCCGTTGCGGGAGCTGTGTCCCTGAGACCCTCATAAACGAGAGGCTGATGCAGTTGCGAATGCCTGGACCACATCCTGGATCGGATGGGGGATGGCCTGCTCAATACGTAAGAGGGCTCCGAGGTCTGTGTAGTAGTGAGGGAAGCGGAGGGTCCAGGGCCTCTAGCCTGAAGCAGCCGAGGAACGCCTGCGACACCCCTCCAGAGTAAAAGGTGAGGCCTCTCTTTGCTGCTGCACCTATCTACCAGCGCATTAGGGGAATGCGCTGCTGAAGGTGGGACTGGTGACAACCAAGGGCACTGTAAGGCTGACAAAACCTCGCTGCTGAAAGGGCCCATTTAACGCCCAGTGCCCCGGGCCACCTACCACCTCGGGTAGTTAGGAAAAGCCTGGAGTAACAGCTCAGATGTATAGAGCACAAACTTACAGGAACAAACTGGGGCTCGATGGCCTGCGCAGCTGGGCATAAACCAAGCAGGGAGTGATCCGCTTCCCTTTGGCATCCCTGCCTCTCTATGTACTATAAAGTGCCAACCGTATGCATACGGCAGTGCAGAACATGGGCCGCATGGAGGGTAAGCAGGCAAAACTGCAGTTTACAGCGCGGAAACCCACCTTTAACATTGCTGAAGACACTGAATCTTACTGTGAGGATGCACAATCCACCCTCATCCTCCTCGCTGGACAAAGAAATGAAATCCCCCTCCTAACCATGCGGCAAAGCCTCACATCCACCGAATCAAAAATGAACGCAATGAATATGCGTATGGATTTCATAACGCAAAGGTTGGAGAAACATGACGGCCATATAACTGAGGCGGAGCAGCGCAACTCCACCCTCGAGGACACCACCTCAAAAGTCAGAGAGTGACTTCAAGGTATGGAAGAACTCCTTGCAGCCAAAAACGAGGACCTGGAGGTGCGTTCGCGCAGAAATAATGTGTGCATAATGGGTGTTCCAGAGTCCACAGCCAAGGGGCGCATGGAGGAATATGTTGAGCACTTGCTGCTGGAGCTCTTCAGGGCGGAGGCGTTCTCCAAAGTGTTGATGGTAGAGAGAGCTCATCGCTCACTCTGTGACAGGCTGTCAACGTGCGCACCTCCCCGCCCCATTCTGACCCGCCTACCTAATTATAAGGATAAGGACACGGTTTTGAGATTGGCAAGGGACAAGCGAGAGCTTGTGCAAGCGGGGAACAGTATCTCCATATACCTGGACTTTACTATCGCCATGTAAGAAGCTGGAAAGAAATTCATGCCAGTCAAACGCAAGCTCCAGCAAGCTAATGTATCATACTCTAGGCTCTATCCTGCTCATCTGCATGTCCCATATCACGGGAACTTACACATATTCAATGCCCTGCAGCAAATCCAGGACTTCCTAAAAACTGTGGGACGACGGTCTCCTACCAACCGAGATGACAATCCTGATTCCAGAATACTATCTCCGGCACCAGAGGAGGAATAAGGATGCCTTCCATATGGATAGCGAGGCCCTACTCATCTACACCGTTTGCAGGACTTATTTACTGTATGCATGTCCGGGCTGCGTACTTGACCCCACTGGAACACTCATAGATACCTCCCGCTTGTATTCGTGTAGCGCCGCTGCAGAGATCAGCTAGACTGCCACCCAACACTGACTTCCTGGGCACCCTTGCACCAGTGAGGCACAGTGCCAGGCTCTCAGGGGCATACCCCCAGTGGAAATTCCCTGGACAATGCAATGGCTTGACCTGGATCTCACTCCCCTCATTCAAAAGCAAATAAGCACCTTACCGGTATTATCGCAGACCATCAGCTATTTGATGCTTGGAGATTGTCTGGCTGCTGACCCAACCCCTCAGCGACA
The DNA here is from genome assembly GCF_964204655.1 of Triturus cristatus. Classification (NCBI taxonomy): domain Eukaryota; kingdom Metazoa; phylum Chordata; class Amphibia; order Caudata; family Salamandridae; genus Triturus; species Triturus cristatus. Next base: position 194,405,910 of record NC_140583.1, read on the forward strand.
AGTACACCTCAAAGAACTACTAATAGAATACTTTGACGAGGCCGAGCGCAAATCTAAGTTCTGCTCTAAATATCACAATGCTAGGATATATGGGGAGGGTGAATGCCCTGGTAAGGCCTTAGCCCAGATATCTCACATCCCTAGATTTGTCAATCAGGTCCTTAAAATAGTAGACGAGAATGGCATTAGGCATACTGACTCATGTGAGATCCTCAGTATCTTTGCTGACTACTACACACAGCTATACAGCACAAATATAGGGAACCCACCTAACAAGGTTTCTTACTTGGAAGACACTGCCCTTGGCTGGATCAGCCACTCCCGTAGAGAGTTTCTGGCAGCCGATATTGAGGAAGATGAGATACGGGCTGCCATAATGAACCTGCGCTCGGGCAAGGCCCCAGGCCCAGATGGTCTGTCAGCAGACTTTTATAAATGCTATATTGACCTACTAGCCCCTATTCTTAAACAAGTCTAAGAAAAGGGAGAATGGCTCCCTCCTCATGGCGATGCAGTAAGCCATGATCATTTCCCTGCTCAAACCAGGCAAGGGCACTACCACATGCGAGGCTTACAGACCCTTGTCACTGATTAATTGTGACACCAAGATATTGGCTAAGTTTTAGCTAACAGACTGACACTACTGATGGAGGGACTGGTACTACCAGATCAGGCAGGCTTTATAACAGGAAGAGCAACTTCGCATAATTAACACACCATATTTGCGCTGCTGCATAATATCGATCAGGAGTTATCAGCAGCTGGTTTTTTTTAGACGCAACAAAAGCATTTTACTCCCTGGAATGGGACTACATGTTCATGGTATTGGGCAGAATTGGCCTCCCTTCTCATTTTTTATCAAGGATAGCATTGCTTTACTCTCAACCAGAAGCCATCGCACAGGTTAACGGCTTGTACTCCAATCCGCTCCCTATTTCGAGAGGCACCCGCAAGAGGTGTCTTCTCCCCCTCTGCTTTTTGCGTTGGCAATTGCACCCCTTGGGCCAAACTCAGACAGCATCACAGAGAGTATGCGAAACTGTACCTCTCAAGGCACATATTAGTCTCACTGTATGCAGACAATATTACCCTTTATCTCCGCAAGCCCCACAAAAGGCTTAAACCCAATCCTCGGGGAGTTTATTCGCTTTGGCACCCTCTCAGGGATCAATATAAACTGGAGCAAATCACAGATATTTCCCCTCACGCCTAACACCACCAAATTCCTACTAGACTACTCACTAAGATGGTGCAATTTGGAAGTAAAGTACTTAGGTGTGGTAATAACGCGAGATGGAGAGGAAACACTCAGGACAACCTACGGCACAGCCATTGAAGCGATCACAAACTGGATAGCCCGCTGGATTACACTGCTGTTATCACTAGCAGGTAAATCTCCTTAATGAAGATGATTATCCTACCCAAACTATTATATTTGTTTCTTAACATACCTTATCATCCCGGCCGTCCCTTTCATCGCACACTCCAATCGCTGCTAATGAAGTTGGCATGGGGCAGAAGACAACCCCGGGTAAACTGGCAGATTCTAACACAATCATTCTCTCAAGGCGGCTTCTAAGCACCAAACATGGAACTATACCTTCTAAGTCCCTAGGCCCACTACGCAAAATACTGGCTCCATCCACCACTATTCATGCTGCACCTGGCTATAGAACAGGGGAGTATGGCTCCCACCCCCCTGACCTCCTTCCTAGGAACAAGAGTCCCCGGAGACGGGGTCGCCCATCATACAGTGACCTAAACCAACCTAGCATGGGAACGGCTAGCCAAGATAGCGAGTAAACCTGTTTTGTACTCTCCGCTTCTGCCTCTCCTGAATCATCTCCTTGCGCCAGTCATCCTCAAGACCTCAATCATGCTGGGACATGCTCCGAAAAAGAGGCCTGAAGGCTTAGGGGGACCTCTAACATGAGGGTATGTTTAAAGACCGGCAGGTACTTCTGAGTGGTGAGAACGTCACACCACTAGAGGTTTTCTTATGCATCAAGCTTAGGCATGAGGTCAGGGCCAACATCCCTATATATAAAGAAATAAATACTATGTGCTGCTAAAAAGAACCATCAGATTGTGTCTCTAGAACAGGTCCAGAACTTATGGGCCCGGCCCTTTCACTGTGAGTAAAGTGATAACTTTAAGAGCACCAGGGGCAATCTAGTCTTTTATTGGAATCTTCCTGACCATTAGACAGACATTTCCATGTGAGTCAAAAACTCCAAAGCACATCTGCCCCCAAAGACTAGCACACCTATAGAGTGGTATCCGATGAATGGTGGGAGTTTAAAGCCCTTGCGTTAACCTATAAAGTCTCCTGCACTGTATCGGGACATACATTTGCAAAATAGTAGGACTCAAAAAGATGTCTCCCATTGGCCATAATTTGAGTCCTGGATTAGAAGTACCTTTAGAAATGAAGACGGTCCTAACGTTTCCCTTCCAGTTTATAACAATAGGCGTTGCTCGCTGAGAGAGGTAATATGGCGCATTGAAATGTTGAGGGCAGGAATACGACTTTTGTGTGATTATAGTTTTTTCCCCGAAGTCAGTAGAACTTGCCTTTTTGGGCTCTTCGGAAAAGCAGACCTTTATGTTCACCATGAATCATAGGTACGTCATTCCTGATTGAAGTGTTGAAGAGTCGAATAAAAGTAAGAGCACACATTTGTATACTGGAAGGAGACATTCTGTGCTTTGCATGGCTTTGACATCTTTTTAATAGTCTTCCAGCACATCTTCTACTGTATTCAAAGAACACTTTAGCTGACATGTCACCAAAAAGTTTGACCTTCACACCAGAGGCTTATGGAAAACACATGTTCAAGTCATGATGGGATAATGGAGTAGATCGGAGTTATGTGCTAATGGAGAAACACTTATTGCTATATTAAAAGCCTGCACATTCTAATGTGTCTGCTGAAACCACTTTTCTTCCAACACTCCATACGCCAATAATCTCGACCGTTGATGTAATGCGTGATATGCACCATTGAGGCTGGTAGTATTTACAGACAGACAACTATTACAATGGGGGCATTAAGCTCACTCACTGTAATACCATGCCAGTGAAATCTTATAATTGTAGTATATTTAACTGACCTTACCTTGCCCAATTCACTATTTTTATTTCTTTAATTAGGAGTTTCATACAGGGGCGGAGTGTCCACCTTCTAGCCACTTGTGAAGCGCTTAGATGAGGAGAGCAGAGGAGAGGGGAAGGCAAGCGAGTTTTGTTGTAGCGCGAAGGAGAGAGAGAAGTAACGGAAAGTGTAGTAAAGTACACACGACGCTCTTGAAGTGTGAATGCTCATTGACGTTTATTGGCAAGAAAAATCCTGTAAGCACGTCAGGAACAAATAACTTTCCCCAGTCCAACCGATGTGGGATCCTGTGATGTCACCACCATGCTAGTGTGACATTGACGGATGTATGACGTTACAACGCACACTTTTACAATGCATGCACTTACAACGCATGCACTTACAACGCATAATCCATTACAACGCATGACATTACAACGCATGACACTGCAACGCATTTTTAAAAACTACCTTTACAACGCATTTCCATTACAACGCATAATACCTTTACAACGCATACCATTACAACGCATAATATTAAATTGCATTTAAGGTAAGTATTAGATAGTATAGGGGTAAAAGTTACTTTTCTAACTCCAGGGGGTGCAACAGTAGGGTAAGTGTTGGATAGTATAGGGGTAAAAATTACTATTCTAACTCCAGGGGGTGCAACAGTAGGGTAAGTTTTGGATAGTATAGAGGTAAAAATTACTATTCTAACTCCAGGGGGTGCAACAGTGGGGTAAGTGTTGGATAGTATAGGGGTAAAAATTACTATTCTAACTCCAGGGGGTGCATCAGTAGGGTAAGTGTTGGATAGTATAGGGGTAAAAATTACTATTCTAACTCCAGGGGGTGCAACAGTAGGGTAAGTGTTGGATAGTATAGGGGTAAAAATTACTACTCTAACTCCAGGGGGTGCAACAGTAGGGTAAGTGTTGGATAGTATAGGGGTAAAAATTACTATTCTAACTCCAGGGGGTGCAACAGTAGGGTAAGTGTTGGATAGTATAGGGGTAAAAATTACTATTCTAACTCCAGGGGGTGCAACAGTAGGGTAAGTGTTGGATAGAATAGGGGTAAAATTACTATTCTAACTCCAGGGGGTGCAACAGTAGGGTAAGTGTTGGATAGTATAGGGGTAAAAATTACTATTCTAACTCCAGGGGGTGCAACAGTAGGGTAAGTGTTGGATACTATAGGGGTAAAAATTACTATTCTAACTCCAGGGGGTGCAACAGTAGGGTAAGTGTTGGATAGTATAGGGGTAAAAATTACTATTCTAACTCCAGGGGGTGCAACAGTAGGGTAAGTGTTGGATAGTGTAGTGTAATATTATGCGTTGTAATGGTATGCGTTGTAATGGTAGTATGCGTTGTAATGGAATGCGTTGTAAAGGTAGTTTTTAAAAATGCGTTGTAGTGTCATGCGTTGTAATGTCATGCGTTGTAATGGATTATGCGTTGTAAAAAATGCGTTGTAAAGGTAGTGCGTTGTAAAAGTTGCGTTGTAAAGGTTGTTCCCCGACATTGACAGGATACCAACTCAACATATCCCCTTTCTTTCCAGCAAAAAATCACACCAAACACCCCACAGGAATAAAAAACGCAGGAAACGAAACAAGTGAATAAGGAACAAAGAGAGAAATCAACAATGACCTGACACAGACACAACAGAAAAATGCCACAACATGCAAATTGCTTCCCAAACCGAGAAGAAAAGGCAAAGAAATAAACAAACACTAATGGAACGTAAACTAGTTAAACACGTAATACCCCCACCAGGCAGGAGGTCTGCTCAAATGAGTCATCATTAACCCTGGGCGTAGTTTGCGTAGTAGCGCTACGTTACGCGAAGTGCACTTCGCACTACGCAAGCTACACGTAGCTACGCGAGCTGCGTAGTGCGGTAGGGACAATGCTGTTCGCACTGATTGCACAGTACCGGATGCTTGTCATTGCAAATGGCATTTTGCACAGTGCAAGCGGTCGTTTTCTGCCGCTCGAGTAGATTTGTACTCGAGCAGCAGTTTTCTCAACGCGGACTGGTAGTTTCTCATCGCGAGCGGTCGCGAGCATATGCGACCACTCGCTGAGAAACCTGACCTCCCCACGTTAAGAATCTCGCCGGGAGGTTTATTTTCCACGCTCGCGATCGGCAACTTGATGTTGCTGATCGCGAACGAGGAAAAAGTTTTGCCGGGATGTCATTCTGCTTGCTCGCGGTCGCCAAATTGACGTTGAGGACAGCGAGCAAGCAAAAAATGCCCACTACGCTACGCGTTTTTGCACTGTGCTATGTGCAATTCGCGTAGCGCATAGATGCGCAAACTATGCAAACTACACGAGCGTGCATAGTCCTACGCCCAGGGTTAGTCATCATTACTCCCAGCTACAATCTCAGCCCTCCTGACTCCACTGTCCTGAGGTCTAACAAACACACCACTATCTTGAGGTCTAACGAACTCAAAGACATCCACCAACGACCAGCCAGGGCTACCTTCCTACTCTTCAGCCGATGGAGCAACAACACCTTACCCCTTTTTTTGAAACAACGCTACTCTTCTAAGATTCCATGTCTGTCCATTCTCCAGTTTGACCCAATTGTTACCAACCTCCTTGACTCTCAGCCCTCTGGAGTCACGCAGATCAACCGTCCCCTTCTCGGGTCTCAGGACCTTTGAAAATAGCACAAAGGTCCGGTTCCAGGTCAACTGATTTACAGCAGTGCTGCAGGGCTCAAAAAGAGTGTCTTCTGGACTGTCTATAGCATGCCAGTCAAACCACCAGCACGGACAACACAGCCTGGAGTTGGCACTTGTAAGTGTGTATAGCAGCACTTCCTCAATTTCTGTCAGTTTCTGTGGGCATTCTGCCTTGTGGCAAGATATACATGTAAGGCGAGCTGTTTTGATGTATAGATTTATTTATTTATTATATAGCGCTGGCTAGACCCGAAGGTATCAGAGCGCTTTACATGAGGATCGTTACGTTACAGATTACAAATTACAAACTGTAGTAAGAATTCACTGGAAAAGGTAAGTCTTTAACTTCTTTATTTATAAAGAAAGAAGCATACACCCTCAGCTTGCTTGTGACAGAAACCGTTTCAGGTCAACCTTGTCGACATTCTAAGGCAGCCTTCAGTGAAGATTCTAAGGGTGAACCAAAGGAATAATGTGGTGGGGGTGAGAGAAAAATACCAAGGGAAAAATTATAACACATCTTCCTCCCTAAAGGAAAGAGTAAAGGACGGGGAAAGGAAAAGGAAGAAAAGGGAGAAAAGGGGAATACTAGATGAAATGATAAAAACTGAACAAGAAGAAGATTGCAAATTTACGTCTTGCGCAGAAGACAAAAATGCTAATACTGTTACAATAAAATGCCCCGCTCACCCTACTCTGTAATCTTTGTGCCAACCAGGAGAGTTCCTGAATCTTATTCTCTTCTCTCTTGAGCATCACCCGACCTGGTACCAAGGACGGGGGCAATCTGTCCATCCTATGTCCTACAACATTGGGGCCTATGGCGACACGATCCATGCTCCATTTTTTTCCATCTTCCATAATGACCACATTCTTTTTAACCTCTTTTATTTTCTCAGGAGCATAATATTTGTCGCCTTTACCACGTATGCTTTCAGGTTTCCTTATGTAAACTTTTTGCCCCAGTCTGAGATTCTTATCCTTAGAACCCCATCTCTTGTCATACCATTCCTTGTACCTCTTTTGTCTGGATTCCACCCTCTTACTGAACTCTTCCTGATTGACTTCTACCTTATCTTTCGGGCACAACCAGTTGGGAGACAACTCTGTGCCCACCTTCATCCCCCTTAGCAATTCAAAGGGAGTATGACCAGTGGTGAGACTGGATGTAGTATGGTATGACCACAGCATGTCTCTAATGGCTGACTCAATGTGCTTTCCAGATTTTACAGCAAGTTGGATGCACTCTTTTATCATACGATTAGCCCTCTCAACTTTCCCATTAGCCTTAGGACAATACAAAGGAGTTCTAATGTGGGAAATGAACATGTCCTTTAAAAACTCTTTAATTTCCTCCGACACCAACTGAACACCCTTGTCCGTTATTATGGTGGAGGAAATACCTTCCTTAGAAAAAACTTCACTCAAGAATACAATTAGGGATTTCGTGTTAATGTAATTCACAAATTTATATGTGATCCAGTTCGAGTAGTAGTCAATGAGCACTAAAAGGTACCATTCCTGTGGTCCCCTTGCAAATATAGGGCCAGTGATGCCAAAACCCAGCTTGTCCCAAGGAGACTTTGGAATTTCAACTGGTATGAGAGGGGTACGTCTGGTGCTTCTTGATTTATCACTCAATCCACAAGCGTAACAGTCCCTCACCTTTTCTTCCATTAACTGATCCATGCCAGAGAACCAATATTCTGCTCTTAATCTCGCCTTGCATAGACTCCTCCCTAAATGTCCCTCATGAGTGAGATCAATTATTGGCATTCTCATCCTGTTAGGCGGAACAATTTTCCCTGACTTTAGAAGCAAACTCCTATCAATAGACAGATCATCTCTTACGTTCCAGTAAGGTTTTATGTCTTCAGGAAGACTTTTGCATTTGTTGGGCCAACCATTTGTTACATAAGTTTTTACTTTGTTGATGACCTCATCAAGTTCCATGTGATGATCCCATTGCACTTTTATAACAGCAGGAAGTCTAACCTCTAGTACAACCTCTACACCAGTAGCTTCTACGTTATCCTTTTCAACGGGTGCCCTCGATAAGAAATCAGCTACTTTATTCAGTTGGCCAGGAACATAAACCATTTTGAAATTAAAGCCTTGAAGACCTAGTGCCCATTTAGCAATGCGGGGGGTCATGTTTTCCATTTCTTTTTTAGTGAATAAAGACAGTAAGGGTTTGTGATCTGTGCATACTTCGAAAGGTAGGCCCCAAACGTAGAAACTGAAGTGTTTTATTGCCCAAAACACTGCTAACGCCTCCTTTTCTACTGTGGAATAATTTGTTCCAGCCTTAGACAAAGTTCTGGAAGCAAATGCCACTATTTTTACTTTGTTGTCAACTCTTTGTGATAAAGTAGCTCCAATGCCTCTTCCACTGGCATCCGAGGAAATGATAGTGTCCTTTCCAACATCAAAATAACCAATGAATGGGGCCGAAATAATGGCTTCCTTTATTCTCTCAAACGCTTCCATTCATTCATTGCCCCAATTGAACGTGCTGTTTTTTTAATGAGATCTCTGAGAGGTTGTGAAAGCATTGCAAAATTTCTAATGTACTTAGCCATATATTCAGCTAAACCTAAAAGAGACAAAATGTCATCTTTACCATTTGGGGTGGGCGCTCTTCTCACTGCATCCACAAGAAAAATCTTAGGTTTTATGCCTTCCTCCGATATTGTGTGACCCAGGTAGTCAACTGAGGTAACACCTAGTTTACATTTGCTTACTTTGGTAGTGAACCCCACTTCTCTTAGTTTCTTGAGAACCAAGACTGCATTGGAATTGCGTTCTGTTTCACTTGAACCATAGATCAAAATATCGTCCTGAAAACACCTGGTCTTAGGGCAATCTTTAATTACACGTTGCATTGCTCGTTGAAAAGCAGAAGCAGCGGACGCAAGCCCAAATGGCATCCTTAAGAATTTATAGTTGCCAAAAGAGGTGGTGAATGCTGTCAATGGTTGCGAATCAGGATGTAACTTGATTTGATAATATGCTGAGGAAAGGTCGAGCACACTAAAAAACTTAGCCCCTTGGATCGTGCTCACCATCTCATGGATCCTCAGTGAAGGATGTCTATCTACTACAATGTTGGCATTTAAGGCTCTCAAGTCAACACAAAGTCTAATACTTTGTCCCCTGTCCTTGGTTGTGATAACAATGGGTGCCAACCATGCAGAACTTTCTATTTCTTGAATGACACCTTTGTTGACCAGTTTTTCTAATTCCAATTTTAATGGTTCTCTCATGAGCAAAGGTATTGAACGTGTTTTGTGTATTACTGGGATGGCGCCTTCTTTTAGGACAATTTTGTGCATACAGTTTTTTAACAAACCCAAATTTTCATTAAAAACATCAGGAAATTCTTTTGTAAGATTGTCACCAATAACTGGGGGATCGATTAGTAATACTTGTTTGAGATTATTTGGGTCTAGTGTTATCGCTAAATCTTTTTGATGTTTCCATCCTAAAGGACTCGAACCTTGCTTGGTAATGTAAACCTTCCCCACTGTGTGTCTGTTTTTAAAAGAAATTCTCATTCTCACCATACCTTCCAAGGGTATAGGTTCTTTGTTGTACCCTGAAGGACTTATATTAGCCTTTTCTAACTTGATGTTGTGTTTAGAAAATTTCTCATCAAAAATACTCTTCTTCACTAGGGTAAAAGGGGAACATGAGTCCGCATACACCGTGAATTTTTCACCATCTAGACTAATCTCACATGTAGGATACTATGTTTTTCCCTCAGAGCTCCCTTCCTCAATCTGGAAAATAAAAACCTTCTCCTCCACTTTCTCTTCCTCTGGATTCTCAATGACATGTACTTTTGGACTAAAAGCTTTACATACTTTAGAAAAGTGACCCCTCTTGTTACAGTTCCTACATAATATGTTTTTAGCTGGGCATTTCCAATTGTTAGCCAAATGATTAAGGCTTCCACATCTGAAACACTGTAAGTCATCAGATTTTTTACTGGGTACTTCTCTATTTTTAGCACTAACTTTGCAAACAGCATCTTCGCTATTATATGCCTTAGGTTCGCTCTCCTCTTTTGACCCCTCTGCAATCTTCATCTCACGCAATACAAAGTGCAGTGTGTTCCAATCCCTTGGCTATACTAATAGCTTCATCTAGGTCAGGATTCCTAGTAAGTAATTCCTCCTGAATTTTCCCATCATTAGTGCACCTGACTAATTGGTCCCTGATTAGGGAGTCTGTGAGCGCACCAAACTCACAAGTAGCAGACATGCCCCGCAGCACCGCTACATAAGAAGAAACCTTCTCATCCTTCCTTTGACATCTTTTGAAAAATGTGTGTCTTTCTAGTACCACATTTACTTTAACTCTGAAGTGTTCCTCTAACTTCCTTAACGTATATTCATATACATCAACACCAGCTTCCTCCTCCAAAGGTTCATCATCCACTAATCTTCCTGTAATATCCTCAAAAACTTTCCTTACCTGAATTCCTAGGTTGTGCAACAAAATATTTTGTTTCCTTATATTTGAGAAATTACCTCCCCCAATTGCTATCAGGTATGATTTAAAAATACCTTCCCACCTTCTCCAAGGTATTTCTGGCTCTCCTAATTCGTTTAAAAAAGGGGGTGGCTGACTCATGCCTGCGCCTGCCATGACAATAACCAAATATATAGTGGTACACACTGAAAATAGAAAGACTATTAAATGTGCAAACTGTGAAGAAGTGCTGTGGAGAAAAAATAGGTTAATAACTATGCAACAAATATATTAAAAACAAAATATGAAAATCTTTTGTTGAAGACCAATGTATATGAAGGAAAGAAAAATACTCTACGTCTGTAGCTAAATGAAAAGCTGTACCCTTTCTATACACAAGTCCTCTTTCTGTGACCATGAAAAAATATATTAAAAAAAACAAAAACAGGCAGTCTTGATGAGTAGGCAGGAACTTCCTGATCAGGCACAGAGTGAGACGATATACGTAGACGTCTTCCTCAGACTCGGATCTTGCTGCTCGACAGAGAAACCAAAACATTCAGTTCCTCTGGAAACACGTCTCAACAAAACGCTCCAGAGACGCTAAACAGATGATGTCCGCCTAAGCCTCGTTACCGCTGGGTGGTACTTAAAACACAATCACCGTATAGGGGACGGCACGCACCTCACACAGCCACCAGGAAGCAGGACTTCACACCTACACTGCGATCGCCGAAGAGCTCTACTCAGACGCTAAAGAGCGCGGCTCGCAGCGATGGTATCTCGCTGCGCAGGGAATGCGTCTGACACACCAGAGTTATATCAGCCACCAACGAGCGTGAATCACAAAATTCAAACGTGCAAACAGTTCCGCCAGGCAAGCTCCCACGATGCAACAGAAGAATATACTTGGGCTTAGCCGATAGGAAACATAACACGATGGCAGTTCTCTGGCGTGGGTGACAAGGCTACACCAGCTGTACAAAAGCAACACAGGAGCAGCTGTTTTCAAGTCCGCCAACCCCACTGCACTTATGTGGGCGTGTAATTGGCCAAGCCAGGACCATTAGAATATTAGTCCAATTATCCCTTAAAAAGGACAATCCCCATAAAAATTACTAGGGGAACCTCACTGCCTGTAGTGGACACCGGTAACAACCGTCCACGAAGAAATTACTCCACTTCTTCTCAACACGTGACCAGCTCTAACAGGCACCAAGGGAGACAAAAATTAAAGAGGGGAGGGTGCAGCGCTGTCCCTGTCACAGCATCCCATTGCTCGTTGCCAAAATGTGGTAAGAATTCACTGGAAAAGGTAAGTCTTTATCTTCTTTATTTATAAAGAAAGAAGCATACACCCTCAGCTTGCTTGTGACAGAAACCGTTTCAGGTCAACCTTGTTAACATTCTAAGGAAGCCTTCAGGGAAGAATCCAAGGGTGAACCAAAGGAATAATAGGGTGGGGGTGAGAGGAAAATACCAAGGGAAAAATTATAACACATACGTTACCAGAGCATAGTAGAATATGGGCGGAAAAACTATGTAACAGTAATTAGACGAAGGGTGGGGGAGAGAGTAGGTAACGGCGGGGAGACGGGAAGAACTGTGCCCAATGTCCAGTTGGGTAGGTGACAGCCGAGGTGTTGAGCCAGGGCGGATCTCCTCTATAGCTGTCTAGCAGCTCCACCGGACATCAGCCATGGTGCTCAGGTCTCAGCGGTCAGGGAAAAGAAAAACAGTTTTTCATGGTTACAATAGTTACAGTTGCAAAGTCCAATACAGAAGAAACAAGTTCCCAAGGAGAGGAAAGAGGGAAGGGGGGGAAACAGGGGGCAAGGAAGCGGATAAGATCTGGCAGATCAGCAGTGGGAGTGAAAAACATCGTGGGGGCCCAAGAAGGTAGAGTAAATGGGCCCAACGCTTAGATAGGGTCTCATAGTCATTAAGTCAAGAGTCAAGTTGGGTTACCGCGTTAGGTCATCTCAGCAATGTGGAGGAACCGTGCCACATCGTGTTCCATGTCTCCCTCAGCAGATCCTGTACTTCAGATCGGACCATCATTGCGATGGGGAGAGGTTAAGCAGGCTTCTGTACTATCTGGGACAGAAGTGCGGAGTTGCTGGGTGTACAGTCACCTATGATGTCGACTGTCAAGCTGCCACCAAGCGGGCGTCCTCTTATATGCCGGGAGAACAGATTCAATAATGATGATTGTTATTGTACCCAGGAAACACATGGGCAGCTGGCAAACGGTGAGTTGCGGATCAGGTACGAGTGAGGCAAGGCGTTAACTGACGTAGGCGTGGGTACAGATGGAAAACAATCTGGAGATGTGCAAGCGTTACAAGCTTAGTCGCCATTTTAGGGTCGGGCAAAATTAGGGGATCGATTGCCCTATCGATGATATTTGGTTATTGAAGGTAGGAAATAAGAAGGGTACCTTGAGTAAAGATTGGCCTGAGAGTCATTGAGAGGCCTTCTTTTAGTGGAGCAGCCACGCGGGAGGGAAACCGGAGCTCAGTTGATTTGGACTCAGTTGATTTGGACTAGATGATTTGGCTTCCATGTCAGTATGCTATTGTAGTGTGCTGCGTCAAAATCTAGTGTGTTGTAATTTGAGATTACTGTTTCCACATTTCAGGCGGGAGACAGCCAAAATAAATCAATTTTTGGCTTTAACAATCAAGAGTCTCTCAGCTGAATCGGATCTATTGAAATGTGCGAATCTTCTGAATTTATTTTCAGCATGGCTTGTCTGCCTTAGTTTACTTTATCAGTCAAGGATCATTAATGCAGCTCGAACATTTTGAAAAGCTTTCTTCTTATAATTACAGTTAAGGTGTGTACAAACAAGGGTAAAAAATGCTGGCTTTTGGTGATAAAGTTACTTTTGTTGGCTGTTTAATTAGATGGCATGAAATGTGCATAACGTTACTGGAGAGCACTATGCTCAATGACTCATGAAGCCATGTCTTATTCTTAAAAACTGTTTTTCCAGTCATGTACTTGGAGCGTAAAGGAACTATGGTCATATCTGTGATATCGCTTACTACCGATTCAGCATTATTTGTTTACATGTTCTGTTGTAGGAGTCCTTCTTCTTATATAAAGAAATCCTGCCCACTCATATTTATTTCTACTTTGAGATGTTCACAGTGTCATGGTCCTTGTGATATCTGATCCGCCTCATCACTTTTCGCCCTACAAGTTGGACATGGGCTTTTATTTGTTATAATGCAAGTCAATTTAGCTTAACTATGAGTGTTTGAACATAAGATTCTAAAGATCATCCCATTGCTCAAATGGGTGTACTTTCTGATTCCCTCGTCGTCGTTGCTTGATTTTGCTTGCGAGAAAGTGTCACTTATAGTCACTGAAATGTCACTCATAATTGCACTGAAATTATGAAAATGTCACACACACATTGCAATCTGAAACCTTGACAGCTATGTTGTGATCAACTAAAATAGTAATGACTGAAACACAATCACAGGAAGTCACTACAGCAAGTATTAGGGGTAAAACAAAGGTTGAGCAGGTAAAAATCTTCTTACTTTAAAAACGCCTTCCAAGTAGGGGTGGGCGGAATTTGCGTAATCGCGTTCCGCAAATCTCCGCGAAACGGTAAAAATCTCCGCGAACACGCAGAAATTCCGCGAACACGCGGAATTGCGTGTTCGCTATACTTTTTTCCTGTTCGCGATCGCTGTTTGCGTGCTCGGGGTGAAATATCTCGCGAACACGCATATTGAGAACGCGAACGAGCAAAAAATTTCGCGAAGTCGCGGAACGCAGATTTTTGGGCAATTTCGCGTTCTCCGCGGAACGCGAAATTACCCAAATTCCGCAAATTCCGCGAACGGAACGGAATTTACCGCCCAGGCCTACTTCCAAGTCAGTCAAAATAGGCACTGCTGCAACCTCTAATGAAGTCATTCACTGTGCGTGATAAAAATAACTGTCTTTCTTTAAAGACTGACCAGCAAGCACCAGTTACCAGGACACATGTCGATGTCTCAGCTTCGCCGGAAACCACCAAACCTGACCCGCATACGCGAGCACATGCGTCAGCAAATGATGGTTTCTCTTACAACGGTAGTCTGAAGCAGGACGACGCCGCATAGCCGGCACTGCACCCGCCTGAAACTACACAGGAAGCGTACCCGCACAGAAACGGAGTGGCAGGGCCGGAAAGAACCGCTCCCCCTTTCGGCAGGAACAAGTCACTGTTCAACCCGAACCAGGGCGGCAGTTCTGACGTCACGTCAGGAACTCCCTCACCAAGGGGCAGAAAGGATCTCCAGTCAGGTGCGGGAATGTTGCGCCACCGGAATAACGGCCCTCAAGCAGACCTACACACTGGGCATCCACACTCGACTTGAAGGTGATACTGGTTGCTCTGCTGAAAGTCTCATTGGTTGTCTGACTGATCCCTCGCTCGTCGCCAGATAATGTAGTAAAGTACACACGACGCTGTTGAAGTGTAAATGCTCCTTGAAGTTGATTGGCAAGAGACAACCATTAAGCACGTTAAGCATCATTACCTCCTCGTTAGTCTTCCTCGCCACATGACTTACAACGTGAGCGTCAGCTCCACAACAGAACCCTCCAAAGCAAAGCAAAAAACAAAGTCAGCATCCCATGCCTCCCATCCCTTCCCAATATGGCCGACCCAGTCACCCATGACCCCTATAAGAGGCGGGCCGGCCCAACCCAACAGCCTGTTTTTTTTGTTCTGCACTCTCTCCAGAGCGCATCAGGTGAGTGGTGCCTGCTGTAGCAGGTACTTGGGTCCTGGGTTGGAGGTCCTGCTCTAGCGGACCCCAGGAGCTTGGACCTTGTTGTTCTGCGCTGCAGTTCTCTCCTGCGCTTCTGTCAGGTACGTTGTTCCTGCTGTAGCTGGTACTGGGGTCCCTGGTTGGTGGCCCTGCTCTAGCGGGCCCTAGGGCTCTGGGGCCTTCCTCCTTCCTTCCCCCGGCGCTCTGGGCCGGTTAGGCTCTGCTTTGGCGGGCCTTGGGTGTACAGGAGGCGGGGGCGAGGATGTCTGGGGCTTTTCCTATCTGCGTTATCCTGTCCCCTCGTCCGTGTGGGCTGAGTGTTTGTTTCACTCTTGCCAGGGCCCCCCTCTTTCCCCCGAGCCATGTGTTCCTGTGTCCCTGCTGGTCGATTCATGGGTCTGCTTGGGTGTGTGGTGGGGTGCCGGCGGCCCGTTGTGCGGTCCCCGGGCGCGCCTCTGCTTTGTTGGGTGGGGTCCTCACTGTGACCTAATCTATACCGGGGACGGGGCTTTTTGGCGCTCCTCTGTTGTTGTGCCTTGCTGACCAATGCTGCTTCGACTACTTGAGTCCGGCGAGGTCTGTCTTTTTCTGCCCCGAAAGCCGCGCGGCCTGTTTTACGCTGTTCAGCGCTGCATTCCCTGGATGTCGGCACTGGCGGCTGCGGGGCTCCGTTGATGCCTGTCTTGGATGTTTTCTCTTTCCACGTGGGGTATTCGGGGCATGTGCATTGTGCCTGTGAGTCTGGGCTGGGGGTCCGCCACTGCGCTGTGCGAGGCACGTGTAATTGGACTTACCTGGGGTTTCCGTTCGACTTTCCCGGCCCGGGCGTGCGCTCCCTCCCGGGTGCCGCACGCTGCTGTCTTTACCTTTGGCGTTCCCGGTTCCGAGGTTGCTGCGGGCTCGCCCGTTTCTCGGTCCCACGCATGCGCGCTCCGTTCTCTCACGCACTGCGAGTCTCTGATTCGTGCTTTACGGCTGTGTGCGTATGTAGTTTGGATGGCCTCTTCGGCTGCCTGTAGCTTTCCGGGTGCCACGGGACCTGCGTCCTCTGGGTGAGTGTTCCTCGGTTACTTTGCATTCGGGCTCTTGTTGCTGGGGTGTTTGCCTGTCAGCTTTCGTGGTTTCCCCCTTTTGCCCCATTGTGGTCGGTCCTGGCGGTCAGTGGCGTAGGCAATGGTTTTACCTTCTGTATTGTTTTCATTTGCAGGTTGGACCTCCCGGCTGGTCCGTCCGGCCTTTCATCCTGCTGGGGGCGTTTCGCGACTGTCTTTGACTTGGCGCCTTTGTCTCCAACGGGCACTCTCGGTTCCCTCGGGTGGTGCTCCTCTCGGTGGCACCGTTTGTTTTTTGGGTTCTCACAGGTCATGGGTTCAGGTCCCGCAAACGCAGTCCAGGCGACATAAGTTGGCAATTTTTCTAACTTGATTATTTTCCTGCTGGGTCTGGTGGCTCGGTGGACTGCTGCGTCCATTGCGGGGGCCTGGGTTCGTCCTCTTGGTCTCAAGTTCACTTCCCGGCGGGTCCACTCAGTTTTTCATCCTTCTGTGGTCGACAAGGTGTGGCCCATTGAGTTCGGTGTCAATAAGCGTCTGCTATTCAGCGCCTATGGTCCTCTGGTTGTACGTGCGCTTTACGGAGACTGGTGTTTGGGTCGAGACCCTGTGTGGGTTTTGTGTCTCAATGGACGTTGGCCTGCTGTTGCTGTCACAATGTCTTGTGCGCTGGTCCTTTTTCGCGCTTCGGCTTTCCCTGGTCTTGCATTGTCTCCTGTACAGTATCGCGGTGGCCTCATGGTTTAGCTCCTTGACTCTTGCTCTCAGGGTTCCGGGTTCATTTTCCCGTTGATCGTCCTTCTGTGTTCCCTGAGCTTTGGCTCTTTGGTTAGTCTGGTGCCTGTGGTTGTACGTGGTCACACGGGTCCAGGGTTCGAGTCCCGCGAATGCGGTCGATGTGTCGTAGTTGGCTGATTTTCTTGCTCTTCTTTTAAAAGTTGGGGAGTGGTTGCCTTTGATTTGTCCTGCTCCTGGGGTTTCCCGGTTTCCGTGGCTTGCTTCTCTTTGCTGTTGAGCATGTTCTTTCCTGGTGGTTGGGGGTGCTGGCTGGATGCTTGCTCTTCCCCCTCCGGTTCTGTGTTGCTCCGCTGTCATCCTTCCTGCGCACAGGCAGTTTGTTGCCTTCTACTCTGCCCCGTTTGGTTGTGGGTGTCCCGGGTGGTGGCCCCGCCTTGCGGGCTCACTTTCTCGTTCCCCCTCCTTCTGGCCCTCGCGGCCCTGCCCTGCGCTCCCTCCTCCCCCGCCGCCTTGTGCTTGATGCCCTGCTCTAGCGGGCTCTGGGGTTTGGGTTCTGGCGTTTGGCTCCACCTCTCTGTGGGGGCGGCTGTGGGCTTCTCTGTACCGGGGTGCGTGTGGGTCCATCGGCCCCCTCTGTTGTGACTCCTTGCCCCTTCGCGGGCGTCAGTGTCCGCTCTGTTGGGGTCGCTCTGGCCTTCGGTCGTCTGGTCCGGTTCGGGTCTTTGCCTCTTCCCCTGTGGTTCAGGTGTTCCCTCCCTGGTCTTTCAATGTCAGTAGGTGCTCAGTCTCTGGAGTGGGCACTGGTCTTTCTTTCCGTAGGGTTGGAATGTGTTTTATTGTCCCGCGGGGGTCTGTCCCTGTCTGTGGCTGGCCGTCCTCCGGGGTTTTCTTGGGGCTGTGGGGCTTTCGGCATTGCCTCCCTGTCTGCCCCTGGCCTGTTCCGCTTTCTGCGGTTGTGCTGGGTCAGGTCTGGTTGGTGCCCGGTTGGGGTACTGCCTGGGGCTTCCGGGTGCTGTGGCCTATGGGGTCCTTCTTGGACTCACCCTGTCTTGTTCAGGTCTGCGGCTTCGCCGCTCCTTCCTCTTCCTGCTCCTTGTCTCGGCGGGTGGCTCTTGCTCCCCTTTTCGCCTTGCTTCTCCTTGCCCCCTGGGGGTTGGGTTTTTTTTCCATGGTCCTTCTGTCGGTCCTGGTGTGTCGGGCCTGGGGTTCGGCGCCCGCCTCTGGTGGGGTGGGCGTTCTCTCCCTTTTCGGCTGGGTCGCTTTTTGCGGTCTTGCGGGTCCTTCTCTGTTCAGGTTGATTTCTCCCCTGGTTTTTCCTATTGGGGTTGTCTGGCTTTTCTCCGCCTGGTGCGATTCTGTGGCGTTTGGCATGGTCCCGGCGCATGGGTTTTCACGCACTTTCGTGTGGCGTTCCATGCAGTCTTGTTGCCTGCCTGTTTTTTTCTCCTTCCAGTTGGCTCTGGTCCTTCCTTGGTTCGGTTTTGGCCCGGGCCCTTCCCGCTTCTGCCCTGGTGGGCTGGGTGGTTCGGGTTCTGGCTCTGGCCTTCTGCATCTCCTGCATGGGTGTCCGGGGGTGCTGGTGCCTCCGGTTCTCTGCTCCCTGGCGGTACCGTGCGCTTCCAGTATGCCTTGTTTCCTCGTCTTTTGTCCCTGGGCATGGGGTTCCGGGGCCTGTTGGCTCTGCTGGCTCTCGGGGGGTTTTGACGTGGCTCGGGTTTGGTTTTCACCCTGCCCTTCTGTCCTTCACGCTTTTGGTGGGTGCTCGCTTCGGCGGTTCGCTTGGTCCCTGTGAGGGGCGGGCTCGGTCCGTGGCGCTGCCTTTTTCCCTGCCTTCTGTGCGTAGGTGATCTTTAGGGTTCTCCGCTTTCTGCGGTGGCCTGGTTAAGTTCCCTGGGTGGCCGGGTCTCTTCGGTTTCGTTTCCGTCACCTTCCTGGGTTGCTTGTTCCTGCCTGGGGTCTCTCCTTGGCGCGGTCCCTTCCGGGGGGTCCTTTGTGTGTCTGGGTTTTTTTCCCTTTCTGTTTCTCTTCAGCGCCCCTTTTCCTTGCTACCTGGGGCTTTAGCTCTTTGGTTTGTCTTGTGCCTGTGGTGGTACTGGTTCTCACGGGTCGAGGGTTCGAGTCTCGCACGCGCTGTCACAGTGTCGTTAGTTGGCTGTCTGTCACGCTCTTCTTTTAATGCGGCTCTTGCCGGTTTGCTTGCGACTGGTTCCGCTGCCTCTGGTGGTTTCGGCTCTCTCGCGGGTGGTGTTCTCCCTTGCGGGGTTGCTGTGTTTGTCGCACTGCGTCTCCCTTTCGGCTGTGCCTTTTCTGAGGGGTCGCTATGGCGGGGTTGCCCTCTGTTCCTTCGGTTTCCTTCTTTTTTTGAGGGGGTTTGTTGCCCTCTTTTCGGGATCTCCGTTGGCCGGTCCTGGTGTGTTGGTCCAGCGTTCTTTTTGGGCCCTGTTTTCTGTGGCTTCTGGCTCCGTGCGGTCTGGTCTGGAACTTTTCTCTGTCCCCCTTTGGCCTTTGCTGCGGCTGCTTCCTGCCGGCGCCTCGTGTCTCTGGGGGCCGGGTTTTCGTTTTTCCCGGTGTCGTGGGTCCCGGGCTGGTTTTTCCGGCTCGTGGTTGCCTTCCCCTGGGTGGTCCTTCCACTCGTTCTGGCCTGTTGGGTTTTGCCCTCTGGTCTGTTGGTGTCTTACCGGTAATCTTCATTACTCCGAGTGTAGTCTTCCTCGCCACATGACTTCCCATCCCTCCCTCCCTGTCTGGCTATCGGCTTCATGTTTTGCTTGGTAGTTTCAGGCTGTTGGGTTGGGCCGGCCCGCCTCTTATAGGGGTCATGGGTGACTGGGTCGGCCATATTGGGAAGGGATGGGAGGCATGGGATGCTGACTTTGTTTTTTGCTTTGCTTTGGAGGGTTCTGTTGTGGAGCTGACGCTCACGTTGTAAGTCATGTGGCGAGGAAGATTACACTCGGAGTAATGAAGATTACCGGTAAGTAATCGGGGCATTAACTCTCTGCAGGCCAACCGCCATAATGGAATCCCATGATGGAGCCTCCATGCTAGTGTCACATCGACAGAATACCAATACAGAAGAAAGAGAAGGGAAGGAGAGGGGAGGGGAAGGAAGGGAAGGGAAGTAAAGCTGATGGCTCAGTCCTGCCTGACATAATACTGTTAATGAGAAACAACGCTTAGAGAATGGATAGACAGTGAGGATGTACAAGTAAACACTATTGCTGTCTAAATATTTCCAGTACTCTTCTGATTGAAATGGGAATGATGGTCTGGCATATCCATTTTCCCTCCAAGAGAATTCACATGGCCAGTTCTATTCATTTACCATAGTGATAAGGACGTTTTTCCACTCTGCAGAAATAAACCAAGTTTATTTCAGTAAAAGTTAACATCCTTAAGGCTATACATATTAGGGACTTTGCTTGAAAGATGAGATTTTTTGGATAATAGTCTAAAGCTAGTGAGGAAGGACATTGGTGCTAAATTACCCTGTTTGAAGGGGAAACACTGCTGCTCCAGGACAAGTCATGGAGGCTGTCACTAGTTACATCTACCACAACCAAGGGGGAGCACAACAACACCTATGCCCACATATGCAACCACACACACACAAACTGTTCAAAATTATAGATATTTGCATTCTGATAAAGTATATGCACAAGAAACTCTTCACATAGTAACAAATCATATGGTGGATTGTCAGCGATGTTGTGGTTATGCATATAAACTGCGGTTGTGGCTCGAGATAGATACCCTACTACCCCCCCTTCAAATGGCTCCCGTGCCCATGATGGGATTCGCTTTGGTCCACCATACCCTGGCATCATAATAGACTTAAAACACATAATGGTATGGTAGCTTCTACTGTTAGAATAAAATTGTCTTAGCTGTGCTGCTTCTGTTTTTGTACGTCTTAAGTTAGCATTCGCAGCACCATTTTATGTTTGGCTGGCATTTTGAGCCATTATCGAAACTAATTTCTCTTTGTCTTTGCTGAAAGCAGCTGTGGTAGTTTTCATTTCACCAAGGTTGGGCCTTGCTGTACTGATGAATACACTGTTCTTATTAGCGCATACCTTTCCCACTAGATAGAAGACTGCTCCCACTAGTCCTGCGATGGGCACAGGCAGAACGATCTTGCCTTAGAGATAGTGTGTGCCCGGTCTCAGGACCAAAACTTTTCCTTCTGTACCTCCTTTGTGTAGCTGCTTCCATCTGGAAATTTCCATTCTGGACGTGCCTTCTTTGGTTCTGAATCGTACATAATGTATCTCCATGTTTGCTAATGTCAGTCCCTCTGCAGCAATCCTTAGAGACTGGGCAGACTGGGCTCCGCTCGAGTGTACCTGAATAAATACTTGGTTTGAATTCTCTACTGTCTGACTGACTCTTCATTTGTATTGAACGCTGAGAAGGGATCTCAAGTGACCCGGGTGGCCCTAATCGGGTCACTTGCTTCAGCTGGCGCCCAAACAGGGACTCCTTCGGGTGACCCATCCCCGCCCACGGACGGGTGACGAGGTCGGGCCATCGTCGGGTCGGACGGGTGGACCAGGGATTCCTGCACGAGAGAGTTCCTGAACTTGTAGCTGCCCAGTGTGTCTGACCGGTCTGTGGAAATATGGATTTTCCTGGTCAGTTATGTCCCCTATCTTGGACCCCAACGGTTCTATGTGCATGTTACAAGTACATGTATGTTCCCTCCAGTTCCAGTTATGAAGACGCAAACACATGTGCGTCCACCGTTAACATGTCCTCTTTCAGATCCGCCATGAATGGGCCGGATATTCCATTCCTAAGTACAAAAGGCCACCGCCTTTATATGGTTCACTTATGCTATTTTTCAGTCCAGGCAAGTAGGCCCTGATTCTGTCATCAAGCTTTTCCTTCTTTCTGCCTCTGAAGCTCCAGTCTGAGTCTGCATCTGTGACCATGAACTTTGTCTCATTCCCTGCGCGGCTCACGATGCCTGACATCAGCTTGCTGCCTGCCAAGAACTGTATTTCACCTTCGAAATTATCTGCTCCGATCCCTGCCCAATGCATTCCTGTCTAGTAGTTTAAGTAAACATTCTGCCAGCTACCGAGCAAAGGCCCGGCTTCTCTGTCTTCATGCAAGTAATTCATAGCCCTGTTACTATGGAAGATTCCTGCCCTCGCATCTAGTGTAGACACTTAGACGCTTGTACACGCACTAACAGTCAGTATAGTCAGTATAGAATAAGATTCTACTCTAAGAGACCTCTCTTTTGGATAAACATAGTTCTTTAAACATAGGATGTTAGATATGATTTGGGATTAGGTTGACTTGACCCTCCAGACTTCTGTCGCCACATGTAGAGCTAAATGTCAAGTCCCCTTCACCCCCTAGTTGCACGTCAATCACACGTCATGCTGCTGTGCGCGCATCTCTGCCAAGTATTTCTGCTGACATTGCGAAATTATTTCATAGGTCCACCCATATGTGACATCACAACCAATGACGTTTCCTTGTTACACCCAATTACGCCTCCTTCAGCTACGCATGTAAAATGTTATCTTTGCTATCAATTGTTACGCCTCTTGCATTGGCTTCACTGTAATGCCTATTGTATAAAAGTGAATAATTATCAATAATGTATGTACTTCACTTCCTGAACCTTCGTGGTGATGGAACCTGGAGCAACCGATTATAATCGACCATTGGAATAAAGCCCATTCCGAACCTCTAATACCACGGATTCTGCCTCTTATTTACTGAGCTAATTTATTATGTTTCTGTATCAAATTAAGTCCCGGTAATTACATTATTTACCACATGAATGGCGCCCGAACAGGGACACTTTCTCATCTCACGCGCCGGTGGTGCGTTGCAGGCCCGGTCTCCTGCCACAGCTGGACGGACAACAACGCGTACCAGCAGGATTTCCTGTATCTCCCTCCGGTCAAGCGGGGGCGACTGAGGCTGCGATCAACACCCAGACGAGGCGGTGAGAAGTGCGAAGTATCCCGACCAGAGCCTAGCTGAGAGAGCAAGATCCGAGGTATACAGAGGCCCACCAGTTTCCGAAGTCCCGAGTCGAGTCCAGTTTCCGAAGTGTTCGAGTCGAGTCCAGTCCGGTTCAAGTTCAGTTCAGTTCCGTTCCGAGGCCTTCCGTTCCGAGCTACCCGGTGAGTACCATTACTGGGGAGGCGTTCTGGCGTGCACATAAGTTGTGCCGGTCCAGACGGGTTTGGGTACACAAATCCGGTCTGCACTGTTTTAGCAGTGTATCTGTACTGTTTAGCAGTACATCTAGTATATCTAGTATATAAATTCAGAATAATTCAGTTAATGCCGAGTATTATGTTCAGTAATTAAGTTTCCTTAGATCGTATCATCATTGTTGCTCAGGAATGTTAAATGTTAAATGTTTTTAGTACGTTCTGCATATTGTGGTATGAATGACTGTTCATTATTGTGATTACTGTATTAAGTTTGTTCAAGATCAAGTATCAGATCAGTTCTCAATATGCCGCTCTTTTCGAAATTAAGACAGATCACAACTAGAAAAGGGGTACTCGAAGAAGCTGTTCCTATTCCTCCTAGGGACACTCCAGGGTACTTCATGTATCATAAACACGGCTTAGACGCTATATTATTTCTTGATTTATGGGTAGACTACACTAAGGAATTACCAGAAAGTCAGAGGTGGCCCGCAGCTGGGACCTGGGATGCAGAGTGCATCGCGAAACTAGAGGAAGAATTATGGAAAAAGAAAGCTAGACAATCACAGAAAGACGCCATTGAATTATGGCGTAAAGAATCGTATAGACGTACAGAAAAAGCACGTAGACAGGAAGAGAAGAGTAAAGAGAATTCAAATGAAGTCCGAGAAAATCTATTCATTGAAGAAGGTGCACGAGTGAAATCAGAACAAGTAGACAGACAAAGACATGCCCTTATGAAGGGTATGTATCCCCTTCTGGCCGAGGGATTACCTAAGGCTACTGCGGGGATACCAAAAGACTTGCCACCCCCATTATTTCCAATAAAAGTACATCCTAAGGGGCATCCTAGAACCGCAGAAGATGTTTTTCTTTCCTCATATTTAGATGACGCAGCTCCCGAGTACGCTAATTCCGCCCCACATAGACCACCTGCCAGAGAGGTTCAACACCGAGATCCAGTATCTGTATCTCTACAGCAACAAATTCCGACACAAGTTCCGGCAAGCACATCTGGTTCTACATCTGTTCCTACAGCTACTTCTATAGCTGTGTCTACACCTATAGTTGCTGTATCGCGTTCAACGAATCCTTTCACGCCCGATACCCCAGATGGGGCTACGGGAGGTGCTACCAATATTTTTTCTACGCCACCCAGAATAAATAAACTTACTTTTCAAGAATCTGCACATTCACGTACCCCCAAACTCATAAATGCCCGCACACTTAAGGAACTTCTTATAGATTGTAGATATGACCCTGTGCCCGGCAAAGAGGACGAAATGATCCTGGCATCATTACGTATCAGACGAGCCGCGGTGTATTTAGGGAAGTTACCAGGAATGACTATGCATCTAGATAATATATATCATTTTGTCCAAACAGGGCGAGATTCTGAATGTATTAACAGAGCTATGGAATACCAGAAAGTGGAGATACAGGGGGAACTGTTACGTTTCCTTATAAATTGTGTGATCAGAAATCAAGACCGACCGGGGGTAGACCCGGAAGCAATGCAAATTCTTACCAGATGGAGCCAGAATATATCAGAAGAGAGACATGATAAGCAAAACTGTATAATAGCCATGTGCAGAAAGATCCGTAAAGAAATAGAACGTCTACACGAAGAAAGATTAGCGGTAGACCAGTTTGAACAAAATGAGGAGGAGGAAGGATCAGGACTGCCCACAGGACAGAAAGAAACCATAGCCTATGTAGGTAGAGGAAGATCTTGTAATAGTACTAGATGTCTTACTGACCCGATACGTCCGATATGTCTAGAAAATAACAGGAATTTTCAAACACCTATAATAAATATAAGGTCCCCCGAGCATTCGTTCCAAACCACTGACAAATTACTGCGAGAACGAAGGGGTTATCATTTTCTCGATTCTATGGATGAACAAGAATTAGCCAGGTCAGCCGTTCATTGGGTTGACAGTCCCGGAAAGTATGATGATGATACAGTAGCACACACATTTTTGAATCTCACCCCAGATGAACAGCGTTTAGCTGGGATTTATATGATTCAACAACTTCTTATACTATATAAAAGCCAACATTCAGATCCTGGTCCCTTACCTGACATATTGACTGAATTACTCACGAATAGATGGAGAGGTTCAGGTACTAAGCTAATTAAAGAAATACTAGAATCAAGAAAGCAGTACATTCTTTTTATATGCCCAGAACATGTCTCACTGCCCATTAAGGAAAGAACCACGTATTACATGGACAGACAGAATCCCTTACGAGAAGTACACCCAATAAAAGGCGAGGACAATGAGTTTAAACGTGTATATGTATATACGCCCATATCGAAAATAGAATTGTTAGAAATGAAGAAAGTGGTACCCAGTCATGACAAAGACCCAGCGGGTTTCCACCGAGAAATTAAAGACATGTTACTCATGGGAGAGTATACCTATCCCGACATTATGACAATATTAAAGGTATTAATGCCTGCTGGCATTTATGAAAAACTCAAGGAAAAAGAGTGGGAGGTGGGAGACCAAAAGATAGATTGGACAGCATTAGAAAATGAAGAAAAGGCCCGAGGTCCAGGTTCGGGGCTTGGGGACAAAACTAAAGCACTACCAGGTTTACTAGTACAGGTACTGCCACGCTTATTAACCACGAAAAAGGAAGACTGGGGTGCAATTTCAGCCTGTAAACAAAAGCAAGATGAAGACACTAGTGATTTCTATGCACGATTTGAAAAATGTTTTGGTATAAATAGTGGCATAAAAGCAAGTAGCGAATCATACCCACATCTGTTTGTGACAAAATTAGTTGAAAATTCCTTGCCCCAAGTGAAGAATAGAGTATTAAAATTCGAGAGTACCTGGCAAGGTAACACCCCATCACAAATGTTACAAATGTTACAGTATCATCACAATAGAATTAGAGAGGAACAAGATCATGAACAAAGACGCATGAAAGACACGAAAATGAAAATGCTAGTCTCCCAGACAGTTCCAGCTGAAGGACATAAAAAGGGTACGACACATTCCGGTGATTCAGCAGGACCTGTAAAAGGGACATGCAACTATTGTAAACAGCCAGGACATTACATACACGATTGCCCAGTTCTGAAGAGTAATATCGCCACAGGTATTACAAAAGAAAGACCACGGCCACTTAGACAGGATCAGAATGAACAAGGAGCACCGCAGCATGCACAGGCCATGCCAGCTCCACAACAATCTATACAGTTTGTGCCAGCCGCACCAGCGTTGCCTGCTGCTGCCACACAAACCACGACACGACAGCTGTACCAGACCGCACAGTATGACTACCCTGATTATCAACGATACGCATGAACCAGCCTAGAGAGGGAAGTTGACTTACCCCTTATCGAGGTCCCTGTAGACCAAGAAGGACCTTATGTACATAGTGAATTATTAGGTCAAGACAGAAAATTTTTACTCGATACAGGGGCAAGTCGAACAACCATAAAACGTAGTGAAGTTCCAGGGGCACCCCTCTCAGGCTCACAGAATATTTCCCTTGGTTTTTCAGGAAAACCTATTGTTAATGAAGTATCACAGCCTCTTCCACTTACGATAGGACCCTTGACCAGAACTACAGATTTATTGCTTACTAAATCATGTCCAGAAAACTTGTTAGGTATAAAAACACTGAAAGCTCTAGGAGCTATAATATGTTGTTCTCCGGAAGGAGTAAGATTGTTTTTACGTGATTTCAAAGGTCACTATGTGTCTCGAGACATGGATCCCCGACTGCAGACTTTACCTACACATCTATGGGCACAAGGCCCTACTGATGTTGGTTGCATGAATATTACACCATATCGAGTTACACTGAAGGCAGGAGTGGTACTACCACGAATGCGACAATACAAGTTACCACCAGATGCTGTAGTGGCTTTACTACAAATCATTGACGAGCTCATTGCCCAAGGAGTGGTTGTAGAAACAGACTCCAATGTATGTAATTCACCGATAATTCCGATTCTTAAACGAACAGATCCGAAGGCCCCGCCAGTATATCGATTGGTTATTGATTTGCGCGAATTGAACAAATGCATTGTGCCACAATTCCCTGTGGTCCCAGATATCTCGTCATTACTGACAGCTATTGATTCCGAAGCAACATTCTTTACTGTAATTGATCTCAAAAATGCCTTTTTCAGCGTCCCAATAGATCCGGAAAGCCAATATTTGTTCGGATTTAGTTTAAATGGACGTAGCTTCAAATTCTCACGCGCACCTCAAGGATTTACAGAAAGCCCCAGCATCTATAGCCAAGCACTGAAACGAGAACTCGACAGTATCCACATGCCAGTTAACACTGCCTTGCTTCAATATGTCGATGATCTGCTGATCACCGCTAGAAGCGAACCCGAATGTGAGAAAGCATCACTGATAGTTTTACAATTTCTAGCCAAAAAGGGGCACAAGGTGTCCCCTTCTAAGCTGCAATTCTGTGTCCAGCGAGTTATTTACCTTGGTCACTCGCTGTCCAAGGAGGGAAGGCAGCTTACACCCGACCGCATTCAGTTAATAGCTAACATGCCAATACCCAAGACACAAAAGGAGGTGCGGGCTTTCATAGGCCTCACTTCATATTGTAGACAGTGGATCCCTCAGTATGCATTTCTAGCAAAACCACTCATTCAGTTGACAACACAGGAGGCAGCCACATCGACTGTTCTCCCTTGGACTCAGGAACATACACAAGCTTTTGAAAGCTTAAAGACAGCCTTATGTCAAGCACCGGTTTTAGCAACACCATGTTACAGAAAACATTTTACACTCTTTGTTACAGAACGAGAAGGTACTGCCTTGTCAGTACTCACACAGGAACAAGCAGGATCACACAAACCGTGTGCTTATTTTTCTAGTACATTAGATCCCGTAGCTCAGGCTCTGCCTGCGTGCCTGAAATCAGTGGCAGCGACAGCTTTAGCAATCAGACAAAGCGATGCTATAGTGTTAGGACATCCATTGACAGTTCAAGTACCACATGCAGTAGAGGTTCTTGTGAATCGAACGCAAACACAACACTTGACTATAGCACGACTTACAGGGTATGAACTAACATTGTTTCAGCCACATATAGAAATCAGACGTTGTAACACATTGAATCCTGCCACACTTTTACCTGTAATCGGAACAGACCCACTAGCCCATGACTGTATTGATGTTATTACAATCACGACGAAACCCAGACAAGACTTGACAGATGTCCCATTGTCAGACCCAGACCTGACGTTGTATGTAGATGGCTCATGTATGAGAACAAGTACAGGAGAGTTAGTAGCCGCTTACGCAGTCACAACAGACACTGAAATTATTGAAACAAATTGCATAAATACCTTGTCCGCTCAAGCAGCAGAGCTCGTCGCTCTGACACAAGCCTGTATTCAAGCCACAAATAAAAAAGTCAACATATACACTGATTCACGTTATGCATTCGGAGTTGTACATGACTTCGGCGTGCTGTGGCGAGAGAGAGGTTATTTAACTTCTCACGGTGCCCACATTCAGCACGGACCCCTCATTCATGCCTTATTAGATGCAATACATTTACCCATTGCAATATCGATTATGAAATGCAAAGCACATACGAAAGTTACTGATATCATTTCTCAAGGCAATGATTTAGCTGACAGAACAGCTAAACAGACTGCTCAAACTCAAACATCCGACATGACAAAGACAATAGTCCCGACGCCAACACATTGTATGACGGTTAAAGATCCTACTCTTGACGTAATTGATATACAGACACATGCTACACCAGACGAAATAAAGAAATGGATTGAATTAGGAGGGATCCAAACGGATCAAGGATGGTTGATGAAGGAAAAGTCTGTGTGGTTCCTTCCTGATTCAATGGTCCAGGTTATAATTAACACTGTACATAGTCCAGCACATCTAGGAGAAAAAGCTATGCTAGATAGCATTCAATACATTTGGTTCAATAAACATTTACGAGCAGCAGCCAAACAAAAAGTTCGTACCTGTATGATCTGTTGTCAGTTCAACCCAGGAAAAAGCGTTCCCGTAGAACAGGGTGGATTTCAGCCTCCTGATCACCCTTTTGAAGTCCTCCAGATGGATTATATCCAGATGGAACGATGTCGAGGATTCAAATATGTTCTCGTAGTTGTTTGTGCTCTTTCCCGTTGGACGGAGGCATACCCGGTTTCAGATTACACGGCCCCGACTACTGCCAAACAGTTAGTTCGAGAATTCTTCCCACGATACGGTTTACCACGTGTTGTTCACTCAGATAACGGCCAGCCGTTCTCATCCGAATTAATGAAACACGTTTCACTTTTGTTAGGCTATCAGTGGAAATTCCACTGTGTCCGACACCCCGAAGCAGCAGGTCTCGTAGAAAGACATAATCAGACCCTGAAAATTAGATTGTCTAAAATATGCAGAGAGAAAGGTGTCGACTGGGTAGTAGCGTTACCAGTTGCACTCTTTTACACAAGAATGGTAGCACACTCTCGAACAGGGCTATCCCCGTATGAAGTGATCTTCGGCAGACCACCAAATATGTGGGGGACACCTATACCACGCAAAATAACTGATATTGACTGTAATATGCTGACAGATTATTTGGCCTCCTTGATGTCTGCACTACAATCTTGTCGTTCACAGGTAGCTGCAGCTTTTCCTGACAACACTGAGGTGAAACCCCATGACGTAATTCCGGGGGATCTCGTTTTAGTGAGGAACTTTGATCGAAAGACTCAGCTGGATCCTAGGTGGAAGTCACCAAAATTGGTCTTGCTCACCACAAGGACAGCCGTGAAGATCGAGGGCAGGAAAGGCTGGATTCATTCAAGTCATATCAAGAAATTCCATGGACTACCAGCGGATGTGAATACCACACCTCGTGTGTCTTCACCCATTGACTCAAAACTTCCTTTTGTTGAAAAGAGTAATTCCGAACTTTATAAACTAAAACTCAGGTCCAATCAGTCAAGCAATTTGATTGTTTAAGTCCTCTCCGAGGTGAAGCGGTTGAATTGTCTCTGACATGTATCCCTTGGACCTGAATAGAGAATGCACCCGAAAAATGCTGAAACGACAGGCGTACTGTAAATCACTGCGTAGTCATTGTACAGTGACGTTATTAATTTTGTTGTCCTTAAGTCTTTTAATAATTACTGCAAGTATATTGTTGCATATATATTATCCTATTTTTAGACACGTTTATAATGTTACTGCTGAACATTCTTTTAGTGAATTACCTCCGCTTGAGTTGTCTTATAGATTTGCGCTGCGCAATAACACGTTTATTAGTATGTTACATCATTCCCATCAGGTTAGCAATGCTACAAATTGTTGGATATGTAGCCGACTCCCTCCCTATCAGAATTATAAAGGAATTCTACCTCTCTTTCCATATCCGTTCACACACAACGGCTCCTGTGGAGCATGGTTTAGCTTAATTAATTCCTTAGATTCAAATTCTGCAGTTTATCAAGACAACTGGGTATGGGGAAATCTGAACTTAGTTTTACTTAAAGTCTGCTACCCCAACAAGGAGGGACTTCCCAAAAGAACAGGAACTGATCTAGAAAATGAAGTATATGGATTAGGTAATTTCACGCTTAATCTTATGATCCTAAATGTCGAATCCGAAGCTACTCCAATTTTGCCCGCTATGTCAATATTTCCAGTAAAAGGTGAATTATGTGTAAGAAAGAATGGTTCCATACATATGGGCCATAGTAGATGCACCACTGTAGTAGAATTTAGTGATCAAGGCAAGTCTACATTTAGAGCTTCCCGCCATTCCTATTTCATATGTGGTCAGACGGCCTATGTACGTTTGCCTCTAGATTGGGATGGTACCTGCTACATTGGATTTCTTTTGCCACCTGTTTTCCTAGCTCCTCCTGATTATCACAGAAATACTCATTTAGTATATAATAGAGTAAGGAGAGATCTCCCAATAGTCGATTACACTGAAACAGCATGGGAAAAATACACAGATTTCAATAAAGGTCTCTTTCCCTATATAGGTACAGTTACTAATAGTAAGCTGATACGTAGATTAACCAGAACCCTTGAAGCAGTAGTGAACGAAACTATTTCCGCCTTAGGCAACTTAACAGAAGAGCAGTCTGCTATGCGGATTGTTGTGCTTCAAAATCGTCTTGTCCTTGACGTCATCCTGGCCGATAGGGGCGGAGCTTGTAGGGTCATCGGATCAAGCTGCTGCGTATTCATACCAGAAAATTCGCCATCTGTATATAAAGCTATAACCCGCCTTCATAAGATTGTGAGCCAGATACACCAGAATCCAGGCACTTGGACTTGGTCCGGGTGGTTTTGGAGCGTGTTATCAGCCTGGGGATGGAGAGTTCTATCCTTCCTAGGTATCGGCCTTCTCATACTATTCAGTTGCTGCTTATGCCTGCAATGTGGACCAGCGATTTGTGGTCTGTGTGCCACATCGTGTATTCCACATCAAGATTTTCGTTCAAGATCCCGGAAGAAGAAAGAAGAACAAATGATGCTATATGAACAGATCAATGGATTAATGAAGATTGATATCTCTTGACGGGCAAGTAGGGGACAAGGAGGGAATGTGGAAATATGGATTTTCCTGGTCAGTTATGTCCCCTATCTTGGACCCCAACGGTTCTATGTGCATGTTACAAGTACATGTATGTTCCCTCCAGTTCCAGTTATGAAGACGCAAACACATGTGCGTCCACCGTTAACATGTCCTCTTTCAGATCCGCCATGAATGGGCCGGATATTCCATTCCTAAGTACAAAAGGCCACCGCCTTTATATGGTTCACTTATGCTATTTTTCAGTCCAGGCAAGTAGGCCCTGATTCTGTCATCAAGCTTTTCCTTCTTTCTGCCTCTGAAGCTCCAGTCTGAGTCTGCATCTGTGACCATGAACTTTGTCTCATTCCCTGCGCGGCTCACGATGCCTGACATCAGCTTGCTGCCTGCCAAGAACTGTATTTCACCTTCGAAATTATCTGCTCCGATCCCTGCCCAATGCATTCCTGTCTAGTAGTTTAAGTAAACATTCTGCCAGCTACCGAGCAAAGGCCCGGCTTCTCTGTCTTCATGCAAGTAATTCATAGCCCTGTTACTATGGAAGATTCCTGCCCTCGCATCTAGTGTAGACACTTAGACGCTTGTACACGCACTAACAGTCAGTATAGTCAGTATAGAATAAGATTCTACTCTAAGAGACCTCTCTTTTGGATAAACATAGTTCTTTAAACATAGGATGTTAGATATGATTTGGGATTAGGTTGACTTGACCCTCCAGACTTCTGTCGCCACATGTAGAGCTAAATGTCAAGTCCCCTTCACCCCCTAGTTGCACGTCAATCACACGTCATGCTGCTGTGCGCGCATCTCTGCCAAGTATTTCTGCTGACATTGCGAAATTATTTCATAGGTCCACCCATATGTGACATCACAACCAATGACGTTTCCTTGTTACACCCAATTACGCCTCCTTCAGCTACGCATGTAAAATGTTATCTTTGCTATCAATTGTTACGCCTCTTGCATTGGCTTCACTGTAATGCCTATTGTATAAAAGTGAATAATTATCAATAATGTATGTACTTCACTTCCTGAACCTTCGTGGTGATGGAACCTGGAGCAACCGATTATAATCGACCATTGGAATAAAGCCCATTCCGAACCTCTAATACCACGGATTCTGCCTCTTATTTACTGAGCTAATTTATTATGTTTCTGTATCAAATTAAGTCCCGGTAATTAAATTATTTACCACAGGTCGGTGCCTCGCCCAGCGGTCTTCCCGACTGGGGTCCTGAATGGAGGAACCCTTGGATCTGACCGAAGAGTCGGCAGTGGAGAATAAATTTGTTTGACCTGTGTGCACTAGGTGAGTTTGTTTTGGTTCTTTGTGGATATGGTACCATTTTGGTTTGTATTTGTTATGGTCTGAGGACTGATTTTGGTACAAAGTGTTTGTAAACACTTTGCCAGGCAGCATAACGAATTTGGCTTACTTTTGAAAATGCCTGGGTTCAGCAGATTTTTGGTTTCTTGTTGTTGTTGCTCTACAGATGCTCGATTGGAAGAAAGTCAGCCAGCATCTCCCAAAGGCACTCCGAACTTCGATATGTCTGTGAAGCATGGCCATAGCCCTATTATGTTTAGTAGGCTATTGCACAAATATACGAGGGACAATGCCGAGTTGCATTGGCAGTTGTTGGGCACTTTTGATGAATAAAAAATAGTTTTTTTTTTCAGGAGAAGTTGTTTGCAAGAAGGAGTAGACAGTCTATGTTTGATTCTGTTTAAACGTGGCTAAAGGAGGCTAAACAGAGGCAAATGAAAGCAGAGAAAAAGGCCCGAAAGGGGAGAATGCAAACGTTGACTCAGAAAGCTGTAGCAAATGATAGAGAGAAATTGAATGTGAAGATAGGTGGTTCCGATTGAATATTGATAAATCTTGTGTGGCCGAAGAAGAAAATGATGCATTTGTGGAACAATTGTTAGATACTTGGACCCACCCCCATATGCCCCGCAGAGGATATATCCCGCTCTTTCCTCACAGGCTCAGCTACCCGATTCTTCTGTCTCTGCTTCTGTTAAAGTTGATCGGACTGCCTTGGCCACAGCACCTCCTGTCCTCTCTTTGCCCTCGCCGACTGTGGCAACTATGACTGTTAGTACCCCTCCAACATCTATTCCTTCAGTGTCTTTTTCTTCAGCTCTTACACCTGCGACGCAGCCGCAAGCGACATTAGTGCCTGCTACTTCTGTTACTACCCCCACTGTGTTCTTCCATCCCTCAACATTACTGAGTAGTGGGACACCAGTTCATGGATTTGAGGATAGAGACTGGACGAAATTTAAGGCACGTATGGGGAGGTCGTTAGTCCGATCTGATATGGGAGATGAGGAGAAAAAGGTGGTGGCTAATCAGGCTGCGCAGTGGGCCCGTAACGCCGCTTACAGCATGGAGAACGTGTGGAGTGTGACGAAAGATTATGAGCCCTTTGTACAACAGCATGCCCTTAAACATATGTCTGCTACTTTGATCGGTCTTTGGAAGCAGTGTTTTAGTGACACAGCACTGCAGAATATATATGATATTAGGGATCATGTATATGTTACTGATATGGCGCCTGCTCACGTCTTTGGTAAGGTTGCGATGTTGGTTGCTTATCGGGGTAGACTGCTTGAGAAGAGTCCCACCCCGGTATTCCAGTTTCCAATGTGGGAGATTCATCCAAAATATCATCCCGGAATCCCAGAGCATGACCATGTTACTAGACCAAGGGTAGCGGCCTGTTTTCCAAGAACACTGGGTTTATACTCCATGGAAACGGAGTGAGGTTTTGTCCCTTAAGACTCCGTTACCTGACCCTACGAAAAATCCTACTGCATATAATAAAGAATTGACTGTGGCAGTCTCTTCCACAGTGATGAAACTTGCTAATATTGAAATGTTCTTTGGTTTGCTAGTCCCAGTGGTTATTTGTATACAAGTGCACATACAGGATCATGTTGCAGAATTGGGTGGTACATGAGACCAAATTAAGCTATGGGATCAGGAACGGAAGCCAGGTGATAAGCCTAGAGCGGAGATACTTGCTTTGTCTGGCCATATTATTATGTATATGCATTCTCTTATCCCACTGAGAAAAGTTGAATAGGACAAGGTATCGGCTTGCCGTCAGAAGAAAGATGACAGTGTGTCTGATTTTTTCACTCTGGTTGAGGGGGTGTTTCTAGATTATAGTGCACAGGATTTGTCGATCGAAGGTGGTGTGCGACTGTTTGTTAACAGATTTGTTTCCAATTTGCTTCCTGAGATTGCAACCCGATTGCAGGCTTCCGAGAGTACCTGGTCCACATCTTCCCCTTCTGTTATTTTGAATATGGCGCAGTATTATGAACATAGGGAAAATGAGGATAAAGAGAGGTCAGAGAAGAAGCACAAGGATTTGAAGACAAAGGTGTTGTTGCAGCAGGCTTCTATGGGAAATAGTAGAGGACATGGTGGTTCGGATAGACAGCTTTCATGCACTAGCAGGCCAACAAATACCACGTCTTTAGGGCCAAATCAGTGTGCGTATTGTGAAGAGGAGGGACACTGGCATAGGGAGTGTCCGGTGCTTTTGCAGAAGGTGGCGGTTCCGAGAGGACGAGGTTCTCATGGGTGAGGTCATCAAGCTGGTGTGCAGGACAGGGCTCAGAATGCTGTGGCCCCACAGGGTTGTTCTGATCAGAATTATTTTGATGACCACCGGGTAGGACGGTATTTTCAAGATGATTATGATACGAATGTGGAGACAGGGATGTCTTACTGCTAGGACATCCAGGGACAGAGTGAGGCACGAATTGTGTTACCTGTAGATCAACGCAGTCCGTATGTTAGTGCGGATGTGCATGGTTCGACTAAGGAGTTTTTGGTGGATACAGGTGCGACAAACAGTTATATTTCTCATTACTTGGTCCTTGGGGCAGCTCTGTCTGGCTATAATAATGTTTCGGTCGATTTTTCTGGTGTACCAGTTGTGAGCCACATTTCAAAACCTCTTCTGTTGACTATTGGTCCTTTCACTGTGGATTCACCGTTCTTGTTGACGTCTAATTGTGGAGAAAACTTGATTGGTTTGGACTAGGGGTGGGCGGAATTTGCGGAATTAACCTTCGCAAATTATCGCGAGAATGTTTAAAATTATCGCAAACAAGCAG
Source organism: Triturus cristatus (assembly GCF_964204655.1). Lineage (NCBI taxonomy): Eukaryota > Metazoa > Chordata > Amphibia > Caudata > Salamandridae > Triturus > Triturus cristatus. The sequence goes on from NC_140583.1 coordinate 194,441,643, forward strand.
AAATATCGCAAAGATGCGGAAGTTTTTTTCCGGCATGTTCGCGAGATTTTCTGCATGGTTGCGGGTCGCCAACTTACCCATGTGGTTGCTTGCGGGCGCGGCCATCTTGTTTTGAGTTGTTCTCGCGGTGCATGATCGCGAGAAGAAAGACGTGATCGCGCGACGCATGACGTCACTGCGGGCGCGAACTGTCGCGAGACAGCGCAAATGGCTAAAAACAATACAACATCTCATGGAGAACGCGACCGGATCAAGAAAACTTGTCGGCGAACGCAGGGATTCAGGTAAGGCGATCGCGCGCGCGCGAGAATGTATCATTTTACAGCGCGAGCAAGAAACAAATTATCGCCAAGCTGCGGAAACCGGAATTTTTGACATTTTCGCGCTCTCCGCGGAACGCAAAAATGTCAAATTATCGCAATTTCCGCGAACGGAACGAAATTTTTGCCCAGGCCTAGTTTGGACTTGTTGAAAAAATTGCATGCCACGATTTATTTCTCCCCGGCAGGTGTTTACATGACGAAGGGTCTGGATGTAGTGTGCAGTGCGCAGTGTCTGTCCAAAGATGCACCTCTTCCTGCAGAGTTTAAAGATGTGCCACCAACTCTTTGGGGGACAGGTGACACAGATGTGGGATTGCTACAGATACCGCCAGTTTCGATCCGAGTTAAAGACAATGCTATTTTACGTTGCGTCTCTTAGAATAAAATACCGCAGGTAGGTGAGCGAGCTTTAATGCAAATTGTGCAGGACTTGATTGAGAAAAGAGTGGTTGAGGAGACGACTGCTAATGTTTGTAATAGCTCCATTCTTCCCATCCTCAAAAGAAAACCTTGGGTTCCTCTGATGATCATGCAGATGTTTATCACTTTGTGATTAACTTGCGGGAAGTTAATAAAATAGTGATTTCTCAGTTTCCGGTGGTTCCTGACATTACAACTCTTTTGACAATGATTCCTTTTACTGCTACATACTTTTCTGTCATTGACTTGAAAAATACATTCTTCAGTATTCCCATTCATCCTGACAGCAGGTATCTGTTTGGGGTCAACCTAGCTGTTAGAAGCTTCAGATTCTGTCACGCTCCTCAAGGCTATACAGAGAGTCCGAGTATCTATAGTCAGGCATTGAAAGGCCAGCTGGATTCCGTGTCGCTCCTTACAGGTAATGTATTGATTCAGTATGTCTTTGACTTGCTCATCGACTCGGATACGTAACAAGGTTGCAGAGACAGTACGGTTAAATTGTTGTTGCATTTAGCTCAACATGGCTGATGGACTTGGCCCTTTTTGCAGGGTCATTCCCAAACTTTTTGCCTTCCTCCCAGCTTTTTTTCTGACATGGTGTTGGTGGTTCTAGGACTCTGGGCACTTTAGCACTTCTGTCCAGTGTAAAGGGCGTGTGCTCTCTGTGGTAAACATGGTAAGATTGGTCTACACCTGTTTGGCATATTTAATTTACCTGTCAGTCCCTTGTAAAGTGGTATCTTAGATACCCAGGGACGGTAAATTAAATACTACTAGTGGGCTTGCAGCGCTGATTAAGCCACCCACCAAAGTAGCCTTTCAAACCTGTCTCAGGCCTCTGCCATTGCAGGGCCTATGCGCGCAGTGTTACTGCCGCTGTGACGTGCCACCTAAAGTGTGTGCCACATCGCTGACCCCCCTTTTACTGCATGTCAGTCACCCCTAAGGTAGGCCCTAGCTAGCCCTATGAGCAGGGTGCATTGTAGGTAAAAGGTAGGACATGTGCCTTAAGTGTGTGACATGTCCTGGTAGTGACAAACAGCAACTTTGGTTTCTCACTGATGTGAGTCTGCCCACTCATAGGAATGCATTGGGAATTCCCTGATAAGTGTTTCAGTTGTAATTCCTGATATGAGAGGAGCAGCGTGGTCAAGTTTGGTATGTTTGGAAAAGTAATAATAAATGCTACGCAATAGTGTGCGCAGATTTATTATCACTATTTTACAAATGTCACTTTTAGAAGTTGAAATTTCTGTGTCCTATGTGTCTGCCGCCTGATGTGGATTTTATGTTTGGCTCTGGAGTGACAGGGGCTGGGGAGGTGTGTGTGGCTCCAGGGAGGGCAAGCTGAGTCAGCGCTAGACTGAATAGGGGATCTGCATTTGGAGTAGTGGGAGGAGTAGTCCCCTGACCCTCAATAGGTCTGTGCGTGCCTGAGAGAATGCTGGCTCCACCCCCCTGTGGTGGTCTGAGGACTGTGCCCCCATCTGACAAAGGAGGGTGTGAGCACTGTACACAGAGTGCTTCAACACCCCCCAGAACCAGTTGAGACTAGTTCCCCCAAGCCTTGTGCCGGGGCAGAACAAAGAAGAAATGTGCAATAAGTACTGGGGCTGTGACCCTATGAATTGTGCTTCATTGTGACTTGGGGGGACTTGCTGCTGTTGGGCCCCAGGAGGACCACCCCGAGGGACTGCCTCCTTGCTGGAGGGCGCTGTGAGCTGACCTGCCTTGGCCCAGCCCTGTGCCCCTGAGACTTTGGGCTTAGCGCCTTGAGAGCGCTATATTTTTTACTCTAGGAGGAGTGCTGGTGACCTGCAGCGCGAGGCTGCGACGTGTGGAGGATTCCCCCGTGCCTGCAGGAGTAGCCGGAGCCTACGTTGATGTGTGTGCCTGGCGGTCATGCTGCACCGTATTTCGAGGGTATCCCTATGTGGGGACTCCCCCTCGCATTGCCAGAGATAGTGGGAGCCCACCCCGCATTTATGCATGCTGAGCGGGAGCCCACCCCGCATTCGTGTATTTACCGGCAGGAGCCTACCCCACCTTTGAGCCATTAAGAAACGGAGCGGGAGCCCACCCCGCATTGCCCATGCACGGAGAAACGTCCGAGAAGAAGAGCCGCAAGAAAGCGACCAGGAAGCCAGGCAAGTGCTGCCTGGTTGTGGGCGGAGCCTCCCACAGCCGAGGAGGAAGTCGCGCCGGAGCCTCACAGGCTCCAAGGATCAGGAGGAAAGAGGTCTCCTCCTCCAGATCAGAGAGAAGGAGCCTGCCAGGCACATGGTTGGTGCTGGTGCCCCTGTCCAGAAGAGACCAGGGAAGTGAGGAGGGGCCCGCCGAGGCACATTGTCGGTGCCTGGAGCCAGCCGCGGTCTGTCCCGGTGAGTGGGGGCAGAGCGGCACAGTGTTGGTGCTCCAGGAGGCACCGTGGTGCCTGGGCCAAATTCCTTATTTGGGCCCTTTGTGGTTTTAGAAGCCCCGGAGTGGGGCATTGGTGGTGACAGTGCCTGTTTGCCTCAGAGGCCCCGCAGGAGAGCGGGCCGCTGCAACTTGGGGGGAAATTTTGTTGTAGGAGCCCCAGAGTGGGGCTCCCCAGGCACATTGGTGCCAAAGCCAATTTCCTACAGTTGCCCCGCCGGACAGAGGGCAGCTACAATGATGGGGGCATGGTTGTTATAGGACCGAAGAAAGGAGTGAGAAACACTCCCCCGCATCCAGCGCATTGGGCACCTAGGTTTCGCTGCTTTGGCAGCGAGAGGGCTACTTGGAAATTCCTAGGATTGCAAGCCCTGACATTTTGGACAGAGGGCATTTGAGCCCCACTAAAGGCAAGTTGGCCAGGGGTCAGTGGTGGTAGGGTGCAAGGCCCTAATGTTAGGCTACAGTATTTATGCATAAGGTGCTTATGCTTGTGATTTATGCCTAATGTGTTTTATGCCTACTGTGATGAAGACATAATGCATTTATGTTGCTAGATATAATGCGGACGTCATTATTGTACCAGTAGTAACTGGTTGTGTTTTATTTCTACTACTTGAGCTTGGGATGGTTCTGACAGTGGCCCAATTGGCCCTGTCATGTATATATCCCCTGTGAATATTGAATATTGCCTAGTGCCAGTTGGCACAGTATATATGTTTGATTATGATTCTAATGTGTTTTGGATAATACAAAGGCTATTTAAAAAAAAACGTGTGTGGAGTTTCTTTTGTGGTGTGCCTAGTGTGTTGCTGCTGTGTGTGTGTTGCGCAAACGCTTTACACATTGCCTCTGGGATAAGCTTGTGCCAAGCTACCAAGAAAGGTGAGCAGGGGTTATCTTCAGCATGTAACTCTCTTGCCCTGACTACAGTGGTGGTTTCTGCCTGGCTTAGGCGCATGCCCTAGCCAACCAGAAATCCAATTTCTGACAATGGCCATAAAGTATCCCTTTCCAAATTTCAGTATAGTCGACTGGAGGTCACATACTTAGATCACCTACTGTCGAATGAGGGTAGGAGAGTGACCCCTGAGCGCATCAGTGCCATTGTTAAAATGCCCATTCCACAAACTCAAAAAAATATACACGCTTTTATTGGCATTACTTCCTACTGTCGCCAGTGGATTCTAAATTATTCCCTACTAACCAATCCCCTGCTTGCTCTGACTGCTAAAGATGTACATGAACCCCTGCATTGGATGCCTGAATGTCAGCAGTCTTTTGAGCAATTCAAAAGTGTGCTTTGTTTGGCTGCAATGCTTGGCACGCCTAACTACAGCAAGCCATTAGTTTGATATGTCCATGAGACGGCTGGTGTGCGCTTTCTGTTCTAACACAAACATTTGGAGATAAGCAACATCCGTATGCTTATTTCTCTGTTGTGCTTGATCCAGTCGCACAAGCCCTCCTGAGCTGTCTAAGGGCGGTCACGGCTGTGGCTATCTCGAAAAGGCAATCGGCTGGACTCGTACCTGATATTAACCTCACAGTCATGGTACCTGATGCTGTAGATACACTTTTGAATAAGACAAAGATGCAGCACCTCACCAGTGTCCGTCAGACCGGTTATGAGCTGATGCTTCTCGCTAAACACATTGCAATCAGACGATGTGTCACTCTGAACTCAGCCAGTCTGATAATGCGGAGATTGACATACATGATTGTATCTTCCGGACGGAAGAAGAAACGAAAGGCGGGTAGACCTGACTGATGTTCCCTTATCTGACCCTCAAGGGGAACTATATGCCTATGGCTCTTGTTTTAAATTTAAACACAAATGGGGCTGCCCCTAGTTGGGATTTCTACAGGCCTTTTAGAGATGCATCTGAAGTGGGGGCATCTCACAAAAAGTGTAGGACTGGCCTCACACACCACCTGGTGTCATGCTTCATCATAGGCCATCCTCTCCCTCTAAAAACTTGGTTTGATAGAGGGCTGGCATACACCTGATGACAGGGATGCACTTCTAAACTAAGTGGGGGCCCATGAGTAGTGAAAGTGGTTTAAAAACCATTACAGTTGTCATAAAGACTAGTTTTTAATTAATTGGGCAACTGTATGGTATTAAAAGAAGTGAGCGGTGACTTGAAAACTGATTATCCCTTCAACGTGATGGTTGTGGTCAACATGTTTCTGCTAGATGTCCCCTAAGGGTACGTAGCATTCGTCAGGACCATGTATCTATGGGGCTCTGTCTTTATATTTAAAAGTGAGTAAATAAAGACCAACCACTATATGGGGTGTGAATTGTCACTATCCCAGCCGGTATAGTATTCCAAACTATGCCTGTAGAAAAAAAGGAGACAAACACACACAGAATTTGTGGATTTCTGTCGGTTGTAATGCAAGTTACCATGCATCACCACACTTTTAATCGTGCGTGGTAGAATCTAAGTGCAAGACACGTGTCAATCATACATGTTTACACTTCCTCAAAAAAGGTGAGAGAATCTCTCTCTTGACTTACCCTAGGTAATTACCCTACTTTATCCATGGGAGGTCGAGTGGGGACAGCCCCTAAACTGATATGCTGGGAAAAGTGGGAGAAAACACAATATCAGTGCCTGGTGATGTTAGGTCAGGTTCATGATATAAAGTTTAAAAATGCAGGAAGACATTAAAAACTCTGGCTGAAAACAGGTACTCTACATAAATAGTAGAGGGATTTAATCTACACCAGGGCGTAGTGCACGCTCTGACATCCATTCATGCATCATACACACTCTTACTGTCTTAGGTACGCCTTCCGCCATATAGCTTACAGGTGTCCACTTCGCCTCCCCACAACAAGTCACCAGGAGACAACAGCGCTTTAGACCGACCCCACAAAACTGGACTTTTAGCTCTGGCGACGAGAGGAACGACAGTAACAGCGATGAGAGCACTGGAGGACAATATATTAGGAAACACCAGAACCCCCAGCAAACGATGTTTGCCCCACCCATGCATCCATTTGGATTTTTGTCACAACAATATTACCCGCCTGGATTTGGTTTTCAACAAGATCCGCAACCTTTTTTATTCAGAGGCATGGGAAGGGGAAGAGGCAGACAACAACCAAGGAGAACTCCCAGAGTACAGTGGGAGAATGAACCCACCACAAACGGGGGAGCGGTGACACGCAGCAGGGGGTGGGGCGGCGGCCCAACTTCGAGCAAGGATTGACGAATATTGTGAATCTTAGCGATTACGCAATCAGCAAAGAGGAAGAAGCCATCCTCTCGAAGGGACTCGGCTTCGTCCCTACTCGAAATAACGACCCATTTTCACTCAACACGGAACTGGCACAGTTCTTTAGAAAGATCAAACTGAGGGATTACTTTGGCGAATCCCAGAAAGAGGATGATGAAAACTCAAACACAGGCCTCCGGAAGAAGTCCATGTTCTCCCCACCGACTCAAAACATCTCATGCAACGTGCTGGCCATTGAACAAGCAGTCTTAAAAGAGGTCAAGGAAATCGACTTCAACAACACTAAGGGGTTCCAGAACCTGACTAGGGGAGAGAGAACAGCCCTCCAACAACTCAAGAACAATCATGAGTTAGTGATAAAACCGGAGAAACAAAGGTGGGGCCATTGTTTTAATGAGCTACACTATGTACAGGGATGAGTGCCTACGCCTGCTATCAGACATGACTAGCTATGAGAAACATCGGAGTGACTTCACCACACAGATCATGAACAAGAATGGAAGCATGGTCAATGAAGGTGTGACCAACGATTGGATCACCAAGCATGAAGCAGAATTCCTTGTAAACACCGACCCGAGAACACCAAGGTTCTACACCCTTCCCAAAATCCACAAGAATAGGGTGCCACCCCCAGGAAGGCCAATAGTGTCGGGCATTGGCTCAGCACTAGAACCTTTGTCACAATTTTGCGATTGGTTTTTAAGACCTATTGTGAAAAAGTCCCCCTCGTACCTCAAAGACACGAAAGATGTTATATGCCATCTGCGGGATTTGGAGGTCAACATTAATGAGGATCTGTTCATAACCATGGACATCGAGGCGCTCTATACCAGCATCCCCCAGAGAAGCACTCTGGCAGTTGTAGAACAAATCCTTTTGAATCAATAGTGGATTTTCATGACCCCGAGACATTTCATTATGGAGTGTGTGGAGATGGCCCTTACCGAAAATTTCTTCGAGTTCCAGGAGGTGCTGTACCATCAGATCAAGGGCACGTCCATGGGCAGCACTTTCACGCTGAGCATGGCGTGCCTGTATGTCCACCAATTCGAGGAAGACCATATCTTCAACTCCAATAACCCCTTTGCTCAACAGATGAAAACGTGGAAGCGATACATAGATGATATCTTCATCGTGTGGCATGGAACACCAGAGGAAGCCACAACTTTTGTTGAGTGGGATAATAGCAAAGACGAACACCTCAACTTCACCCACACCATTAAAAAGAATCACGCAATCTTCCTTGACTTGGATATTACTCTGACGAACGAGGGGATCTCCACTAAAGTACACGTCAAACCTATGGATAGGAACAGCCTATTACTGTACGAAAGCTACCACCCCAGAGCACTGCGCCAAAACCTACCAGTGGGACAATTTCTCAGAATCCAAAGAAATTGTTCTGAACTAGAAGTGTTTAAAGAACAGGCAGAACACCTGGAAACCAAACTCCAGGCAATACATTACCCTAAAAAAATGATCAGAAGAGCCAAGAAAAGGGCCAGAAATAACAATAGGGAAGCACTGTTGGACAATACACCAAAAGAAAAATCTGAACGGATGGTATGCTTAACCACGTATACTCCTGTATCAAATAAGGTCCATAACATAATAAAGAAAAAATGGGCAATTCTGAATAGCAGACAGCGACAGTGGGCACCTCCGTTGTTTGCTTTTAAGAAGAGCAGGAACCTCAGGGATGATCTGGTACACTCTAAGATCAAGCATGATGAGAATGAATGTCAAAACACACTCTGGAGCCTGCCAAGACCTATAGGCCATTTCCTCTGCGGCAATTGCGTATCCTGCCCACTGACCATCACCACAAAAGAAGTGGATATGGGTACCAACAACCCATGGAAGCTGATGGATTTCAGCAATTGCAATACCTAGGGCCCGATTCACAGAACAAACTTAAGACAAAATCCTAAACTTAGTACCATTTTGGTATTCACAGAATGCACTTACTACTTCTGGTATTCACAGAATGAACTTACTACTTTTGCTATTCACAGAATAAACTTACTACTTTTGCTATTCACAGAATGGATTTACGACTACTAACTTTACGTCCGCACTCGGGCCGGAAATTCCGGCCCGGAGGCGGAGCTTCCGGCCCGGAGGCGGAGCTTCCGGCCCGGATGTGGGGATTCTGGCCAGTGGCGGAGATTTAGCCATGGCCAAAATCTCCACCTCCGGGCCGGAAGCTCCGCCTCCGGGCTGGAATTTCCGGCCCGAGTGCGGAGGTGGACGATGGCAATACCTCCTCCGGCTCTGTTTACGCGGTCTCTGAGGGTGATCTTGTACCCATCTGGGATGGCTATGGCGATGTCTAGCGCGGAGGTTTGTTCATCCAGGTTTCGGTCAGGAAGGCGACGTCCGGAGATGTAGTGTCGAGTAGGTCCCAGAGTTCGACGGCGTGTTTCTGTGCAGAGCGAGTGTTGATCAGGATGCATCTGAGCTGGTTGGTTTCCGTTGTGGTGGGTGTTTTGGCATTTTCGTGGCAGGAGAAGTTGCAGTTACGGCAGGTGAAGGGGCCGTGGGTGCGCCTTGGGGCGACCTTGCAGCAGGTGTGGGTCCTTCCTGGGTTCAGAGCGATGAGGGTCTTGGCGTCGTAGCAGAGGCAGTGGTCCTCGTGGCTGGTGCGGGGGCCAGGGCATCTGGCGCTGGGCACGGTCCAGGCGCGGATGGGCACAGACGGGCTTGCCTTAGGTGCACCTACGGCGCACCAGCGGCACGGCCGCACGGCGGCCGCCATATATGGGGAGGTGGGGAGGGAGGAGCAGCTGGGAGGCGGGAGGCGAGGGATGGGAGTGGCGAATGGGTGCTGAGGGGGCGGGGCCGCAGGGGAGGGAGCGGCGGGGACGGGGGACAGGAGACCAGAGACCGGCGAGGTGGTACAGAAGATAAACGGGGCACAAAATAGGGTCACAGGCACAAATTAAACACGTGGACAGCGAGGTCGTACATAAATCAAAAAGGGGGCACAGAAGCGGAGCGGCGAGCGAGGGGCAGGGGGCACGGATAGTCACAGGCACAAAATCAGGGTCACAAAGGCAAAAAGCAAAGGAACAGCACAAGGCAAATGGCATGAACCTAAGGCCACCACTGGCCACCAGGGATGAGCCTGCGGGTGGTAGAGAGCCTCGACTTCTCCGGCAGCAGCGGCGACAGTGGGGGTGCAGGCGGAGCTGCAGCGGGGGGGGGGAGCGACCTACCAGAAGGTCAAGGGTCGCCCTCTTAATAAGGTGACATTAAGGACAATCATGGCTACGATACCAATCACTGTTAGAATGGTGAACTGAGACAGGCAGAAACATCTAAAACACAGTGAATATTCATACACTGTATACCTACACATACCCCTTCTCTTATGATATCTGTCACTAAACAATACAACATGTTCAGACTAGGAACGTGCTCTGATTACATATGGCATGTGACCAGACAATCACACCCCTTGTAAAAGGGCCACAGGATGGAGAGGAGTCCTTCTGTATTAAGATAAATAGCAAACACCAGAGGCGGCATAACCCCATCAGGGTGCTACTCATTAGGTTTGAAGGAGTTTCGTCTTGTATCCCCATTTGGGATTAGATTCATCATTCGATAAAACGAGGGTGTTGGTAGGCTTATTTTCTTAATTATTTTGAATTATATTGCCCAAACACACAAGATTAACAATAGTCTTTCCTCTCCGCCTATGGAAAACAGGCCACCCGCTATCTTACATAGTCACGTTTTTCATCTCTGGGAGACTTTGAATGAGCGTGTTCATCCGCTCCTGTACTACATGAGTCCAGGCTTTTGCCTGACCATCTGTAATGTATCTGATGAGCACGCACGTCAGATGCATAATACGTTGCTCCGCCCCATCCACGCCCCGTGCTGGGTGGAGAGCTGGAAGAGAACACACGCTCTGCCCTTTCGGGATGCGAGCAACGCGTCTCTACTCCCGACCACGCCTACAAAACCGTTTTTTTTTACCAAGGGCGCGCACAGTTGAGGAAGGAAGCAGCAACCTCACATCCTCGACCAATACGCCAACAACCAGGCAACCAGGCACCACCATACGGGGACACCTGATCTCATCCAGGTGTTACTAGTATACTACTAATTAACACCAGTTACATTCATGCTAGTACTATAAAGGACCGCTCCCCTCCCGCTACCATTCATCGACGGGCAGGTGAAGCGGACACCTGTAGGCTACACTGCGGAAGGCGCACCTAAGACAGTAAGAGTGTGTATGATGTATGGATGGATGTTAGAGTATTCACTACACCCCGGTGTAGATTAAATCCCTCTACTATTTATGTAGAGTACCTGTTTTCTTCCACAGTTTTTAAAGTCTTCCTGCATTTTTAAACTTTATGTCATGAACCCGACCTAACATCACCAGGCGCTGATATTGTGTTTTCTCCCACTTTTCCCCGAATGTTAGTTTAGGGGCTTTCCCCACTCGACCTCACATGGAGAAAGTATGGTAATTACCTAGGGTAAGTCAAGAGAGAGAGTCTCTCGTCTTTTTTGAGGAAGTGTAAACATGTATGTTTGACACGTGTCTGGCACCTAGATACCACTACACCCGATTAAAAGTGTGGTGATGCATGGTAACTTGCGTTACAACCGACAGAAATCCACAAATTCTCTGTGTGCTTGTCTCCTTTTTTTCTACAGGCATAGTTTGGAGTACTATACCGGCGGAGATTGTGACAATACACTCCCCATATAGTGGTTGATCTTTAGTTACTCACTTTTAAATATAAAGACGGAGCCCCATAGATACATGGTCCTGACGAATTCTACATACCCTTCGGGGACATCTATCAGAAACATGTTGACCACAACCATCACGGTGAAGGGATAATCAGTTCCCAAGTCACCGCTCACTTCTTTTAATACCATACAGTTGCCCAATTAATTAAAAGCGAGTCTTTATGACAACTGTAATGGTTTTTAAACCACTTTCTCTACTCATGGGCCCCCACTTAGTTTAGAAGTGCATCCCTGTCGTCAGGTGTATGCCCGCCCTCTATCAAACCGAGTTTTTAGAGGGTGAGGACCTACACTTTTTGTGAGATGCCCCCCCTTCACACACATTCTAAAAGACCTGTAGAAATCCAAACTAGGGGCAGCCCCATTTGTGTTTACATTTCGTGTTGGAGGCTGGCTAGCCCCTAGGCCCTGTGCCTCTACTTCCCATCCCTGGCTAAATACCAGGCCTAGTGTGATCAATCCTGTTTTAAATTGCCAGATGGCACTACAACTGCTGTTTATGCTAATACTACCCTGCGTACGGTAGTTGAGACATCAAGAGTTCGCTATCAGTCGGACCAAGCTGCTGAGCTCATTGCCCTAATACGATTCTGCAAACTGAGTGCGGGACTAGCTGTCAATATTTATACTGACAGTCAGTACGCTTTTGCAGTCACCCATAACTTTGGGCAGCTCTGGGCAGAGAGAGGGTTCCTTATTTCCCATGAAACAAAAATCCAGCAGGGTCACCTTATCTATCGGCTTTTGTCCGCTTTGACACTCCCTAAGAAATTGGCAATAGTAAAGTGCAGCGCTCATAGGAAAGTTACTGATGATGTGGGTCAAGGGAACACTTTGCAGATCAAACAACTAAGGAAACAGCCCAAACTAAGATGAAAAGAATGTTAGGAGCAGGTCCCGCTAAGTGGGTGCTCGAGGTCACAATGTTCGAGGATACACTTGAGAATGTGAAGGAGATTCAGAGGGGGCATATTATCAAGAAACGGCGTTAACATTATTGCCGCTTTAGCGGCAGAAAACAGCCGCTAAAGCGGCGATAATGGGCTTGATAATATGTGTTAGAGAATTCCAATAGAAGCCCATGTTCTGGTGTCAACATGGGCTTCTATGGGAATTCTCCACAGCATATTATCAAGCCCATTATCGCCGCTTTAGCGGCAGTTTTCTGCCGCTAAAGCGGCGATAATGTTAACGCTGTGCTTGATAATATGCCCCAGAGTGAGGCCACAGTGGAGGTATTTGCAGTATGGCAAGAAAGTACAGCACAATTGAATGATGAGGGATGTTGGATTGACAAGTTAGGGAAGCAAAGATGAATGTTGCCAGATGCATATGTTCTTCCGGTAGTCACAGTGCTCCATGGCCCAGCCCATATCAGTTCTAAGGGTATTTGCAAGTTGTTAGACACCGTATGGCAAATTGATAACATTTCGAAGACAGCTGCACATTTAGTAAAGTACTGTATGGTGTGCATGATGCACAATCCTGGGAAGGGTACCGCCATGCCACCCGGTAATTTTGCACCACCCACTTTCCCTTTTGAGATCCTTAATTTAGACTATATTGAATTGGACAGGGTCATTAACTTGAAGTACGTGTTGGTGATTGTTTGCACTTTCAGTAAATGGGTTGAAGCCTATCCCACTAAAGCCAATTCAGCCATGCAAAGGTACTCCTAAAGGAGTTCTTTCCTTGTTTCGGCTTGTCCCGTTTGATCTGGAGTGATAACGGAAGTCATTTCAACACCAAGGTTATCTAGTTAGTTAGTGACGGTTTGCACAGAAAGCAGATGTTTCATGCTGCAAATCACCCCCACTAAGCAGGTTTAGTTGAGAAGTACAATGGTACTCTCAAACTGAAATTGGCAAAGATTCAGGAGACAACAGGGTTACAGTGGCCAAATACTTTACCATTAGCTCTTTTGTCGACAAGAACAACAGCACCTTCCAGAACAGGATTGTCACCTTACGAGGTCGTGTTTGGACGACTGGCGAATGTCTGGGGTGTCCAGCGCCCTCGTAAGTTTTCTGATATTGCATACCTATTATTGACAGATTTTCTGTGCCAGTTAACTGAAAGTTTGCGTTCTATTCACCAACGGGTCCAGGACACTCTCCCAGACATACCCGAAGGGCCCGGATACAACATACAGCCTGGTGATTGGGTTTTGGTAAGCAATTTCCAGCGGAAGAAGAGCTTGGAGCTCCGTTGGAACGGACCTGAACAGGTCCTTCTGGCCACCCGAACAGCTGTGAAGGTCGCCAGCACCTACTGCAAACGAGTGCCCCTACCTTTACCCTAAGACCAATGGGTCAATGATGGAGTTGGGGATACTGAGAATGAAAAGGTACCACATTTCATCAACTTCAGCGAAGGAAAATTAACATGGACCCAAACGGATGCAGAAAATGATAACGTGCTAAATGCAGCGGTCCCTCTGGAAATTCGAGCCATTAAGGAACTGTTATTTGTTGTCCCCTCTGTACCTGGAGTCACCAGGTACAATTTGTGCTATCGGCTGAGGAATAGTGCACCAAAGGAGAAGTCAGATTAGTTAGGGATGGACTGTGCAAGTTAGGGTGTTCTTTGCTATAGTATCAACGGTGTTAGTTCAGGGTGTTGTGAAATTGGTGCACTCTGACATTGGACAGAATAAATCGAATGTACTTCCTAGGAGGGGGGTACATTATCCTGTGCAATGTGGGATGCAGTGCAATCTTAGGACAGAGCAAACTCCACCGCCAGTGCTCAAGAGCGCCAACGTTGATGAACAATAGAAGCCTGTACCAGTGAGGCTCAGGCAGACTCTGGAAATAATTGCCTTTACTATCAGTCTTATTCCATTCCTTTTCTTGCTACATAATGTATCCATTTGGTCGACCTATTGAGGAGGAGGAACAGCTGTTTGCATCACTGCGTTTAGAGCGGGGTTGGTCAACAAAGAGTAAAATAGATTTCAAGTCAGTTGTTGTGATTACGCTAATGATAATACTTTGAATATCCTGGTTTCTAGAGGAGAAGTATCCTGTGCACTCTTTGGTTGGTACAATGCCCACTCCCCCTGAGCATGTTTTTGTCACTCTGGCTCCACACAAAGCAGCGCATAGGTCGTCTTACATGGACAATGTATTTATACAAATGTTGCATCAAGTTCACAATGTGTCCAGTACAACTAATTGTTGGGTTTGTGGATTGCTCCCCTCAGTTACTCATAAGAGCGACAATTTGTTTGTCCATGGCATTTTCATATATTGGTAGCTGTGAAGGTTGGTTTGAATTGTTAGTAATGGTGCACTATCATTTCCAACTCTCTACTCTGGTTATGACACCTGCTGATTCTCACACTGTGGTGGAATAAATACCTTTTTATCACAGGCTTATTTCCATAGGGCTGGCAGGACAAGAGACCTTTGGTGCATTGTCCCCAAATTCGTGTATGAGCACATATGAAAAAGTGAACAACGAAACATGGCTTCAAATGGAAATGACTGAATTCCAAAGGTTCAACACCTCTGAGTATTTCCAATATTTCCAAGATTGGAATATTACTAAGGGGCAACCAATGCCAGTGACCGTGATCAACACAACAGCTAGTTTCTGTGTCCAGCGGACTGGGGAGGTAAAGGTGGGGGAGAGTAACTGCAATTTCACCTACAGACTGAGGACGATTAATAGTCTGCCTTTGATCCTACCCCATAACGTTTATTTTGTCTGTTGATCCCAAGCTCATGTCTGGCTTCCGGGGGGATTGTCAGGCAGATGTTACCTCTCTTTCCTCCTTCCCCCTGTGTATGTTGCATCAACCAATTATCATAAGGATCATCAGCAGCAGCACAGGAGTACACATTTGTCTCGAGTCAGAAGGGTTGTTAACGCAGAGAATATAGATCAGACAGATACCACTGCCCAGCAATTTGATGATTCTTTGAAGGGCTTACTACCCTTTTGGGGCCCATGTCTAATAGCCTTAAAATTCGTCAGCTAACAAGAGTTGTTGAAGGGTTTATCAATACTACTGCTGGGATAATGACAAACATTGCTGCTGAGCTCTAGGCTACAAGATTAGTCACCTTACTGAACAGGATGGTGTTAGACGTCATCCTTGCTGATCGGGGAGTGGCCTGTTGCGTCATTGGCAGCAGCTGTTGTGTTTACATACCTTACCACGCCCCCAGGGTGTATGCAGCTATGCACAAATTGTATAGACCTTAATCTGACATAAACCAAGAGACAGGTACTTGGACCCTAACGGGGTGGTTCTGGAATATGCTAACTAGGCCTGGGCTAAAATTCAATTCCGCTTGCGGAAATTGCTATAATTTGACATTTTCGCGTTCCGTGGAGAGCGCGAAAATGTCAAAACTTCCGCAATCCGCATTTTACCGGAAATGTTTTGTTTGCTCGCGCTGTAAAATAATACATTCTCGCGTGCGCGCGATCGCCTTACCTGAATCCCCTCGTTTGCCGACCAGTTTTCCCGATCCGGTCGCGCTCTCCACGAGATGTTGGATTGTTGGTAGCCATTTACACTGTCTTGCGACAGTTCGCGCCCGCAGTAACGTAATTCGTTGCGCGATCACGTCTTTCTTCTCGCGATCATGCACCGCGGGACAATTGAAAACAAGATGGCCGCGCCCGCGAACAACCGCATGGGTAAGTTGGCGAGCAGCGACCACGCAGAAAATAACGCGAACGGGCGGGAAAAAAACTTCCGCATCTTCGCGATATTTCCGGGTGTTTGCGGAGATTTTTAACAATTTCGCAACAATTTGCGAAAGTGAATTTCGCAAAGTCCGCCCACCCCTAATGCTAACAAAATGGGGTTGGAAGATCCTCATCTTTTTGATTGTGGTTGCTAGTATTATCTTTACATGTTGCCTCTTTGTACACTGTCTCCCAGCTTGTTTCACTTATAGTGTCAGTGTTCTCACCCCCAAACAGAAAATATCAGTTCATGATACTAATAC
Organism: Triturus cristatus; assembly: GCF_964204655.1. NCBI lineage: Eukaryota > Metazoa > Chordata > Amphibia > Caudata > Salamandridae > Triturus > Triturus cristatus. The sequence goes on from NC_140583.1 coordinate 194,457,805, forward strand.
TGTGATTATGCTCCAACAGGATATTGACAATATGATGCAGATTGACGAGGGTATCTCTGAGTACTGACTATATGAACAATTTCTCATAGTGATGTTTCTTATCCTTGCAACATGTTATACGTTTCTTGATAGTAACATGAAGTTGTTAGTGTATGCTAAAAGGAGGGTCTGTTAGAATAAAAATGTCTTAGCTGTGCTGCTTATGTATTTTACGTCTTAAGTTAGCATTTGCGGCAACATTTTATGTTTGCCCGCTATTCTGAGCCATGATCGAAACTAATTTCTCTCTGTCTTTGCTGAAAGCATCTGTGGTAGTTTTCGTTTCTCCAAGGTTGGGCCTTGGTGTACTAATGAACACACTGTTCTTATTAGCGCATACCTTTCCCACTAAATAGAGGTTTACTACCCCTAGTCCAGTGATGAGCACAGGCCGAACGACCTTGGCTTAGACATAGTGTGTGCCCTGTCTCGGGATCGAAACCCTTCTCTACCTCCTTTGTGTAGCTGCCTCCATCTGGAAATTTGCAATCTGGGCGTGCCTTCTTTGGTTCTGAATCATATATAATGTATCTCCATGTTTGCTGATGTCAGTCCCTCTGCAGCAATCCTTACAGACTGGGCAGACTGGGCTCCGCTCCAGTGTATCTGAATAAAAACTTGGTTAGTATTCTCTATTGTCTGACCAACTCTTCATTTGTATGGAAGACTGAGAGGTGTTCGCAAGTGACCCTAATCGGGTCACTTCCTTCTTTACAACGCTACTTTTATCAGTGTTATGGTAAAAATCATTGATACCCGAATTGTCAAGATGCTGGCAGGGATAGGGTAAGACCAACAGGAGAAGAAAGACTGATTTAATTGGAAGAGGAAGTCTCACCCACATAATGTGACTTGCCTCATCATAGGTCACACCGGTAGGACAATACCACCAGTGTGGATTCGACCTCCTAATAAACCTGATAGAGGGAGTTCTTAAATAAGATAGTTTTATGGAATAAAACAGGGTGATCCATATAATGTTAAAAATGCCTAGAGGTAACCAGTTTTTCACCTTTATTAGTGGTGACCTATGATACATCTAAAACTAACTACGTGATGGGTTTAGAGCACTATTGCTCAGCCCACTGTCTTATCGCTAACATATTTCTGCTCTATTTTAATTCACCTAAATCAGTCAGGGGCATTTATCAGGGCTTCAGATCCCTGAAGACCTAGACTAGCAAATGGTCAATATTAAAAAGTTAAAACCATACATTAGAAGGACCAGAGTGAATCCTACCTGGTCTTAGTGCTAGTAAACCTAGAACAATACACACACAAAAAATCTGGATTTTTTTTATCAGCCAGGTATTGTCAAATAGAAGCACACGTTGCATAGAGAGGTCACGGACCTCATTTGTAGGTGACACGTGCAAAAAGACACTGAAAAAACACAGAACACAAATGAACACACCTGGAAAAATGGGACAAACAAACATGCACAACAACTTGATTGGTCCCAAATATTACCACACTAAGGGGATACTTTCCATCCTGTCTGGGGAGGGGTGATGTCCTCTGTAGCCACACAGTAATTTAATATGAAATAATCATCATTACTTATCAACTATACTCTCTTGACTATATATATCTCAGCTTTGCATTTCATAGGTCACATATAAAGAGGAAAAAAGGTGAAATGTTATGTCACAATCTTTGAACTCTTGCAGGGCTCGACTCTACCTAAAGTACACCTCATAATGCTTAAAGTAGATGTCCTCTATGGGGAGGTAACAAAAGGTTAAAGGCCCTATGTGGTAAAAGAAGGGCAGTAATGCCCAGTAAGCGTAAACCCTAGGTTTGGAGAACATTCCCAAGTACTCACATCATCAAGAGTATACAGTGCAGAAGCACCTATCATCTGTCCTCACACAGCCACAGTTAAAATTGCAATGATGACAAAGGCTACTATTTAAGGTGGAGGGAGAGGTTTATTAATTTGCCTCACCTGGCTGCCCCAGTGCTGTATGAGGTTTGTAGTTGATGTGCATGGTGGGGGAAGGGGTAGATATTGCTATACCAAATATAGTGGAAATAAATGTTGCTTTTAGGTGATTCAATTATTCAAATATTAAGTCATCAGCCTCTGGAAAGTGGGGTTGGATAGAGGAGGTGTTGCGGGGAAGATATACCACCATGGCGGTAAAAGCTGTCATTTTTGGTGCAGTTCAATCACCAAAATTGGTAAAGGTAGTTCTGCTGGGTCATAGTTGTAAGCCAAATGGGACTGTTATGGCTATATTAAAATCGAGAACTGGACAAGGAACCCTCCTGGAGCTGGTCCCACTGCAGCTGTGACGATGTTCGCTGCGGCCCATAGGCGGTGTAGTCCCATGCGTGTTCCACAGCGGCTCTGAATAGGGATCTGTGTCAATGTTTGCTGCATAGGTGTCTGTGCGCCAGGGGGGCTCTGTACATACTACAGAGAGCCAAGAGTATTTTACACAATTATTTGTAAAACTTGAAAGCTATTGCGGGTGGTGGCCGAGACAGACGTACCTCTCTTAAATGTCAGTCTTTCCATAACTTTTAATATTTAAAAAACAGGCCCTAAAATGTGGAGTTCCTCTTCACAAATCATCATCATTAAAACATTGTTGGGCTTTTTCGGTCCAGGACTGCCAAGTCTAAACTAGCTGACCCAGACAGAAAGAATTATGGTGAGAATGGTGAGCAAGACGCTCCTTCTGCAACATCATTCACTTCAGTGTTATTTGTAAGGGTTTTTGAACCGTTCATAAGTGACTTGTAAAATTTAAAGGAATTTATTGAGCAAAACAACAGTCAAATATATGAGAGAGGAATCACCAGTAACTGCTGGTATCAGAACACTCACTGCAGCTCCTTTCCAACTAAAATACACAAGAAAACCATTCCAGAATACGTTACATCCATTATCTTATAAATATGATAAACACAGAAATCAAAATGTACCGATGAGCAACATTAACAGCAAATAAGCCGCAACAATAAGAACTAAATAATGGTGTAAGTCACATGCAGTATTCTTCCATCTACATGGGTGGACAACTGTCATTTAGGATTGTCATTACACATTGTGGTCTTACTTTCATTCCGATTAGGGTTTGAGCACCTTCCACAGACTTTCCATGGTTAGTATTGATCATAACCCAAACACTCCAGCATTCTGCGCCACTTTACTCTTCTTCCAGACATTACCGTTGGACAACTCTTCTGTGTACCTTCCTTCCTTCACAACCTTAAACAGACCTGAAAAATGTGAAACTTCCTCAAGAGTTTTTCTTTCCCAATTTATCTTTAACTCTTGTCCTTCTCTCATTGCCATCGCATGCTTCACTTGATTTACATTACCTGCAACCATGCAACATTGTTTCACATCAGTTTCTCCTTTCCTATCTCTTATATACTCAAATGAGGACCTTCCCTATTAATGTAAGCTGTAGTGTGTTATAGAAACAATATGAATTCCATGCTGTTCCATCAATCTCCACCCTTACACAATACAAGCTGTAGACCTTCTTTTAACACCATGTTTTACCTTTCTACAGTGCAATTATTTTGATGGAATATGGGTGTTCATGTTTTATGCCACAATGTTTGAAATAATTCTCCATCTCAGTGGAAATCAATAGGACCCCGTTTTTCTTAACCAACTCTCTAGGATGGTCTTCGCTCACATAGACATATGACATGCAACACAAAATGCATACCGTTTGTACAGAATGCTGCTGAAAAACAGAACCAGTGCCATAAAGGGCCTTCTGGGCCAGGCACAGGGCCTTAAATTACACACGTTGCCTAACCAGCAACCAGTTAAGTTTAGTGATAACCTGCAAGATGGGCAAATGTTTAGGAGTGCGGGTCAAAGTTCTGGCTACTACATTCTGTATTAACTGAAGCTTATTTAGATGTTGTTGCTGCATATTTAGGAAAAGGGCATTACAATAATCCAATTTGCCTAAAACTAAGGATGACATTACAGTTTTTTGAGAGTTTACAGGGATGAAGGGAAAGATCTTTTCAGGCATCTTAAGAATGAAGAAAGCAGAGAATGTTACTGCATTAACCTGTAATCCAAAAGTTAACGTATTATCCATAACCACTTCTAGGGTTTTGGCTTTCTTTACAGGAGCAGGATGAGGGCCCATTTCCTCAGGTCACCAGGAAAAGGACCGCAAGGAAGGGTTGTTCCTGAACAAAAAAAACCTTCAGTTTTCACGGTGTTACGTTGTGGACAGTTTTCGTCAATCCATTTTCCAGTTGCTTTCATGCAATGATGGAAATTTCCACCACCCTTATTATGGGGAGATAACATAGCTATAACAATCTCAATCATCCGCATAGGAGGTAAAATCCAACCCAAACAATCTTATCAGCGCTACCAGTGGTTTCACATACACGTTAAATTAAGTGGAACTGAGAGCAGATCCCTGTGGCACACCACAAGACAGGTAAAATGGTTCTGAAGCATCGGGGTCCAAGGCCACTGTTTCACTCCTGCCAGATAGAAACAACTTAACAGTTGCCCCAGACCCTGACAGTCCAAAGATAGTCGACCAAAACCTTATGGTCAACCATGTCAAAGGCTGTAGATAAGTCAAGGAGCATGTGTGCCACACTGCCACCACAATCAACTATGCATCTGATCTCTTCCATTGTTTTTAACAGGCAGTTTCAGTACTATGACCGCTTTAAACCCCAAACTGGGTTGCATCTAAAACCTGATTCTCTTGTAAACTGAGCCAGTTGCTGATTCACGATCGTTTCAATGATTTTTGCTGGCAGAGGTAGATATGAGATGGGCCTATGGTTACTTGAAAGTTTTGGGTTCAAGTTTACTTTTTGGGAAGGGACAGAATGGATGCTACCTTCCAAAAAGAGGGAAAGCAACCCTGTTCCATTAACACATTAAAAATCATAGTCAGCTCCTTTGCAATGGTATCTAAGGCAAGATTAATTGCCCTAGGAGGATATGGGTCTTAAGGTGATCCCGATTTGGCCCCCGTAATGATTTTAGCTACTTACAATAAAAACCCAATACCAATTTATAAAAATAGGAAATATTTGTATCTTTAAATCCAATGTAAGGAACCGGAGATATTTATTGTACCAAAAAGTGAAAAGCACCAACCACAGCTATCTGGTCGCTCTTGGCTGGGACCAGGTAAAATTTTCAGGCCACCCACAATGGAGCGTGGGTTGGATGCAGTTGAAGTGCTGAATCGACGCTGGTACTGGTGGAGTCTCAGCATAATGCCAGTGTGTGTACACGCTTGAAGATAAAGAAAGTGACATTGAAAGTTTACATGTCAGTGAGCAGAAACTGAATGAAATGGCATCAAATAAAAGGTACTGTGCGATAACGCAAATTAATTCCATACGATAAATGGAGTAAGAGCACTAAAGGCGGATGTAACCAGGTTACAAAAGCAGCGCATAATAACTTAGTGCAGTGTAAACTGAAATGGGTATGCTATGATGCAGAGATTTACCAGGTGTTTGTGAAGAAGCACTTACACACAATATATCATACCGTTATCTGCTTTCATGGACTAGTAGTATATACGGTTAAGCTACTTTCTGATAAAACTAATGACTCATTGTGTACAAACATACTGCGGAGTGGCCCCAGAAAGAGGGTCAGGTTTGTGCAAGATGAGTGGTCCCCAGATAAGGTAGCCCACCAACAAGCTGCCGCACAGGGGCCTTGACTAACTCCATAGACCTCCCTCAAGCAAGGAGCTCTGATGGAGAGCCAGGGTGAGATTCTAGCTCCAAACGTCATTAAAGGTGACCCCTAAGCTAGCCATGTCACAAGGAGCTAGAGATGTTCTGCCTGATCGAGCTCCACGAGAAGCGTATGAGAGACCCCTACTCTTCATCAATGTGTATACTGCTGCTGCATTCTTAAAACCGCCATCGTCATTTGATACTGCCAAACAACAGATGGACTGCATGGATATAGACTTTTGAAGATTTCATAGATGCAATAGATGAAATAAATTATTAAAAGATTATAAATTATCTGAAGAAAAAGGATAGTGAAGGAGTGAAAGAAGCCATGAAAAAGATACCACATAAAGGTGAAGTAACAGATGATCAAATTAAAACAGCCTTGAATGTCAAATTTAATCCAGTGCCAAAAGCGGATTATCAAAGATACATATTCAGTCAAGAACGCCAGAGACCAGGTGAAACTATTGATGAGTTTGTTGAAAGACTGGATGTTCTGGTGAAGCACTGTAGATTCAATGATTTCAGCGATGAGGAAGCTACTCTCCTCAGAGTAATCGATGGATATCTGTCAGATTCCATTTGATGATGACTGCTGAAGGAAACTCTGAGCTTAGAACAATTACTAAAGGCTGCTCATGCTGAACAGCGTGCTGATCTTCAAGCAACTGACATGGAGGCTAGTGGCACCCAAAGTGCGTCAGTCATGAGCATGAAATGTAGGCCACAGTAAAAGTCTGAGGGACACAATGTGATGTCGCTACAAAAGAGGTAAACGTGTTACAGATGTGGACTGTCATTTCCACGTGAAGGCAAATGTCCCCCAATTGGTCAAATATGCATCCACTATGATAAAGCAGACCATTTTGTGATGACTAGCAAGGTGAAGAGAAAAGTAAATGCATCACAACATGAAGATAAAAGAGATAAACACATGCTACCTCAGGGATGTTCGATGAACTCCAACGGGGCCAAATGGTCATACCAACTGAGGCAAATCGACACCAAACGAAGCTGAAAGTCATCTAAATCATAGACAAAGAGTTCCTCAGCATCAGTTTCAAGTGAAAGTGGTAATGACAATTGTGCAATGTTGATGTTTACTTCGGAAAGGCATGCACATGTGTGACTGGTTGGATGTGAGGAAAAAGTCAAAGCGAAGAAAAATCATCATGAAAAGTCACCACAATTCAAACATCGTCCAAAGATCATTCTAAAGATAAACAGGTGTTTGATACCCTTCATAATTGATAGTGGTCCGTCGATAGCACATAAGAAAACTGTGGTACATGCACCTATTCATGTACTTCAAGGAACAGCCTCAAGTGCCTGTTTGCTGAGTTTTAAAACTGCTACTGATATGGGTGAACTACAATATGAACGGCTATCATGAAATTGTAAGTTAATTTCCTTCATTATTTCACAGGACAGGAAAACTCTAAACAATGAAAGTACCCAAAGCAAGACAGGGTAGATGGGGATGGCGACCATAAATATCAGTCATATAGAGAACAGGAGAGGACAGCAAAGTAGAGGATGAATCACCGTGATTGTAGCAGTCCTGATCGTCCACACTCGTCCATCAGACGCTTCACCTTGATACTGACTGCTAGGTTTGTAGCTCATGACAATGTGGCAGCAATCACGGATTACGGACATGGAGGCAGTAGAGAACTGGACTTGGACTACAGCGGAACTGGGGCGGGCCTGGCCACGAGAGATCACACGATGGCTGGGGGCTGGCCGGGACTGGTGGCCCTGAGACACTTGAAAATCCTATAGACCATTGGCAACACTAGGTTTCTTTACACAAGGGGAGACAGGGGGTAAGCCTAATGGGCAAGCCACAGTCTCCATAGTTTGACATGCTGGGTTGGGGCGACAGACACTCTGCAGGGTTGGGGGATGAGAAGTTTTCAGTCCGCAATACAAGGAGACAGGGTGGGGGAATTAACTAGTATTATAAACAGTGATGGTTTGGAGCTCAGTGGGCAAAAGGAGAGGGGCAATGAGGGGACAGGCTTGCTTGTTTTGTTTGCTTGTTTCAGTTGAGTGAGAGACCGCAGATATATTGCAGCACACTAGCTGCCATCTAGTTACTTTATGCGTATGGTCCGCTCACGGCCCGGTCGCCTGATGGTGCTGCCGTTGAGGAAAGCAGGGGACTTTTCTTATTTACTATGAGACAGTGGAGCTCAGATGAATACTTCTGACATTCGACTGTTGTCCTGGAACGTGAACGGCTGGGGGACAAGATCAAGAGTGGGGTGGTGATTAAATATATAAAACATCATTCCCCTGATGTGATCTTCCTACAGGAGACACACCTATTGAGTAAGGCCTGTAAGATCCTAGATTGATGAGGGTATACAAGATGGTAGTCCATGCCGGGGTCACCTCCAGCTCCAGAAGAATACTCCTTAGGAAACACCTACCACTCATCATCAATCCAACTTGGTCTAATACACTTGGCAGGTATGCAGCCCTTTCGGGTGTGTGGGAGGGGCAGACCATTAATATCTTATCTGTTTATGTTCAACCGGCAAAGCGTGGCACCACCTTACCTGACTTGGGTGCTCTCCTGTTTGGGCTGCCCGACAAAGGGCTTCTAATGGGGAGGGACTTCAAATTGGCGCTCAGCGATAGCAGTGAACGTCTGCCCCCGAGACACCCGACACCCTCCCCTGCCCCTACAGCAGACTTCCTCCTAGCTATGGGATTGGTTAATGTATGGCCAGCCACTAATCCATTGGTGCAACACTTCACGTACCACTCTGGAGCGCACAGCAGCCTATCTCATATAGAGTACATCCTCACATTAGCTTATCGTATTCCTAACTTCCAAGATGTTTGCCATCTGACGAGGGGCATTTCCAGTCATTCTCTGGTATGGGCAGTCTACAGTCTGTCTATTACACTTAACCCTTGGTATCTTAAGATCCCCGGTGCGAGGGAGGGTTTGGTGAAGGCCACAGAATACTACTTTGCAGAAAATGAGGCCTCAGTGGACTCCAAACAGGCTCTGTGGGGGGCCTACAAGGCTGTTATTAAGTGACAGGCCCTCTCCATCATAGTGGGACACAAAAAAGAAAAGAGGGCTGTGGAGGCCCTCGAGAGTGAGATTCTAGACCTTAAGGCTAAGTTGAGAGATAATGAGTCTGGGTAGACCAAAAACTACAAAACAAAAACCAAAGGAAATGATGGACGGAGTGTTGAACATTGCAAGCACTCACCCCCAGTCAACTGATCTGGGTTTAATCCATCACCGTTCTTTAGCCCACTCTGCCACCCCAGTTCAGACATGGCCATATGCAAATTAGTCTGACCCTGTACCTCATGGGAACAGTCCAGCCCGAACTGCCAAGTCATGTCTTCCCTGGACCGGAAACAAGCTTCCTAGGACCGGTTTCTGGCATTTCAGCCGTCTTCAGCCAGGCTTGCTTGAATCCAGTGGCAAAGTGAGCAAGGGACTCACGTCTGAGCATACCCTGCCAACTTATGGAGAACAAAGCAAAAACCAAAGGAAATGATGGACGGAGAGTTGAACATTGCAAGCACTCACCCCCAGTCAACTGATCTGGGTTTAATCCATCACCGTTATTTAGCCCACTCTGCCACCCCAGTTCAGACATGGCCATATGCAAATCAGTCTGACCCTGTGCCTCATGGGAACAGTCCAGCCCGAACTGCCAAGCCATGTCTTCCCTGGACCGGAAACAAGCTTCCTAGGACCGGTTTCTGGCATTTCAGCCGTCTTCAGCCAGGCTTGCTTGAATCCAGTGGCAAAGTGAGCAAGGGACTCACGTCTGAGCATACCCTGCCAACTTATGGCGAACAAAGCAAAAACCAAAGGAAATGATGGACGGACCAAACACTAGGCATTAAACAGCAAGGGTTAAGGGACACAGCGGCAGAGATGGCTAAGGTCAGACATCGAGCCACACAACATCGCATTTATGAAGTCATAGACAAAGCAGGGAAGTTAATTACATGGTTTGACAGACGGAAGAGGGCGAAACAATGGGTGTCCAACATATGTTCAGTGCCTGGAGCAAAATTAAGAGGTACACATGACATATCTGATGCCTTAGCTGCCTACTACTCTCGTCTCTAATCCACGGCTGGCAGTGCAACCATGGAAAGTATTATCCGTCATACATCTCCCAACTCTTTCAAGTAAGGACACAACTGCTATGGAGATTGACGATGGTATGAAGGCCATCGCCGTCGCCGACTGGATGAGGAAAAGCCGTCTGAAGCTGAACTCAGACAAGACGGAGGTCCTCATCCTCGGACCCACACCCTCAGCCTGGTACGACTCCTGGTGACCAACCACACTGGGAGCAGCACTGACACCCACCGAGCATGCACGCAACCTAGGATTCATCCTCGACTCCTCCCTATCCATATCCAAGCAGGTCAATGCCGTCTCCTCCTCCTGCTACAACACCCTCCGCTTGCTTCGCAGGTTCTACAAGTGAATCCCGACCGAAACAAAAAGGACGGTGACGCAGGCCCTCGTCAGCAGCAGGCTGGACTACGGCAACGCACTCTACGCAGGGATCCCTGCCAAACACCTATGACGACTACAACGCATCCAAAACGCCTCCGCCTGACTAATCGTCAATGTCCACCGCCGCAGCCACATCACCCCCCACCTGGGAGACCTACACTGGCTCCCTGTAAACAAGAGGATCACCTTCATGCTCCTCACCCACGCACACAAAGCACTCCACAATGCCGGACCAGCCTACCTGAACAGCAGACTCAGCTTCTACACCCCCACCCGCCAGCTCCGCTCCGCCAACCTCGCCCTCGCCTCTGTCCCCTGCATCAAACGAACAACCTCCGGTGGCAGGTCCTTCTCCTACCTCGCCGCAAAGACCTGGAACACCCTCCCCACCCACCTACGGCAGACCCAAGACCTCCTCACTTTCAGAAGACTCCTCAAGACTTGGCTCTTCGAGTAGTAGCGGCAACCCCCCCCCACCCCTCAGCGCCTGGAGACCCTCATGGGTATGTAGCACGCTTTACAAATTCTCTGATTGATTGATTGATTGATTGATTGATTGATTGATTGACCAAAGATGAGATTAACCATGCAATACGGAGCCTGTTTTCTGGCAAAGTGATGGGCCCCAGTGGCCTTCCGATAGAGCTCTACAAGCTCACAGTGAGCACAATAGCATCATATCTGTTACAGATGTACAGGGAGAGCAGGCAAACCAAAACACTATCCAAAGACCAACGTCTGGCATAAATAGTGGTCATCCAGAGGGAGGGCAAGATGCCAGAGAGATGTGCCTCATATAGGCCTATCTCGCTCCTGAAATGCGATGTCAGAATCCTCACTAAGCTTTTATCTTTCTGTATTATTCAAATTATCTCTAAACTGGTCAATTCTGACCTATTCGACTTTATGCCTGTCCAACAGTAATCCCTCAACATACAGCGTCTTTATAGGGTGCAGGGTCAAGTTAGCAGAATCTGGGAGGATGCGATGGTACCCCCTGAATCACGGCCTATGCTGGACGTACAGTGGGAAGATAGGATAGCTCTTTCTGCTGGGGATGTTCTGTTGTAAATCGTGGACCCGCAATTTTCCATTTCAAGACTATTGAACATCTTCACAAACTTTGCAGATATTCTCGGTACACAATTTACTGGTCCAAATCCATGATATATTTCCTGCATGGACACTAGTCCGATTTTCTAGCAGAGTGTGAGGCCCAAATACCTACAGTTGGGTTCAGATATCTCAGTATGTACGTCACCACTAACCCTAACATATTCCGCGCCAGGAACCTCCTGCTGCTCTCATTGCTCGGAAGGGTAGCACTGTTTACAATGATGGCCTTGCTGTGTTTCCTGTATGTGTTACAGAACACACCATACTCAGTCCCTGTGACATACTTTAAGGCCATATAGGGAGAGGTCAGAACGCTGCTTTAGGATGGGGGGCCAGAATGAATAGCTCTATCCAAATAAACACGGGGTTGGTATGATGGGGAATAGCCCTTCCAAACATCCAGAAATACTACAGGGCAGCACAGCTGGCTGTCATTATCCAATGCGTGCACCACCCTGAAGATGAGCCAGTGTTTCGTATGGACCGCCTTGCACTACACCCTGGGGGATACTTATGAGCCCTCTACACTAACTCGAGACACACATCCCTCCAGGGGCCCGCTACCATCACGCTCCATATCTGGCACACAGCATGCAGAACACTGGACTACGGAGACAAAATCACCCAGGCTACACCATTGTGGAACACCAAGAGATTGGGTACTCTGGGAACTCGATCTGATTATGATAAATGGGACCAGATAGGTCTTTTGAAAATAGGGGATCTTTTGACCCAGGATGGAGTGGTCCCTTTCTCTGATCTGCATAGGGACTATGAACTGGCAACCTCGGAAACCTTCCGATATCCCCAGGTACATCACACTCTCAGACGACGATTCTCCGAGGGGCCGACCTCCCCAAATTGTCTCCCCTTGAGGATAGATTGTTTGACAAACATGAGACATAAAGCTATCTCCTTGCATAGAAGAAACTGATCAGCAATTCGCCAAAATCCCGCCTCCGCTTGCAAGAACACTGGGATGATGACCTGGGAGGTCTAGGAGATGATGAGTGGCTGGAGGCCTCGGCCTCCCCCAGGGAGGTGGCCATCAGGGCAGGTATTCCAGTTGATGCAGCCTAAAGTACTCCATAGATCTCAGCTCTCATGTAACATGATTGTCAAGATGGGCAGACAATGTGATTCTAGCTGTCTTAGGAATAGTGGCCAGGAAAGGACTGATTTCCACATAATTTGGAGTTGGGCAGTGGTTCAGAGCTTTTGGAATACAGTGGTGGCATGTATGAATGATGTGTCATGCCCATCTCCACCAAATGGTGTCTTCTCAATGTGTGGCACACTACAGACTTCAACTGAATGGAGCAGGTCTGGATGAGCTTGGGCATTGCAATTGCAGAATGCAATAACTTCTGAAGGACTGGAAAAGGGACATTGATTGATGCATGGTGGCCAAGAAAGTAGTTTATGATATCCGTGGAAGCCCCAGAAAATGGGAGAGGGTGTGGGGAAAATAAAATGTCTACAGAGGCTGCCCTTGTGTTGCCCCCTTTGCAATTTGGTCTGAAACTGCCATTTCTTGAGGGGACCCTCCTGGGGCCTGAGGGGCAGAGGTTGAACTGAGAAGAGAGGTGTATGATCATCGAAAGCTTGACAGTACTTCACTGCTTTCTATCTATATGCATAACTACTAGGCCTGAGTGTAAAATTCTGCTCTGCTCATGGAGTTTGCAGAATTTTGCCAACTCCATGCTCTGCGTTGAGCACAAAGTAATCCACGTAGTGGCACAGATTTTTTCCTCTCTCGTGGATCACCAATGTTAAATTGGCGAGTTTGCGTGAGGAAAATCCAACGCTAGACCATCTCCTTGCAAGATTTCTCAACACAGGCAGTCACAGCAGATCGCTACCACTTTCATTGAGAAATCTGCCACTTGTGTTGAGGAAGCTGCTGCTCGAGCTATTGAGAATGTTACTGAAAGGGCTTATTTTGATCCCAAACTTCATTCAGAGGTTGTAGCCCTGTCAGATTAGGCGCAATCCTGGCGCAGCACAGAAGAGAGCCGAATCCTCAGAGACATATTGTGGCACTACTAGCAGAAGCCTGTCACAAACAGAACATGCTTACTCACAGCCTGAGAAAGAAAGTTTGGCTGTGATCTGGGCTTTTGCATATTTCCATGTGTTCTTGTACAGAAAGCCTTTCACAGTAATGGCTGATCAGGTACTACTGATCGTATTTGGCAATCCCAAAGCCAAAATGCCTCCTCAAATTAAATAGTGGGGTTTGAGGTTGCAATAATACGACTATAAAATTCTCAATCATCCACAGAAAGATCGGAATCCCTATTGTGAAATCGAGCATGCAAGATGCCATGTCTTTAGAACAAATTGTCCCTGTCACGAGCCAAGATATTGACATGTTAAAATTAAAAGACATTATTTCTCATCACTCGTGGGACCAGCACTCTGAACCTCTCATTAATAGCAGTGATTACTTGAAGTTCAAAAATGTAAGCTATATTAACTTTAAGTGACTCAAGCAGGCCCCATTTTGTGAGGGACACAAATTATGATTCGAGAGTCTATGACAACAAGTGATAGATGTCAATCATAAGGGACATCGAGGAATAGTTGACACCAAGAGAGCTCTCCGTGACTGAGTTTGGTTTCCATTTCTCGACGTAAAGGTTGAAAAAGAATGAAAGACTTTTCATATATGCTACTGTCTTTCATCTTAAGTCATTCAGCACCCTTTGAATATGTCAGAATTGCCTCATCATGTGTTGGAGAGAATCGCTGTTGATTTATTTGGTCCTCTGCAGAATGGACATCATCTTCCAGTCACTGTTGATGGATATTCCCATTTTCCAATGGTAGAGGAGCTTTCATCCACTACACATGAAAATTTTATTCAAAAGTTAGATGGCATCTTTGTGACATGGGGTGTACCTATAATGTTGAAGTCTGATAATGGCCCACCTTTTAATCATTGAGAATTCAAAGACTTTCTAAGTCACCTCAGTATAATGCATTAAAAACACTACTCTTTGGCCCCAGGCAATGGTCTGGTGGAATGGTTCATGAGCATGTAAAGAAAGCTGCCAGGGTGCTACATTGGAGAAGCTTGACCTCAAAGGTGTTTTGAACACTATTCTTCAAGCTTACCATTCCACCCCTCTTATGTTTGGAGGAGCCAGGATGACCGAGCAGTCCCAATGGACCAACTTCAGAACCAAGAATGAGGGAGACTATAGAGTTTGGTCACAAACAAAAGATAAAAATATATGCTGAGAGATGAAATCATGTGAAAGACACCATCTTTGCAAGAGGAGATTGAGTGCATGTTAAACAACACAGAAAAATAAATCTTTATCATCACTAATACCAGAGGACACATGGTGGCTGCCCAGCATCCTGGGAAGTTTCTTACGAGAGCCTTCTCTCACTCTCGACATGTGGACCATCACACTCCAAACCGTGTTAATATTGGGGCTGGGCCAAGACAGATTGTTGATAACTCTGGGCCTTATTATGATGTTGGTGGGCCCACCACCGACAGGCTGTCAGAGGCAGACCCACCAACATCCAGCATAGCGGCCTGACTACCGCATTTTTGTATTGTATTGTATTGTAATAGCATTTGTATAGCGCTCACTATCCCTAACAAGGCATTAAAGCGCTTTTTTCGGTGAGTAGCATGCTACTCTGGGACCCATTGAGGATTGGTACATTTTAAGTGGTAGATAGGTTAGTCAGTTATTTGGATTCAGAAGGATAGCAGAAGAATAGAAGAGGAAAAAATGTCTGTTTTTATATAGCGCATGTTACCCCTGATGGGGTGTTGAAGCACGCTGATCCGGAAACCCATAAAGGATTAGTCGTGAATTAGTATGGTGAAATATGAAAGTAATTTGAGTGGTGGATATTAGTCAGTTATTTGGAGTGAGAAGGATAGTGGAGAGATAGAAGGGGAAGAAAGGTTTGCATTCATATAGCACCTGTTACCCCTGATGGGTGTTGAAACGCTTTTCTGGCGAGTAGCATGCTACTCCGGAACCGATAAAGGATTAGTGTTGAAAGTATAGTGAAACGTGAAGTAATCTGAGTGGTGGATATGTTATTCAGTTATTTGGGTAAAGAAGGGTAGGTGACGGATTTGAAGAGGGAAAGAGGTTTGTATTTATATAGCGCTTGCTACCCATGATGGCGTTTTGAAGCACTTTTCTGGTGAGTAGCACGCTACTCGGGAGCCCATAAGGATTAGTCATGAATTAGTATGGTGAAACATAAAATTAATTTGAGTGGTGGATATGTTAGTCAGTTATTTGGATTGAGAAGGGTTGGGGAGGGGTAGAAAAGGGAAAAAAGGTTTGCATTTATATAGTGCTTGAAACCCTGATGGGGTGTTTAAACGCTTTATTGGTGAGTAGCACGCTACTCTGGAACTCATAAAGGATTAGTGGTGAGTTAGTATAGTGGAATATTGTGAGAAAGTGCCCTCTTTCTTGCATGGTATGCCCCCACTTTTTGCTGAATTGCTGATGTACTTTGACTGAGTGTGCCCTGGGCTCCTGCCAATCAGGTACCCAGGGCCTGTGTTCCTTCCCTAAAACAGCACTTAAGCCTAAACCAAATTGGCATCTCTGGCCACATGTCAGCCCCTGGTAAATGGTACCATAGATGCCCATGGCACTGTGACCAGAGAAGGCCCCTAAGAACTGCAGCACTTATTGTGCCACCCTTAGAGGCCCTGTACCCTGACACACACACACTGCCTTTGCAGGCTGAGTGTCTGGGTGCAGAACAAAACGAAGAGACGACATGGCAAACCTCCCTGTGT
Source organism: Triturus cristatus (assembly GCF_964204655.1). Classification (NCBI taxonomy): domain Eukaryota; kingdom Metazoa; phylum Chordata; class Amphibia; order Caudata; family Salamandridae; genus Triturus; species Triturus cristatus. The sequence goes on from NC_140583.1 coordinate 194,473,986, forward strand.
GCCATGCCCACAAACCACTGCCCTGGCATACATCAGTCACCCCTCTAGCAGGGTGCCCTATGCCAGTGGTGAGGGTACAGGTGCATGAGCCCTGTACCTCTACAGTGCCCAGGTCCATTCCTGGGCCCTGTAAGTGCAGTGCTGCAATTAAGAGTATATGGTGCTGGGAGGTTGTCATTACGAACTCCACAGCACCATAATGGCTGCACTGAAGACTGGGAAGTTTGGTATCAAACTTCTCAGCGCATTAAACCCACACTGATGCCAGTATGGGATTTAATGTAAAATGCATGACAGAGGGCATCTTAGAGATGCCCCGTGAAACTCGACCAACTCCCAGTGACTTGACTGAGTGGCTGCGCAGGCTACCAACACCAGACATGTTTCTGGACCCCTGGGTCGAGAGCTTGCTGCTCTCGGGGGCCTGAAATAATGCACATCCTGGGATGAGGTGCCAAGCCTCCTCCCCCAGGATGGGCAAGGTTCACGAAGGAGAAGCTTCAAAGGCATGCCGCCTTTGTGAGCTTCTCCAGACCACTTGCTGTACTCAGCAACTTACTCAGTAATTGGTCCCCACTGGTTCTACCCCCCACTTTGGATGGGAGACTCAGCGGAAAAAAGTAAGTGAGGAAGAGAGGTGTGCCACCTCTGCCAACTCCACCTCTAAGGTGGGGGAGGCGAGGTGAAGCACAACCTCAAGTCTCCGCCATCTTGAGGATGGGAGGACCCAGCCAACCAGGAACAGGCTGCTGCCCCCCTCCCACTGGTGAGTGACAGAATAGGGGGTGTACCCACCCCAGGGAAGGGACCCATTGGTTCCTGCTCTTTACCTACCTGTAACACCCCTTGATTTAGTATTTAGGGGCACCCTGAACCTTCCTTTCTCAGAGCCAGCAACCACAAGAAAAGAAGAAAAAGAAGAAGGACGAGAAGCCGTGCAAAGTTAACAAGAGGACGACACCCACTGACTTGGCCCCAGCCCTACAGGCCTGTCTCCCCTAGAATTGAAATGCTGTCACTGGGGTTTTGGGTTTAGGTAAAGGCGCCACAAGGAAATTTCACATATATTATCAGGTTCTGACTAAATAGATTGACGGTGCTATAAGGTGGGAAGTACCGCCTAACTTCCCAGAATTAAGAGCCTCTGCTCAATACAGTTATGCAAACAATCCTTAGCACACGTACTCGTATCACATAGTAAAATTATTTCGTGTTTTCACAGTACAATTCAATCCTTTTTGCAGAAGAAATAATTTAGTCTTTTTCTTCTAAATGGTTCTTTATTCATTAGTAGTCTTCTCTGTGGTACATAACAGCCAGCCAACACGTGTTTCGTCGCAACTAGGGAATGTAGTCCCGCGACTTTTTCAAGGCTGTGTTTGCAAAAGAAATTGAAGAACTATATTGTATTTAACTTAAAAAACATGTTGTACTTAGTGATAATGTCCTAGCAACACGGTAGTGAGAATCCAGAACCAACGTAAAAGGGTGAAACTTGTAATCAATTGAGATAACAAAGTGTATGAACATTGACCATATCACCATGAATTGTGAATTCATACAAATAGTCCAAAATTTTCTATGATTCTAATTACGATGGAGAGAGCTGATATAACATGCTTAGGTGGGGAAACACGCCGAAAAATAACGCGGATCCTAATTGTGAACGGCACACCCACGTGAAGATTGTCGTGGTGTGATAATGCGGGTGTGACTCGCTATCTTTAGACTCTAAAGTGTGCGTCTCCTTATGTGCTCAGTGAAGAAAAGGTTTTCGTGATGTATAATGGTGACAGTATAGTGAATGTAATACCAAAAGGCATCCGGTCATATCTACCTATTCTTGGCTTGGTAGAATTTTCTGGAAAGAATGAATATATCTATATTGAGATATAGTCACAGTGAATTTAAAGAAAACAGGAATGATTATAAATAAGAGCAGTAATTATTTAAAGTAAAAAACCTACTTAGTAGGTGGTGATAATTCCAAACCACCTATGGTTTCTGCAGTAATGGCGTCACTTTTCCTTTGATTATATGTTCCTTGGCCAGATTCAGTTACTTCTCAGTACTGTGAAAATAAGTTAAACTAATTAACCTTGGTCTTAAACTCCAAACAGTTTAAATTACAAGTGGTACGCGGTAAAGTACTAGTGGAGCATGACGCTAATGCCCAGTTTAAAAATTCCGTATTAATCCTTGGACTGGAGTAGTCAAGTACTACTGTAACCAGGGAATCTAACTTTGTCTATGATAGACTCCCAATCTGTCAAGTCTCGAGTGGAAGTAACTCTAAACATCACGAGTGCTAATATGTTTAAAATCATCCAATCGGGCTGGTACCAAATCGAATGGATCCCTGAATTTATAACAGTTAACGTCACCACCATTGTACAGACTATCCATATGTTGAGAATCAAGGATCTTAGAAACATCATATGCTCATCAACCCTATTTTATTAATGTAAAGCGAATAGTATACTCGTCGGGTGTAACCACATAAAAAGTCTAATCTATAAGAAAGTATTCGGAAACTACTCTGTCCGTTTTTCAAGTAAAAAAATATACTATACTCAGTCTCGCATCGTGCTCATGCAGAGCTTACCTTATACGACTAAGAATAGAAGCGATGTGACGCCCGTCTCTGGTGTCCCTGTTGGAGTGTGTGTATACGAGTGGTTTCTCTTCCGAATATATTTCCGGTTTGGAGACGTGAAGTGTAGTCACGTGAGTAGTTCTATCTCGTGCACAATCACATGCCGTGAATAGAAGAAGGACTAAGATCAAATTGCAAATACGGCGGCCATTTTGAAGCCTGTTCGACCTATCGTAATATTAATGGTCTATGTTTTTATGTAAACCAGTAAAAAGTGCACCAGCTTTGTGTTTGGTGAAAGTCAAAAACTAGTATTTATCGTGTTGTTCTCTCCATCTATTAGATTCAGCACAAAGCCTTTCCACGTAGTGACGTGAAAAGAGCAAAACAATGGGAACTTAGAAGCATGATATACAAACAACAAATATCATATGTATATATACAAATTATAAACATCATATACTAAACAACTGTGAATTAACAAGAAGGTTGCTAATTGGAAAAACGATCATATCTCCTGTATTGATGACATAAAACCTGTTCGGATCTGTCATCTATATTTCGTCAAGATTAGATTCTCTTTTATAGCAATCACATATAATGTGGTATGCTTAGTAAGAGTGATTCTATAGACCTCTGTACATCTAGATCAAGGCAAAAGGAACACTTGAGTTAATCTGTATGGTGCTGTCACTCGAATCTAGATACTGGGGGTCTTAGCTACCTAGAAAGTAGTGTAATTCGTGGTCAATATTAAGACCCTGTTCCACACTATGCATTTTTAAAATCCATTGTGCCTCTCTTTGTCTCAGTGTGAGTTCTCTGTTCCCTCCCCTGGGACTTGTTGGGAAATGTTCTATTCCGTAGAATTTGAATGTACGGTTCAGTGTTTGGGCAGGACAAGTTGACATGTGTGCTGCTAGTGGGTATCTCATGTCCCCCTGCTTGATTGCCCTGGTGTGTTCTCCTATGCGATCCCGCAATGGTCTGATTGTGCTACCAATGTAGTATTTTCCACATTTGCATTCTATAATGTACACAACAAATTTTGTTAGGCAATTGATGTTGGAGTTTATTTTGTATTTCCTTTCTCCTGGTCCCGTGAATTCTGTCTTGCGGTCATCCGCCCATTTGCAAGAGCTGCAATGACCACATATGTAAAAGCCCCATGAATATTGGCTGAACCAATTGGTTGTGGTGGTTGGTTTTGGGTAGCTTGGACTCAGTAGGTTCCTCAGTGAGACCCCCCTCCTGTATGTTACGTTAGGTTTATCTGTTATGAACTCCTTAAGAGTATTGTCTGCCTTTAGTAAGTGCCAATGCCTGTTGAGGCTTTTTCTCAGGATTACCGACCAATTGTTATAACCGGTAATCAATCTGATTTTTTGATCGTCTTCTTTCTGTTTAGGTTTGTCCCTTAGGGTTTCGATTTGGGTTATTTTTTCTATTCTCTCTTCCGCTCTCGTCAGTAAAGACTTGCTGTAACCCCTCCTTTTGAATCTGGTCAGTATTCCTTTTTTCTGAGTCTGAAATTCATCATCCCTGCTGCAATTACGTCTGGTTCTAGTCAGCTCTCCATATGGGATCGAGCGTATTTGGTGAAAGGGATGTGCACTACTTGCATGTAAAAGGGAATTGCATGCTGTTGCCTTGCGGTACAGTCTACTTTCAATTTTGTTGTTGTGTATGTAGAGTTCTACATCAAGAAATGAAATGTTCGTTTTGCTGTGTTCCATGGTGAATTTAATATTGCATTCATTGTTGTTGAGAAATTCAAAAAAACATAGGAGTTTAGAGTTTGTCCCTGTCCAAATCATAATACAATCGTCTATGTAACGACCCCAAAATAAAATTGAGTCGTTCCATTTGGCACCCAATGTGCTCCAGATTCTCGTCTCCTCGTACCAACCCATAAAGAGGTTGGCATACGAGGGAGAAAATCTGGAGCCCATTGCTACTCCCTGTGTTTGTCTATACCACTGTTCCTTAAAAAGGGACACATTGTTGTCCAGTATTAGTTCTATCATTTCGATTAGCATCTCTGTGTGGTTCCAAGAGCTAGCAGCTCTTCTGTTTAACATCCTCTTGACTGCCCTTATGCCAATGTCCCTTTTGATACTGGTATAAAGAGCGGTTACATCCAGTGTGACCATAGTCATGTTTTCTTCCCAGTTTAAATCAGCCAAAGTACTCAAGATGTGTTTCGTGTCCCTTATATATGAAGCTAAGTTAGTTACTAAAGGCTTCAAAAATATGTCTACATGTTCCGATATCCTTTCTGTTGGACCACCTATGCCTGATATTATAGGTCTTCCAGGTGGGAAATATATTCGGAAGAGAAACCACTCGTATACACACACTCCAACCGGGAAACCAGAGACGGGCGTCACATCGCTTCTATTCTTAGTCGTATAAGGTAAGCTCTGCATGAGCACGATGCGAGACTGAGTATAGTATATGTTTTTACTTGAAAAACGGACAGAGTAGTTTCCGAATACTTTCTTATAGATTAGACTTTTTATGTGGTTACACCCGACGAGTATACTATTCGCTTTACATTAATAAAATAGGGTTGATGAGCATATGATGTTTCTAAGATCCTTGATTCTCAACATATGGATAGTCTGTACAATGGTGGTGACGTTAACTGTTATAAATTCAGGGATCCATTCGATTTGGTACCAGCCCGATTGGATGATTTTAAACATATTAGCACTCGTGATGTTTAGAGTTACTTCCACTCGAGACTTGACAGATTGGGAGTCTATCATAGACAAAGTTAGATTCCCTGGTTACAGTAGTACTTGACTACTCCAGTCCAAGGACTAATACGGAATTTTTAAATTGGGCATTAGCGTCATGCTCCACTAGTACTTTACCGCGTACCACTTGTAATTTAAACTGTTTGGAGTTTAAGACCAAGGTTAATTAGTTTAACTTATTTTCACAGTACTGAGAAGTAACTGAATCTGGCCAAGGAACATATAATCAAAGGAAAAGTGACGCCATTACTGCAGAAACCATAGGTGGTTTGGAATTATCACCACCTACTAAGTAGGTTTTTTACTTTAAATAATTACTGCTCTTATTTATAATCATTCCTGTTTTCTTTAAATTCACTGTGACTATATCTCAATATAGATATATTCATTCTTTCCAGAAAATTCTACCAAGCCAAGAATAGGTAGATATGACCGGATGCCTTTTGGTATTACATTCACTATACTGTCACCATTATACGTCACGAAAACCTTTTCTTCACTTGAGCACATAAGGAGACGCACACTTTAGAGTCTAAAGATAGCGAGTCACACCCGCATTATCACACCACGACAATCTTCACGTGGGTGTGCCGTTCACAATTAGGGTCCGCGTTATTTTTCGGCGTGTTTCCCCACCTAAGCACGTTATATCAGCTCTCTCCATCGTAATTAGAATCATAGAAAATTTTGGACTATTTGTATGAATTCACAATTCATGGTGATATGGTCAATGTTCATACACTTTGTTATATCAATTGATTACAAGTTTCACCCTTTTACGTTGGTTCTGGATTCTCACTACCGTGTTGCTAGGACATTATCACTAAGTACAACATGTTTTTTAAGTTAAATACAATATAGTTCTTCAATTTCTTTTGCAAACACAGCCTTGAAAAAGTCGCGGGACTACATTCCCTAGTTGCGACGAAACACGTGTTGGCTGGCTGTTATGTACCACAGAGAAGACTACTAATGAATAAAGAACCATCTAGAAGAAAAAGACTAAATCATTTCTTCTGCAAAAAGGATTGAATTGTACTGTGAAAACACAAAATAATTTTACTATGTGATACGAGTACGTGTGCTAAGGATTGTTTGCATAACTGTCTCCCCTAGAACCTGCTCCTGCAAAACCCCGACGTGTCCAGCAGTCAGGAACCTCAAATACCCCGGAGGACCTGCCTGCATTCACTTTCCAAGCTGCTTCTTCCATGAACACCGGACGTGTTTGAACTGCAGCTTCTAGTGCCAGCCAGAAACCGCAAATCCAGCACACTCTGCACCTGCCGAGCCTGGCCTGTGTTTGAGTGAACAAACACCATGAGCAGGTCCCCCCAGCGATCCTGACCCAAGATCTGGTGACCCCTGACCTTCCTCAAGCCTCCAGACAACGCCTGCAGCCTCAATCCAGGAGACCCCCCTACCGCAACCAGAGCGGGTAAGAAAATCCGACGTCCAAAGGTACCCCTGCACCCGTCGCCCCACGGCCTTGTGTGCCCAACCCAGTGGTGCCTAACCATCCCTCTACATCCCAACTTACCTCTCAAAGTGGTGGTCACTCCTGGAAGATCTTGGTCCCCGAGCCTGCAGTGTTTCTTTGTCCTGGAGAATGCCCATTGAACTAAACAGGGCACCCGACCTTAAAACTGCACCCTGCACCCGGCTGCCCTTGCGCTGCTGAGGGTGCCCCTTTGGTGCTAACTTGGTCCACAACTTGCCCTGAGCTTAACCCTAGGAGCTCTGCTCCCACAACCCTGTGGCCTGCTTGCCAGCCTCCACCAACCGGAGTCCCCCTATCCTCCATAGGATAACATTGGGCCTCAACACTCTGCACCCGGCCGCCCGAGTGCCGCTGAAGGTGCAACAACAGTGCATCACTGACCCTGGGAGACCCCTGAGTCTAACCCCAGAACCCTAAGACCGATTACTTACCTTGAAACTGATAACTCATTTTTCCTCATAGGATAACATTGACACTTTTTCTCCCAAAAGGGTTGACTTTTGAAAACTGCAAATATTCCCTAAAAATCAGCCGAATAACCAAAACGCATTTTCTCAACTGTTTTAAGGAAATGTCCCAGTGCTGAATCCAGGATCCATCACTGAGTAAGAAAAAGTAACGATAACCTAACTTACCTCCTAAGTGAATTTCCTCCCTTAGGATAACATTGGTGATTCTATGTGAAAAAGTTTCTAAGTCTCAACTTTTGAAATACAGTAATATTCCTTAAAAATCATACTTTTAACCAAAACGCATTTACTCACCTGTTTTCAGGAAATGTCCCAGGGCTGAATCTCTGAACTATGTTCAAACAAGTAAATTACTACTGCAAAGTATTTATATGCTTACCTGTGCCAGGCATCCTTGGATCTAGAAATAAAACAGCTGTATATTTTTATATACAAAACAATTGGCCTAGAGCTCAGTTCTTGAGTGTGTGTGACCATTTGCAGACTGAGTGTGTACATCAAATGCTTTACACTGTCCTCTGATACTGCCTTACTGCTCGACCAAGCTACCACTTTGGAGAGTAAGGTTCTATCTAACTTTAGCTTCTGCCAAACCTCTGGAGACTCTTGGACTCTATAGTATACACACTGTACCTCACTTTGGTGCAGTATAGATACAGCCAGTTTCTTACAAATATGGAATTTGAGAAGTGAACATGTTAGTCTGTTATTTAGATTGAAAAGGATAGTGGAGGGATAGAAGAGTGAAGGACTTTTTTTATTTTTATTTCTTTTTTTTAGGTAATAGCAGTAGGGGGAGGCTTGTGAATGAGTAAAAAGGGTTTTTGGAGGGTAAGAGTCAGGGAAGAGTTTGGAGATGTTTTTTGGGGGGGGGGTCGGTGTAGTAAAAGAGGAGTCAGAAGATGCAAGGATGGGTAGGGTAGGAGAGAGTCTAGAAAGGGTTATTTTTGGGATCCTAATAGTGGTATGGGGTTTGGGATAAATGAGAGAGTCGATGTAGAGGATATATTGATAGATGTATAGGGTGAGAGATATGGTAGTGCTTTGGAAAGAGTAGTGGAAAGAAGTTTAAGATGAGTCAGAAAGTTCGGTTAGAAGATATATTGAGAGAAGTATAGGGTGAGAAATAGGGTAGTGCATTGGAAATGCCAAATTATTAGAAAGTGATAAATATAAAGATTCATAAGTACATTGAAAGTATATAGATGCATAAAGGAGGTAAGTATATATACATTAAAGATATTGACAGAGGTACAGGATGACAAATAGGGTAGTGCATTGGATATGCTTTTTCAGGAGAAAACACAGATCCAAGTACATAGAGGTATATACATGCACAATGGAAGCAAGTACATGTAGACCATAGATGTTTTTTGTTGTTGTTTTTCTACATTTATTCTACATGTTTATACAAAGTAATACACAAAGATAGGTACATATCTATAGTGAGAATAAATTGTGGGTGGGTATTACTGAATGGGAACATTGGCAGCATTTCTGGACCTAGTCCCGACCAGTCTCGAACAGGCTCAAACAGGCAACTGCCCTTGTCCTCTTAGCCCTTAGCCTCAATGCCCAGGCTGAGCCACCCTAACCCTGGTCTTTTGTAGTCCTAGCAATCAGGTGACCCCTCCAGCCAATGGGAACCCTGCCCTAACACTATCCAATCACAACACTACCCCTAAAATCTGGAACAAGTAGGAAACCAGGACCTTACAGCCAATCTTAGCCCTAGTCCAAGCAACCAATCAGTTAAAAAAAAACTGATCTCTACATCCAATAGAGGCCCTAGCCCTACCAGTAATCCCAACCCAAGTCCAAGCAACAAATGGTACAGGAAGCCCTAGTCCCTATTTCCAATAGAAAGCCTAACCCTACTCTTAGTCCCACACCTTGTCCAGCACCCAATCACACCCGAAGCCCTAATCGCTACTTCCAATTAAAAGCCAAACCCTAGCCTTAGTCCCACCCTAGTCCCAACAACCAATAACACAGGAAGCCCGAATCCCTACTTCCAATAGAAATCTTAACACTAGCCCTAGTCCCAACCCTACATTGATTGAATCACAGACCAGAGTCACAAGAAAACAGTGAAAAAAAAGATAAAAACAAGAAAAGGGGCCAGGGTAGAAACACCCTGACCCCATAGGCCTGCTCAGGGGCTCCCCCAAACAAGAGCATGCCAGGAGGCTAGTTTGCAATGTGGTGGAGAACAGGGGTGTGGCCTGTATCCACCTCTCAGCAGTCCCACTATGTGGAGCTTACTGCAGGCAACAGGTAGGCTAGTTGGCCCCTAACGATCCCCAGCAGTGAAGGGGACTTAAATCCCCATTGAAAAGTGCACCGGGGAGTGTGTTTGCAAACTGGTGGTCAAAGGGGGTGTGGCCTGCTATGAGTATTTACCAATGCTTCTGTGTGAGACTTAATGGAGAAAATAGGAGGGGTAATTGGCCCCCAAGGTTGTCCTTGGGGGCCAACTACCCCTGCTGTTACTTCCATTAAGTCCCACACAGTGGGATTGCTAAGAGGTCTTCGGAGGCCAGGCCCCCCTTTCTCCGCCACTCTGCAAACAAGACTCCTGGCACACTACGGGTTTTCGGGATGAAGCCCACTTTACTCCTCAGGGACTTTGGGGGCCAAGAAGCCCTCCTGGTACCTCCCGTAAGTCCTACGCAGTGGAATTCCTGAGCGCAGGTTGGAGGCCCCCTTTCTGCACCACTCTGCAAACGCGACTACTACATTATAGTAATGAATTAGCATTTATAAAACCTTAGACATTCACTGAAAAAAACATAGGTTTCAGGGACATTATAGTTAGTAATTAGCATTAAAAAAACCTTAGAAATTCACTGAAAAAAAACATGGGTTTCAGGGACGTTATAGTTAGAAATTGGCATTTAAAAAACCTTAGAAATTCACTGAAAAAAACATAGGTTTCAGGGACATTATAATTAGTGATTAGCAATTAAAATCCTTAGAAATTCACTGAAAAAACCTCAGGTTTCAGGAAAATTATAGTTAGAAATTATCATTTTAAAAAACCTTAGAAATTCACTGAAAAAAACACAGGTTTCAGGGACGTTATAGTTAGTTGGACATTTCACTGGTACAAATTCAGAGAAATGTGGCTATTATAGTTAGTTGAGCTAACTATAATTCACGCTGCCGCAATGCACTGCTGATGACGTCACATATTACATCACTCATGACATGGTCAGTGACATCACTGATGACATCTCAAATGACTTCACTGATGACATCACTGATGACATCATCCACTTAATATCTGATGCACTTCCTCACACCCTTATATAACCTTTCATACACCTACTCAAAAATACAGACTAACATTCTTGAAACCATAGACACACCAATACCAATTACTACACACCTACTCACTGATTCATAAGTCTATACACACATCCACTCACTAACCCATACAGTCACTCATACACACAGTCACTCATCAATACAGCCTCTGATATATGCACTCATACAGACACCCACATACTGTCACTCACCCATTGAGTTACACTGCCTTTTACTCACTTATACAGTTATATACACACCACCTCACTTATTCATACAGATACTAGCACATACTTACTCTCTTCTACAATCACTGACACAAGTATACACTCATCCATGCAGTCACTCTCACAATCACTCACTCTCACATATACTCACTTATATACTTCAACACTCACATATACTGCCTTTCATATATGTAGTTACTCATAGAGGTACCAATGAGACATCCGTTCACTCATCAACACAGCTATACAAACACTCACCCACCCATACAGCCCCTCACAGATGCACTCATGAACCCATACACCCAGTGAATCACCACATATATATGCAGGGAGTCACACACCCCTACTCACCCACACAAACACTTAGGCACCCATACAGGTACTCAGAAAACCAATCATTAACCCATATGGACACTCATGTAACTACTCACCAACCCATGCAGCCACTCACATACCAACTGACATACTTATACAGACATTCACACAGATTAGTCACTCACCCATGCATTCACTATGACACATTAATTCACTCACTTGTACAGTCAGTCACGCACCTACTAAATCATCCTTTCAGACACTCATACACCCACTCACTCTTCAATACACATTGGTGTGTATATAGATAACATTCTTAAAATTTTCCGAAACACTCAGTCACTATATGATGTCATAAGTGATGTCATCAGTGATTTTAATAGAGATGTCATCAGTGATGTCATTGACCATGTTATTTACTAACCATAACGTCCCTGAAACCTATGGTATTTTCAGTATATATATACTCACTGTATATATATATTCACTGAAAAAACCATAGGTTTCAGGGGTGTTATAGTTAGCTGGACTTTTCACTCGTACAAAACCATTGAAATTCCCCTGTTATAGTTAGTTCAGCTAACTATAACTCGCGCGCCCGCAATGCACTTCTGATGACGTCACTTATTACATCACTCATGACATGGTCAGTGACATCACTGATGACATCACTGATGACATCTCAAATGACATCACTGATGACATCATTCAGTGAATGTGTGTTTTTCTGAAAATTACATATGTTTTATATATGTATATCTCAAGGTCGATGGAAGAATAAATGGGTATATAAGTGTCTAAATGGATGATTTGTTTTTGAAAACTTGATTGTATAACTGACTGATTAAGTGTATCTTAGTGAATACATGGCTTAGTGAGTAATGTTTAAATATGTAAATATCTGTATCAGTCTCTCACTTTGTGTATAAGTGGCTGCATGGGTTGGTGAGTAGCTACATGAGTGTCTATATAGGTTATTAGTTGGTATTTTGAGTATCAGTATGAGTGTCTGAGTGTCTGTATGGTTGGGTGGGGGTATTACGTAGTGCATAGGTGCATGAATGAGTGACTCACTGTTTGTATGTGTTGAAGACAGCATGTGTGCAGGACTGCATGGGTGCATGGGTGTGTTAGTGAGTGAATGACTGTCTCAATAGTGTCTTTATGAGTAACTACATATGTTTTAAACTAGTATATGTGACTATTGGTGTATATAAGTTAGTATATGTGAGAGTGAGAGATTGGAAGAGTTCCTGTATGAATAAGTATGTGTTTCTATAAGTGATTGTTTAAAGACTAAGGGCCCGATTCACAGAATTAACTTAGGACAAAATCCTAAACGTATTACTTTTGGTATTCACAGAATGCACTTACTACTTTTGGTATTCACAGAATGGATTTACGACTACTAACTTTACGTCCGCACTCGGGCTGGAAATTCCAGCCCGGAGGCGGAGCTTCTGGCCCGGAGGTGGGGCTTCCGGCCCGGAGGCGGAGCTTACGGCCTAGAGGCGGAGCTTCCAGCCTGGAGGTGGGGATTCCGGCCGGTGGCGGAGATTTAACCATGGCCGAAATCTCCACCTCCAGGCCAGAAGCTCCGCCTCTGGGCCGGAAGCTCCGCCTCCGGGCCGGAAACCCCGCCTCCGGCCCGGAAGCTCCGCCTCCAGGCCGGAATTTCCGGCCCGAGTGCAGACGTAAAGTTAGTAGTCGTAAATCCATTCTGTGAATACCAAAAGTAGTAAGTGCATTCTGTGAATACCAAAAGTAGTAAGTGCATTCTGTGAATACCAAAAGTAGTAAGGTTAGGATTTTGTCTTAAGTTAATTCTGTGAATCGGGCCCTAAGTATGTGTAAGTTTCTGTAGAAGTAAGTGTGGTGGTGTGTGTATAATTGTATATGCAAGTAAATGGATGTTTGATTCTTTATTAGCATGAGTGACTATGTGTGTGAGTAACTCTATGGATGAGTGGCGTTGTGTAACAGGATGTATAGGTGTATGAGTACATATGATGAGTGAGTACATGTATGAGTGACTGTATAGGACTGTTGGTGAATGAGTGGATGTGTATGTTGATATTACTGAATAGGTTGTTGTATCTGGTATTGGCATGTCCATTGTTTTGAAAATTTTAATTTCTATTTTTGAATGTGTGTATCAAAGGTTATATTAGGGGGAGAGGAGGTCTGCCACTCTATCACAAGGATGATGTCATCAGTGATGTCATTTGAGATGTCATCAGTGATGTCATGAGTAACGTCACTGACCATGTCATGAGCGATGTAATATGTGATGTCATCAGCAGTGCATTGCGGGCGCGCGAGTTATAGTTAGCTGTTCTAACTATAACGCCCCTGAAACCTATGTTTTTTTCAGTGAATTTTTAAGGTTTTTTAAATGCTAATTCCTAACTATAACGTGCCTGAAACCTATGGTTTTTTCAGTGAATTGCAAAGGTTTTTTAAATGCTAATTTCTAACTATCCCTACATAGATAGGATATGTGAAGAAAGAAGAAAAAACTTACAGAAAGAAAAAAAAGAAATGCAGAAAGAAGCAACAGAAGTCCTCAAAGATGAAGAAAAGTGCAGGAAGAAGGATAACGTCCAGAAAGAACAAACAGAAGAGCAGAAAGAAGCCTTGTTGCAAAATCATCCTGTACCCTCAACTTTTTCAGACGGATACTGGTGGTAACTGAGTCTGACTAACCAGTCCTAGAGCCAGTGCATGTTAAAAGACACTCAGAATACAGTGAAAACACCTACATACACTAGGGAACACTATGCGTTGGGGTCCCCCTGTGATTAGCGTGACCTCCTCTGTAAGCCCCTAGTATATAATAGGGCAGGGGATTAAAACTACCTCTTAAAACGCGCCACAGGGCGTGTTTGCACACGTCACCTCAGGCCCCGTCCCCTCCCTTCCCCACTGTGTAAACACACCCTGTAGCCGTTTTAAGTTGGGAGATTAAGTCCCCTTGAATCCTGAGGGTCCCTAGGGTCCAACTAGACCACTAGGCACCTCCAGTAAGCGCCACAGAGCTGCGTTGCAGAGAGATGTAAAAAGGGGCACGGCCTAGACCACCTCTCTGCAACGCAGCGCAGTGGCGCTTACTGGAAGCACCTGGTGGGCTAGTTGGCCCCCAGGGTCCTTCAGGATTGAAGGGGAATTATTTCCCCAACTTAAAATGCACCACAGGACGTGTTTGCACACGTTAACTAAGGCCCCGTCCCCTCCCTTCACCACTGTGTAAACACGCCCTGTGGCCGTTTTTAGTTGGGAGATTAAGTTCATTTGAATCCTGAGGTTCCCTAGGGTCCAACTAGCCCACTAGGTACCTCCAGTAAGCGCCACAGAGCTGCGTTGCAGAGAGGTGTAAAAAGTGGCACAGCCTGGACCATCTCTCTGCAACGCAGCTCAGTGGCACTTACTGGAAGCACCTGGTGGGCTAGTTGGCCCCCAGGGTCCCTCAGGATTGAAAGGGAATTATTTCCAACACTTAAAACACGCCACAGGGCGTGTTTGCACACGTCACCTCAGGAACTGTCCCCCCCCTTCCCACTGTGTAAACGAGCCCTGTGGCCGTTCCAAGTTGAGAGATTAATTCCCCTTGAATCCTAAGGGTCCCTAGGGTCAAACTAGGCCACTAGGTACCTCCAGTAAGCGCCAAAGAGCTGCGTTGCATAGAGGTGTAAAAAGGGGCTTGGCCTCAGAACACCTGTCTGCAATGCAGCTCCCTGGTGCATATTGGAGATACCTGTTGTGTTAGTTGGCCCTCAGGGACCCTCAGTATTGAAGGGGAATTAATTCCCCAACTTACAACTGGCCAGGGGGCGTGTTTGCAGAGTGCTGCAAGGAGGGTGTGTGGCCTCCGGCACGATGTCGGTCTTTTATTTATTTTATTTTTTTAAGAAGGAGAACTGTGTGGCCCCCCCTTCTTTTTCTAATTTATTGGCCCTGGGGACCCAATCCCCCAGGGCCTGCACCCTAATTTTTTGTTGTTGATAAAATAAATTTGGAAGGGGGCCACGTGCCCCCTCCCAAGGCCTTAATCGGCCCCGGGGACCCCAACCCCCGGGTGGCCTTTTTAAAAAAAATTATTTAGGAGGGTGGCTGCGTTGCCCCCCTCCTCAGGCCACTTATGGCCCCGGGGACCCCATCCCCCGGGGTCGGCCTTTCTTTTTTATTATTTAAAAAAAATATATATTTATAGAAACACCTAGGACATGTTGGACAAACCGTATGTACCTATCAACATGACGATTTGCGTGATATTCATTAAAAGGCGACTATGCATACAATGAATCCACGTGGAATGTATTTACACCGCTAGTGAAGCTCTGACGTGTCTGACGCCCTACCGTGCCTAATCCCGGCGCCCCCACCGGTGGGAACTCTCCAAGTAGACACCCTTGTCGTTTATTTATACAAACATGGGTAGCTATTGACGGGCACATTTAATACACACACACACCAAGCCATTCAAAGGGGATTCGACAAAAATTCGACCAATCTATGCAAGAAACCCCCCTCACAGTTAATAAAACACACATTCACCGCCGGATGTGTAATACTTTTTATGTTACTCTCTGGAAAGGAGACAAACCTCACTTGAGAGTCACAGCGTGCTCCTGGCTGAGCCCAATGCTGTGTTACACCCACCAGTGCCCGCCGATGCCACACACCTCTGTGTTGTATTCCACCAGCTAGTGCGTATGCTATGACACTCTCTAGCCCATGTGCACTGTAACACCACCCCATGAATATGTCATGCCACACTTGCCTTCGCATGGGTTATATCGCCCCATCTAACGTGCCTTCCTCGATGCCTATGTTATAACGCACAGCGCTATGCCATACATATTACAATCTGGGATCCATATCTTTGTCACAGTGCATATGCAACGTTACACTCCCCAGCACATATTTTATATTACAACTTTCGAGACTAGTTAGGTTACACAACACTGCCCTGTGCATATTACACTCCAAGGCGCATATCGCATAGCACGCACTAGTGCCTGTGCTATCTCACGCTCTCAAATGAATCTGTCAGTGTATTGCATATTATATTTCACGCCCCAGTTCATCTTATATCACACTTTTTGGTGCATAGTTTATACTATATCTAGTTTTCATTTTCAATCGTGCTCTCAGGACTATGTTCTATATAACACTGCGTCCACCTACCCTTTTCACGGGCATTACATTTTGCGATGGGGGGTGGAAGGTCAGGGGGTGTTTCTGCCAAGTGAGCCCAGAGTCACAGTCACAAACGTCCTCTTCTTCCTGAATAAAAGTGAGATTATGCTGCATACTTGTTCATATTTTAGTAGTTCGCACAGACACACATTTTAAAAACAATAAAGTTCCTAATACCCACCTTCTCTGAACAGTTAACTTGCTGCCCCATCTACCTCCTCCCTATCCTCTGTTGTCTGAATCCATGGACTAGCCTCCTCCCTCCTGCCATGCATGGTCTGATGTGCTGCCACTGCCCTCCATTTAGCATGATGTACCAGTCCACTCCTCCTGCCCTCCATTGCCCAATTCTATGGCCCATCATTGACCTCCTGCTTAGCCTCTGTGCTTAGCTTGCTGCCCCTATTCTCCTTCCCCCTGCTCTCCGATGTCTTTGTGCATGCCCCTGCTCCATCCTTTTTGCCCACCATGTTCCATGGACCTGCCACTCCTATCTACTCTGAGTGTACTGTTGAGCTGCCACTCCCCTCCCACCTGCCTAGCATTGTCAGATGACTGCATCTGTCCCTGCCACCTCCACCCTACCTGTCCACATGCCATGCCCCTATCCCCTTCCTCCTGTCCTCCATGCTCCATTTTACTGCCACACCCTTCTGCCCTCCCTGGTCTGTTGTGCTGCAATTGCTCCTCCTGCCTGCCCCGTGCAGTCTGTTGTGAGGCCCCTTCCCCTGAACTCTCTTGTCTGTGCCCAGGTCCTGACCCTCCCTTCTATCCTCCATGGTCCTTTGTGCATGCCCCTGCACCCTCCTTCTTGCCCATCATAGCCATTGTGCTGCCACTAACCCTCCCGCTTGCCATGCATGGCCTTCTGTGCTGCTATGGCCCCTCCCACCTTCCCTGTGTGGTCAGCTAGCTGCCCCTGACCCCCTCCCACCTTCCCTTCATGGTCTGTGTGTATGCCATCATAGTCTCACTGTTGCGCTCCATGGTGTGTCTTATTTCTAGTGCCCATCCTGCATGACCTCCATGATCATCTTGCTGCTCCTGCCCTGCCCCCTTGCCCCCAGCCCTCTGTTTCCATGCGCAGACCCCTATTCTCTCCCTCCTGGCTTGTCTGTTCCATTGTAATGCCCCTGATCCGTCCCTCCTGCCCTTTATGGCCTGTTATGCTGCAGATTTCTCTCCTGTCTGTCCATTATGATCAGCTAGCTACCATTGCCTCTTTCCCCTCTGTTCTCTGTTGTCCATGTGCATGGTCCTGTCACCCCCTATTGCTTTATATGGATTGTTGTGCTGCACTCCCGTCCCGCATGCCCTGTGTGGTGTATTGTGCTGCTGCAAACCCTGATGTCTGCCCTGTAGGGTCAGTTTGGTGCACCTCTCCATGTCCGTCCTGTCCTATGTTATCCGAGTCCATGTCTCTACCCCAATTCCTCCTGCCTACCATTATCCAATGTACCATACTTGCAAACATGTTGAACTTGGTAAGAGAGAGATTTTGAAAAAAAACTGGTGTATTGATTTTCCCCTTTGAGTTACATTGAAAAAGAGGAGATTGTAGATAGGAGACAGATCAAATAAAGCCCATTTGAGCTTAAAACATTGGACGTTTCCTGTCTGAAACAGGTCTGTTGGCATGTATGGCTGTACTACCACTGCCTCTTCCTTCTGCCCACAATGGTCTATTATATTGCCACAGCCTTTCTTGCCAGTCCTGTATTTTTGGTTTGTTGCCCCTGCCCCCCTTTCCACTGCCCTCCATAGTCTGTTGTGCTGCCACTGCCTCTTCCTGCCTGCCCAGGGTGGTCAAATTGTTGCCTCTGCACTCTTCTACCTGCCTCTCAACAGTATCCCAATGTACAACTAGATTGCTAACATTCTATATTTATTACAAAAGTGTGGAACGCCTGAGGTCATCTTGATGTAATCAAAACTGTAATACCTAGAGCATTTCCTTTAGAAATTACATATAGAGGGTCTTATTTGCATCAAAATTATGGTTAGTGCTCTAAAAAACTAAAATGAGAACATATTTTCTGAGTTTTCAAATAGCGACAAAGAACTTTTAAATTATTGGTAATCTTTATGTTTTTTATCCAGTTGACCACTTGATTAAATGTTGCACTTAGGGGAGAGGATGTGGTGTTACTTCCAGAGCTGCAAACTTTGCAACTGGGGAACCAGGTTGGAGTTTCTGCTTCAGCTCAACATTCTGCGATTCTGGTCAAATCACTTAATCTCCCCATGTCTACAACCAAAATGAATTTGATCTTGTGTGATGTAACCAATGCTCATGTAAAGCACTCCAAAACTTGACAAGACTGCACTATATAAAACTGCAAATACACAAAAAATAAGTGTTTTGCACACTTCTGTCATTGGGCTATATGTGGGCTACGTCTGGGTGATATTTGTGCTGCATTTGGGCTCTTTTGTCTCTGGTGGCCATCTTGGGAGATTTATTTGTTATGAAGTTTCCTAATTTCCTCATTTACTGCAGTCTCCTCAGTTAGAAATGCTTTCAGTTTTTTACTTTGATTCCATCAAGAAGGTTTTCAGATATGTCACACATTTGCCATAAATTCTGAATGTTAGCACTCTAGTTGCTCATTAGATCACTGTAGTAAAGCTACTGCTCCCCACGGAAGTCTGCTGCTGGTGTTAAAAGTGCATGATTCAGTCTGCATATCAAAAATTGTTAATAAAATAGAAGAAGATTTGAGAAGTCACTCAAAATGTGACCTATTTTTTCTTTCTTCAGCACTAATCATAATTTCTATGGCGTAATGAACCCCCTCGTTGTTTTCCTTTTTAAATTAAATGTTTTAAGTGTTACCAGTTTATACCAATCAAGATGGCTTCAGGTGTGCCATACTTTTGTCATAAGTAAGACAGTAAACACTCTAGTTGTTCTTAAGAACACTCTGGGACATTCTGTCATTGGGCTATACTCGGGCTACATCTGGGTGATATGTGGGCTACATTTGGGCTCTTTTGTCTCTGGTGGCCATCTTGGGAGATTTATTTGTTATGAAGTTTCCTAATTTCCTCATTTACTGCAGTCTCCTCAGTAGGAA
This sequence comes from Triturus cristatus, assembly GCF_964204655.1. NCBI lineage: Eukaryota > Metazoa > Chordata > Amphibia > Caudata > Salamandridae > Triturus > Triturus cristatus. The sequence goes on from NC_140583.1 coordinate 194,493,442, forward strand.
ATACTTTCAGTTTTTACTTTGATTCCATCAAGAAGGCATTCAGATGTGTCACACATTTGTCATGAATTCAGATTGTTAGCACTCTAGTTGCTTATTAGATCACTGTAGTAAAGCTACTGCTCACAAGGGAAGTCTGCTGCTGGTATTTAAAGTGCATGTTTCAGTTTGCATGTCAGAATTTTTTAATGAAATAGAAGAGAATTTGATTTGAGAAGTCACTCAAAATGTGCCCTAATTTTTCTTTCTGCAGCACTAATTATACTTTCTATGGCAAAATGAACCCCCTCATTTTGTTCCTTTTTAAATGAAATGTTTTAAGAGTTACCACTTTATTCCAATCAAGATGGCTTCAGGTGTGCAATACGTTTGTCATAAGTAGGACTGTTAGCGCTCTAGTTGTTCTTTAGAACACTCTGTGAAGCTGCAGTAGAACACACAGGAATCAACTGACAGTCTCTGGCCTTGTTGATGCCTTGTTGGACTTCATTCTCACATGACTGAGAAAGATAATGTGAATTGACAGAAAATATGTTCTCACTTTAGCTTATAGATCACCTTCCAAACCTCTGTGGGAAAAGCATGAGAAAATAGTTTTCTCTCAAACACGATTCATGATATCACAGCAGAAGGCTTATTCACATGGTAAAATCAGAACACACCACAATTCCTAAAATGAGTATGGTACCATCAACAAATGATTTATAATGTAACTAAAGTCTTAAAACCTTCTATTAACTGCAATGCTTTTTAATGAGGTGCTATCATGTATATTGGTCCCAAGATGGTTGCCAACACTTCTTGGATGAAGTACTGACAGCCAATCAGATCTCACGATGAGATGTGTGGTTAGGCTCTGCCCAGATATATCTATCTTTTTAACTCTAATTTTCTCAGGAACTACTGAACGGATTTACACCATTTAAGCAAAAGGCACAAGTCTGAACTGAGGGCTACCTCTTTGCCAAATTTGGTGTAATTCCATTCAGCAGTTCGGGCTGTAGCTGCGTCAACAGGTCCTATGGGAAAATGCATGGGGAAAACGTGTTTTGGGACCCCCCTTTTTTCTCGGCCCCCGCTTGACGAATCACCGTGACATTTTCTGGATAGCAGTGGACTAGAGCTGGCCAAACGTTTGGAAAATTTTGTGAAGATTCGTCACTCGGCGCCAACGTTATTCCAAATAGAATGTTGCGGATTTCCTATGGAAAATAGGTTCTAGCTATAACTACCTACTGGCGACTGCCAGTGGGTAATATATATATATATATGGCTTTGGCCATTTTACAGCTCGGCATGGATAGCACTGCGCTAATCCAATGCTTTGCTGTAGAATGGCAAAAGAATGTGTCCCTTTTTATCTCGGTGTACATGGCACTGTGCTAATCCTGCTCTTAAAGACTTTGATAGAAAAGCAGACATTTGAGGTGAGCAAATTTAGAGTGTCGCTGGTGTTGAGAGTGCTCTATACTGGAGCTGTTTTCCACCTAAACCTAAACTTGAGAACTACCTGGAACGTCATCAGCAGTGCATTGCGGGGGCGCGAGTTATGGTTAGCTCAACTACCTATAACGGACAAATTTCTCTCATTTTGCCTGAGTGAAATGTCCAACTAACTATAACGTCCCTGAAAATCTGTGATTTTTTCAGTGAATTTATAAGGTTTTTTAAATGCTAATTTCTAACTATAACATCCCTGAATTCTATGTTTTTTTGCAGTGAATACCTAAGGTTTTTAAAATGGTAATTACTAACTATAATGTCCATGAAACCTATGGTTTTTTCAGTGAAAAAAAAAATATATATATATATAAATATATATATATATTTTTTTTTTTAACACTAATTGACAAACATGTAAATGGTCAATGGATGTTGCTACCCCTCATCCACTTGCAAATAATACCTACTGGCGGTCGCCAGTAGGTAGTTATAGTTAGGACCACGTTTCCATAGGAAATCCGCAACATTCTATTTTGAATAACTTTGGCGCCGGTCGACGAATCCTGGCGAATTTTTCAAAATAGGTGGGGCGCTACGCTCCGCTCCTTCCCTGAAAGTCTCGGGGGGATTCGTCAAGCGGGGGCTGAGATAAAAGGGGGGTCCCAAAACGCGTTTTTCCCATGCATTTTTCCATACGACCTTTAGACAGGGCTACAGCCCGAACGGCTGAACAGAATTACTAGAAATTTGGCAGAGAGGTAGTCCTCAGGTCAAGGAAGTGCCTTTTGTAGGTTTGGTGTAAATCTGTTCAGTAGATTCTGAGAAAATAGCCTTTAAATCAATATATATATCTGAGCCAGCTTACGGTGCGCTTACGGTACGCTTACCGTACGCGTACGGTGGCGTGCGCGAGCGCGATTCTGATTGGCTCTTAGATCCTAGTAAACATTCGAATCGGTCGAAACCAGGAAGCGGCGGCCGCCATTTCGTGTGTTTCACTCAGAAAAAAAAGAGTGATAAGAAGAAAAGGGGGCAAGGAGGAGAGTTACAGACCCCCTAACATTTGTAAGGGGGTCAAAGAAGGACAGAAAAGTACAAAGAAAACATTTATTGATTTAAAAAAAAATCGCGGGGTATGCGTACGGTAAGCGTACGGTTTAAAAAAAAATAAAAAAAGAAATGAAAATCAGATTTAAGTGTTTAGATATTAGGGGGCTCTAAAAAGAGCCGTTGTGTTTATGAAGTGATTTTTTAGTGGTACCTACAAGTAAGTACCGATGCAGAGTCTAAGGTTCAAGAGGAAGACTCTGTTCCCTTCATCATTGAAGTGCACACCATCTTCTCTATAAATGTCTTGCATGTCATAACACAAGTTGTTGTGGTAAATGGAACCCATACCATAGTCACGGAGGAAAGCAGAAACAGATTTGTTGACGTGCTTTCTTGCTTTGTCAATCTGCGGACAGAAATGATTGGACCAGTTCCATTTTTGCCTTTGGCATATGTTAGAAAACACAAAGGCAGTTTTAGGGAAAAGTGAAAACAGTTGTGCAAAGGTGTCCTTCATAAGCATTTCCAGACCTACCCCAGTCATAGTGCCTAGGTCATTGCCACCACAGTGCACTATTATGAGGTCAGGGTGTTGGATGTGCATGAAGGATTTCACCAATGGCATCAATTGGTGCCACTTTAACCCTCTCTGACCAATCCATTTAATGTCTACATTTGGCAAAGCAAGGTCTCTCACCATACCTGTTTTCTCTGCATACTTTTCACTCCAGAAGACATAGCTGTGCCCTACAATCCACACTGTGAACATCTTCAAAGGAGAACTGGATGCACTCAGGAGGTGTAATTCAGTAGAATGGCAATATGAAAAGAAAGACAGTTTGGAAATGGAGGCATACATATTTTTTTCATAAAAAAAGAACTGATTGGCTGTTTCATACCATTCTAGAATAAAAACTAGGCTGTATGTGTAAATTAATAGAAGCATGTTTTGTATTGGTACAGAAAAATGTGTTACCAAAGAACAGTACTATGGATTTGCTGTTAGGTTTGAAAAGTCAAGCACTCTTGCTCTGTGGAATTGAAACATTGTTTGGCGAACTTCTGACCTGACTCCACACAGCAGTGTTCCATGAGCTGTTGCTATGGTAGCAGGCAGAAGTCAAGTTGGGGGAAGGGTACTAGGCAGAAGTCAAGTTGGGGGAAGGGTACTTTTGGAAAAGGGTTGGTTTTCAACCAATAGAAATGTGTGATTACATTTGAAGAAAAGGGGCAAGCACTGAGATTTGAAACTAACATGTATATGTGTGAAAAAAGAGAGGGAAAGTTTGCCATTATCTGGTTCTGCTGAGAGGAGAGAGGTGTAAAGAACAGAGATCCTGGCTCTGATAATCTGCTGTTTGAGTGCCACATTTCTTTCACAACTAACTAATTTTAAAGGTGAGTTTAGAGTTTGAGAGGGGATGTATATGGTAAATTAAGAAATGAATAATAGAAATGCAATTCTTTTTGTTGAAGTTGTGTTTATTATTTTCTGTTTTGGGAGAAATTTAAATGTGAGGAACAAGTAAAATAATATGGACTATGTTTTCACAATAAATTAAGGTGTACTGGTATAATACAAGAATAGTTTAAGGGTTTGAGGTTGGACTCAGTAATGCAAATACATTCAGCATCACTAAGGCTGTTTGCCCTTGCTGGAGTGTAGGCAGTCACCCAGGTTACAAATGGTGCTGGTCTGAAAAAGCAGTTTGGACATGTGCTTTTTAAAAAATCTGAAAAGTGGATTCATAATGTGTCAGTCTGTAAAAGTGTTTATCACTTGCCAAAAAAAAGAGCAGTAAGTGTGCTTTCAAATTGGCAAAGAAATTTCGTTTTGTGACTAATGTGAAAACATGACTGTGTGCAAAGAGGAATTATAGGCAGAGATTTATTGCGTATTGCTCTGGTGATTTCACAGTTGCATTAGATGGAAAGGGGGAGCCATTTTTTGGTGCAGAAGCAGACTCTCAGCACACACCCAGCTGCTTACTATGTGGAATCATGCACAGTATTCACAAGCGAGTGGGGTTTGAGGTTTCAGTCAGTAATGCAAATACATTCAGCATCACTAAGGCTGGTTGCCCTTGCTGGAGTGTAGGCAGTCACCCAGGTTACAAATGGTGCTGGTCTGAAAAAGCAGTTTGGACATGTGCTTTTTAAAAAATCTGAAAAGTGGATTCATAATGTGTCAGTCTGTAAAAGTGTTTATCACTTGCCAAAAAAAAGAGCAGTAAGTGTGCTTTCAAATTGGCAAAGAAATTTCGTTTTGTGACTAATGTGAAAACATGACTCTGTGTGCAAATAGGAATTACAGGCAGAGATTTATAGCGTATTGCTCTGGTGATTTCACAGTTGCATTAGATGGAAAGGGGGAGCCATTTTTTGGTGCAGAAGCTGACTCTTAGCACACAGCCAGCTACTTACCATGTGGAATCATGCACAGTATTCACAAGCGAGTGGGGTTTGAGGTTTCAGTCAGTAATGCAAACACATTCAGCATCACTAAGGCTGGTTGCCCTTGCTGGAGTGTAGGCAGTCACCCAGGTTACAAATGGTGCTGGTCTGAAAAAGCAGTTTGGACATGTGCTTTTTAAAAAATCTGAAAAGTGGATTCATAATGTGTCAGTCTGTAAAAGTGTTTATCACTTGCCAAAAAAAAGAGCAGTAAGTGTGCTTTCAAATTGGCAAAGAAATTTCGTTTTGTGACTAATGTGAAAACATGACTCTGTGTGCAAAGAGGAATTACAGGCAGAGATTTATTGCGTATTGCTCTGGTGATTTCACAGTTGCATTAGATGGAAAGGGGGAGCCATTTTTTTGTGCAGAAGCAGACTCTTAGCACACACCCAGCTGCTTACCATGTGGAATCATGGACAGTATTCACAAGCGAGTGGGGTTTGAGGTTGGACTCAGTAATGCAAATACATTCAGCATCACTAAGGCTGTTTGCCCTTGCTGGAGTGTAGGCAGTCACCCAGGTTACAAATGGTGCTGGTCTGAAAAAACAGTTTGGACATGTGCTTTTTAAAAAATCTGAAAAGTGGATTCATAATGTGTCAGTCTGTAAAAGTGTTTATCACTTGCCAAAAAAAAGAGCAGTAAGTGTGCTTTCAAATTGGCAAAGAAATTTCGTTTTGTGACTAATGTGAAAACATGACTCTGTGTGCAAAGAGGAATTATAGGCAGAGATTTATTGCGTATTGCTCTGGTGATTTCACAGTTGCATTAGATGGAAAGGGGGAGCCATTTTTTGGTGCAGAAGCAGACTCTTAGCACACACCCAGCTGCTTACTATGTGGAATCATGCACAGTATTCACAAGCGAGTGGGGTTTGAGGTTTCAGTCAGTAATGCAAATACATTCAGCATCACTAAGGCTGGTTGCCCTTGCTGGAGTGTAGGCAGTCACCCAGGTTACAAATGGTGCTGGTCTGAAAAAGCAGTTTGGACATGTGCTTTTTAAAAAATCTGAAAAGTGGATTCATAATGTGTCAGTCTGTAAAAGTGTTTATCACTTCCAAAAAAAAAGAGCAGTAAGTGTGCTGTCAAATTGGCAAAGAAATTTCGTTTTGTGACTAATGTGAAAACATGACTCTGTGTGCAAATAGGAATTACAGGCAGAGATTTATTGCGTATTGCTCTGGTGATTTCACAGTTGCATTAGATGGAAACGGGGAGCCATTTTTTGGTGCAGAAGCAGACTCTTAACACACTGCCAGCTGCTTACCATGTGGAATCATGCACAGTATTCACAAGCGAGTGGGGTTTGAGGTTTCAGTCAGTAATGCAAACACATTCAGCATCACTAAGGCTGTTTGCCCTTGCTGGAGTGTAGGCAGTCACCCAGGTTACAAATGGTGCTGGTCTGAAAAAGCAGTTTGGACATGTGCTTTTTAAAAAATCTGAAAAGTGGATTCATAATGTGTCAGTCTGTAAAAGTTTTTATCACTTGCCAAAAAAAAGAGCAGTAAGTGTGCTTTCAAATTGGCAAAGAAATTTCGTTTAAGGGCCTAATGTGAAAACATGACTCTGTGTGCAAATAGGAATTACAGACAGAGATTTATTGCGTATTGCTCTGGTGATTTCACAGTTGCATTAGATGGAAAGGGGGAGCCATTTTTTGGTGCAGAAGCAGACTCTTAGCACACACCCAGCTGCTTACCATGTGGAATCATGGACAGTATTCACAAGCGAGTGGGGTTTGAGGTTTCAGTCAGTAATGCAAATACATTCAGCATCACTAAGGCTGTTTGCCCTTGCTGGAGTGTAGGCAGTCACCCAGGTTACAAATGGTGCTGGTCTGAAAAAGCAGTTTGGACATGTGCTTTTTAAAAATCTGAAAAGTGGATTCATAATGTGTTAGTCTGTAAAAGTGTTTATCACTTGCCAAAAAAAAGAGCAGTAAGTGTGCTTTTAAATTGGCAAAGAAATTTCGTTTAAGGGCCTAATGTGAAAACATGACTCTGTGTGCAAAGAGGAATTATAGGCAGAGATTTATTGCGTATTGTTCTGGTGATTTCACAGTTGCATTAGATGGAAAGGGGGAGCCATTTTTTGGTGCAGAAGCAGACTCTTAGCACATAGCCAGCTGCTTACCATGTGGAATCATGCACAGTATTCACAAGCGAGTGGGGTTTGAGGTTTCAGTCAGTAATTCAAATACATTCAGCATCACTAAGGCTGGTTGCCCTTGCTGGAGTGTAGGCAGTCACCCAGGTTACAAATGGTGCTGGTCTGAAAAAGCAGTTTGGACATGTGCTTTTAAAAAAATCTGAAAAGTGGATTCATAATGTGTCAGTCTGTAAAAGTGTTTATCACTTGCCAAAAAAAAGAGCAGTAAGTGTGCTTTTAAATTGGCAAAGAAATTTCGTTTAAGGGCCTAATGTGAAAACATGACTCTGTGTGCAAAGAGGAATTATAGGCAGAGATTTATTGCGTATTGCTCTGGTGATTTCACAGTTTCATTAGATGGAAAGGGGGAGCCATTTTTTGGTGCAGAAGCAGACTCTTAGCACACAGCCAGCTGCTTACCATGTGGAATCATGCACAATATTCACAAGCGAGTGGGGTTTGAGGTTTCAGTCAGTAATGCAAATACATTCAGCATCACTAAGGCTGGTTGCCCTTGCTGGAGTGTAGGCAGTCACCCAGGTTACAAATGGTGCTGGTCTGAAAAAGCAGTTTGGACATGTGCTTTTTAAAAAATCTGAAAAGTGGATTCATAATGTGTCAGTCTGTAAAAGTGATTATCACTTGCCAAAAAAAAGAGCAGTAAGTGTGCTTTCAAATTGGCAAAGAAATTTCGTTTTGTGACTAATGTGAAAACATGACTCTGTGTGCAAATAGGAATTACAGGCAGAGATTTATTGCGTATTGCTCTGGTGATTTCACAGTTGCATTAGAAGGAAAGGGGGAGCCATTTTTTGGTGCAGAAGCAGACTCTTAGCACACACCCAGCTGCTTACCATGTGGAATCATGCACAGTATTCACAAGCGAGTGGGGTTTGAGGTTTCAGTCAGTAATGCAAATACATTCAGCATCACTAAGGCTGGTTGCCCTTGCTGGAGTGTAGGCAGTCACCCAGGTTACAAATGGTGATGGTCTGAAAAATCAGTTTGGACATGTGCTTTTTAAAAAATCTGAAAAGTGGATTCATAATGTGTCAGTCTGTAAAAGTGATTATCACTTGCCAAAAAAAAGAGCAGTAAGTGTGCTTTCAAATTGGCAAAGAAATTTCGTCTTGTGACTAATGTGAAAACGAATGTAGTAATATATTTAAATAAAATAAAGGAATTTTTTTTTAGTTTTTTTCAGGTATTGCTGAAGAGCAGTGAACAAAATTTAAGATGCCTACAAAATCCAGAGTAAAAAAAGACCACAAAAAAAACCTATATTTGAAGACAACTGGAGGACCTAAGTTAGTTGAAGATGCTCATGTTGGGAAAAAGAAAAAATCTTCTGGTAAGCAGACAAAAAATTTTCTAAAAAACATATTCAAAAAAAGGAAAAATGTACAAAATGTCTGTACTGGAAAGAATGATTTCAATCGAAAAGCACAGGAAAAAATTGAGAATTTAGTTAATGCAAATATACCTTCTGCAACTAAAAAAATTAACTTAAACAGAAAAACAGCGTTTAAAGAGATACGTAGAAAAATGTTTCAGAGAAGAGTTATGTCCAATTTGATAAAGGATGTGAAGAAATATAAGCAAAAGACTAAGTTTTATAAGAGAAAAAAAGAAATTGAAGCCATTGCAGCAAAGGCATTAGAATTAAAAAGGAAACTATTCATTTTAATTTTGAATAGGATGCGTACATTAGACAAAATGGTTAATGTACTGAAATCACATAGCAAAAGGAAAAGAGTAGTGAACAGAACAAACTTTTCTAAAGTGTTTTTAGGAAAATGGATGCATAATTCAAGTAGTGAACCTTTTTTTAATGAAGAGAGTTATTTTCAAAGTAATAGTTTGCTGCATGCAGTTGACACCAGAGGTCGTGCTTATGAAGTGAAAAATGGTTGCATAATGGAGAAGGAGATAATGGTTCCAAGAGATGAGGTACAAGTGATGGCGGATGAGGCTATGGGGAGACGTCCTAAAGCCCCAGTGTACACTTGGAATTGTAGTAGTATTTGCACTGTGCGTCAGGAATCTATTGATAAATTTCGTGAGTTTCTAAGAGAATATAGCAAAAAAAGTGTAAAACAGAAGATTAAGGTGCTTCAAAGTTTGGATCCATGCAGAGTGAGAGAGAATACTGGTTTGCAGGGTCATTCTCTGGCTTGTCTATCTAGAAAAGTGTGTAATAGTGTTTTCCATCATTTTAGGATGCTGGCTGTTCATCATACTGAAATGAGAAAGTTTGTGAGACGGTTGTATTTTGCTAAAAGTCCAGCAATAAAGTTAGATGAATTGAATAGGGCTCTGTTCCGTGGAACGGTATCAGATGTAGAGAAGGTTGTTGATGAAATTCAGTTTTGTTACTTTGGTCCTGAACAAAACAGTGCAGAGAAGGATACAGTAAATGAGGAAGAAGTGGAAGAGAATGTAGAACCCTTTGTAAGTAAGACATTTAATGATCACATAACAAAATTTGCAATAATCTCTAATGAAAGACCAAATATTACTTGTATTTGTTGCCGCAGAACTCATTATAGAAAACAAACCAGGTATGTTGATCTCTACAGAAAGAGTGAAAATGAAGATAATTATAAGTGGAAGGATTTTGCCACATATATATTTGTTGAAAATTGTTTTGAATTGGGTGAAGTTCAGCGTATTTGTAAATACTGTTACAACAAGTTAGAGGAAAATAGAATGCCGACCAGAGCTGTACATAATAATTTAGAATTGGATGCTATTCCTGCTGAACTTTCTGAATTAAATACATATGAGTCTATACTCATTCAATGTGTTCATCCGTTCCAGACCATAGTACGTATGGAGCCCAAAACTGGCAAATTACCTCCTTCAGATTTACTGAGAGGTTTAAAAGGTAGAGTGGTGTATTTGCCCTTGGATTTGAAAAAAAATATGGAAACTATTGATGCGGATACTTTGGAAACTGAACCATTAATTATTCTGGTTAATGGTGTACCTACAAAGAATAAGAAGATTTGGCAGGAGCTGGTAGATGTACGGAAAGTACAAAGAGCAAATTTGTATTTGAAAAGGAATAACAAATGGTATGAATCAATTTATATAGAAGAAGAAGAAGAAGAAGATTTACAAGAAGACACAGAAACACCAACTGGACAAATTGAAAAAGTGGACAAGTCAAAGGAAGAAGAAATTTATGAACATTTTAGCATACATCCTCTTCATTCAAAAGAAGTTATGGGAGACAATATTGATCTATTTCAGATGAAGAAAGCAAAAGGAACTCCCGTGAGTGTATGGGAGGAGAGCTTGGAAGCTCGATGTTTTCCCCAGCTGTTTCCTAAAGGAAAAGGAGGACGATACGATGAACGTCCGGAACAGATTCCAGCTTCTGAGTATCGGACTACAAGACTATATGCTGAAGATCCCAGATTTCGACAAAGTATTCCTTATTTGTTCCATCTTTTATTTGAAAGCGACTTGTCTGCACTGTCTTATGCAGTAAATCACATTTTAAAAAGTGGAGTACATTTACAAAATGTGTCTGCTAAGGATTTTATGGAGAAAGTGCAGCACCGAGATGATCATTTGGAAACACAACTGATCAATCTGATGGCTTGTCAGCGTGGGACAAATGAATATTGGTACCGACGCCATGGTGAATTAAAATGCATGTTACGGAATTTAGGAACTCCAACATGGTTCCTTACCCTAAGCTGTACCGAGTACGCTTGGGATGATTTACTGGATTTTCTACGAGAGGCAAATTCAAACATTAAAAACATCGAATACAAGACAGCAGGAGAACTGTGCTCATTGGATCCAGTTAATGTTTGCAGATATTTCAATCATAGATTTGAGGCTATGATGTCCTTCATCTGCAATAAAAAAAATCCACCTCTAGGAGAAGTAGTGAATTTCTTTTGGAGAAAAGAGTACCAGGCAAGAGGTGCTCCTCATATTCATATGCTGTTGTGGATCAAGGATGCCCCAAAGTTTGGAACAGATACTGATGAAGCAGTGTTATCTTACATTGAAGAATATGCAACATGTGCTATACCAAAAAGCACAGAAGAGAAAAAGTTAAAGGAGCAAGTTTTACGTTTCCAAAGTCATCGGTGTGGAAAATACTGTCGACGGAAATACAAGAGCAAAGATAAATACTACACTAAATGTCGATTTGGATTTCCTAGACCTGTTCTTTCAAATGGAAGAGTTAACAGTTTTATGTCATCTGTGAGACATACTATCACAAGAAAATCACCTAAGAATACCTACAACCTTAAAAGAAAAGAAGAATCAAAAAATATAAATGACTACAACCCAGTGATTTTATCCATGTGGAACGCTAAAATGGATATACAGTATGTAGCTGACAATTCCATTGCTGTTGCTCGATATGTAACGTCTTACATTACGAAATCAGAAAAAACAGAATTGAAGGAAATGTGGGAAGAGATTTCTCACGAGAAAACTGTCAGTAAGAAGCTGTACAGTTTCAGTTTGAAGATGTTATCGCATCGAGAAATTGGATCCTAAGAATGTTCAGATAGGTTATCTTCTGCAAGTCTCTACTCGAAATCAAGAAGAATAATTTGGGCAAGTTTAGGCCTTGCAGCAATGAGAAATCGGGTACTGAAATCTGTTGGAGAAATTGAATATTTGGCCGAGAATGACCCAGAAAGTACAGATATTTTGAAATCAAACATGTTGGACACATATTACCCAAAGAGAAGTCATCATCTGGAGAACATGTGTCTCTATGAAGTGCTGCAGAACTACATTTATTCACGGAAAGCCGCAGAAGACATCAACAATGGAAAATATAAAGTCATTGGTGAGGAAGGATGTTTGGTGAAGCAAACAAAAGGAAGTTTGATAAATCACCGGAAGCTGAGTTGCGACACTACTGACAAAAAGGAATTTTACTACTTGGCTCTTTTACAGCTGTTTAAACCATGGCGTACAGAGGATGAACTACTGGGAGAATTTCAAAGCTATGAAGATTCTTTTAATGCTTGCAAAGACAGCATACAATGCAATACATTCACAACTTATCTGCAAATGTTAAATGAAGAAATTGAACAGGAAACTACAATTGCAGCAGAAATAGCTAGAGACAGTTCTCAGGACAGCCAAAGTTCAGGAACACTCAGTCAAGATCCCCTAGGACAACCAATCGTTGAAAATGAAGCATCAATAGCCATGAATGAAGTGGAAACGGCTATGAATCAAGCTCAAGGAGAATTTATAGACTTACAAAATTTGGAAAGACAACTGAACGAAGAGCAGCAACAAATTTATGAAGAGATCAGAAAAAAAATTGATCACGGATTTCTACATGAAAAAAAAGAGTGCTCATGCACATCATTTCATCCAATCAGGATGTATGTAAGCGGACAAGCTGGAACTGGAAAAAGTTTCCTAATAAAAGTCATCAGAAGCTACCTACAGCAAAAAACGGATTCTACTTTGTCTTGTGTGGTTACTGCTCTAACTGGGTTAGCAGCATATAACATAAAAGGAATCACTTTACATCGTTTGCTAATGTTACCAGTGGAGCATGAGAACAAAATACAATACAACAAGCTAACTGGAGAAGCATGCTTGGAAGTTTCAAGAGTATTGAAGAAGATGCAAGTTCTCATTATTGATGAGGTGAGCATGGTATCGAACTTAATGCTTGCCTTTGTGCATTTAAGAATGCAGCAAATTCTGAAGTCAGACTATGACGTGTTATTTGGAGGAAAACACGTCATAGTTTTTGGAGATCTTTTGCAACTTACTCCAGTTAAAGGACAACCAGTGTTTAATACTGTGACACATGAAGACACGAAGAAGTCATTGGGAAGCATCGGTAATACAAATATTTGGTCCTTCTTTGAGTACAAGGAACTTACAACTAATATGAGGCAAGCAAACGATGAAGAATATGGAAGTATTCTGAAAGATATCAGGATTGGACTACTCACAGAAGCTGGCAAAAAAGCATTACAGAGTCGGCTGCTACATAATTTATTTCCAAAGGAAGAAATAGTTGCAGAGAAGATATACAAGAACATTGCAGAAAACAAAAGTGTCATCTGCTTAATGCCAACTCTACGTGAATGCTCAATATTCAATGAGGAGCTTTTGAAATTGGAAAAGGAAGATATCAGGAAATTGGAAGCAGTGGACAAAATTGAGGATGGAAGAATTACTGTCACATTAACAGGCACACTGAAAAATAAATTGGATTCACTAGAGAAGAAGATTTCCAAAACAGCTGGATTAGAAAAAAATCTATATGTTTGCATGAACTGTAGAGTATTTTTAAGGAGAAATTTGGATGTTGAAAAAGGTTTAGTTAATGGAGCTATGGGAAGAGTTGTGGGTTTTATTAATTATCAGAAAAAAGATGGAATTGAATGTTTAAAAATAAAATTTGATCAGATAGAAGAAGTTAAAGACATTTGTCGTTGTTCAGTTCGTTTCATGCTTGTGAAAGACTTATATGTACGTAGGAAGCAGTTTCCGTTTTCGCTAGCATATGCTGTAACTATTCACAAGTCTCAAGGATTGACTGTAGATTGTGCATTTGTGAACATTGGTTCAACTGTGTTCAAAGAAGGTATGGCATATGTTGCTTTGTCACGAGTGAAAACATTATCAGGTTTATTCATGATAGACTTTGATGATTCAAAAGTTAGTGCTGATACAAATTGTGTAAAGGAGTATAATAGATTAAGAAGAAGCTATGCTCCTCATTTAGGTCAGTATCCTGTGTTGGAGAAACGTGTAGTTTCTCGTAAAAGGAGAAATGAGAATATCTGTAATGAAGATGTAGAGAGGAGGAAAAAAAAGAGGAGTGATGTAATTGCAAGCAAAAAGAATAAGGAAAATGAAGAACAGGTTGTAGGATGTTATTTTGAAAATAGCTCTGGTGTCAACTGCTACGCTAATGTAGTGCTGAATGTTGCATTTTATCTGGAAAGTTTGCAAGAGCAGATAATAGTAAATCAGGGAAAAAGATTCTGTTCTGTGCTGAGTCTCCTTTTTGAAAAGCTGAGTAATGATAAAACTCAAATAGAAAGTGCTACTGAAATTAGAAAAGTTTTAGATGTATGTTCAGGACGAACACAGTTTTCTCAAAATGTACAGCAAGACGCACAGGAATTCTTGATTTATTTTCTTCAGGTACTGGAAGAAGAAGGGGTTAACATTGAAAATTTATTTGGTCTCTCTTATAAATGGGAACATAGTTGTGAAAACTGTTATAATATATGTGGCTCTAATGTTGATTCTGAAAGGTTTATTTATTTAACATTGCCAGAGAGTAAAACAGTCACTTTTGCTAAATTAGTTAAAGATGCTAATCATAGCATGCAATGCAGTGAGGGGATACCTTGTTTGCCTGGACTTCGCCGTGGGCTGTTCCCTGCACCTGTGGTGTTTTTCTTCTGCCGCAGCTCCTCGCCGGACCCGCTCCGCGGGTCCCGCTTCGCGGTGTGGAGAGAGGCGCCTTGAGCATAGAGGGGCTCTGATCTTGGACACTGGACTCTGGGCTTTGGCAGGCAAGTACAGGGCTGCGAGCGGACCCGCAGGGACTCCAACTCCCAGGAGCCCCTGCGTGAGGTCAACCCACAACACCTGGGTCGCTCTCCCTGACTGCCACGCCCCCGCCCTAGCACTTGAAAGCAGCCCCCTTCCTGATCGACGTGGGATACCTTGTTTGCCTGGACTTCGCCGTGGGCTGTTCCCTGCACCTGTGGTGTTTTTCTTCTGCCGCGGGTCCCGCTTCGCGGTGTGGAGAGAGGCGCCTTGAGCATAGAGGGGCTCTGATCTTGGACACCGGACTCTGGGCTTTGGCAGGCAAGTACAGGGCTGCGAGCGGACCCGCAGGGACTCCAACTCCCAGGAGCCCCTGCGTGAGGTCAACCCACAACACCTGGGTCGCTCTCCCTGACTGCCACGCCCCCGCCCTAGCACTTGAAAGCAGCCCCCTTCCTGATCGACGTGGGATACCTTGTTTGCCTGGACTTCGCCGTGGGCTGTTCCCTGCACCTGTGGTGTTTTTCTTCTGCCGCAGCTCCTCGCCGGACCCGCTCCGCGGGTCCCGCTTCGCGGTGTGGAGAGAGGCGCCTTGAGCATAGAGGGGCTCTGATCTTGGACACTGGACTCTGGGCTTTGGCAGGCAAGTACAGGGCTGCGAGCGGACCCGCAGGGACTCCAACTCCCAGGAGCCCCTGCGTGAGGTCAACCCACAACACCTGGGTCGCTCTCCCTGACTGCCACGCCCCCGCCCTAGCACTTGAAAGCAGCCCCCTTCCTGATCGACGTGGGATACCTTGTTTGCCTGGACTTCGCCGTGGGCTGTTCCCTGCACCTGTGGTGTTTTTCTTCTGCCGCAGCTCCTCGCCGGACCCGCTCCGCGGGTCCCGCTTCGCGGTGTGGAGAGAGGCGCCTTGAGCATAGAGGGGCTCTGATCTTGGACACCGGACTCTGGGCTTTGGCAGGCAAGTACAGGGCTGCGAGCGGACCCGCAGGGACTCCAACTCCCAGGAGCCCCTGCGTGAGGTCAACCCACAACACCTGGGTCGCTCTCCCTGACTGCCACGCCCCCCGCCCCACCTCCTTCTCTTTTATTTTTGCACTAGGATCCCGCTGCGCGGGAGCGCGCGGGAGGGCGCCGGGAGAAGCCCGGGACAAGGGCGGGGCCGTCTGTGGCCGTCATAGGCCGGAGTAGGCCGGGCTGGGCCTCCCTCTTGGTTCTGCCGTTTGCCATCAAGTCCCTAGCACTACAAGCTGATAAATTGCCACATAGCTATCATCACACTCTAAGATACCATGCCGTCCCCGGTAAAGGAAAGTACCCCCATAAGGCAGGCAGGAACAAAAAATATGACCTTAGAGAATTACTTTCCTCGGGCGGGGGGAGATGGGGACAAGGAGAACACATTAAGCCGGCTCAGAGCTGAGCGGAGACGCTCTATAGATAATTTGAAAGGTAGACCTCTAGGAGACTATCCTCCCACACCTAGCGAAGACTTGACACTAAATGAAGATGTTCCGATCCTGCTTAGGGATGTTACAAAAACGCCCCCAGTGGTACTTATGAGCTCAACCCCAGTGAGTAGCACAAGCCCAAGTAGGGGGACGATTGACTTAATTTCTCAACCGCCCCCAGCATCAAAGTCTAGGAAAGCCAAACCTAAAATAGCTGTAGCACAAGGGGTTTTTGGGCCCCCACCAAACAAACGTAGGAGGAAGTCGAGGGGTGCCCAGGCTAAAAACAAACCAAAGATCCCTCATTCTGATTTTGGGAAGTCATCCAAACCCTCCATATCAACTGTGACAACGGTGGCTGACTTACATTCTAAACCCGCTGCACAGGATGGTGTGGCTCCCGTCCTGACTAAAGAGACGGCTAGCGACATTGTTAATGCCCCCCTCTCTGTTGCTCCGCTGGGTAATTTGGAATTCCTGCTTAGGTCACTTTTGTTACCAATTAGTGAAAGCATCAAAAAAGTGGAAATCAGACTAACCATTCTTGAGGCTACACTAAGCAGTATGAAAAATCCGGCCAATTCTCATGAGAGGGCTCCTAAACCTATTGCCACCCCAACAGCTCCAAAAAGTGTTATGCATCTTGCTCCCTCACAGGTTGCAACTGCGGCCGCCCCACCACAAACCCAGAGGAATAACCCTGCCCCAAATAAGCCACCTAACCCCATAGGACCTATACCCCCTGCAAATGCTGTTCCCCCGGTACAGCCCCCAGATAGTGTTGCACCTACTCCACTAATGAAGCTTCCCCCCAGGCCACGTAGACCCAATTTACCACCAGAGGCGAATGACTTTACAGTAGTCATGGCGGGCGTCCCACCACTAGAGGCAGGTGAAGCCGAGGATTTCTGTGCTCTGAAAAGTAGGGTGATTAAGTGGCTAAATTTGAATAGACCCTTACCCGTACACTTAAGCAATGAGATCATAATGGTCAGAAGGGTGCCTTGGATAGGGAGAACACGCAAATCCATCATAGGGGATTGCATATTGGTGAGCTTCAGGGATGCTGGAACAGTTGCTCACATATGCCAGGGAAAGAATAGATCACAGGTAACAACAATTCAAACACTTCATGTGTCTTTCTTCTTTCCCCCCACCCCAGCCCCTGTACACGTGACCCGTTCATATGACAACTGGGAAAGGGTGGGTCGAAGGGGTGTTCATCACGAGTTCAATCCCAGGCCATTATTTAGCCGCCCAGAGCTACCCTTCCACACATTCAATCGGTTCCACTGCCTGGATGGTCTTGAGGGGGTAGATTGACAAAGAGATAATGGTATATGGGGTATAGGGGGTAGAGGGGTTCCAAATGCTGAGTGGGAGAAGCACAGCCCCGAGGCAAAACAAAAGTCATCAAGTTGCGCCCGGAGTTATGTGCTGGATGAACCTAGGGTTGTAGATATTGCATGTATAGGTGACGCACAGGGACCGGAATTGGGAAAACAAGTGCGAGAATCACCTGGTGGGTCACAGGGAGGAGGGGTCCAGGGGGGTGAGGCACTAAAAATCATCTCATGGAATATAGCTGGCCTGGCTGGGAAATTTAATAACAAAGAGTGGCTTGACTATATCAGAAAATTCCATGTAATTTGTCTGCAGGAGACCTGGGCCCAGGAGAATAATTTCCATCTGCAAGGGTATAAGTGTTTTTTTGTTCCTGCTCAAAAATCAAGATCAGGGAGAGCCATGGGAGGTTTAGCTATTTATATAGATCTGAGCCTTCCGGGAAGTTACACTTGCCTTGATTGGAATTCCCACAGGATTCAGGCAGTCAGGTTCACTGGGAAAGGTCTTAGATTTGTTGCAGTAAACCTTTATAACAACGAGATAGCGGGATCTAACATCTCTCTTGTTACTGAATTAGATAATAGGTTGGGCCAGGTCATAACAGGCCAAAAAAATGGGCAGCCACATGGGTTGGTGGTTATGGGAGATTATAATTGCCACTTGTGCCCGGTACTGATCCAAATAAGCACAGATTGGTCCCGATGCCCTATGGAGAAGGGACCGCATTTCTCTCATACGCCGTTGGGCTCAGCTTTCAGAATCTTACGGTTTAAATATGACCTTGAACACACCATTAATATGGTAGGGATGCAGGAGGATGGCACACTCCCCCCCACATTTAAGGGTAGAGGATGCTCTTCCTTCATAGATTACATTCTGGTCTCAAGGTCCTTAATTAATAAGACAACTAGTGTAGGGATCGAATGGAGTGGCTTTAGTGACCATAACCCTCTTGTTTTGGAGCTGCAGTATATGGTGGGTCTAAGTATTAGAGTTCAACGCACCTTCACTGAGAGAGCAACAGACCAAGGCAGGAGACTAAAATGGGCTAAAATAGACGGGGAAAAGTTCTACAAGGGCCTGGTGGACGCAGGCATACTTGCTATTAATGATTGTTTGGACACAGAAGTCCGCGGACCGAGGATAATGGAAGCTTTCGACCAGATCGCTAATCTGGTCGATGGTTTGCTAAAGACTAGTGTCCCATTTAAGAACCACGGGAATCCCCGATGGTTCGACAAAGACTGCTCTAAAGCTTTGAGGGAGCTGAAAAGCTGCCTTAAAACTAAACCAAGGGTCCCCCACAAAGTTAAGGTGTGCAGAGAAATTTATAAAAAGGAAATTAAGAGGAGGAAACTTGCCTTGCAGGCGGAAGCATGGGCAGATTTACGAGAAGCGGGGGAAAGAAAGGACCTAGCAGGCTTTTGGAAAATAATTAATAACCCAACTTTCCAGGAAAAAGATACCCCGGATATAGGGGCCAATATTCTCCCAGAGCAGTGGGTCAACCACTATAGGGGCCTGTACAATCATGAGCCTGGTTCTACTGTAGACCTACCGGCCATTCCAACTGAGGCTCCACTGGTAGAATTCTCCATTAAGGAGATCATTGCAGGGATTGAGGGCCTGACCAAAAATAAAGCTCCGGGGCCTGATGGAATCCCCCCTGATCTTTTTTTGAGTAACATCGAACTCTGGGCTCCCCTAATGACAAGGGTTATTAATACTGCTATCATCTGTGGCCTGCCCCCGTCTTGGTCCACGGCAGTAATTGTGCCGATTTTCAAAAAGGGCAACAGGGATGACCCAAAGTGCTACCGCCCGATCTCCCTGATTGATGTGTCAGCAAAACTTTTGGGGAGGGCAATTCTTAATAGACTGTCCGAGTGGACCGAGGAAAAAAACATCTTCTCGGACACTCAATACGGATTTAGGGCAGGGAGGTCCACTAGTGACCAGTGCCTGAACCTTTATTTGCTGACTGCCAAGTATACCATGGCTAGTGATGAATCCATTTACATGGGTTTCATGGATCTGGCAGCAGCATTCGATCACGTCAATAGGGAAAAATTGTGGGGCATGATGCTTAGTATGGGGATAGAGAGTGGTCTAATTAATATATTGAGGGAACTGCACAGTGACACCACCGCCAAAGTCCGCTTTAATAGGGAGGGGGGGCTGACTAGTTCTTTTCCCTGTAAGAGTGGAGTCCGACAAGGCTGCATTCTTGCTCCCTTTTTGTTTTCCCTTTATATTAATAATTTGGAGCAGTTTCTGTTGGGTCTGAGGGCAGATTGCCCAAGGGTTGGGTCGCGTCATATTCCTGTTCTGCTTTATGCAGATGACGCGGTACTGATCGCACGGACACCAAGGAGCCTACAAATCCTGATTGATGGTTTTGTTAGGTTCATGAGTGCCCTGGACCTTTCTGTAAATCTGAGTAAATCCTATGTGCTCCTGGCGGGGAAAAAAACCACCTCTAAATTTACATACAAAATAGGGAGCCACATTGTGGAAGAGGTCAAAACGTTTCCATACCTTGGTGTAACATTCGATGGTGCCCTGCGGTTTGATACCCTGGTGGAGGAACGTTGTGGTAAAATGATTGCATCTAACGGGGCAATTGCTAGCTATGGCAGGAGGCTAGGAAGATGGTCCCCGGAACAGGTGATAAATCTGTACAGCTCAGTATCATGCTCCAAGGTAATTTACGGGGCAGAAGTATGGGGCTTTGTCAATACCACTAGTATCCAACGTGAAGAAAATAAATATCTGAAATCACTCTTGAGGGTACCACAAAGTACTGCTGGTTTGATTGCCCATAGGGAGCTAGGGAGACCATATATAGAAGATTTGATAAAATTGAGGCCTATTATCGCTTGGTTAAAAATCTGGTACAATCCTGATGCGACACTTAGTAGAGAAATCTTATCGGACTGCCTAAAAAGGGACAAGTGTATGCGCATCCCCTGGCTCCTTTATGTGAAGAATACCCTGGAGGAGCTATGTTTTGGGAACCTCTTTACTCATCCTGTAACTATTGTAGCCCAGAATAAACTGCATGTAGGGAGAATTTTTCTAGAGCGGAAAAACCTACGCAGAGATGAGGCTGAAGGGTGCAAAAAGACAGTGAGGGCCCATCACCTAGTGAAGAGCGTGGAAGGTATGGAGCCATACTTGTTCCTCATGTACAATGCACAGGATAGGTTCCTGATGTGCCGTTTCAGATTGAACCTTCTCCCATTTATGTTGGCATCACCAGCGGGGTTTGCTACATCAATAGAACAGAAGGGGCCCTGCGGCTGCGACAACAGGTCTCCGCAAGACTCCCTTCATTTTGTTCTACTCTGCCCCTTTTACTCAATGCCCAGACGCAGATACCTTGTAAATATTTTGAAAAATGCTAATTTGGTCCTCGCTAGGGAGGCACTTGTATTCTTACAGAAAGCTGAGGAACCCCTAACACTGTGTAGTATTATGAACTTTATCAAGGTAGCACTTCGTTTAAGGCTTACTAGAGGAGAAGACTGAAATGTTTTTACTTTAACTTTTAAGTGTTAAATATGGCTATATTGTTGTATTTATGTTTTGTTAATTCACTGTACAAAGAACCCTGAAATGTTTAATGACTTTTTAACATGTAAATATGAGTGTGCTTTTATGGTGTTTTTTAATCACCGAATAAAGATTCTTTGACTTGACTTGACTTGAGTGTAAATCTGACATGTTTTCAACATTAATTTTAAAGGAATACAGACAGTATGTAATTTTAATGATGCAACGATGTAGAGCTGATGGTTCAAAATTGGATACTTTAATAAAGAAGTTTACAGGACAGCAATTATCAATTTCAGGAAAAACTTTTGTAACAGTTGCAATAATTTTCCATGATGGACCTACTGTAACTTCTGGTCATTACACAGTTTATCTTAAATGTGAAAAAGGCTGGATACTGTGTAATGATTCCCAATTGATTTTTAAGCAACGTTTGCCTTTTGATTTAGCAAATTCCTATCTAATCTTCCTGAAACCTAAATTTTAGAGAGATTTGACAACATCTGGACAAAACAATTTTACCATTTTATTGGATTACCATTTGGAATTTACAAATAAAAAGATTTAACAAATTATCATTTGGCCTAATGGAAAGGTAACCAATTGTAATGTGGAATTTTTCCATTTTTTAAGGAAACTTTGGAAAACCAAAAATTTAGAAAAAATTGGTATCATCTGCACAATTTAAATTTTGGAATGTTATTGGATTGCCATTGGAAATTTTTTCAAAAAAGATTTTTAAAATTACTATTTGGCCATGCGGAAAAGTAAACAATTCTATTGTGGACTTATTTAATTATTAATTAATCTTTCGGAAACCAAAATGTTACAGAGAATCGGTGACATCTGTACAATTTAAACTTTAGATTTTTATTGGATTACCATTGGAAATTAAACAAAAAAAGAATTTTAAAATTACTATTTGGTCTAAAGGAAATGGAACCAGATGTATTGTGGAGTTATTTGAGATATATTATTGTGATTATACTTCTGAAACAAAAATATCAGACGGTATTTTGAAGAAATATGTATTGATATTAGATGATATTTTTTAAGAATATTATGCATTTCTAAAAAGTTATGTTTATGCAAAAAGAGATTGTGGGCTTTTTTAAAACAATCTTTGAGATTGTTAATTTTTTTTTGCCTGCTGTTAAATGATGAATGCAATTGCTTTCACAATTTATAGTGAAATGCAATATTTTCTGAAAACAGCAAAAAAAAGGCAAAAATATTTTTGGAAAAATATGTAAATATGTGTACTGTATTATAAAATGTTTTATTAAATATTAATACTTTTTTCTTTTTTTTCAGATTGAGATAGAACATTTTCGAAAACTAGAACCATTTTTAAAGCAATTAAAAAAAAAATTAAATGAATAAATCCTTTTTTGAGTGGGTATGGTAAGTCAATAATGTCATGGTCCCTTTTTTCCACTTCTCTACAATCACATTTTCAGTTTTTAATTGTAGTCTCTCAAGGACCTTGTAAAATGATAATTGATTTTTAGTGTTTTTAAAAAAAAAACAAAAAATTACGCGTACCGTACGCGCACGGTAAAAAAAAAATAAAAAAAGTTTTTAAAAACATATATAAAAAATAGATGAAAGGTAAGGTTGGCTCTTAAAAGAGCCGTTGTGTTCATGCAGGGACAGAGGAAAGAAAGATTGGGAATATTAGACGGTACGACAAGTGTGCTGATCTATTTTATTGTTCACTAGGGAGATACTGGTCTGCCTATAAGTAATTAGATCGTGACAAGTGGCGCACCGTACTTCAACCCTCGCAAACCGAGGGTTAATTTCCAGAGGACCAGAAAAAGGAGATGCTCCCCCCACAGATGAAGGGCTCACCTGACCTGCAGAAGAAGGACTCGGCCCTGCAGATGATGGTCCAGGCTGAGCTGCTGTGGATGTGCTTGGTTGACTTACTGAAGGGTTACCTTCAGTAAGTCGAGCATGTGTCCTTCTGTGTACATCCTTAAGGTGTCTCATCAGGGTGTGATTCCCAAAGGAATACTTCCTGTCAGGATTACCTCTTGAAAGTACACGCTTACACAGCTTGCAAGTCACTAAGGGTGCATTTACCTTTTGCTGGCCTTCTGGAAAAGTAAAATACTCCCATACGTAAGAGGTCTTTTGTTTCCTCGCTCTCTGCCTCAAGGTAGTGCTGCTAGCCTCACTCTCAGAAGAGCTCTGCTGTTCTGCCATCGTATCACAAAGACAACCCAGCTCCTTCTCCTAAGGGATCACAAGCAGAAATGAGGGGAATGGGTGTGGTGTAGGAGAGTTCTAGAACTGAAAGTAGTTTCAACCAATCAAAAGTTGTGTTTCATGATCACATGACCTACCGTACGCTTACGGCAAAAGTACGCATGCGCGTAAAAAAGACACGCGCTCGCGCGCATGCGCATAACAGTCACTCCCCGACACTTCCGCGTAACGTGCGCGTGTAGCGTACACGCGTACGCGCCCCACGCGGAGTACGCACGACTACGCAAATTGCGTAACTATACGCAAACAGCGTAGATAAATTACGGACATTGCGTAAACCGTACGCTTACCGTAGGCTTACCGTACGCGCACTAAAAAAAAATAAAAAAAAAAGGAAAAAATGTATTGCTAATAAATTTTACCTGTTTATTTTATAAAAAATGTTAAAAAAAAACATATTGTAGAATTTTAAAAATTTAACTATAGTCTTTAAAAAAGGATAGAAAATTAAAATTAAAATATGTAAAAAAAAAAAAGAAGAAAAAAAAAAAAATTAGCATTTAAAAAACCTTGCAAATTCACTGAAAAAACCATGGGTTTCACACACGTTATAGTTAGGAATTAGTATTTAAAAAACCTTTGAAATTCACTGAAAAAACCATGGGTTTCACACACGTTATAGTTAGGAATTAGCATTTAAAAAACCTTAGAAATTCAATGAAAAAACCAAAGGTTTCACACATGTTATAGTTAGCTGGACATTTCACTCGTAAAAAACCAATGAAATTCCCCCATTATAGTTAGTTCAGCTAACTATAACTCGCGCGCCCGCAATGCACTACTGATGACGTCACATATTACATCACTCATGACATGGTCAGTGACATCACTCATGACATCACTGATGACATCTCAAATGACATCACTGATGACATTATCCTTGTGACAGAGTGGTAGACCTCCTCTCACCCTAATATAACCTTTGATACAAACATTCAAAAATAGAGACTAAAATTTTCAAAAAAATGGACATACCAATAACAGTTACAACAACCTATTCAGTAATTCTAAGATCCACATACACATCCACTCATCCACCAACAATCCTATACAGTCACTCATACATGTACTCACACATCATATGTACTCATACACCTAAACATCCTGTAACACAATCCCACTCATCCATAGAGTTACTCACACATAGTCACTCATGCTAATAAAGAATCAAACATCCATTTACTTGCATATACAGTTATACACACACCACCACACTTACTTTTACAGAAACTTACACATACTTAGTCTTTTAAACAATCACTTATAGAAACACATACTTATTCATACAGGAACTCTTCCAATCTCTCACTCTCACATATACTCACTTATAAACACCAATAGTCACATATACTAGTTTAAAACATATGTAGTTACTTATGAAGACACTATTGAGACAGTCATTCACTCACTAACACACCCATGCACACACTCATCCACCCATACAGTCCTGCACACATGCTGTCTTCAACACATACAAACAGTGAGTCACTCATTCATGCATCTATGCACTACGTAATACCCCCCACCGCACCATGAAGACACTCAGACACTCATACTGATACTCAAAAAACCAACTATTAACCTATATAGACACTCATGTAGCTACTCACCAACCCATGCAGCCACTTATATACAAAGTGAGAGACTGATACAGGTATTTACACATTTAAACATTACTCACTAAGCCATGTATTCAAAAAGATACACTTAATCAGTCAGTTATACAATCAATTTTTCAGAAATAAATCATCAATTTAGACACTTATATACTCATTTATTCTTCCATCGACCTTGAGATATACATATATAAAACATATTTAATTTTCAGAAAAACACACATTCACTGGATGATGTCATCAGTGATGTCATTTGAGATGTCATCAGTGATGTCATGAGTGATGTCACTGACCATGTCATGAGTGATGTAATATGTGACGTCAATATTAGTGCATTGCGGGCGCGCGAGTTATAGTTAGCTGAACTAACTATAACGGGGGAATTTCATTGG
This sequence comes from Triturus cristatus, assembly GCF_964204655.1. Taxonomy (NCBI): domain Eukaryota; kingdom Metazoa; phylum Chordata; class Amphibia; order Caudata; family Salamandridae; genus Triturus; species Triturus cristatus. The sequence goes on from NC_140583.1 coordinate 194,518,702, forward strand.
TTTTTTACGAGTGAAATGTCCAGCTAACTATAACATGTGTGAAACCTTTTGTTTTTTCATTGAATATATATATATGTGAAACTTGCCCCAAACACTTTTTGCTTGTACAGCAAATAGCATTGTTTTGTGAGTAGTGCTCTCAGATTGGAGACATCTTCTTTTGTATGTTTCAAATGATATACGTTTAGACAACAATTATCTTCATATAATGAACTGTATAATCCTTGCTTGAAACAGTTTTTACGTTATGAATTGATGATGGAGATAATGTCCAATACCCAACCCCACATCCTATTTAATCAGTAATGCACTTTGTTTTCATTCTTTCCCTTGCATGTCTAAGTATGTGCTTTGTGCAGGTTCTCTATTAAGTTTTTATTTCAGGGAACGCACGTCTACATAATTTTACATAACTCAAAGATGTGTGCTATTCGTGTAGCTAGTCTTTTGAGTGCTACTTATGTAGGAGGGAAAACTTTACAGATGCTCCAATACACTATCCTATTTCACGTGCAAATAATGTTGGTTCCTACTACTGCAAAACCTCTTCAGATGTATTGCTACCTCAAAATGTCATATCCCAAAATGTTTCAAAAGCACTGCATAAATGAAGACCTTGACTTAAAACTGTAGTTCGTCCTCTCATCTCTCTCCTATCAAATGACCCTCCCCTTACATTCCATTCTCTGCGTAACTCCACAGTCTGTGTACGGCCTACTATAAATTGCATGTCTGTTTCTCTAATGCTCTTTTACTTTATTTATGTAAATTGCCACCTCTCATTTTATAGATCACAAACTTTTCTTTGAATCCATATCCCCTAATCCTAACAATACCCAATGCCCTCAAGCATATCATTTCATCACACCAGCAATTTGCATCAACTCACATAACCCCCTCTAATGATGACACCAAACTCATATTAGTTTAATCCATGAAACAGAACTGGAGTAAATGCCTGGAATGCATCCCTTGAAAGTACAACACTAACAATAACCAATAACACTAACCACTGCCCTTCAGGCCCAGAGCAGCATGCTGCAATAAAGCACTTGAATGCCTAGTCAGAGGTAGTGAAAGAAAAGTACCGAGGCACACATACAAGTCCAGTATTAATAATCTGTAAGCCCAGTGAAAAATGTTGATGTAAGGATGCTCAAGGGTTGTTTTATATCTCACCCGCGAACAATACGTAAAAGTTGAACACCATGTAAAGAGACTCAGGCAAGAGTATAGATAGGTCAAACATTTTTTAGATGGCACACAAATTGTAGCTCTAAAATGTGGACCGAAGAAACATGCAAAAGACTGGAAGATCCTCTTGTGTTTTGCTAGAATCAAGAGCCCAAGTAGTTCCCCATTGTGAACACAAGTGTCCCCATTACATCTCAGAAGCAAAAACATGCGTGAAATTTTGTACCAAGCAGTAGACTCATAAGGCAAAACGTTTGAGTATAAGCAATGCCAAGATCTTAGAAAAAACAACCAAAGGTTATGTAAGGAAGAGGAAAATGCTCGTTCTCTAATTAGTAGTTATTCTACTTCTAAAATAAAAAATCCAAAGGTGGTATCTGTCCTTCAGATAATTGTAAGTAAAAAACATTAAATTATGTCCAAGGTGCCTTGATCTGTGCAAGGTATTCATCAGTAGTATGTTCACTGATGAATGGTTTACCGTATTATTCACAGGTGAGTCACAAGTCCTTGGGATTATTCTTATTTTCTTTTTTCTTTCAGAAGCTATTCTCATCTTCTTTTTGCCATCAAAATTGATAATAACATGTGCGTATTAATGTATCATTTGCATCCTTGAAATAATCTGACGAAACGGATGACGGCTGCCTTTTTTTATGTGTACATTAAACTGAGATTTTAGAAGAATCTGAAGAATTAAAACAACCTTTGAGCATCCTTACATCTGAACTTGTCATTGGGCTCACAGATTATTCATACTGGACTTTTATGTGTGCTTTGTTTCTTTTTTCTTCCACAAGTTTTCCATTCTGGGACTTTTGCTCCAGGCCGTGCAAGTCACCCTTGGTGGCAAGGTGATTGTACATGGGAGCACCAGCTTATGAACAGCCATTACAGTTGCTCAATACTGTACACACTTACTCTGATTTGTACTTAGATGTGCAAACATACGACATAGCCATTATAGTTGTTGTGTTTGCAGAGGTAGCAAGTGCTCTATCAATGTAATTACAATACAATTATAACAGTGTTCAATGAGTTTTCAAAAGCAAAGAGATCTAAAATGGGCTCCTGGTAGTGGGTGTGCCAGAAACTCTTTCAGCGGACCACCCAGCAAGCAGGAGCTACAGGGCCCAACTGTTGTGGTTGAGGCCTTGTACTCCTGAAATCTTGTCTTAAGGCCTGATTACGATGCCGGTCGGACTGCATTCCGCTGCCCAGTAGGATGTGGTCGGACCGTTAAAGGTCTTGTCGGAAGTGGCCTGTCTGACTGGCGGATTATGATGCATCCAGCCTATTCTATAACTGCCCGCTGACAGACCGCCAACTCAAAAGCCTTCCTCCGACCTCCGAGTGGGTGGTCGGAGAGGAACAGCAGCCAAAAGGCAGTACAGGGAGATCCGACCTCCATCTGGATGACGATGTGGGTTTCCAATGACCCAACCATGGTAGTCTGACTGTCTGCCTCAAGTCATCGGAAATGAAGGAAAAGGTGAGATTACTCAGCCAATTCCACTTCTGCCTGTCAGACTCCAGAGTGGATCCCTTCCTCCATGTCCCCCTATACCTCAAAGTGGACGGTTTTGTGGATGGCGGAATCCAGGTAGGACCGCATGTATCCCCATTGAGTGGACTGTGCAAATATTGCCACACTCCAGCAACGGGATACGTGGTGTTTAACCCATATTCCCACATGTCATGCATGTGTGCACAACTGCACATTTCCTGTGCATTTGGACCCACTTGCAGTGACATTTCCGGGGAATGGGCCCCGCTTCTGATTAAACTTCTGCAGTAGCAGCAGTTCCATTGTAATACGGTGGGTATAGCTTTCTCGGTATCGGCGATTGGAATTGGACCACATCTGAGGAGGTCAGGCGGTAGGTTCGACTGACATTGTAATCAGGCCATTTGTATGGTTTCCAAGCAACTGGGCCAAGTACCCTTTTAGCACTTGACTCTCAGTGGTAGCATTGTTCAAACAGGCCAAGACATTTCAGGGGACGAACTCAAGATCACAACTCAAAATATGTTCGGTAGCAGCAGTAATTGAAAATCCAGTCGAAATAAGTCTTTATATATGAACACAAAGTAAAATACAGTATGCAAAATTTATACATGCATCCCCCCCGTGAGGTCAGGGATCTGGTGCTCAATAGGAAGGTACCTGGGTCCCACTTCCTTTTACTAATGGTAGTGATGTGAGAATAGAAATGTTCCCACTTATGTATTATCCTATGTAAGTTAGCATTCGCGGCACCACTTTCTATTTGGGGCCATTTTAAAAAATGATCGAAACGAATCTTTGCGAAGGTTGAGAAAAGGTCGCTTTTAGGTTTCACTTCTCCATGGTTGGATTTTGCTTCGCTAATGAATAGACTGTTCTTATTAGCGCATATCTTTCTCACTAGATAGAGACCCTCGCCCACTTGTCTGGTCGTGGGCACAGGCAGAGCGAGACCTTGAGTAGTAGATAATGTGTGCCCGGCATCTGAATCAAAACTTATCCTCTGTATTTCTTCGTTTAGCTGCATCTGTTCGGAGAATTCCACTATGGGCGTACCTTCATTGGTTTTAAAATGGTCATCATGTATCTTTATGCTTGCTGATCTTAGTCCATCTGCAGCACTCCTAGCGAATGGGCAGACTGGGCTCCACTCTGAGTGTACCTGTATAAACAGATATTGGTTTGTATTCTCTACTGTCTGACTGACTCTTCATTTAGTATGGAAGGCTGAGAGGTGGTCATTAGTGACCCGATTAACCCAAATTGGGCCACTTCCTTCAGTTGGTGCCCAAACAGAGACTCCTTCAAGTGAGTGACCCATTCCCTTTCCGCGGACGGAGGGGAGGTCGAGGCTATCGTGGGGTTGGACTGACAGTTCAGGGATCCCTGCCTGAGGAGTATTGCTTGCTCACAGTCATAAGTCATAAGTCATAAAATTTATATAGCGCACTACATACCCAGAGGGTTTCAAGGCGCTTGGGGAGGGGAGGGGGGTTATTTGTCAAATATCCACGTTTTAAGTTGTTTTCTGAACGCTAGGTGATTCTGGGTGAGGCGAAGGTAAGCGGGGAGTGAGTTCCATGTTTTGGCAGCCAGGTATGAGAAGGATCTGCCTCCAATGGTGGTTTTGTTGATGCGAGGGACAGTGGCGAATGCTTGGCTGGAAGATCGAAGTTGGCGGGAGGGGGTGTAGAAGGACAGTCGAGAGTTGAGGCAATCTGGTCCGATGTCGTAGAGTGATTTGTGTGCGTGGGTAAGCAGTCGGAAAGTGATCCTCTTATTGACGGGTAGCCAGTGGAGGTCTTTAAGGTGACCCGAGATGTGTTCGTTGCGTGGGATGTCTAATATGAGCCTGGCTGAGGCGTTTTGGATTCGTTGTAGTTTCTTCTGTAGTTTGGCGGTGGTACCTGCGTAGAGGGTGTTTCCGTAGTCCAGTCGGCTCGTGACCAGAGCATGGGTGACTGTTTTCCTTGTTTCGGTGGGGATCCAGCGAAATGTTTTTCTGAGCATGCGAAGGATGTTGAAGCAGGATGAGGATACGGCGCTGACTTGTCTGTTCATTGAGAGTGAAGAGTCCAGGATGACGCCAAGGTTCCGTGCGTGGTCTGTCGGGATGGGTGCTTTTCCGAGGGCTTCCGGCCACCAGGAGTCGTCCCAAGCAGAGGGGGATTTACCTAAGATGAGGACTTCTGTTTTGTCTGAGTTCAGTTTCAGACGGCTTTGTTTCATCCATTCGGCGACTTCTTTCATTCCTTCGTGTAGGTTAGTTTTGGCGGTGCTGGGATCCTTGGTGAGAGAAAGGATCAGTTGAGTGTCATCCGCGTAAGAGATGATGTTGAGGTTGTGTTGGCGGGCGATGGTCGCGAGGGGGCTCATGTATACGTTGAAGAGGGTGGGGCTGAGTGAGGATCCTTGTGGTACGCCGCAGATGATTTCAGAGGCCTCGGACTTGAATGGAGGGAGGCGGACTCTCTGGGTTCTTCCGGAGAGGAACGAGGTGATCCATTCCAGTGCCTTTCCTTGGATTCCGATGTTTTTGAGGCGCTGTAAAAGGGTGCTGTGGCAGACTGTGTCGAAGGCAGCAGAGAGGTCGAGGAGGATGAGGGCGACTGTGTCTCCAATGTCCAGTAGAGTTCGAATGTCGTCTGTTGCTGCGATGAGGGCGGTCTCAGTGCTGTGTTTTGCTCGGAAGCCAGATTGTGAGGAGTCGAGGGATTTGTTGGCTTCGAGGAAGGCGGCGAGCTGGTTGTTGACAGCTTTCTCGATGACTTTGGCCGGGAATGGAAGAAGTGAGATGGGGCGGTAGTTTTTGAGTTCGGTGGGGTCTGCTGTTGGTTTTTTCAGAAGTGCGGTGAGTTCAGCGTGTTTCCAGTCTTCTGGGAAGGTAGCGGAGTTGAAGGAGCAGTTGATGACGTCTCGGAGGTGCGGGGCTATGACGGAGTCTGCTTTGTTGAAGATGTGGTGAGGGCATGGGTCTGTGGGGGATCCAGAGTGGATGGAATTCATCAGGCGGATGGTGTCCTCAGTGGTGATTGGGTTCCAGGCGTTGAGGGTGTTAACGGGGGGAAGATAGTCAGCTGATGGTAGGGTGGGTTGGCTTCCGGGTTGGTTGTCAAAGCTGTTGTGGATGTCAGCAATCTTGTTGTGGAAAAAAGAGGCTAGGGAGTCGCAGAGAGTTTGAGAGGGGGTGATGTCGTTGGAGTTGGCCGAGGGGTTGGAAAATTCCTTGACGATGTTGAAAAGTTCCTTGCTGTTGTGGGCGTTGTTGTCGAGTCGATCCTTGAATGCTGTTTTTTTGGCTTTTCGGATCAGTTGGTGGTGAGTACGGATGGCGTTTTTGAAGGCGTCCTTGTTGCTGGTGGATGAGTCTTTTTTCCAGGCCTTTTCAAGGGAGCGGCATAGTTTCTTGGATTTCTTGAGGTCCTCGTTGAACCATGAGGCCTTCTTGATTTTGTGTAGGCGTTTTTTCAGTGGTGCTAAGGTGTCTGCGGTGTTGGATAACCAAAGGGTGAGGTTGGAGGCGGCTTCGTTGGCGTCAGAAGAGAGGGCTGGGGAGGTTTGAAGGATCGATGAGGAGATCTGTTCCGTGGTGATTTTGTTCCAGTTTCTTTGTAGAGTTGTTTGGAGGTGGATGATGGGTTTCGGCTTGTTGTAGGTGAAGTGGACGCAGCTGTGGTCAGTCCAGAGGAGCTCCGTAGTGTGGTTGAAAGAGACATGGTTGCTAGAGGTGAAGATGGGGTCGAGTGTGTGACCTGCGATGTGGGTGGGGGAAGTGACCAGTTGTTTAAGTCCGAGGTTGGCGAGGTTGTCTAAGAGGGTGGCGGTGTTGCGGTCGTTGATCTTCTCAAGGTGGAAGTTGAGGTCTCCCAGGAGGATGTAGTCTTTGGAGGGGAGCGCGTGTGGGGTGATGAAGTCCGTGATGTCTTCACTGAATCTTGCGCGGGGTCCTGGTGGTCTGTAGAGGAGGGTGCCTCTGAGTGTGGTCTTGGGGTCGATGTGGATCTGGAAGTGGAGGTGTTCGGAGTTGGCGAGGTTGGCGTCAGAGCTGGTTGAGATGTGGATTGATTTCTTGTGGACGATAGCGATTCCTCCTCCTGTTTGGTCGGTGCGGTCTTTGCGTGTAATCTTATAGTCGTCAGGGATAGCGATGGCGATGTCAGGGGCGGAGGAGGCGTTCATCCATTTTTCCGTTAGGAAGGCGACGTCTGGAGAGATGGTGTCTAGTAGGTTCCAAAGGTCAATGGCGTGCCTGTGGACCGAGCGGGTGTTGAGAAGGATGCATTCTAGGTGGTTGGGGTCGGGAATCTGTGGTGTGGTCGGAGCGGAGATGTTGACGGTGCCGCTGAATTTGCAGGAGGGGCAGGAGAACGGTCCATGGGTGCGTCCTGGAGCGGCTTGGATGCAGTAGGGGGCGCGACCGGGGTTAAGGGCTAGGAGGGTGGCGGCATCGTAGGTAACGCGGGGGGGCTGGGCAGTGCGAGGGGCAGGGGGTCTGGCGCTGGGCGCGGTCCAGGCGCGGACGGTCGTAGACGGGCTTACCTTTGGCGCACCTTTGGCACGGGTTGGGCGCGGACGCTGCGCGTGAACGCTGCGCGCAAGAGCAACTGTCATAAGTGGGAGGGGAAGGGGCGAGGGAGGAGCAGCTGGGAGGCGGGTGCGTGGTGGAGGGGGCGGGCTCTGGCCAACAACAACAACAACAGCAATGGCGGCTGGGGCGGAAGCGCCGACCGGGTCGGGTGAAACCGATCAAAGAACTACGCGGGCGGCCACACAATGCCAAAGCAGGCACAATGCCAAAGCAGGGAGCAGCTAATGCAGGAGCACAAATACAAATAATGCAGCAAAGGGCAGCAAACACGGGCACACGATCTCGGCAGGACAATACAATGTTTAAAATAAACAATAAGTACAGCTGCCCCTTCCATCTTGCAAGACGGTGCCTCACCCAGTGGTCATCCCAACTGGAGTCCTGAACGGCGAAACCCTTGGTTCTGACCGTTTGGTGTTATGTTATGTTATGTTATGTTAAAATGGGTCTTATATAGCGCACGGCTACTCTACAGAGTGTCCCGGCGCTTTTATTGAAGACCCGCCTAGAGACAGCAGACACAGTGAGGCAAACAGAAAACAGAAACACAACATAAAAGAAAACTGGCAAACTAAAGAGTAAAAAGCCAGGTTTTAAGGCCTTTCCTAAAGGCCAACAGGTTGGCGGTGCAGCGCAAGGCCAGGGGCAACACATTCCAGCGCTGCGGTGCCAAAAACCTGAAAGAACGCCCACCGATGCGAGCTTTCTTAACACGGGGGACTACGGCCAAAAAAAGAGACTCGGACCTCAGAGCTCGGGCCGGATGATAGAAGACAAGCCTCTTTTGAAGATATTTCGCACCGGAGGCATAAAGAGCCTTGTGCGTAAGCATCAGGGCCTTGAACACAATCCGTTTCCGGATCGGAAGCCAGTGTAGTGACTGTAAGAGGCAAGAGGCATTGGCTCGCCTGTGCAGGCCGAAGATCGCCCTCGCGGCCGAATTCTGGACTACCTGCATCCGTTGCAGAAGATACTCCGGTAGGCCCAGATATAAGATGTTAGCATAATCCAGCCTTGAGCCAATCAGGGCCAACACCGTCGTCCTTCTGTGCTCTTCGGAAGTAAGAGGAAGAAACTTGCGTAACATTCTCAGGAGGCCGAAACAAGTTCCGGTGAGACCTAGAATCTGGGTTTTTAATGTCAACCCATTGTCAATCTTAATCCCCAGATTCTTAGCGAGCTGAGAAGAGCTCGCTGGAGGAAACATGTTAGGAGGCCACCATTCCCGCCAGTTAGGGTCCGACGAGCAGCCAAAGAAAAGTACCTCTGATTTGTCTGAGTTGCACTTGAGACTGTTACCCTGAAACCATTCAAAAACAGCCCCAAGGCACTCACGAATGCTCTCCCCATCAAAGTCTTCACCTTTCCTGCATGTGAAGAGGAGCTGAGTGTCGTCGGCATAGGAAACGATCTGAGCTCCCCGAGACTCCGCCAGGGCCGCCAAAGGGGTCATAAAGATGTTGAAAAGAGTAGGGCTCAACACAGATCCTTGTGGAACTCCTACTCCCAGAGTCGGCATCGCGGCGGAGCCAGGGGGAACCCAAACCGTTTGCTGACGGCCTTCCAGGAAAGATCTAAACCACCTGAGCACCGTCCCCGTCAGACCGATGTCATATAGCCTGGCGAGGAGACCCTCATGGGGGACGGTGTCAAAGGCTGCCGACAGGTCTAACATGACAAGAATAGCCTTGCCACCAGCGTCCAGCACCTCTTTTATGGCCTCGGACACTTCCAGAAGCGCCGTCTCCGTACTTAGATTGGGGCGAAAGCCGGATTGTGATGGATGCAAGAGGCTATGAAATTCCAAGAAATTGGAGAGCACAGAGTGAACATGTTTCTCCACAATCTTGGCCAAGGCCGGAAGAAGAGAAATAGGTCTATAGTTGGCCAAGACCTTTGGATCCAGGCCAGGCTTTTTAAGAAGAGGAATCACCAGCGCTTGCTTCCAAGCCCGCGGAACCAGACCCCGACTAAGGGACAAGTTCAGAAGAGGATTAGCCAAAGGATTAACAACTTCCGCCACCTTGGCCAAAAACTTGGCTGGGCACGGATCTAGAGGTGAGCCAGATTTGAGATTGGCCATGAGAGCCAGAGATGATGCAGTCGAAATAGGCGGAAAGGATACCAAAACCGGGCCCGAAGGAGTCCCCGGATCTAGGTCACTCTCAGAACTGGGACAAGGCTTAACGGTACTCCACGGAAGAGTATCCTGAATCGATTTAATCTTCTTGACAAAGAAGTCTGCTAGGGCGAAAGCCCATGACTCAGAGGGAGCAGCCACCGTCTCATTTTGGCGCGTGGACGTGAATTCTCTGACAATAGTAAATATCTCCTTACAGGAGTTAGAGGCGGCCTCAATCCTCTTAGCCAGATAGTCCTTTTTTTCCGCGAGAATAGCACGATGGTAAGCTTTAATTGCCAACCTGTACGTCAGCTTGGCAGCAGGATCGTACTGCGACCGCCAGGCCCTCTCGGCTACCTTGCATAAGCGGCGAGACGCCAGCAGAGCAGCAGAAAACCAGGGGGCCGAAGCCCGATTAGAAGATAACCGGGGGGCCCTCTCAGGGGCCAGATCGTTCAGGCACCTAGTTAGCCAAACCTGCAAGGATTCGAGGTCACTCTCCAAATCACCCGTAAAGGAGCAGGGATGATCATGAAATGCCCGAGTCAGCATATCGAGGGTCACCCGATAGCATGCTCTAGATGAGAGCGCCTGAAATCTAGGACCAGTACTGACAGGTTTCTTCAGGCCTGGTACAGAGAACTTGACCAGCCAGTGGTCAGACCAAATCACCGGAAGAAGTACGAAAGCTTCGATAGGAAGCGTGGAGAAGACCTGGTCCAAGGTGTGGCCTTTATCATGTGTGGGTCCTGTGAGATAAGGAGTGAAACCAAGAGGAACCGTAACATCCAAGAGCTTCATCGTATCAGGATCAGATCCATCATCCATATGGAAATTGAAGTCCCCCGCCAGAACACAGTGCTGAGCTCTCATAGCAAGCACGGTAATTAGCGACTGGAGCTCATCAAAGAAAGAACCGGCTGGACCAGGAGGTCTATAGACTAACAGTCCTTTTAGGGAATGATGGTGCGCCAGCGCTAAAGAAAACGCAAGGCATTCCGATCCAGTGATGGCCTCAGTAGGGATGATGGAGCATGCAATCGATTTACTCACTACCAGAGCCACCCCCCCACCCCTTCCGCCCGATCTATCGTGACGGTAGATGTTATAATCATGGGGAATAGCTACCGCTATGTCCGGGTTGGAGAACTCCCCCAACCAAGTCTCAGTCAGCATTAAACAAAGTGGTTTTTCGGTGGCTAAAAGATCGTAGATGTCCTGTGCGTGACGATGCACGGATCTAGTTTTAAGGAGCATGAACAAATGCCTTACAGGATCCACTTCCTCATTGGAGAATTGGGCCGCGGACTTAGTAGGGAGCCACCCACAACCAGGGCATCTATTCTTCCCCCTAAACCTCCCAGGAAATACCTTACGACAGCTGCAGGACATCCTCTGTAAAGAGCGTAGTGCATGTGCCGTGTAGCACAGCATAACGCCAGCAACAGGGGTAAACCTTCGGACTGTTCAATGGCCACTACCTATCCTCCGAACGCTTCCGAGACGCGGACGAGCGCAGACGGGCAGGACTCTGGCGCGACTCCGGCGCAGAGAAGGCACCCACCACTGCGCGTCACCGCTGCGTGTGCAAGTGGCTGGCTTAAATGCACCGTCCGCGCATACGCTGCAGGCCTCCTCCCCCAATATGGCGCCCGGCAATGGCCCACCACTACCCCAAGCAAAGATGGCGTCCAAGCAATCCCCGACGCTTCCCCCCAAGGACAGGACCCACCAAACAGCGGTGCTCAACAATTTACAGTGCGGGTAAGAGGACCACGGCGTACCTAAAAGCAAGGATAATAAAGTAAAATAAAACGCAAATATTAAACGGGAAGAATTAAAATACGACTACAGACAACGCTGCGCTGGACTGTGCGCTGTTATCAAGGCAGCTAGGAGCTGAATTACCTTGTCCGACTGACCCGTGCCACTGCCCGCCTTAAATGCACCGTCCGCGCATAGGCTGCAGGCCTCCTCCCCCAATATGGCGCCCGGCAATGGCCCACCACTACCCCAAGCAAAGATGGCATCCAAGCAATCCCCGACGCTTCCCCCCGAGGACAGGACCCGCCAAACAGCGGTGCTCAACAATTGGTGTGAAGAGTCGGCAGTGGAAAATCTGTTTGTTCGTGCTACTCCTATCAGGTGAGTTTGTTTTGGTTCTTTGTGGATATGGTACCATTGTGGTTTGAGCTTGGCACGGTCTGAGGATCGTTTTTGATAAAAGCATTTTCAATTGCGTTGTCAGACATAAATACCCAACGTGTTTTCTTTTGAAAATGAGTGGAATAAGTAATTTTTTATCTTTGTGTTGTCATTGTTGTTCTACAGATGCTCGATTAGAGGTAGCCTAGCCGGTGCCTCCAGAAGGAACTCCTAATTTTGATATGTATGTGAAACATGGTCTTGGCCATATTATGTTTAGTACACTATGGCACAAATATACGAGGGACAATGCTGAGTTACAGTGGCCGTTGATGAACAAAAGATTGAGTTTTACTTTTTACAGGAACAGTTATTCAAAAGAAGAAGTCGGCAGTCTATGTCTGATTCTCTCAGAACGTGGCAGAAAGCAGCTAGGCAGAGGCAGAGAAGACTGGAGTTGGAAAAAGAAGCATGGAAAGGGAAGGTGCAAACATTGACCCAGAAAGCTGTAGCATTTGATAGAGAAAAACAGAGTCAGGAGTTGAATGTGAGGAGGTTTCGAATACAGATTGATACATCTTATTTGTCTCAAGAGGAAAATTGTGCTTTTGTGGAGGAATTGTTAGATACTCGACCCCTGCCACCATATGCCCCGCAGAGGATATCCCGTTGTTCCTTCGTTACCACAGCAGCCTGTTACAACTGCTCCAACTGTCCCTGTGTCTACTGCTGTCGTTTCTACTGCTTTGGCTATGGTACCCTCTGCTCCCTCTTGGTCTACGTCCAAGAGGGACCATCTGTGGCAACTGTAACTGTTTGTACACCTCTTGCCTTGACTCCTGTACACCCTGCTCTCTTGCCTTCGGTGCAACCACCAGTGACGATTGTGCCTGCTACTTCTGTCACTTCTCCTTTGGTTCTTCATCCCCCAACATCTTTGAGTGTTGAGACACCATGAGGTGGATATGCAAATAGAAATTGGATGAAATTTAAGAAGCGAATGGGTCCATGGGTGCGATCCCGAGTGGGGGATAAGGAGAAGAGGGTAGTAGCTGATCAAGCTGCGCAGTAGGGTCGTAATTCCAATTATAGTGTGGAGGATGTTTGGGCAGTTATGCGAGATTTTGAGCCCTTATACAGCAGCATGCTCTTAAGCACATGTCCGCTACATTAATTGGTCTTTGGCAGCAACACTTTGGGAATGATGCATCGCAAATTTTATTTGCTATTAGAGATCGTGTGTATGCTAGCGGTTTGGAGCCCGGCCAAGTTTTCAGGAATATTATGACATTGGTTGCTTATAGAGTAGGTTGCATGAGAAGAGTCCAACCCCGGTGTCTCAGTTTCTGATGCGAGAGGTTCACACTATATATCATCCAGAAATACCTGAATTAACGGATAAGCTTGTTAATGTTACTAGCCCAGGTGTAGCGGCCCGTTTTCAAGAACAGTGTGTTTATACTAAGCCTGGGCGTTGAACTACGTTCCGTTCGCGGAGCTTGCGAAGTTTAGGCAACTTCGCGATTCGCGTAGAGCGCGAAGTTGCAGATTGCTACCCAATCTACCGCGTAGCGTAGTAGTTTTGCTTCTTCGTGCGCTCAATATTCATTCTCGTGTGCGCGGTAATGTCTTATCGTGATTCTGCGTTCACCAACTCGCTTTTCTGTCCGTTCGCGTGCGCCAAGAGATTTGTAATATGGCCGCCCAAGCCAGCGAGAGTGTGCGAACGCGAACCCGTCATTCGGGCGCGCGACCTGACTTCCGGCGGCTGTCTTGGTAAGGTTGCGATCCCGAACATGCAAAAACTACAATCTGGTGAAGAATATCTCTCGAGCTTCATAAAACCTTCTCTAAAATGATCATTTTGCTCAGAAAAACTCCTCAGATTGTGATTTTGCTGTAGTCTTTTGTGTAAGGAGTCCTTTAATTTTTTTTACTCTTTTTCTCAAGAGGAAGGAAGTGCCCCTGAGTCTCCAACTTCCTGTTCCTGTCCAGCAGGCTCCTCCCAGTGCTTTGTCCATGTGCTGTTCACTTTCATTTGGATTTGGAGCTGGAAGGATCACTTTTTGTGTCTGTCTGCTGCATCATACCATTGGATTGGATTTATTTGAGGACTTTTTGATTTGAGATTTAATTTACTACAAGTAAGTTGGAGAATTGGTGTGTTTGTTTCATTGGGGCTTGTTTGAACCTACATTTTTCTGGGATTTTCATTGTTTTTAAAAATTATTGTTGTGGGTGGCCTGTACTTTCAATAAGGGCCTAGTTGTTTTTCTCCGCAATTTCAGTCAGTAGGGTATCCATGGGTCCATGTTTCATGGTGTCTGTTGAATTTCAACATCATGTAGGGCATGGATGGCATATGATTGAAATGCTAAATATGGCTGTGGTGTATTTCACTGTTTGTGTGTGTGAAATACCTTTGTTGGATGCGTGTGCTTGATGTGTAACTTCTTTCCAATCCTTCCGTAGCCCTGTTGATTTTCATTTTTGTGTTAAAGCTGTGTTGTTTAGCAGGCCTCCTTTGTCCTTCATATATAGACCTGCTTCTGTTCATTGTTTTCCATGGCTTGTTGTGACTGTGAGTGGCCATGTGGCTTGTGGCAATTTTGTGGTTGTAGTTTAGTAGTGTGTGCTTCTTTTTCCATAAAGGCCTGTATTTCTTTTCTTTGTTCCCCTTGGCTTATGCTTGTTGTTGTTGTGTCCTGGCCATGTGTGTGGCGGCCATTTTGTGAAGGCAGGCATTGTGCTTTTGCCATAGGTTTACATTGTCTGTCTTCCATTTCTTGTTGTTGTGGGTGTGTAGCGGCCATTTTGTGGAGCCATCCAAGCAGTGTGTTTGCTTTTGCCATTCTGTTCCAAGCTTGTGGTCAAGTCTGCCAGTAGGCCCAGAGGTAGTCATCCTCAAATCTTTGGTGCATTAAAAGCAGTTTGTATTGTCTGTTGAACTTTTTTTGCACCATGGATGGCTTTGGATTGAATTGCAAAAGGGTTTTTTTGGGGTGGAATAGCAGTTTTTGGGTGTGTTTTAAATAAATAGGGCTTTTCAGCCAGTAGGTAACCCTAGGGATTCAGCTCGTGTACTTTCGGTAACTCTGCACAGCGCGACAACGCGGACTTATAGTTTTTGTCATTTTCGCGCTCTCAATATGCGTGTTCGCGCACGCGATAACGACTTTTTGTACAGTTCGCGATGCCGAACACGCAGCATTTGCAATCTGGCAAACAATATCTCGCGAGCAACATAAATCCTTCTCGAAAACGCTGATTTTGTGCATTTTGCTAAAAAAACTCCTCAGGTTGTCATTCTGCTGTAGTTTTGGAGCACGGAGTCACTTTTATTTTAAAAAATATATTTTTAGGAGAGGAAGTAAGTTCCACAGAGACTACAACTTCCTGTTCCTGTCCTTTGTAATCAATTTTTTGTTATTATTGTGGTGGGTGGCCTGAGCATGTGTGTGGCGGCCATTTTGTGAAGGCAGGCATTGGGCTTTTGCCATAGGCTTACATTGTCTGTCTTCCATTTTTTGTTGTTGTGGGTGTATAGCGGCCATTTTGTGGAGCCATCCAAGCAGTGTGCTTGCTTTTGCCATTCTGTTCCAAGCTTGTGGCCTAGTCTGCCAGTAGGCCCAGAGGTAGTCATCCTCAAATCTTTGGTGTATTAAAAACAGTTTCTGTTGTCTGTTGAATTTTTTTTACACCATGGATGGCTTTGGATTGAATTGCAAAAGGTGTTTTTTGGGGTGGAATAGCAGTTTTTGGGTGTGTTAAATAAATAGGGTTTTTTAGCCAGTAGGTAACCCTAGGGATTCAGCGTGCGTGCTTTCGGTAACTCTGCACAGCGCGACAACGCAGACTTACAGTTTTTGTCATTTTCGAGCTCTCAATATGCGTGTTCGCGCACGCGATAACGACTTTTTGTGCAGTTCGCTATCCCAAACACGCAGCATTTGCAATCTGGCAAACAATATCTCGCGAGTAACATAAATCCTTCTTGAAAATGCTGATTTTGTGTATTTTGCTAAAAAAGTTCCTCAGGTTGTCATTCTGCTGTAGTTTTGGAGCACGGAGTCACTTTTATTTTTTTTTAAATATTTTTAGGAGAGGAAGTAAGTTCCACAGAGACTACAACTGCCTGTTCCTGTCCTTTGTAATCACTTTTTTTGTTATTATTGTGGTGGGTGGCCTGAGCATGTGGGTGGTGGCCATTTTGTGGAGGCAGGCATTGTGCTTTTGCAATAGGCCTGCATTGTCTGTCATGTATTCCTGACCTTTTCTTGTTTTTGTGAGGGGCCTGCCATGTGGTGGCAGCCATTTTGTGGGACTAGCCACTATGCTTTTTCCATAGGCCTCCAAGCTTGTGACCTAGTCGGACAGTAGGCCCAGGGGTACTACTCATCAATCATCACGGGTGCATGGAAGTTAAACAACTGTTTTTGTGTTGTGTGTTAAATTTCAACATCATGTATGGCTTTGGATTGAATTGTAAAATGTGGGCTTTACTTTTTTCTGGGGTATATTTCACTTTTTGGGTGTTGTAAATAAATGCCTTTAGTTTTTATGTGTATATGTTCGTTGTTGTTGCTCCCTGATGCTGCATCCATCACATAAGATGCACAAATTTGTATTTAGGGCAAACAGGCTACACTACATTTATGTTTCTGTTCTTTGCTATTCTTCTTCCTGGGTGTACACAGTAAAAGTACACCAGGAGCCCTGGCCTTGTCAGTCTCTTAAATGGCTATACTGTTGTTGTTCACTGACTTCATAAAATTTAATAATTGTGACCACCCACCAGACACTAAGAAGTTATATATCATATTATTGATCTTTTGACTGATGTTCTTCTGGCTTTTTTACTTTTAGGTGCACAAAAGACAGAGGAGGTGTGTCATCATCATCGACAGTTGTGGTGCCAGACCAACGTCCTGCTGCTGTACACGACGTAACGTGTGAGTGACCTGACCAGGCATCTCTGCAACTTGTGCAACTGACATCTGAAGAAGATGCCCCCAAAGAAAGCAGGTAGCAGGTCCTCCGGTACCAAGAAAGTTGCCATGGAGAAGAAGGAACAGAAGAAGAAGGAAGTGTTACTTAAGTCTGGTGTGCCTCCCAAAACCTTATTTGGTACACCAAAAATGACGCCTGCAGCAGCAGTGTCGGGGGCCAAGCTTGGGGCAGCACCTCCACATCAGTGGGCCCAACCCACCAACCCAGGCCCAAGCAGATGAGTGTGGAAGAGGTAGCCAGCCTTATGGTGGAAAGCAGTGATGCTGAGCCTGAACTAAACTTATCGCTATCTCAAAGTAGTACACAATCAACGCAGGAGGGAACACAGCAGATAAGTGGTCAACAGCCGCAGCCACCGCCTGCAATAGTAGCTGTAGTTCCTCCCGAAGTAGGGGCAGTTCAGGAAATTGAGCCTCATGCAGAGGAAGAAGAGGAAGCCACTCCTTTAGAAGTTCCATTGGCTTCCAAATCCCCAGCAAGGAAAAGGAGGGTTAGTACATCAAGTTCTTCACCAAGCCCCCCTTCTGATGATCTAGATGCCACTAGAAGCCACAAACTGAGTCTGAGAGGGAAACACGTCACAAGAGCAGGCATGGGAAAAGGAAGGTTCCAGAAAGCCTTACACTTATGGAGTTTGATGTAGAAGAGCAGGATGATGATGATGATGATGATGATGAGCCAGTCATCATGAACATCACATCCTGAGGAGATGGAGACCAACATTTTTACACTATCCAAAATGGCTGCGAGGGATGTAGCACCCATACCTCCAACACAGGTAACACCAACACGACCTCCAGCTTCCATATTTCCATTAGCAAAGGGCCAGCAGCGTCCTACATCCAGCACAAGCACCACCTCAGCAGAAGTAGGTAGTGGTACTGCACAGAGTCAAATTCAACACACACCCTGCAGTTCATCTGGCATTGGAAGTGGGAGTGGCACCTCCAGCAGGAGACAAAAGTTAAGCCCCCCAGTGTGGGACTTCTTTACGGTTAGCGGAAAGGAGGTGAACATTGCTATATGCTCCGTTTGTCATACCTCTGTTAGTCGTGGTAAGCTTGGTACAAACTATGGTACCGGAGGCCAAATGACCCATCTGAAAAAAACACCACGCAATCCAGTGGGAGGAGCCCCTTAGTCGCATGAAAACTGGAACCATTGCTGTTGGGCATAAACAAGTAGAAAGTCCGCTCACAGTGGAACAGGAAGAAGAGGAAGACATTCTCTGTGGTAGTGGTACACAAAGTAGCCCTGTCCCCAGCACTGCAGTGGTAATGCCCACATCCTCAGCCACATCTCAGTGAACAAGAGTAAGAGTCAGCCTGAGACACCAAGGAGTACTGCTTTTAAAAAAAGTGCGACGTTGAGCACAGGAAGGAATACCACGCAGCCTACCATTCTTAGCATGTTTACTAGGCCAGAGGGGCAGTACGAACGCAACCACCCAATAGCACGTTTGTACAATGCTCAGCTGGCTAAAATGTTAGCACTGGACCTTCTCCCTTTTCTTTTGTTGAAGGGGTGGGTTTTGTTTAATTTGTGACCACCATCTGCCCAAAATGGAAGGTTCCCAGCCGCTACTATTTCGCAAGAGTTGCTGTTCCAGCACTACATCACGACATGCTGGAATTGCTTGGAAAAGCCTTAAAACAGAGTGCTGTTCAGAGTATCCACCTGACAACAGACATGTGGACCAGTTGCCAAGCCACTGATTACATGTGCATCACTGCACACTGGGTCTCTTTTTCGGGTGTTAAAGATAAGATATCTGAAGGTGTTGTTGACACGGCTGAGATGTTTAAAGACACTCGCAAACATACAACTGTAGCCATGTTTGCTATGGAGAAATATCATACTGCTGCAAACATTTTGGATGAGTTTAACAGCAAGGTGTTTGAGTGGCTGCGACCAAGGGGGCCTACCATTGGTTTTGTTGCCACGGACAATGGCAGTAATGTAGTTAGGGCCATGAAATATGGTGGCTATTTCAGGGTCCCGTGTTTGGCACACTGCAATAACATTGTTGTTCAAGACTTTCTGAAAAATGAAAGCAAAGTCAGCAGCTTACTGACCACCTGCAGAAGAATATGCATACATTTTAACCATTCTTTTAAAGGCCGGAAGCAGCTGAGGGTCATTCAACATGAGCATAAAATGCCAGTCAAAGCACTCATCCAGGAGGTGCAAACACGTTGGAACTCAACTTATTACATGCTTGAGCATCTGTTTGAGCAGTACTCACCACTAGGCCTGGGCGGTAAATTCCGTTCCGCTCGCGGAATTTGCGGAATTTCGGTAATTTCGCGTTCCGCGGAGAACGCGAAATTGCCCAAAATTCTGCTTTCCGCGACTTCGCGAAATTTTTTCTTGTTCGCGTTCTCAAAATGCGTGTTCGCGAGATATTTCTCCCCGAGCACACAAACAGCAACTGTGAACAGGAAAAAAGCATCGCGAACAAGCAATTCCGCGGGTTCGCGGAGTTTCTGCATGTTCGCGGAGATTTTTACCATTTCGCGGAGATTTGCGGAACACGATTACGCAAATTCCGCCCACCCCTACATACCACTCAATGCGTATGTCATAAAAAGGTCAGGAAATCCTGCTGTGAAAGGCTTTACCGTTGAGCAGGCCCAATGGGACCTCGTTAAATGCCTGACAGAGATGCTACTTCCTTTTGAGGTCTTCACACGTGAAGTCAACAGGGAGGACTGTACTATGGGCCAAGCTATCCCATTGTTGTACATGCTATAGCAAGAGCTGAAGGAGGTGTAAGAAATGTACGCAGGTGTGGATGACAAAGTAGACGCATATTATTTGGCAGACACCTTAGCCGCTTGCTTATCTGACAATACAAGGATTCAAAATAACATTGTGTCACATCGACATTACATTACTGCCTTAATTTATTTTGGATTCACTTTGCAAATTATTGCTGAGCAGTAATGAAGTAATTCCTTTTTCAGAAGTGGATGTTGCCAAGTACAAAACTTTGATAGCTGAGGAAGCCACTGACTTTTAAAACGAACGGATCTTAATTAGAGGCCCGCCACCCCAGGGCAGAAAAAGTACTACAGGCCACCCAGAGTCAAGTTGTACTTCAGAGGCCGAGAGCAGTGCGTTTGCCCCCGAGCAGTCAACAACACTGCCAGCAATAACATCAACAGCACCGACAGGATCATCAGCCAAATTTAAAAAAACGGCAGGTGATTGGTTTCTCATCATCATCATCATCATCATTGATAACTTTATTTCGGTCAAGAGACCATAAAAGTACAATAAAATATATACAGGTACAAGAATAAAACCATAAATACAGACTAAGTTTAAAAAAAAAAGATATTAAACAATAAGTTATCATGAATATTTAGTAGGAAAGAAGAATAAAAGCTCCAAAGGCCATTACTTTGTGTTTATAAACCCATCCTTCTCCGCCACATACCATATAAAAAGCGGGAAACTACAAAAACAATGAGAGGATCAGTATCATAAGTTAAGACTCTGCAGGCTTGTACACATTGTCTGAGACCCAAATTTTTGCACAGAGGAATGAGCCAACATTTTCGAATCGCACTATATGCTGGACAAAAAAACAAAATATGCACAATATCTTCATTGCAAATTATGCAAGCAGGACAATTACCCTCCAACGATTTTTCCCATCTAGATGTGAGCGCCCCTATTGGAAGAGAGCCATGTCTCAGCTGAGTATATAGTTTTTTTGCCAGTGGAGGCTGTACTAAGTCCAAGAATACCTCCAACTTGTATTCAATTTTCACCAATAGGAACTCAGAGGTCAGCCTGCCCAGGGAAGTTGAACAGCATAATATTTTAAGGTTATAAGAGCACCCCTGAACATTGAGCGGATGGTTCAGGCCTATCTAGAGGACACAACAGAGGTCTTCATGGAGCAAAACCCATTGGTGTATTGGTATGGGAAAAGAAGCCAATGGCCAGTGCTCAGCAGGCTGGCGATAAAGTATGTGGCTTGCCCTGTTGCAAGTATCTCTTCAGAGCGTGTTTTCAGTGCTGCTGGTGCCATTGTTACTGTCAAAAGGACCAGTCACTCGCCAAAAAGCGTGGAGAGGTTAACCATGATCAAAATAAATCAGCACTTTATGCCACCGGAGTACAAAATACGTGAATCACAGCAGGAGGAGGAGAGCGACTTCGATGACATAAGTAGTGGGTTCTTACATGACGTACTTCTGTCCGAACCACCAGATTTTGAGGACGAGCTCCTCTTTCCTGACAACTAGGCTTTCAAATTGTTCTCCCTTCCTTTATTTGTGTGTGACTGTGTATATGTTTTTCTGGTTCAAAATCTAATCACAACAAATCCATCAACAGTCTCCTCTTTTTATTTCCCTATTGGAGTTGCACGTCGGTGCATAACTGTCCACTCCACTCCTCAGAGTCCTGCTCCATCTTCCTTACTCTCCCTAAATAAATTTCAACCAAGCCAGACATTGGATGGAGATGGATATTAGTACAATACATGTTGCCTCTAACAGTCCCTCCATAGGAAGTTAAACGGGACTCCAGCTATATTCCGTTTTGTTTCCAAGCCAAAAGAAACTCATCACTGACTGTCAGAAGGCTAGGTAAGCATCAGATCTGACAGACAAAGAGAACAGCAAGACAGGTAATGAGTGATTATTGTGAATGATGGTATGCATTGCATTGGATGCTTGCTGACTACGAGTTAATGTGCATGAAGTCAAACTATACTAGTTTATCTACAAAGTAAAAGTGACTCAGGTGACAGTCAATGTTTCCTTGTTGTTTAATAACCACATTGTACTCCTACCACTGCAGGTGCCGCCCAATATCCGTTGCAATTTTGTAATATGTAATATATTATAAACTTAATCAGTCACTACAGACTGAGTTGGTGTTGGAGAACACGTACCACACGGTTATGATACTGCTGAGCATACTATCTTTGCACACAGTCAGTCAGTCAGTTGGATCGGAGATAATTGATGGAATAACTGTGTTTTATGGACTGCCTTTAAAGGTAAACAGTTTCAACAAGAACCACAGCAGACCTAGGCTAGATGTCCGTGTAGTGGTGTGGACTGGAGTAGAGTGTAGTGGTATGAGGGACAGTGGTGCATTGATTTAGTCACTTCATTTGGAAAATGCTAGGTTGCTGTAGTGCATATGCCTTTTGTTTGGCTTGGTCAAAATTTAAGGTAAATGGGGGTAGGGTGCCTGGCCTGTGCCGCGGTTGGCCTGTTCTGTGGCTGTGCTGGCTCCTGTCCCGTTGTTGTTGTAGCTTAATGCTGCAGAGTAGACATTATGTATCCTATCCAAGCTGCCTCAGTCTGAAAGTGTTCTCTCAAGAGTCTTGTCTTCTCTTCTTGCACTCCACTGTAATTGAGTTTATTTTTTTTAATTCAGTTATTTTTCAATACCCCTTTTGTTTTTCCATCTACACTTACAGGCCGGCCTTTAACCTGTGCTATAGTGGGAGAAACAACTCACACTTACCTTACCAATCCGCATCAGGCAGGCAGTGGTACCCAAGATTGATGTGCAGAGTGTCCATGGAAGGGAGGACCAAGAGGAATGACGAGAATGATGCAACTCCACATTTGGACCAGGATAATACAGTAAACTTTAGTATCATTCATCATTCGTCTTTAAATTTATTTGATTCCTTTTTTCTTTTCAATCATTACGACTGTGTTGTGGTTTGTTTGGTAATTGATCCCTACAACTATTTTTTCATTTCCTTTGCTAACTTGAAAAATAAAAGTAAGCCCGGTGCAGCATGTAATTTGGTTCGGTCTGAGGGTGGCAGACAGGCAAGGCAAATTTCATATTAATAATTTCTGCCCTATACTGTCTAATTGTGTAGTAGTAGTTAGTATGTACAACTCATTATCATTAACCATCAAGTTCTCTTCATCAGCATGCATGCATTTCCTTTTTCTCACTTTATACTTTGATTTCTTTGATAATGGATCATGGTCGTCTTACAAGATTGTGTTTTACTTTTGTTGTGTCCATGCATACTGTATTTTTCTTTGTCAAACCTTTCCCAAAACCCTCCTTCCTATCCATTCATCAATCCCTAACCCTCTTCCCCCGGGCTGTGTGATTTATATTGAGGTGTGATGCGACTACATTAAATGTACATCAACAATTGATCACACGCTTGCTGGGGCAGATGTGGTGGAAGCAACACTAATTGAATTTCAACTAAGGCAAGGATCTTCGTCTGCTTGCCCACCCATGCTGCAGTTTACTTTGTTCTACGACTCCTCCCACAGTCTCTACGTCAAGTGACTTTCGCTTTCTTTTTTCAAATGCTATTGCCAGTGTCTACTACTACCACCACAATAATGGCATCTTCTCTATTCATTTGGGAAACCAACCATGCAGCCATCAGTGTGCCGAACTTCATCATCAGCAATCACAGGTAAGATACGTTTGGTGGGAGGTATAATGGACTAGGAGGAGAGACTGACAGTACTAGTATGACAATTAAAAATAACTCAGTGAGGGGTACCGCATCTATCTGTTTGTGTGTTACCAATTCGGCAGATCTTTTAAATCAAACACTGGCTGCGGACATGCAGCAGCAAGGAAACAAAGTAACAAACCATGTAACTTACATTGAATTCGGAAAACAGTAACCCACCACAAAACATTAACATCGTATGTTTAAGTAAATATTATAAAATTTAATATACCCTCACAAAAATAAACTGTCCCACTCTGACCTAACCCACCCCCCTCCCTAACCCCAACCAATGTCCAAAACGAAAGTCCAAGTCCCAATGTTCGAAAGTGAAACCCCAACGCTCAAAAACCAACCCAACAACAATAGGAATTAAAAAAGGGGCAAATGACAAGGTCCTCTATAGTCGGCGGGCCTTCAGGTGTTTATCCACCAGGATTTTTCGCCGCTCCTCTAGGTGCTCCTCCAAGCAGGCCATCCGGCGGAGCAGCTGGCGGCGAAATGCCCTGCAGTTACATGCAGGGTGGGGGGCAGCAGTGGTAGAGATGGAGGCACTGCGGCGGGCGGCTGCCGGTCCACGGCGCCATAAAACTGGAGGCAGGGCCTGACTGGGGCCCGGGGCATTGGAGAAGGCTGCAGCTGCAGCCACGTCCTCCTCCGCCTGAGCCACCATCCGGCGATATTCATCGCAAATGGCCTCCAGTTTATGGCGCCGGGCCCTTGCGGCCAACTCCTTCCTCAATGGTTTTGGTGTGGAAGGAGTATCTATATCAAGAAAGAAAAAGAACATGTTGTAACCAATGCTCTTAGCAAAACAGAAACACTAAAATCATTCAACACATAGTGTCAGAGTATCACTAGCAAGCACAGTACATAACATTTGTGATTTGCTGGTAAGTATCTATACTCCTACTTCCTCAGACTCTAACATTTATGGGAGTTTCCGACATTATACTCGTACTATGTACTCCGGTACACCAGTCGTGTTGTTCTTATCTCTAGTTTAGCACAATTACATAACCTTGTTGTAGCCGGCATGCCAGCTCAGTCAGCTAAGCTTGCACCCAAGAGAAACAGATATGAGTCACTCTGTCTGTTACATGAGGGCAAATGATCCATTTCACTTACACCCTGCCCTGGGTACTAAAAAAAGGCTGATTATTTATCTGATCCAATGATCATTGCTTATATTTATATTATAGATGGTAATACGACATCAGGTCAGTAGGGGTCGGTGGTGGGAGTGCTGCCGGGCGGTGACGTGGGAAGGTGCATGGTGGGGGTAGTAAACTATGGATTACGGACAATCACAGGTAATTAAACAATAGATATAAAAAATAAAAAATAAATAGTTGCACGCACTGCATCGCATTCGGCGGTGCAGTGCGCACAATGAAAATCATTTTATTTATTTTTATGTTGATTACCTGTATTTGGCCGTAATACATAGTTTACTTGCCACCCACCCTACCTAAACCAAATGAGGTGAATAGTCAAATCGACATGAAATTCATTCATTGCGAAACATTTGATCCCCTTACACTTGATGTTATGAAAATAGTACAAATACTGTAAATTGATCTAAATGAATCAGTAGTGACTTGCTAGAGCGAAGGAGCAATGATACTAAGAATGTGCATAATCTCTTAAGACAATGCCGGCCAAATTCCATAAGCCCTACAAAGGTGCAAATTGTCACAATAAAGTGCTCAAAGTGCAATTAAAAAAACTAATATTTCTTTTGTAAAAAAGAAAAGATACCTATGAGAGAAGGCAGCGTGCTAGTCCATTTAGAATTATAAATAAATATGTACATAACTCACCATATACAGTGATTAGAGAACATTGGAACAGGGACGAAACAGATGAAAATCACAGTATATACCCTGTTGGGTGAAAATCGAGTACTTATCGCATCCTTGCATCAACCC
This sequence comes from Triturus cristatus, assembly GCF_964204655.1. Classification (NCBI taxonomy): domain Eukaryota; kingdom Metazoa; phylum Chordata; class Amphibia; order Caudata; family Salamandridae; genus Triturus; species Triturus cristatus. The sequence continues at coordinate 194,543,671 of NC_140583.1, forward strand.
TTTTGTGAAATTAAAGTCTACACAGAGACTACTCCGACTCTCGGTATACCTGGCTAAATACAATTAGAGATAATGATGTAAGTCTTCACATAAATTCAGACCCCTCGGGGCCTTGGTATTCAGCTCAACTATATACTTGGTCTCTAGTTGCCTAAGTTGTTTTTCGCGATTGCCTCCTCGTTTGTTTGCAGGTACATTATCAATAACATAATATTGGAGGACATTTAGATTATTATCATGTTCCAATTTGATATGTCGGGCAACGGGATATGAAGGATCGGAATTTACCATTGCACGTAGATGTTGCAGGATTCGTACATATACGTGCAACTTCGTGGTGCCTACATATCATAATCCGCAAATGCATTGGAGGATGTAAACTGCGTAGTCCGTGCGGCAAGTATAATGACCCTTTAAGTTAATGGGAACATCAGAAAAAGGAGTGGAGTAGGTTTTGGTATTTACTCCAAACTTACACGCACGGCATGAGCTGCATTTGTAGAAACCCCTTTTGGGAGAAAGCCATAAACTTTTGATGTCCAATTCAGGACTAGTTTTTACTAAATCGCTGCACATAGAATGTGCCTTGCGATATGTAAATTTAGGCTTTTTGGGCAATGTTTGCAGGAGTACCGCATCAGTAAGCACTATAGGCCATTGAGAGTTGATGATACTTCGTATGGCGTTTGCTTGCCTGCTGTAAGTTGATACAAATCTACAGGTAGCATTACCCGCATTGTCATGGCTCTCTCCATTGGATATATTATCCAAAGAAAAGGTGGTATTGGCAGTGGTTCTTGATTTTGTTTGTAGTAATGCCTGTCTGTCTTTATTATTCGCCTTCCTTAGGGCTATATCAAATTTTTGGGCATTATATCCTTTTTCTAGGAACCTAGTTTTTGCTGCTCCTTGTACTGCTGCAAATTTTTCACTTGTACAGCATGCTCTACGGATTCTCAAAAACTTCCCATGGGGAAGACTGGAGATTGTGTAATGAGGATGAAAGCTGGTAGCATGAAGTAAAGAGTTGCCCGCCGTGGACTTTCTAAAAAGCCATGTCTCAATTGTATCATGTATACTGTGAGGTCTAAAAAATTCACTGTTACAGGATCAATATGTGAAGTGAAGTTCAAGTTTAAGTTGTTACAATTAATCAAATTGATAAAATCTTTGGCCTGAGAAGATGTACCCTTCCAAATAATAAATACATTGTCGATATATCTCCACATTTGTACCACATGCTTTTCATAAATTGCCTTATCGTCTACCTTGAGGACATGCTCCTCCCACCAGCCTACATGCAGGCACGCATAGCTGGCAGAGAAGCATGCCCCCATAGCTACGCCCTGTTTCTGTCTATAGATCTTACCATCAAACATAAACATGTTATTATATAGACACCAGTGTATCATTTTCTCTAAAATCACATTGTGTCGATACATCGAAATACATCGGTTCTTAAGAAAATGATATATATATATATATATAAGACATGCTTGCAAACTACTGCGAGTCAACTGTATTCTGAAAATACTACCTATATTCCCCTCCGCTTTGCTACTGTGGCGCAGTTTCTTTGACATTTTCTTCAAAGTAAGACTCTCCAGTGACACTTTCCACCTATGCTGTCTATTGATGATAGTACATCCAGGCATACATCCATTAAAGTAAACGTCTATCCTTCTTTTTTATATATCTCTTAACAAACCTTAGTTGGTTTCACCAGCAAACACCCATGCTTCCACTCCTTCCTTGCTTGCCTTGGCTTTGAGTTTAATCCAAACACCGCTGATTCTTGCTATCTAGTACTATCCACCCATACTGTGTCGCCCACCCAGGCAGGCATCCTCTTTCACCTTCCACCCATCCTTCAACAACCCATGCATCTGATCTGATTGCTATCAGCCACCTATGCATGCTTCCAACATATCCTTCTCTGCCAGTCAGTCATATTATTTATCTCACCCGTCCTTCCACCCTTCTTTCCCTCTTTGTTCAACACATCCATCAAGGTCATCTGATCTGAGTTTGTCTTCTCCATAAAACCTTCACAGCTGATTTTGGAGTCAAATAGAAGAGGCCATTGGTTACTCAACTCACGCTGCTAATGCTAAGTAAAGGGTGTCTTCTTCAACAGTTGTATAATGTTCACTACAACTTAATAAGTCGCACAGTACAGTGAAGTAGTGAACACACTTCCATCTAGTAGTAATGCCAAGAAGTAATGAATATAACTTACCACCGCCGGCCACTGCTGCTGGCTCCCCCCCTGTCGCTCTTGCAGGTGCCGCCAGTTCTCACGCCCCCTCCGGAATGGCCGCATCACCGCTGGCCCCTCCGGCACTGGTGGTTGGTAGTGTGCCTAGAAAAAAACATAACACATTTTTAGATGCCTGGAAACCTCCCCCTATTTTATTAGTGTTCACTTGGAACATTGAAAAAAAAGTTAATACAACATGCATCAGCACTAGAGTAGTACAGTCAGTAGACAGACACTAGTAGTGATATGGTTCCTAGGGTCATCTAGTCCTACTCTACTCCTTTGAAAGTTAGCCTGAGCCATGTGTAACCCTTTTAGATTCATCTTGTCGACTACTACTCTTTTGGCGCATATTTAATTATACCTGGCAGCTTATTGACATGTGCAGTAGACACCTTTGAGGCCACATGACTGTTGCGTACAGGTGAAGAGGTAAAAAAACAAGCCACTTTGTTATTGAGTTTGGTTAGTCCGTATTGCTTAGCCATCACATACATGTTACACTTTTTGCCATGACTGCAAAAGGCTTGCATTCACCCGTATACTATCTAACGGCTAACGCACAGCATTTTTCACATATAATAGGCGGAAGATTCCCTTCTACAAACCAGAGATTTACAGAGCTTATGATGTATGATGTAACCAGTATTTCTACGTTCTACGGTGAGGGTTTTTCCAGAATTCAAAATGTCTTGTCTCTTGTCTCTTGTTCTTGTTGTCATGCACTTGTAAATGTTTACTGTTTTAATCTTATGCTTTTTGCTGGCTCATTGACGATGGCTGTAGTAAATTAAATTTCACATAACGACTTACAGAGCTTGTTACTTGTTTCAAATAAACCTTTTGAACTTACACATAGACTCTGTGGTATTTGCTGTGGTGGGGTGGACTTACACAAGTGAGTGAGCAAAATAGTGTTATGTTCGGGATTGTCTGTCTCAGTCATCATCAACATTGTGTATCTTCTCCATGGGGGGTCGGGAGTGGGACCCTAATGTGAGACACTATAGCTAGTCGGTCAGGGGATTATGGGTTCTTCGGACTGAGGTGTGATCAGTCAGGTCCAAACTCCCATCACCAGCATCCTATTTTGTTGTGCATAGTTCTGTATGTGGCTCTGCAGAATCACTGCAACAATAGTAGTATCATGTACTATCCGATACAAAATACTAGTCAAATATCTGGTTGGGCATTTTGTTTGTGGGAATTGTCAAAGCCTCAACATTGAGAAGACTAGAAGAGGACAACCCAAAGGACAGGACACAGTGGCTAGAGCTATTGGTCAATCAGAGTTTTATTATTCCAAAGAAAACCTTCAATAAAGAGTGGGCAACTGTGCAAGCTTCGCTACAGACAGAATAATAGTAGTAGTAGTAGTACAGAGAGTCATAGCAGAGGCAGTTAGAAGGAACTTAGTTAGAGGCAGGGATAAACAGAATTTGGAAACAGATAGTCAAGGTCAAAGAAGCTTTTGTAAAAAATAGAATTCGAAAGTGGAACCATAATTTATAGTTCGGAAAAAAAAGATGCAGGAAAAGTTAGCGAAATATAACTGTTAATATAGCCACTGGAGGACTTACTGGGGCCAGCAGCATGAGCCTGGGTATAGAAGCGGTCCTGGGGTTCTCCCGCCGACTCCGACCCCGTCTTTTTGCCCCTGGGTGGTGCTGATGATCATGTAAAATATAATAAACAAAGAGACAAACATTAAGGAGTGCTGTGAAACAAATAATAATAAATCATTTGGAAAAATAAGTCAAAAAACATTTTAGGAAACAACAATTGCAATAAAATTGACCTATCTAATCAGATGGATCGACTACTGGCTGCTTCCTGCATTCACGGATCGTCTACTTATTTATGAACACTCCAGTGTTCCATAATCATTCTGATTACAAACTAACGAAGCCTAGTAAGTACCACCTGACCTACACCACCTATTCCAGACGGGCCAATTGTTCACCAAGTCTGCATTTCCATTTTTTTTAGCAATCAAATGCATAGATGAGATGGAGGACACATACATAAATGTATGCATACATACAACAAATTGTGGGTTGGTTGCATGATTCTGATCTAGTTCTGCTACTGACTGACCATGCTAAGCCTACCACTCACTAAACAAAGTACAAAAGGTTCTACGGAGGATTGGGGTAAGCAGTACTCAGTGACAGAGGAGGCGTCACGCAGTCCGCGTAAAACAATTATTAACTAATACTAACTAAACCTAGTATGCATTATCCATCCACCACTATTTCACAGTAGGACAAAGGAAGGACTAGAGTCTCTCTAGCAAATCGCATTACCTTTACCTAACTTCAGTTCTCTAAAATAAACTCCTACATAATCAGCACAAGCTAGCGCAAACTAAGTTGCAAACAAGTAAGAGTACCACCGAGCACCTGGGTCCTACAATCACAGAAGATTTTGCTTTTTGGAACGTAATTTACCAGCAACGCATAGCACGCAGCAGTAATCTAGTTATTCGTCAAAAATGTAATTTATAAACAATAAGTTACTCACCAAGCCCAACGACCTCGACACCTAGCAGGTCCAGCAGGTCCTGGTCCCGGTCCAGGATGTCAGACCACCGGTGGGCCAGCTGATTATGGGTGCGCCGGACCCCTGAGCACCGGAACACTGCCTGGCGCACCTTCACCCACCGACGGTGACGCTCCTGGGTAGCGTACCCGGAGCCGGGCCTGCCACCTGCTGCCAAGGTCAAGGGGAGGTGGCGCTGAATGAAAAAAACAAGGTCGGCCACCTCCGACTCCCCAAAAGGTTGCCGGGCCTGCACCCCTGCAGGACGCATTCTGCCGCAAGGCAGGCGACTCTTGTCTGCTGCTGCAGGTCACTTGCCCTTAGCACTAGGTGTGCCCTTGGCCATGGTTCTGGGGTGGGTGGGAGGCGGAAAAGAAAAGTTAGAAGGGGAAAAAAAAGTTAGGGGGAAGAAGAAAGAAAGAACTTTATAAAAGTAAAAAAAACACAGTAAAAGTAGAAATAAAATGCAAAATATAAACTTAGGGAAAGAGAGAGATAGATGATAACTGAAAAAAATCAGAAAATGTATTTAAATACAAAAGATTACAAAGATTAAGGGAGGATAGAAAAGTAGGCCCAGAACCATAGCATAGAGTGAAAAACAAGATGGCCGCGCCCATTCGCGGCCGCGTGGGTAAGTCCGCGCGATATTTCTCGCGAACATGCAATAATCATTGCGAACAAGTAATATGCGCTCCCGAACACGACATGCGCATCGCGAACACGCTATCCGCGACCCGGAACAGGAAATAAGGCATCGCGAGCGGGCGGGACAATTGAAAAACAAGATGCCGCGCCCATTGGCGACCGCATGGGTAAGATCGCGAGATATTATCCCCCGAGCATGCAAACAGCTCCCCGAACACGCACACCGCGCTCCCGAACAAGAAAAAGCCATCGCGAACGGGCGCCCCAAGCAATTACGCACGCTCGCGAAGCTACGCGTAGCTCGCGTAGTGCAAGAACATCTTCACGTAGCTTCGCGAAGCGCAACTACACGAACTACGCCCAGGGTTAGTTTATACTCCATGGAAAAGGAGTGTGGTTTCATCCCTTAAGACTCATTTGCCTGATCCCAGGAAAATTCCTACTGCTTAATATAAAGAATTGACAGAAGCTGCCTCTTCTACTGTAATGACTCTTGCTGATATTGAAATGTTTTTTAGCCTTCTTGTTTTGGTTGATATTTGGAGACAGGTTCATACTCAAGATCTCGTAGCAGAGTTGGGAGGCACCTGGGAGGCGAATATAGGATGGGATCAGGAACGGAAGCCAGGTGATAAGCCTCGAGCAGAAATACTTGCTTTACCAGGTCGTATCATTACGTATATGCACTTTCTTATTCCACTGAAGAAGGTGAGTTGGGATAAGTTAACAGCTTGTAGACAGAAAAATGATGAAAGTGTGTCTGATTCCTTTACTAGGTTTGAATATACGTTCTTGGATTATAGTGGGCAGGATATGTCTATTGAGGCAGGAGTTCAGTTGTTCGTTGACAGGTTTGTTTCTAATTTACTTCCTGAAATTGCGACTCATTTACAGGCATCTGAGAACACTTGATACACTTCTTCCCCTTCTGTCATTTTGAATGTGGCTCAATATTATGAACATCGTGCCCAAGAGGAGAAAGACGACTGAGAAAAAACATAAGGATTTAAAGACGAAGGTGCTGTTGCAGCAAGCGTTTAGAGGGAATGGAAGAGGACATGGTGGTCCTGCTAGACAGCTTCCATGCACCAGCAGACAGCCGACCATGACACCTTTGGGGCCAAATCAGTGCGCATATTGTAAGCAGGAGGGCCACTGGCGCCGTGAGTGTTCTGTACTTTTGCAGAAAGTTGCAGTTCCTAATGGGCGAGGTTCTCGTGGACTGGGTCATAGGACCAATAGAGCTCAGAATCCTGTGGTCTCACAGGGTAGTTCTAACAATTACTTCGATGACCCTTGCGATGGACAGTATTCTCATGATGATTACAATACAAATGAGGTGACAAGGATGTCTCATAGCTAGGATAGCCAAGGAGAGAGTGAGGGACCAGTTCCGATACCTGTAGATCAGCGTGGTCCTTATATCACAGTGGATTTGTAAGGCTCGACTAAGAATTTTTGGTAGACACAGGTGTAACAAAGAGTTCTGTTTCTCGACATTTGGTCCCTGGGGCTGCTCTGTCTGGTCATAACATGGTTTTGGTAGGCTTTTCAGGTGTACGGGTTGTAAGCCCCATTCCACAACCCCTAACACTGAGAGTTTGTCCTTTCACTGTGGATTCCCCGTTTTTGTTGACGTCCAATTGTGGTGAAAATTTGATGGGTTTGGACTTGTTGAAGAAATTGCATGCTACTATTTATTGTTCCCCGGAAGGTGTTCATATGATGATTGGCCCAAATGTAAATACTAAACAGTGTTTGTTTCACCCTCTTCCTGTTGGATTTGCTAATGTACCATCCACTCTATGGGCACCAGTGGTACAGATGTAGGACCCTTGCATATACCACCAGTTTCGATACAGGTCAAAGAAAATGCTATTTTGCCTCGCCTTCCTCAGTATAAGATACCTCAGATGGGAGAACAAGCTCTTCTGTGGATTATTCAGGATTTGATACAAAAGGGAGTAGTTGAGGAGACGTCTGCCAATATTTGTAATAGTCCTATTCTTCCTATTCTTAAACGGACGCCCTCAGGTTCCCCTGATTATCATGAGGATGTTTACCGTTTTGTGATTGATTTGCGTGAGGTTAAAAAAATTGTGATTCCACAGTTTCTGGTGGTTCCTGATATCACCAGGCTTTTGACAATGATCCCATCTACTTCTACCTTCTTTTCTATTATTAATTTGAAAAATGCATTCTTTAGTATTTCTATTTATCCATATAGCAGATATTTATTTGGGTTCACACTAGCTGGTAGAACCTTTAGATTCTGTTAAGCTCCTCAGCACTATACAGAGAGTCTGACTATTTATAGGCAAGCTTTAAAGAGTCAGATGGATTCCCTTTCACTTCCCTCAGGTAACGTATTGGTGCAATATGTCGATGACCTCCTCATTGCGTCTGACACAGAACAAGGTTGTAAAGATAGTATGGTTAAATTGTTGCTGCATTTAGCTCATCATGGACATAAAGTCTTCCTTTCTAAATTTCATTATCGTCAACTGGTCGCCTATTTAGGTCCCCTACTGTCGAAGGAGGGTAGGAGATTAACCCCTGAGCGTATTAGTGTCATTGTTAAAATGCCTATTCCACAAACTCTAAAAGATGTGTGTGCTTTTATAGGTATCAATTCCTACTGTCACCAGTGGATACCTAACTATTCCTTACTAATCAAACCCTTGCTTGCATTAACCACTAAAGAAGTGCATGAGCCTCTGCCTTGGATGCCTGAATGTCAGCAGTCTTTTGAGCAATTCAAAGCTGCGCCTTGTTCAGCTCCTGTGCTTGGCAAACCTAACTACGGTAAGCCATTTGTGTTATACGTCCACGAGATGGCTGGTTGTGCGCTTTCTGTCCTAACACAAAAATTAGGAGCTAAGCAACTGCTGTGTGTTTATTTTTCGGCTGAGCTTGATCCTGTCTCAAGAGCCCCCCCCCCGAGTTGTCAAAGAGCGGTCGCAGATGGGGCCACTTCGATCAGACAGTTGGCTGAACTCATACTTGATACTGACCTCACAGTCATGGTACCCCATGCTGTGGACACGCTCTTGAATAAGACAAAGACACAGCACCTCACCAGTGCACGTCTTACTGGTTATGAAATGATGTTGTTTGCTAAACACATCACATTAAAAAGATGTGCTACTCTGCATCCAGCCACGTTACTACCCCTCCCTTACAAGCGTGATGAAGTTGACAGACATGATTGCATCTTCCGAACAGAGGAAAAGACGAATGGATGGGTAGACTTTACTGATGTTCCCTTATCTGACCCACAAGGGGAACTATATGTCGATGGCTCTTGTTTTAAATTACCAAATGGCACCACCACTGCAGCCTATGCTATTACCACATTACGCACGGTGGTAGAGACATCACGGGTCCCTTATCGGTCGGCTCAAGCTGCTGAGTTAGTTGATCTTATTCGAGCTTGTGAACTAAGCGTGGGGTTGGTTGTCAATATTTAAACTGACAGTCAGTATGCCTTTGGAGTTGCACATAATTTTGGGAGACTTTGGGCGTTAAGAGGATTCCTTACTTCGCATGGCACCAAAATTCAACCTGGGCACCTCATATTGAGGCTTTTGTCTGCTTTGACACTCCCCAAGAAATTGGCAATTATGAAGTGTAGAGCCCACCGGAAGGTCATTGATGATATAGGTTGAGGAAATGCTTTTGCAGATCAGACAGCTAAGGAAACTGCCCAGAGAAAAATGAAAAGAATGTTTTTAGCAGGTCCAGCTAGGTGGGTCCCTGAGGTTGTCATGTTTGAAGATACCCTTGAAAATGTAAAAGAAATACAAAGTGAAACCACAATAGAATAATTAGCGGTGTGGCAAATATAAAAAAATGCTTTTTGAAACCAAAAAGATATATTTTGGAAAGCAAATTAGGAAGGCGGGGCCCTCATCTAGGGTCCTGTTCAACACAATTTCCAGACTTACTACTCCCACTAGTGCCAAAACTGAAAGTAGTCCAGAATTATGTGAGACTCTAGCTGCTTTCTTTTTACAAAAGGTAGAAAATATATTTTCCTCCTTTACCTTTATGCCCACAGATGCCATGGAGGCCGCTCTAACACGACCTCCTGTTTACAACAATCACACTTCAATACTAGATCATTTTACATCATTGGATTCACCTGATGTTTTTAAACTTTTAATTGACATTCGATGAGGTTCCCCTTTAGACCCCTGTCCAGTTTTCATCCTGAAACAGGTTCCGGAAGCTGTTGTGGAAGTTCTTACGCCACTGTTTGTGTCCATTTTTAATAATGGCCATTTTCCGAGTTCTTGGAAAATAGCTTCCATTCTTCCCCTTCTAAAGAAGCCCACCCTAGACCCACTTGATCCTAGCAACTATAGGCCTATTTCTCGTCTCCCTTTTCCTGGAAAAATGATCGAGAAGGCCATGAATGGTCAACTCAGTTCTTTCCTCCGAACCAACTCTTTGCTTGACAATACACAGTTTGGCTTTTGTGCTGAACATAGCACTGAGCTGGCATTGATTAAATCTACCGAGGAGATTAGAAAGGCCCTGGACCAAGGAGGTGCTGCCATACTCATCTTATTGGACCTTTCGGCCGCATTCGATACGGTCCATCATGCAGTCTTGATGGACCGCCTATTTGCGGCCGGGGTTAAAGGCAAGGCTTGGGATCTTCTCAAGTATTTCTTGACTAATAGAACCCAGACAGTAAATCTTGGCAGAGACAGATCCAGGCCTTTTTCTCTTCCTTGTGGTGTCCCGCAGGGGTCTTCGCTTAGCCCCACATTGTTTAATGTGTATGTGGCACCACTGGCAGTGCTGATTAGATCATTTGGATTCCAGTTTACTTCATATGCGGATGACACACAAATCGTGTTGTCTATCAAAAAAGGGGTCTGAGGCTGAGACTGGATCCAGATGCCATAACTGTATGCAGGCGATTTCAGCTTGGATGGCATCTAACTGCCTTAAGCTTAATGCAGGCAAAATAGAGGTGATTGTTTTTGGGAACATCGTTAACCTCTGGGCACCGGATTGGTGGCCAACAGCAATGGGCTCACCCCCAGCACCTGTGGCTCGGGCTAAGAATCTGGGAGTAATTCTTGATTTGAAGCTCTCCTTCGGTGACAAAATTAGCAGGGTTGTCTCCTCCTGCTTTTTCATTCTTAGAACACTTAGAAAAATCAAATTCCTCCTCCCAGAAGATAGCCTGAAGACAGTAGTCACAGCACTCATTCTGTCTCGACTGGACTACTGCAATAGTCTTTATATTAACATCCAGGAGAGACATCTGGCCAGACTCCAGATCGTGCAGAATGCAGCAGCCAGGCTGATCACAGGGACACCTAGATTTGTTTTGGTAAGGATGGGTCTCAGGACACTCCATTGGTTACCTGTCAAACAACGAATTCAGTTTAAGGCACTGTGCATAGTCTTTAAGGTACTCAGTGGAGCCGGTCCTGATTTTCTGAAACATGCCCTTCAGTGGTATGCTCCCGGAAGAGTTTTACGCTTGGTTCAAGCCAAATTAGTGACCCTTACCCGCCATAACAAAGCTAATTGGGGAGGCAGGAATTTCTGCCATTGTGCTGCAAAGGCATGGAACAGTTTGCCTTTCCACCTTAGAAACATCATTGAGCTTCTCCCTTTTAGAAAAGAATTAAAAACTATTCATAAAATCTCCTTTTTCAGCAATAACTACAGGTTAATTTCGGGTGGATAATGCACAGCGCCAGGACGCCTCTGGGTAACAGTGCGCTATAGAAATTATTTTAACATAACAAAACATAACATGAAAGTACAGCACAGTTGAATGATGAAGGATGTTGGATTGATAAATCAGGGAAGCAGAGATGGATTATGCTGAATGCATATGTTCTTCCTGTGGTTACTATAGCCCACGGTCTGGCTCCTATTAGTGCAAAAGGCATTTGTAAATTATTAGATCCTGTATGGCAGAATGACAATATTTCTAAGACAGCTGCACACTTAGGGCCCGATTCACAGAAATAACTTAAGACAAAATCCTAAACTTACTACTTTTGGTATTCACAGAAGGCATTTAGTAGAAGTAAAGTTAGGATTTTGTCTTAAGTCTGTCTTAAGTCTGTCTTAAGTCTGTCTTAAGTTTGTCTTAAGTCTGTCTTAAGTCTATCTCAAATCTGTCCTAAGTTTGTCTTAAGACTGTCTTAAGTCTGTCTCAAATCTGTCCTAAATTTGTCTTAAGACTGTCTTAAGTCTGCCTTAAGTCTGTCTTAAGTCAAACTTAAGACAAAATCCTAACTTTACTACTACTAAATGCCTTCTGTGTATACCAAAAGTAGTAAGTTTAGGATTTTGTCTTAACTTAGTTCTGTGAATTGGGCCCTTAGTGAAGTACTGCATGGTATGCATGATGCATAATCCTGAGAAGAGTACCCCTAAACAGCCTGGTAACTTTGCACCCCCCACCATTCCTTTTGAACTCCTTCATATGGACTATATCGAGTTCGAGAGTTGAAATAATCTGATGTATGTTCTGGTGGTTGTATGTGCATTTAGTAAATGGTTTGAGGCTTACCCCACCAAAGACAATACAGCCATTACAACTGCAAAGGTACTCCTGAAGGGGTTCTTACCTCTTTTCGGCTTGCCCCGAGTGATCTGGAGTGACAACGGAAGTCATTTTAATGCAAAAGTGATTCAATTGATTTGTGAGGGTCTCCATGTTAGGCAAACATTCCATGCTGCCAATCATCCCCAGTCAGCAGGTCTAGTTGAGAAGTACAATGGTACTCTCAAAATAAAATTGGAAAAGATACAGGAGACAACAGGATTGAAGTGGCCAGATGCTTTACCACTAGCCCTTTTTTCAACAATGACAGCTCATTCTAGAACAGGATTGTCACCGTATGAGGTCGTGTATGGAAGCCCGGTGAATGTCTGGGGCGTCCTCCATCCTCGACGGTTCTCTGATATTGAGTACTGTATGTTACTTGATTATTTGGGCCAGTTAACAGAGAGTTTACGTTCTATTCACCAACAGGTTCGGGAGTCCCTACCTTCTACGCCGGAGGGACCAGGCCACGATATCCAGCATGGGGATTTTGTCCGGCTCCGGAATTTCCAGCTAAAAGGAAAGTTTGGAGCTGCAGTGGAAGAGGCCAGAGCAGGTCCTGTTGGTGACGCGCACTGCAGTGAAGGTTGCTGGCCGTAAGAACTGGGTACATGCGACCCACTGTCGGAAGGTTCCTTTCCCCTTACCCTATTACCAGTGGGTCACTGATGGCATTGGGGACTCAGAGTGTGAGCAGGTACCTCGGTTCATACCCTTTGGTGAGGCCCAGCTGACTTGGACTCAAACGGATAAGGGGAATGAAGATGTGTTAAATGCAGCTGTTCCTCCGGCGATACAATCTATCCAAGAGCCGCTGTTCCCTGATCCTACAGTGTCTGTGGCTACCAGGTACAATTTGTGCCCTCGGCTGAGGGAAAGTGTATCCAAGGAGAAACATGATTAGGAATGGACTGTGTAAGATTGTACTGAGTTATAGTACCAACGGAGATTTATTGAGCTTGGTGAGAGATTTCTGCTTACTTTAGTTTAGTTGTTTGAACAGTAGATAGGGAAGACCAAAGTATACCGGTGAGGTATACCATCGTGATCGGTGTGGGATACAAGCTTAAGACAGAGCAAGCTCCACCGCCGGTGCTCAAAGGCATCAACGTATTGATTAACATTAGAAGCCTTTACCAATGAGGTTCTGATGGACCCTGGGAACTCATATATTTCCTTTGCATTTTGCCCCCATCTTACCATTCATTATGCATCCCTTTGGTAGACTGGTTGCTGAGGAAGAGCAACCAGTGATTCTTGTTACCCTGCATAATGTGACATGGACTCGTAAGAAGAAAATGACATGTGTCGCTCTTGTGGTTTTATTGCTAATTATATTGTGTTGGGTGTCAGAGCTTTTGAAAAATGGTCAGGATGTGTTTACGTACCAAGATTAAAGTTATTTCCCCACCAAGAAAGAAAAGGACAGCCCGACCTATGTGTTTCTAGATACACACAAGAGATTCTTTGGAGAAGGGACTGCTTGCTACCCCACTGAGTCTGTCACTAGTTTGTGGACTGCATACCCATTGTCTCCTGTGAACTATACCTACACTCGTCCAGAGCAATTTACTGAAGGGAAGGGAGATTTTGGTTTTGGCTATCCTGGGAATCGGTTATCCATGGTCTGATAATAACACGTATTGCAACAACTTTTGCATGGAAGAACAGAATGTTACATTTGTGGGTTAGCACTATAAGGAATTGATAGTTACCCGAGAGGCTGGTTATTATCCTTCTTGTTGCCCCATCGTGAATCGTACAGACACTTCTCTGTATATCAACAGACTAGATATGCAGTGGATTTCATTTTAGCCAAGAGTGGTGGTGTATGCGCGTTAGTGGGAGACCAATGTGTAGTAGGGATCAAAAATATGGAAAAGAATATCACCAAACACATACTAGACATTCTGGAAAATGTCAAGGAAATGGAAAGTGAAAATTGTAGTTGGTCTCTTTTTGGTGGCTGGGGTTGGATTCTTAAAAAGGTGATTTACCTAATTGTGTCATTGGTGCTTTAATGTGCCCCTATTTAGTGCCTCCCCTTCTGTTGCTCTTATTGCACTACCCTTCTCACTCCTAAGAGGAAAATATCGATTCATGATGCCAATGCCTAAATTATGGTGCAGAAACAGATAGACGACCTAATGCAGATAGATGAGGGCATTTTCAAGACTTCTTCCCTCCTTACAGTCTCCCTTCCCGATACTGAGAACATGGAATGTTCATAAGAAGTTATACTCATGGTCTTTTGTTTTTCTGATTTAGTATTTTTCTTGTTGCTGTCAGAAAATGTTTAAGCTTATGCTACCAGGAGGGTGCTTTAGAATGGAAATGTTTATGCTTACGTATTATCCTATGTAAGTTAGCATTCACTGGACCATTTTCTATTTGGGCGCCATTTTAAATCACGATCAAAACTAATCCTTTGCCATTTCTAAGAAAAGGCTGCTGTTATGTTTCACCTTTCCAAGGTCGGATTTCGCTTCGCTAATGAATAGACTGTTCTTATTAGTGCATACCTTTCTCACTAGATAGAGGCCCTCTCCAACTTGTTTAGTGGTGGGCACGCACAGAACGACCTTGAGTAGTAGATAATGTGTGCCCAGCATCTGAATCAAAACTTATCCTCTGTATTTTATTGTTTAGCTGCATCTGCTTGGAAAATTCCACTATGGGCGTGCCTTCATTGGTTTTGAAATGTACATAATGTATCTTTATGCTTGCTGATGTCAGTACCTCTGCAGCACTCCTAGCAACTGTGCAGACTGGGCTCCACTCTGAGTGTACCTGAAAAAACAGATATTGGTTTGTATTCTCTACTGTCTGACTGACTCTTCATTTAGTATGGAGGGCTGAGAGGTGGTTATTACTGACCCGAGAGACCTGAATCAGGCCACTTCCTTCAGTGGCTATACCCCATTCACTATAGGCGACACTAAGATTAAGCCCTACTAGCAGTCTGAGTCTGGAGAGTCCCAATCCAACTCTTTTCAAGTCAATGTGGTAGAAGCATCTCCCCTGAGGCCATCTAGCCCTACTTTCAGTCCTACCCACTCCTGTAGGGATTGAGCGACTGGAGTCTCTGGGAGAGTTTTATTCACAGACACCTCAGAGAGCTGCAGCGGCTGCTGTTGGTAACTAGCACTTGTGTCTCTGCAAGGGCAGAGGTTGGGCATCCACTGCCCTGTGGGGCATATGAGGTCGCCGACTTCAATCTCCACTCAGGTCAAGGCCTAGTTGGCATAGCAGTATTCTTCACAGCAACTCACTCTGGTATACGGTGTCATCAACCTAATTCCACACCCAGGCTACAACTTGGGGCATATTAACAAGTGGCAGCGATAATTATCGCTGGCCGCTCTTAGCGAGAAAAATGTTATCGCTGGCTATCGCAGGAAATTATCGCCATGCTAGCATTGTTATAGCAACGCATAGCACAATGGCGATAATTTCCCAGCGATAGCGATGTTTTCCATGGAACATCGCTGGTTTTCCAGCGATGATCCATGGAAAACGGCGATAACCTTGCTGATACGACTCTGTGGTCGTATCAGCATAATCCACCCCAATGGTAAGTATAGCTAAGTCTGCATTTTAGCAGACGTTAGTTTTCGGAGAAAACAGCTGTTTTCTCCAAAAACTAACGTCTGCTAAAATGCGTGGGCAGCCTTGTAAATAGCGCGATGTGTACATCAGCGATATTTACAAGGTTGTACTGTCTAGTGACGCCCACTTTGCATCTCATTAGAGATGTAAAGGGAGGCGTCGGGTAAAAGGGTGCTAACATGCGTTAATGCATGTTATCACCCTTTTGTAAATAGGGCGATATTTTTATCTCTGCTTTTTTGGCTTTAAAAGCCAAAAAAGCGGAGATATGGCCCTTGTAAATATGCCCCTTAATTGGTACAGCAGTAATCTTAACGACACCCTCCTCTTGGTCACTGACTTGATCCTGCACACTGGTGATGACCTGATCGGTGCAGCAGCTCTCTACTCACACCTTTCTACAGGGATGTATTCACCAGGATCACCCACTGGACCTCGCTCCCTCCAAGCGTCCTCTTATTTCTCACAGGAAACACAGGTCTTGGCACGCACTGGTGTTCCAAGCTTCAAGGGCAGGTGGTCTTGGATTTCCTAGGGAGATGTCCCCTCACCCAGCTGACAGACTGACATGCCTTATCCCCTGTCTGGTCACAGGCAGAAGTCTTGCAGGGCCTTTTCACCTTGCACAGCTCGACTGGCTGCGTGACAGTTGACAATTGTGAGGGCCTTGTGCTCCCTGTCTAATAGTCAATTGGTGGTTTAGGACCTGAATCTTGAAAGTTTGTGTTGGGGGTCTGCTTCCTTTTTAAGTGCCCACTCCTTTGCATTGCCCTCCCTCCAGAAAGCAGTCTGTCACAGCAGCAGTGACTCCAAATCTGATGGCCCAACACAGGCCATGGGAGCAACTAAAGGTTCGCACTGTAATGTCAGTGACAATGACAGTGATATGTGCAGCAAAAGGTCACCCCATGGCCCTAGCCCTACTTTTTATGATTCTCTTATCAGCTCCATCTCCTTCCTGAGATTAGTGGTGGGTATCAATCTCTGCTCCTTCGGTGGAGTTAGCAGAGCTTTTGCCACTCTGCCTGAAGTGCCAGTATGGCAAAAGAAATTCCATCATGGACAAGCGGAGTGGAGTTTAGCCACTTTACAGACACTCACCCCTACTTGCGGTACATTTCACCTGTGTATCCCAATTTAACAAGTATTTCTTGTCCTTTGATGCAGTGTTATGAAGGCTTCATAGCCAAGGGCCCTGCTCCGGCACTAGAGGCATAAGGAGCAGGGGCACACACACCAGTGCAGGGGGCAGAGTACACCTACAGCATACCTGAAGTACACAGGCAGCATCTCTTAAACCTATGGGGCAGGGGTCAGTGCACAGGAAATCCTTGCATACACCTATGTACTTCTATGGAGAGGGCCCCAACAGCACCCCACTGCCCCTTCCCCTCTCCAAGTATGGAGGTCAGTACAGAAGTTATTGTACGGTACACAGGCAGCCGGCTCTACATAGATCAATGCCAGAAGACCCACCACAGTACAGGGTCACTACAAGGGATATTGACATTCTGCTGTGTGCCTAGCTAGCATCAGAGTGAAGAACCCTTGAAGTACAGAGAGTAGGGCCACACTCCCCTCTCCCACTTCCAAGCACAATGTGAGGAATCTTCACATGCAGCATGTTTACTGATCTCAGCTGCCAAAAATAATACAGAACAGGAACACTTGTGATACTTTCCGTTGCTTAGTGCCTTCCTTGGGGCATCGGTAAAAAAAATCTTATGTTGCTTTCTTTCACTGCTGTGTAACTGCTGTGCCAAGCAAAGGACAGACTAGTATATGCTACTGCAGCAAGATGGCGGTGGGACCATCAGAAATAGATGATAGACTGCAGCAGGCATGTCCATCTTTTGTTTCTATTTCTGCCTTCTCACCCACTCTTGCTGCCCATGATGGTGTGGTGAACCCATTCACAGAGGCCTCTGCTTCCCCTTCCAAGACCCGTCCATCGTCAAGACCACCACCACTCACTGGGTGAGAGTGCCTGCTTTTTTTTAGGGCAAGGGAGGGAACAAGATGGCTCTATCATTCATGGGCTCTTGCTTTCTGAGTGGAAAGGTCTACATTGAGGCCTTAAGTGCCTCCCTCCGGGTTATGGGTTACGGATCACTTTCATGGGTGGCAGGTAACCCTGGGCATAGTTTGCGTATTGGCGCTATGCGTAGCTACGCGAAGTGCACTTTGCACTACGCACGCTATGCGTAGCTACGCGAACTGCATAGTGCGGGAGGGAAATGCTGTTCGCACTGATTGCACAGTGCCGGATGCTTGTCCGCACTGTGCAATCATTGCAAACGGCATCTTGCACAGTGCAAGAGGTCATTTTCTGCCGCTCGAGTAGATCTACTCGAGCGGCAACTTTCTCAACGCGGACAGGTAGTTTCTCATCGCGAGCGGTCGCGAGCATACGCGACCACTCGCAATGAGAAACCTGACCTCCCCGCATTGAGAATCTCGCCGGAAGGTTGATTTTCCACGCTCGCGATCGGCAAATTGATGTTGCTGATCATGAACGAGGAAAAAGTCTCGCTGGGATGTTGATTTTGCTCGCTCGCGGTCGCCAACTTGACGTTGAAGACCGCGAGCAAGCAAAAAATGCCCGCTATGCGTTTTTGCACTGTGCTATGTGCAATTCACGTAGTGCGTAGTAGCGCAAACTACGCATGCTCCGCGAGTGTAGCGTAGTACTACGCCCAGGGTTAGTGGCAGCAGTAAAAGGACAGCTATAGTTGGAAGTTATCTTTTGATGTATTAGCCTACTACTCTCGCATGCGGAACTCCATGGAATTCCACTGAGGTTTTCAGCAACTCCATGGAATTCCACAGAGTACAGCTTCACAAGTTCTGTCTGGGCCTACCTGAGGTGTGCACAAGCCCCTTTCCTGTCACCTCTTCTTGAATCGAAGAGTACCCTTTGAAGTGTACTAAAGAGCCTGGCTCTCCTTCCTCCAGTCCGTCACACCCAGCTCACAGGAAAGCAGAAATCCATCTTGGGAGATTCCTCTGCCCCTAATGTTTGTCCAGTCAACCGTGGGTCTCTCAAAATGAAACACAACATTTTCTACCTATTGTACTAGTCACAAATTCACATATATCCAGCACATGCATATTATATTTTGTAATTGTATTGTAATTGCATTTATATTGTGCTTACTGCCCCCGACAAAGCGTTGAAGCGCTTTTTCAGTGAGTAGTACACTACTCCAGAACCCAAAAAGATTAGTGGTGAATAACTATAGTGAAATATGAAATTAATTTGAGCAGTGGACATGTAAGTTTGTTTTGTTATTTAGATTGATAATATTGGAGGGATAGAATAGAGAAGAGTTTGCATTTATGTAGTGCTTGGTACCCCTGTGGGGTGCTGAAGTGCTTTTCGGTGAGTACCACACTACTCCGGAAACCAAAAAAGATTAGTGGTGAATTGGTTTTGGAAAATATTAAATACATTTCAGCTGTGGACATGTTAGTCTGTTATTTGGATTGAAAAAAGGATAGTGGAGGGATAGAAGAGGGAAGGGTTTGCATTTATATGGCAGTTGCTACCCCTGATGAGATGTTGAAGTGCTTTTAGGTGATTAGCACGCTATTCTGTAACCCAAACAGGATTAGTGGGGAACTAGTCTAGGGAAATATGAAATTAATTTGAGGGGTAGATAGGTTAGTCTGTTATTTGGATTTAAAAGGAATAGTGGAGGGATAGAAGAGTGAAAGGTCTAGAAAGTTGTTTTAAAAAAATCTTTTTCGAGTTCACAGCAGTAGAAGGAGGTTTGGTATTAGTTAAAGGGGGGTGGAGAGGGAAGAGTCAGATGCAAGGGTTTAGAAAGGCTTGTTTGTGAGATCTGAATTGTAAAAGAGGTATGAGATGATACAAGGAGGGGTAGAGGAAGGTTATTTTGTGGATCCTAGTAGTGGAATGGGGTTCAGGAAGAATAAGAATGTGGAGCAAGAGTATATATTTAGAGAGGTATAGGGTGAGAAATAGGGTAGTGCATCAGAAAGAGTAGTAGAATGAGGTTTGCACTTGAGCAAAAGAGTTGAGGCAGAGGATACATTGAGAGAGGCATAGGGCGAGAAACAGGGTAGTGCATTAGAGAGAGTAGTACAATGATGTTTGAGATGAGCAAGAGTGGAGGTAGAGGACACACTGCAAGAGGTATAAGGTGAGATATAGGGTAGACCATTGGTGTCGCTGAACTAGATGCAAAGTAACAAAAACAAAGATACATAAGTACATGGAAGGTATACATGCACAAGGATTCAAGCTGTATTCAACAAACTCAGACATTCAAGTGTTGCTGTAAAGCTAATTGCTTCTTTTTTACAATATTTTTTTGTATGCAACTCAATAGTGAAGCAATTGAGGATAAATAGTTATAATAAAACATTGACTTATTTATGCAGTCACTGATATACATGTTAAACATAGAATAATATAACAAAAAGTATTTTGTACATTTGTCAAGCAGAACTAACAAGTATCTATATATTTAAAAATATAATTATTGTACACATTTATACAAAGCAATATACATATGTAGGTACACATCTATATTGCATATAAATGCTTATTCACAGAGGGCAATGCTGTGTATTTATGTTTGAGTATGGTGCTTATGTGGGGAAGAGCCAGCTCATGAGTAGCCTTCTGAAGATAAGGTAGTTATCTGTCAGCTTATGTATGGGAGTAAATAATTCCATAGTTTGGCTGTTTGATTAGAGAAAGATGTGCCTGTATGATGGGATTTTGAGGCCAGGTGCCAATCTAGAGCCGAGGTTCCTTTGTTGAATGTATTTGGTGATTTCATTCCTGATAAAGAGAGGTCTTGTTCCTGGTATCCCTTTGTGAGTGATACAGAGCAGTTAGAAAGTGGATCTTCTGGCAACCGATAACCAATGTAGACGTGATGCAACGCCTCCATTTCAAGATCTAGACCAACCCATCCTCCACCCTCGAGGCACCCTCATCTACAGACCCCCCCAGACACGCACCCCTTTTCCAACTACATCACTGATATCAGCACACAGCATGCCATCACCTCCATTCACTTCATGCTGCTAGGAGACCTCAAATTCAACCTCGACAACCTCCAGGACCCCAACTCCGCCTCCCTCCTGGACAACCTCCACACCATAGGACTCAAGCAGATAGTAACAGAACCAACACACACAGCTGGGCACATCCTCGATTGAGGTTTCACAGCAGGGAACTCCATCATGGACGGACCACCACTGTGTTAACTTCACCTTCAAATCCAACATCCCCCGCAGATGCCCGCATCAGCTCCAGCACAGAAATTGGAACAAGATCTCCGACGACCAGCTCGCTGCCGCTCTCGGCAGCTCCACTCCCACCACCACAGACGATGACCCCACCACCGCTGCCCGCACTCTACACAACTGTATAACCAACTGCGCAAACACCATCACCCCCCTCAAGAAAGCCTCCAAGCCCCATGCCAAGAAAGCCAGCAGGTTTTCTACCGAACTCCGAGACTCCAGACACACATGCAGGCGTCTCGAAAAACTGTGGCGGAACTCCAAAACCCTGACAGACCTCGACAACTTCAAAACAGCTACCGCTGCACAACACAATCTCATCAGACTCTCCAGGAAGAAACCACTTCAGGACAGAATCTTCACCAACTCACACAACAACAAGAAATTCTTTGGCATCATCAAAGAGTTCACACAACTCAACAGTGAGTCCACAGACATCACCCCCTCCCAGGACCTCTGCGACAGACTCAGAGCCTTCATTTACCACAAAATCAAGACCATCTATGACAACTCCAACGACAACAACCCCCACATGGAACCCCTCCCAGCACTCCCAGCAGCAGGCAGCCAACACTATACAGCTGGACCACCCTCAGCATCAAAGACACTGTGAGAATAATAAAGATCACCCATTCTGGGGCACCCACGGACCCCTGCCCTCACCACATCTACCGCAAAGCCACAGACATCATCGCCCCCGAGCTTCTACGTCTCCTTCAAGACTGCCTCCTTTCCCAATGACTGGAAACATGCCGAGATCAACCCTCTCCTGAAAAAACCTTCAGCGGACCCCACCGACCCCAAGAATTTCAGACGATATCCCTTCTCCCGTATCCGGCCAAAGTCATGGAAAAAGCAGTCAACAGCCAACTCGCCACCTTCATTGCAGAAAACAACATCCTCCACTCCACCCAATCAGACTTCAGGAAGAACCACAGCACCAAAACTACACTTCTCGCAGCAACAGACGACATCCACGCCTTCCTTGAGAGAGGAGAGACTGTGGCCCTCATCCTCTAATCCCTCTCTGCGACCTTCGACACTATCTCTCACAGCACCCTAACCCGCAGACTCCACAACGTGGGAATCCGGGACAAGGCCCTCGACTGGATCCTCTCTTTCTCTCCGGCAGAACACAACGAGTCAGACTCCCTCCTTTTCTCTCAGAACCAACTCCAACCACCTGCGGAGTTCCACAAGGATCCCCCATCAGCCCAACCCTGTTCAAAATCTACATCGCCCCGCTCGCATGCATCACCAGGGCACACAGACTCAACCTCACATCGAATGCAGACGATGTAGGAGAGTAGGATCTACTTCCTATGGTTACCCCCACTTTTTTCACTGTTTTTTTTACTTTAGTCTAGCTGGGACCCTGTTATTCAGGGCCCCAGCCTAGCTGCTTCCTCTCTGAATGGATTCCATGTACTTTAGGTACACTCCAGATTGTATTCTGGGGTACCCTTATAAGTCCCTAGTATATGGTATACTATGTACCCAGGGCATAGGTACCCCAGAGGTCTACCAGGGGCTGCAGCAGGTATTATGCCACCCCTGGGAAGCCATTCAAAATGACACAACAGGTCTGCTACTGCAGCCTGTGTAAGGTGGTGTATGCACCCCTTACTGAGATATAGGTTCCCTATATCTCTCCAAATCACTGCACATATAAACCTATCAGTCACCCCTATGGCAGTCCCTATCAATCCTGAAGGCAGGGTGCTGGGTTTTATGTGGGAGAGTGCCCATGCATGAGCAGAGCCCTTCTGCAGCCTTTGGAACCTTTATTCCGGGGTTGTTTGTGATGTAGTCAAACCATATACTCTTAAGTGCATTAAAACCTTGCGGTAAATGCTAACTTTAGAATGGCTGCATGGAAACATGTTGTGTTTGGTGTCAAACACCTTGGAATCATACCTCCACACCAGTAACTGGTGTGGGAGAAATGATTACACCCTACTAGAGGGAGAACCATGACTTCACCGGTACACCCGGTACCAGCTTCACAGACCCTGGCATCACAAAATGTATGCTGCCAGCCACAGACACAAGTCTGTCCTCCTGCTGCTGGATTAAACTCCGGCAGGGGAGGCCTGCACAGTAGGTTTCCTGTCACAGGGAGGTGTAACCAGCTCCCAGACAGGCTTCAGTGTATTGGGGCTGGTTGGGTACACTCCAAGAGTGCTTTGATGTCTGCACTGGGGGCACATTTGGTGTCCCTGTGCATCGTCCAGCTCAAACCGGTTGCAGGGGCTACCAGCCCCTGCTCTAGCATGAAACTGGACAAAGGACATTGGTGTGGCCACCCCTCTGTCCTGAACCTCCCATAGGTGGGTCCCCAGAGTTTGTCCCACCCCTTCCTTGGGTATAAAGTAGGAACCCCTGGCTATAGGACTTTAGATTTACCTGGACGAAACTCTGCTACAGAATCCCAGAACTTCTACTATATACATGACATTGGATGACCGAAAAATCTCCCTTGGAGTAAAGGAGTTACTCAGCAAAAACCAAAGGAAATAATGGACGGCGTGTTGAACATTGCAAGCACTCACCCCCAGTCAACTGATCTGGGTTTAATCCATCACCGTTCTTTAGCCCACTCTGCCACCCCAGTTCAGACATGGCCAAATGCAAATTAGTCTGACCCTGTGCCTCATGGGAACAGTCCAGCTCGACCTGCCAAGCCATGTCTTCCCTGGACCGGAAACAAGCTTCCTAGGACCGGTTTCTGGCATTTCAGCCGTCTTCAGCCAGGCTTGCTTGAATCCAGTGGCAAAGTGAGCAAGGGACTCACGTCTGAGCATACCCTGCCAACTTGGGGGACACCTGCTTTTGTTAGGTACGGTTTAGAAGAGAAAGGGGTGGTACTGATGACATTAGTTTTGTTGTGAAGGTAGGATGTGATCCAGTCTAGAGACGTCCCCTCTATCTCGGCTACGTAGAGTCTTTGCATTAGAGTGTCATGGTCAACTGTGTCAAAAGCAGCTGAGAAGTCCAATAAAATTAGTGCAAGAACCCTGTTCTTGTCAACTGTGTTCTTAAGATCATCCCAGATGATAATGAGGGCAGATGCTGTGCCTCTTCCTGAATGCAATACTGTTTGGAAGTCTGAAAGTATGGAATTATCTTCAATGAATTGTGACAGCTGGCCAGATACTGCTCTTTCTTTTGGTTTTCCCAGGAAATGTCCATTAGGAATTGTTCTGTAGTTGTGGTTAAGCGGGTACAGGCATGTTTCCTTTGTAATGGACATATGTATGACTTTTTTAGTTCTTCTGAAAATATTCCTGTAGTTAGGGAATTGTTGATGATTCTGGCAGCAGTGGTAGTTAGAAGAATTTTCTTGAAGGTTTGTGGTGGACATGGGTCAGAAGAGCTGCCGGCGGGCCTGCTTACTTTGACCAGGTCCATTGAGTCAATGTGTAAAACTTGTTGGAAGGAATGGAAAGGTTGGGTTAGCGTACTCTTGGATTGTTGTTTTGGAAAAGGGTCAGTGGTGGTGTTTTTTCTTTGTTTTAAATTGGAGTCCAACGTGTCTTCTTTGGTTGGGTAATGATTTTCTAGCTTGTCTGTGAAATCTTGGGTAATGGAATGAGCTCTTTCTAGGCAATTTGTTTTTCGGAATTCAGTAAGAATTTTATAGAATTGCTGCATAGCTCTACATACTAACTTGATGTAGGCCAAGGGTTAGTTAAGTGCACAGCACCTGATCTTTACATGATTGAGCCTGTATGCCTCACTCCAGTGACACAGGTAAAAAGTACCTGTTCATTTCTACTGATAACTACATGGTATGCATTCCCCACTGTGTTTGTGCCACTTAACTCCTGACAAAGTCTGTAGTACTTGTCCACTTTGAGGGTAACAGTTTGGGTACCCATCTCAGTCCAACAAGACCACAATCCATGAGGTGGGCCTATGTCATAGTGCACATGCATGATCCGTGTTCACCTATGACAGTAAAAATCGGCAGCAGGGTTCCGGACATCGTTGTAGCTGGGGTACCTGGGGCAGGGGTGCACGTCCATCACCATGGTAGGTACTTTTGAATCCATTTAGGGTGTTTAATAAATATCATTAATCAATCAATTAATAAACAAAAATGACTTGCTTGAAAATGTCAATGTTATTCAAAATGTATTCCTAGGTTCCCAGAGATATTTTTCGTTTTCTATAATAATTTTACACTTGGAAATTTTACAATCTAAAAATAAAATTAGGCATCACTTGCTGCCAGAAGACAACATCTAGCATGTGTGAGAAAAACCTTTACTGCACTGAAAGAGGTAGGAGGTCTATGGGGTAGACAATATTGAATTAGTCTAGTGGGCAATGAGTTGGCTTACAGTCTTTGTAGGGTACATTGACAGGTGTTGGTTTCTATGAGGTGGAGATAGGAGCCTGAAAATTGATTTCCTTCAATTAGAATAGTCGCCTATTACTGCTGTCTCAGAGTGGCCATTGATTGTTTACTACTGGGTACTCCTGAAAACAACCTATACAATGGTGATGGCGATGTTCTATTTAGCTAGGTACTGGTTGTGACTATTGTAATACCATTCAATCTCTTTCTTTGAATGCTGGAGAGATTTGGTTTCCTTTGCCTTAGCCAGTGTCAGTTCAGCATTATCATGGGACATAATCTCACTTTTATGTTGTACTGACATAAATGTGTTGAAGGCCTACTGTATATTGTTGAAATCCCAATCAGGAATTATTTTAAAAAAGAAATAGCTTTAACAGATTCTGTCATATCAGAACAACAACAGTGTTTACACGTTTTTACCTTTGAATCGGGAATAACTGCTCAAATCCGGAAGTATCGGGTCCTGTTCTGGGAAGTTTTTGCCAATTCCAAGGAAAAAAAGACTAACAGTTTCGGCCTGCTCTGAACAGGCAGAAAGGGTCTTAAGTAATGCTGTAGAGGTGTTTGAAGTCCTGGGGATCAGAGAAGGTTTCATGTTGTCTGGGGGGAGCAATGGCTGCTCTCCTGTACTGCGTTACAACAAACAAATGATGGACGGAATGCTGACAATGCAGACATTCTCCCCCAGTCAAGAGATCTGGGTTAAATCCATTGTTCTTTTGCCCACTACGCCACCCCAGTTTAGACATGGCCATATGCAAATCAGTCTTGACCCTGTGCCTCATGGGAACAGTCCAGCCCGAACTGCCAAGCCATGTCTTCCCTGGACCGGAATCAAGCATCCTAGGACCGGTTTCTGGCTATCAGCCGTCATCAGCCAGGATAGCATAACTCCAGTGGCGTAGTGAGCACGGGTCCCACGTCTGGGAATACCCATCCCACTTAGGGCGAAAAGCGTTACAACAAACAAATGATGGACGGAATGCTGACAATGCAGACATTCTCCCCCAGTCAAGAGATCTGGGTTAAATCCATCGTTCTTTTGCCCACTACGCCACCCCAGTTTAGACATGGCCATATGCAAATCAGTCTTGACCCTGTGCCTCATGGGAACAGTCCAGCCCGAACTGCCAAGCCATGTCTTCCCTGGACCGGAATCAAGCATCCTAGGACCGGTTTCTGGCTATCAGCCGTCATCAGCCAGGATAGCATAACTCCAGTGGCGTAGTGAGCACGGGTCCCACATCTGGGAATACTCATCCCACTTAGGGCGAAAAGCGTTACAACAAACTGTACTGCGGCATGAGTCAGGCAGGGACCAGGCTGTGTAGCTGCCCAGAGCCAGCAACCCCCGCGGCAGTAAAGTGAGGCCCAGTTCCTCCAAGTTCAAAATTATTGTGTCCACAGATTTTTAACGCAATAAATCTGGGCTTGGAAGCAGAGAGCATTGCATGTACTGGAATTCCATGCAGAGTTAATCTATCCTGGAGAAATTCTACCACGGCAATGAGGGCCTATTTAGTCTCTAGGGTCTTTCAAAATAGGTCCGGGCAATATGCAGGACTACTTCAAGATCACTAGAATCTCCAATTGTTTCAGGCAATCTGAGTTATTTGCTTATTAGTGGGCACTCTTGATCTGCTGAGTAACTGCCCTCAAAGATAGAGCCCCAGTATGTGGCTGCAAATTTCACTGAAAGCACTTGCAGTGTTCAGACAGATGATCTTCTAGATCTTTGCTTGATAATGGTCATCAAGCTGGGACGGAGTAGAACCTCGCTTTTCATGACATGTGTATTTGGGGAAGACAACTGCCCTCCATCAGATGTTTTCATTTAGAGTTTTCACAGCTACAACATCGGCGCAAGTTTGTCAACCATTCTTTGATGTGCTGACCACCAGGTCACGGCTCCTACAAGAAATGGGGCATGACCCAATGTAGGAGAATGAGGTAGGGGTACTTAAATATACTGAGCAAAGCAAGACCTTCATTCACCATCAATTATCACATGATTATTCAATCATAGACATGCAGACCGGTTTTATCATGTCTGTTCTAATACCCATTCATTAATAGCTTCTGAGTATCAGAAATATTATGAAATGCTTCCACAATACACATGATTTGTACCACTGGATGAAACCACATAAAAATCGTATAATCAATGATAAGCGCAACCTGGGCTAAATGATAAGAGAAGGAATGTTCTATTACTTACCGGTTATCTTCATTACTCCAGTTCCCGTTGTCCTCGTCCCATTCATTAACATATTGGAGATAACCATCTCCCGACAGAAAAAAAGAACAGAGGCATGCCTGGACCCTAATACTGCCCCTCCCACCGGGAGTACATAAGCAGTACTTACCCAGCATCCCGTCTGTACAACCAAGCCCAGACAGGAAGGCCGGCCGCCCGGGAGGGAGGGAGGGGCGCATGAATGGGACGAGGACAACGGGACCTGGAGTAATGAAGATTACCGGTAAGCAATAGAACATTACCCCCAGGTACCTTATGTCCTCGTCCCATTCATTAACATATTGGAGAATACCAAAGCAGAAAACTGGCCTTCCGCACCCACAAGCACACCCAGGAAACCACAACCAAAGCAGCAACCCAAGGGAGCACCGAGAAGGAGAAAAAGGGAACCGCAGGAAACAACCGGCCCGAAACCAAGAACAGGACCGGAGACAACCCAAAAAACAGAAGGCCAGAGCCCCAACAAGTAGGCTGTCAACCAGAGAAACAGGAGACAGGGCAACTGGAACCAAGACCCAAAGGACACGGCAAAGCAACCCTCCGGACAACGCCGCCCAGCCCAGAACCACCGGGAAGCACACAGGACACACTAGTCACAAAGACACAGAGCAAACCGCATCCGCCCCGAAGAAGGCCAAAGAAAGAAGCCAAGACCGGCGAACAGAGCGCAGACACAAGCAGCCAGACCAACAAGGAAGGAGGAGAGCACAAGCCAGAAACCGGCCCACCCCACCAAAACGAACGACCCGGCCCCAGAGAGCCTAGAGCAGGGTCCGAACAGGAGCAAGACCCCAACCAAACAGAAAGACAGGCAAAGGGAAGAAAACCGAAAACCCCAGGAGGCCAAAAAAATAAAAACACCACCGGAAGGAGGCTACCAGCCCAAACGGGAAGGCCAGCAAACCCAGAACAACAGGGAAGAGGAGGCCAACCCAAAGACCACAGGCCAGAGACGCCCCCAGAAAGAACCAGCGGACAGCCGACCAGCAAGGAGAGGCCAACAAGACCGGAAACCAACAACAAACAAGCCCAACAAGGGCGGTGACAGAGCCACCGGCCACAACCTCCAGAAAACCCCCAACCCCAAAAGGGAGGGAGAACAGGGCAGGAAAGAAGGCCAGAGCAACCAGGAACACCCAGCAGCCCCCAAACCAGGAAACAACCAGGCAGGAACCCACCGAACCACAGAGGGCAGACAAAAACAGGCGTCAACACGGCAGAGGACTGCTCAGCAACCCACACTCAGGCCAAGCATGCAGCAAGGCCAGGAGCAGCCGAAAAAGAAACGTCCCCAGGGCACACAGCACCCAGACCAAAAGGCCCCAAGGCCCAATCCCAGCCACACCGGAGAGGAGCCAAGAAAACAGCACAAACCAGGGTAACAAACACCAAAAGGAGCCAAGAAGCCAGGACCAAGGCCAAGCAACCCCACAAAGCAGGAGGACCCGCAGGCCCAACCAAACCCCGCAAGGAGCCCACGCAGTGCCCAGGCCAAAGCAAAGGGCAGGGAGGAACAGAGGACCCCAGCACACCACCGCCGGACCACACAAAAGGCCGGAAAAAGAAACAGAGGAAACCGCCAAAGCGGAAGCCGCAAAGAAGTAGAGGGACAAGCAGCAGGAAAATGCCAGACAACCCGCAGCCAGGAAGGAGGACCCCACAGGGGCAAAAGCACCACAGAACCGCACCCCAACCAGAGAGGGGCGGGAAGGTACCCAAACGGACACACACCGGGCACAAAGCCCGGGGAAACAAGGAGCGAGCCAGGAGACCAGAACCAGGAACGCCCAGCAAAACACACCACAGAGCAGGCCTAAAATGACAGCACAGCCACAAAGCCAAGGAGGCACAGCCCGAGGCCACCCCGAACCAGCAGGAAGCCGGCAAACCCAGAGCCACAGGACCCCACACAGGCCCCAACACAGGCGAAACAAACCCGGGAAGAAAACCGCCGGCAGGAGAAGGCCCCGAAGGACCCACCAGGATGCGACCACAACCGCACAGCGCCCCGCCAGGACACAAAAGAGAGCCCAGGCAATGACACAGAGCCAAAAAAGGCAACCAACAGCCACACAAAACCATGCAGGAGCGGAAAGCCCCAGCAGACACACAGTCAGGCACAAACAGTAGCGGCATGAACCCCAGGAACCAAAAGGGGAACCGCCACCGGAACACAACCCGGGGGGGACACCAAGGAAAGGAAGAGCAGGCGCCCAACCAAACTAAACAGAGAAGCCCCCACCCGGCACCACCAGCCACAACCAGGAACAAACCAGGCAAAAACAGCGGCAAAACCAGGTGGGCAGGAAACACCAGAAGCAAGCCAAAGGCAAGCGCAAGGAGAGCCAGGGCAGGAGCAAACAAAAAACAGAAGCAGCCAGACCCCAGAAGCAACCCAAGCACACAGAAGGCCCCGGGACAAACACCCGAAGCCCCAGACCGGAGCAAAAAAGAACAAAACAGCTGCACGCACGGCAGCAAGAGCCACCCTGGCGCAGGCAGAGGAGGCAGAGAGCCCCAGGCACGACACCAGGAAGCCATAAGAGGAACCAGGCGCAGCCCAAGGAACGGGAGGAACAAGCCAGGAATCAGGAGCCCCCACGCACCAAACACCAACCAACCAGGCAGAAGCGAAGGCGAACACCCAGAACCCACAGCGGAGCAGAGGCCACCACACAACAGCCAGCCGGCAGATAAGGGAAGGCCACCCAAAGAGGGGTGGACAGACAGACGGACCCAACACACCCAAGGCAAGGCCACGATACCTGCACCCGCAACACCCCGAAAAGCGGGAAAAGCAGACGCAGGACCAACAGGAACCCAGGGGAGGCAACAGGACCACCCCCCCCCCCCACCACCAACCAGGGGCAGGGAGCCACGGAGGAACCCAAAGGAGAGGGGACTAGAAACGCACCCCAACAGGCCACCGCCGAGGAAGCGAAAGGCGACCCCGACACAGGTGCAGCAGAGGAGAAGGCGCAAGCAAGCAGGCAGGGAGACCCCAGCAACACAGGGAACCCCAGGAATGAGCACAGACAGAGCCA
This sequence comes from Triturus cristatus, assembly GCF_964204655.1. Classification (NCBI taxonomy): domain Eukaryota; kingdom Metazoa; phylum Chordata; class Amphibia; order Caudata; family Salamandridae; genus Triturus; species Triturus cristatus. The sequence continues at coordinate 194,574,265 of NC_140583.1, forward strand.
GCAAAAAAAGGAACCAGCCACCAAAGAGGCAACAGGAACCCACGCCAACCCAATACAGGCCCCCAAATAGAGCGAATGCCAACAGCCCAGAGAAGCAGCAAACAAACCCAACGGAGAGGAGAACTCTCCCAACAAGGCCCGAAAAGAAAATGCAGAAGAGCCGGGAAAGAGGAAGAGGCAGTGGCGGGCCACCCTACCCAAGCCACCCGACCTAGGGCTGCCAGCAACCAGGGGAAAAACCGCGACCACCCCCCCAGACCACACACCCCAGGTGGGGGGCGGAGCCCGGAGCAAACGCAGGAACAGGGGGCCACAGCCTCAATCAACCCGTTACCCACCCTGCATCCTTTAACATCTCACTCTTTCCACAGCCATTTGGGTTTTCCATTGAACTCTACTGCTGAATTGGGCATGGGCAATGCTATCCACATTTACAGATTCATTTTTTGATTGTAAATTTCTTTCCTGTTGAAGGGATTTTTCCTTCTTGCTTGTTTCCAGAATTGTCTTCTTGCATAGCTTCATGGTGTGTTTCAATTATGGGTGACAAATAATTCAAATTAGAAGTAGAGTATGACATACTTTCATCTTTCATCCCCATCTCCTCACACATGACACTAGCGGTAATACTGTGGTGCATGCTTTGGATAGGCAGTGACTTCAGGCTTGTACTATACGCTGGGCCTCGACATTAGATCAATTAGAAGCATACTTCTACCCTTGTTGATATTAGGGCTGAAACTTCAGACTGAAAGGAAAATACATACTTTACAGAATGCACATTGAACAAATACGGGGAAGAAATTCCTACAAAAAGCATCTTATTGGCTTAAGTTATGTTACATATATTCATAAAGCGCTCGGTTACCCAAAGGTTGTCCTGGCGCTAGCTCAGAGTTGCACAAAAACGAAAAAGAAGCCTGGGCCTAGTTGTTAAAATGCCACGTTTTCAGATCCCTTCTGAAGGCAAGCAAATTTGGGGAAGATCTGATAAAAAAAATAGTGAATTCCATGCCTTGGCATTGCCGCTGATGAAACGTCTGCCACCCCAATTAGTGCTCTTGAATTTGGGAAACACAAGGGATTTTTAGCTCCCAAAGAACGACGTGTTCATTTTGGTTCGTACCATTTAAAATTCTGCCTAAGGTGGCAAAGGCATGTATTGTGAATCGCCTTAATGGCTGAACAATGGGCCTTACATTTGATGCAGTGCCCCACAGGGAGCCAATTAACTTTGTGAATGTCGATTGCGACTGACCTAAATTTGTGTATACCACACAAAAGCTTGCCCACAGTGTCTTGTTGCATTTGTAATTTGTTGAGATGTTGTTGCTGTATGTTTAAGTAGAGTCCATTACATGAACCCATTTTTGACAGGACCAGTGAGGTGACAACAGTTTTTTGTGACTCATAAGGTATGACTGGAGAATCTTTTTAATCATCCTCAGGGTAAGGAAGGTGGAGGATGTGACTGAGTTTACCTAGTCACCAAAGGAGAGTTTGTTATCCATTTGGACACCCAAGTTGTTGGCTTTTCTCTCCGGCATGGGCAGTGAGCCTAATTTATGTGCCCATCAGGATTGCACACCTTTGACATTTGTGCTCTGATGAAGACCCAATGTTTTGGCCGTAATGTGTTGGCTGTGTACCTGTCCATGTTTTAAAGTTGAAGCAAAGAAATAAAGAATGAGCATTCTTACTACATGTGTCTCGTGATGCTCGCATTCAATGATTGAAACTCTAAGTAAGTAGCTCTGTGTTTGGACTGTCTCTGTGATATTAGACCCTATTCCTTTTCTTCAAAGGCCTTTTCAGTCATCCACTATTAAAAGAGTGATTCTCCCTCCTGTTGTGATATTTGTAATTATTGGGGCATTCTGGAGTGTTTGTCCTTGGAGCGAGCACCTGATATGTGGGAACTATACAGAGTGCAGTGATTTCAAACCATAACCATTCTGGTGGTGTTCTTATAAGATGTAATATCTATGACCCCCAAAATCCTTTAGTTTTCTCCTTGAAAGTTAATGGCTTAAATTACAAGATTAAGAGAGGGACCTTTCTAAAAGTGATCAAGTGAGAGTTACCCAACATAATTCTTTTTCAAGAAGCACATTTACTGGAATAACGCTCCCCCTTCCAGGTCCGTCATGGCTTTTCGAATGTCTTACATTGTGGCTTCAGTGGGAATTCTCTTGAAGTGGACATGTGATTACACAAAAACGCACCATGGAGCATTGATCATGTATGCGGAGATGCCTATGTTTGACACAAAATAGTTTTTGAATCCCTTGCAGGTCAAATCTTTACTTGTTTAAACATATATGCTTCACCCTCCATACCAACTTCTTTTTAAAAAACGCCAGGACTTCCTATTACTATATGGTTCTCCAAATATTTTACTTACTGCTGGGGAATTCAACAGTCATCGATTGAGAGTTAAACGGATTTTCTACTATACTAACCATTCAACCAGCCAGTCAATCTTTGCCTCCTCCATGGCTTATCTGACTTATGGTGCCTGATCCATCTTACAAGTAGGCCATACACCTTTTTCTCAGCAACTCATATATTTTTGTACTGTGTTGACTATTTCTGTGTGCCTAATTGTATGATGTACTCACCATTCAAATCTATTACAGTTTTGGTAATAGGCATAAGAGATCTCTTTTCTTGTCTTCAATTGTTGTATTTTCTTTTCTTCAGGTGATCTTCCTTCAACCAACACATGTTTCGTTGTTTCTACTAGGTAGAACAGCAAACATTGCTGGGATTAACTGAGAAGATATCTTGTTGTAATATTGACTCCTAACAATACCAGCACATGGGTTGTCTTGATGTTTGCGCCCTACGTTTCCGATATGATGCTACTCACAGTTTCCCGAAACCTTTCTAGCATTGGGTACGTCACAAATACATGTTCATCATTTGCTTCAAGATGTACACGTCTTCTACATTTAGGGGTTGGGTCCTTAACAAATCTGGCAAGATTTTGATGTGTCCAATACAGTCTAGTCAGGGTGAAAAAATGATTTCTCTTTAAGTTGTCAGATTTAACCGTAGAGTATTGACATTTTAAGGATGTATGCCACAAATAGGACAGTTCCGGCCCTGGATTCATCTCCTCCTATATCTTCTGTGTTACCGGCAACCTCCTATCCTCCCCGTATAATAGTTTCCAATACCACATACCTACTTCTTTGCCCTTAGGTTTCACGTCCTCAATGGATGATTCTTCCTGTAATATTATTCAACCTTCCAATACTACTGGTATACCAAGAGGAGAGCTGAATATTCTTGAACCTTGATATGGAGCCCCCTGTCCTGACACTGTGTATTTCCCAAGGTATGAAACCACCATTCTTTGAATATCTCCCTTCAGATGACTATCTCTTAATTTGTCCAACACACAAACATTCTGGCATACCAGGGTAATCCCAGATTGGTGAAAACTCAGAATAATAGCCTTTCCCCAAAATGTTCCTAGCTGTGACCCAAAGTGTAAGTGCAGTCCTTGAAACCTTTAATCAAACTTTTTTTAAACACTTCAGAGCTCCACACTTGTAAAGAAACCCAGTGACTCCCCATTCTGCAGTCATTTCTGCCAACCCCAAGATGAGCTATCGGGAGTCCCAAGAAGTGCCCTGCAATTTTTGAATTGTAAGGCTATACAATACGGGTTCAGGTCTGGAAGTGCCAGGTCTCCTTTCCTTACCCTCCGCCTCAATTTCTTCCAGAGAGCCTGGCACCCCCAAACACAAAATAAAGCTTGTGTACTCCCCCTGCAATTTAGCTAAAGCCAGCCTAGGAAATGTGAGCTGAATACAATTAAAAAGATATGTCAGTTCCTCCATCTAGAAAGCAATAACTCAACCTTCTCTGCCTTCCTAAATTAAATGCTGGAAGAGACACCAGAGAGTGTACTATAGAGATACTGAGGTGTTTAATCTCGGACTTGACCTCTCCATCTCAAATAATAATGTTTGAACGCATAATCTCTGACTTTGATGTATTCACAGAGTATCCTGATAATGCTCCAAACTCCTTTGCCAGCTTTTCTACACTTGAAATTGTCTGGGCGGGGTTCGAAGTATAGAGTTTGAGGTCATCAGCGTACAGAGCTATCTTATTTTTGTACAGCTGCCAGGGAAAAGGAGTTACTTGTTGGTCCCTTGTTAGCAATTGGGCAAATGGCTCAATGTATATATCGAAAAGGTGGGAGAGGACATGCCGTGCCTCTACTGAATACAAAGCTCTTTGTCAGTGCACCATTAAATAAAATTAGGGCAGATTTATTTGCATACAATTTCTGGAGAGTCGTGATAAAACAAGAATTGAAGCCGAATATCGCCAAAGTCTCCCAGAGGTACGCCCAACACACTCTATCAAACGCCTTAGCAGCATCAATTATACCAACTGCCAGTGGAAAAGAGTGTGTCATGGCTAGGTCTATTGACTCTGTTAATAGTTAAGTACGTTCATGGATCTGATGCTGTGGAATAAAGCCCTTTTGGTCCTAGTGAATTAATTGCGGGGCTACTTTGACCATTCTGCCAGCCAATACACTTGCACGGACTTTGTCATAGGCATTTAATAATGAGATTGGTTGATATGAATCTGCCTTTCTGGGGTCCTGGGCTAGTTTTAAAATCAATGCCAGTGTGTTTTTCCTCCATGAGGCTGGAATCTGGGTGTTTCCTTTATAAATGGAATTAATATTAATTCCCCAGGCAGGCAAAACTTCTTCCTTCAAAAGCTGATTCAGCACCGCTGGAATGGAATCCGGCCCTGCCGCTTTCCTGGCCCTAATATGTTTTAAAAGGTAGAATATTTCTGACTTTGTAATCTGTGCTTTTAGACAACCTCTTACTTCCTCTGTTAAATCGGCGAGGTCCCTTTCCTTCAACCATTCCCTAAGCCTAGCAGTCTGGCTAGAGCTGCTCTGTCTATAATGCTGAAAAAACAAAAAAGGCAAACCATGTGCTCCTGAATTTCTCCTTCTGTTTTAGATATAAATCCCCTCAGAGGTTAATAATCAACTCCTTGATGTTATTCCTCGTCCTTTCTGTTCTCACCTTCCATGCCAAAAGTGATGCTGATCTTTCCCCATATTCAAAGATGTTCTGAGACCTAGCCTGCCATCTTTTCCTGCACTTTATCTCTAGCTTGATTTTAAAATTCAACTGTGCCTCCACCAGACATTTCAGTATTTGTTCTCCATCCTGATCTACTGCAGATTAGCCTGCAAAACTGAAATTTCTTGCTCCAAGGAAGAGAGTTCTAGTTCTTCTGCGTTATACCTTTAATTAGAGTGGCTTCTCAAAACACCCTAAATAAAAGACTTAAAGATATCCCAAACTGTGACAAGGGGAGTAGATCCCATGTTATTAATGAAAAAATCCTTACTGGCTCTTTTCAGGGTCCGTATGTGACCTGGAGATGATTAACTGCTTTGATCTTTTCACCTAAGGTACCATCTATAAAGAAGTAATACAGCCTTGAAAAGCGCCAATATTTCTTGCTGTGAAATGTGTACGCCCCCTTGCCAAACCCTTTTTATACCTCCAGGCATCAACCCACCCTAAGACCTGTATCATTCTTTCAAGCCTTGTCTCATCTTGGGTGGGTGCATACACTTTCTTTTGGTAAACTTATCCAGATTAACATCCAGTAGGGTGTTAAAATCACCCCCAAGAACTACTGGGAGTTTAGACTCACTTAAATTCCACTCCAAAGTTGATAAAAAGGAGGGGTCATCCAAAATTGAGCCATAAAAGCCTGCACATGTAAGTTCAAATCCTTCCCAACTTAAACCCACCACAACCCATTATCTGGTTCTGAGGTCAATACCTCCACGTCAGCCCCTCTCCTCAGAAGGATAGCGACCCGTTCAACATACATCTTGATCTGAGACTACATAACTCTAAATCCACACTCACTTATAGAAAAGGACTCTGCTCTCAATTGCAGTCAGATGGGTTTCCTGTAAAATCATAATATGTGCATTACTCCCCTCGAGGTACCTGATCACCAATCTCTGCCTCCCCCTTGTCCTGAGGCTGTTGACATTCCAAGTAAAAAAAATATCTCTTTCTCTTCCCCATATATCTCCAACCAGCTGCACCTTGGAATCCATATGACATAATTGATGCTGATGTCTACGATTATTAGTACCCTAGTGTAGTGAATTTGAGGACTTTTCTTTCCTTTTTATCCCAGTCCCAGTCCCCCTTCTCAACCCTAACCCTGAGGAACCCTTTCATTACTAGGTGCCATTTTACATGCTCTAGAGCCACCGTATGGTGGGAGAAAGAGGAAATAAAAGAAGCAAAAAATATGTGCAAAAAACTGAAAAACATACACTTAACCACAATTACCACCCCACTTCGCTTCTCCTGCACCCTACACAGAAAAAAATACTTCAGAGGTTGGAGTCCCTTTTGATATCGTTATGAAGCCCTCACTCGCCCAAAACAACAGGAGCAGATGGCGGCGGAGAGCAACAGAGTGGAAGTCCTCAATCAGCAGTACCTGCCCAGTCAAAGGGTTAGATAACAGGGGAGCGAACTGAGAAGTCTCTCACCGCCATTCTCCTGGGCCTCAAGGAAGAAATCAAGAGCAGATTTGAGGTGTCAGAGAATACCCCAACAGGGATACAAGCATCTTTTTAGCCCTAACTCAGAAGTTGGATGCGGTAGCCCCAAGAACAAAGGTATTAGAAGAACAAAGGTTGAATTGGTTAAGAAAGGTATGCAGAAGAATGCTACCGGATTAGAGCTGCTTACTAAACAAAATCAAGGGCTGAAAAAGGACCTTGAGAGGATTGAAAATCACACTTAGAGGAACATTTGAGGATCCTCAAAGTCCCGGAGGCAGCAGAAGGTGGGGATATAAAGTCCTTTTTGTAAGCACTACACCGAGAAACAGTTCTCATGGATAGGCCTGATATTAATTTGGAGCAAGAAACACAGAGAGTACTTAGAGATCCTTTTAACAGAAACATACAACATCAAAAACCTAGGAAGGCTCTGTTAAATTTCTTATCCTATCAAACGAAGGAGGCTATCCTGGGTACAGCCTTAAATAACTGTACCTTTACTGTCAAAAATATTTCTTTCCCGATAAAGTCAGATGTGTGTAAGACAACGGAGCAGAGGCATCGGGAGCTCGGTAGGAGAACGGATAAGCTTCACAAATTCCAGTTAATGCTACAAAGAATAAAATGTATAACTATAAATCAATGGAGGAAGTAGGCACACTGATCGCTCAGGAGGATGTTAATAAAGTCAGTTAACTCCTTTAGTTCGGCCACATGGGTGAAATCCATATTGGGTCAAGTCCATTGTAGTGAAGAGGCAACTAGTGGCACAACCACTGACTCCTATGCTATATGAGTATACAGTCATGATCTGCCACCAACAGGGAATCAGCTTGAGACTTTTCAGACTGATACTAATACTGATATTTCAGGTTATTTTAAGTCTGTCACAGTTAGACCGGGGTATACATGCCACCATGATTTCAAGGAGGAGGCAGAGAAGGCTATTTCATAGACAATTGATCAGACCCAACAGATTAGACTTTTGCTCTCCTCTAAACTCACCCTACATATTATGGAGTGATTCTTTGAGGCTCCAGTGAGGGAACGCTCCCATTATAGCTGAGGGAAGCCATGCTCCTGAGGGAAGCTATTATACCTTTGTTGCTAATACCAGGTAAATCAGCAAACACTACACATCCTAGAAGCACATTTCATTGCTCAGATCAAGAAACCAAAATGTTGACTAAAGTACTTGTGAATGGCCTTGTATCATGTATCAGCTCAGTGACACATGCAAATCTACGAGTAACTATGCCCAACTAGGTCAACCTAGCCAATATGAACAGTCTTTGCAATGACATCGCCCTTTCTTCTCAACTTGCAGCATGCCTTGCTCTCCAATTGATAGATTTTGAGAAAGCATTTGGATGGGACTGCCTGTTCACCGTTCTCAAAGGGTTGGATTTGGACCCCTGCTTCTTATTGAGAGGATCTCCCATCAATACCGTTCTTTCTACACTTTGCTATTAATTCACTTGCGAGATCCCTGAGAGCTGTTGAGACTTTACTGAAATTTTGTTGTGCAACAGGGGTAGAGGTCTGCATCTCCATCTTTGTTGATGACCTTCTATAAGTATTGAACCCACATGCAATATTTATTCTGTCCCACTTAGAACATCTGCCTGAATTCTAGCTATATTGGCTCAAGTCAGCACTACTACTGACCAGAGGTCCCATAGACACAATGCTATGTATCCAGACTAAGGGTGGAACCAGGAGGCTTCATATAGTTATGCAGCAGCTTCAGCAATTACATTTTGGGTGCAGAACGTTTTACTGCTTGAACAATCTCTACGAAAAAAGGTTAAACATCAATCTCCTCTCCTGATACATTGTTAGACCTGCCAGCTTTAGGGTGGTCTTCTCTCAAACATTTTACTTCTCACCTCCAAATTTTGATGAATTCGTTTTTGTTGGCCTTAGAACTCTGTGTACTTTACCACTGCTAACCAATGTTCTTGTGCTCACTCTCCTCAATATGATTCAATTAACATATACCTAATTGGCATAATAAATTTAATGATAAGTCCTGTGAAGAGTGGTATATCATATACCCAGAGCCTGTATATTGAATGCTATCAATGGGCCTGCAGCACTTATTGCGACACCCACTTAAGTAGCGTCTGAAAACATGTCCCAAGAGGGCCATTGCAGCCTGAATACAGTTTTAAACTGCCATGTCAACTTAGCATTTAAAACCCCTTGCCAACCCTTAAACTCCCCATTTATTACATATAAATCACCACTAAGGTAGGCCCTAGGTAGCCCATAGGGCAGAGTACTGTGTAATTTAAAGGTTGGACATCCACTTTTAAATTTTACATGTTGTGGTTGTGAAAAACTACTGAATTAGTTTTTCCCTGCTATGAGGCCTACCCCTCACATAGGATGATATTAGGGATTCCTTATTACAATTATTAAGCTGTAGTTCCTAATTAGGAGCAGGTAGATATCTCATATCTGGCAGCTATGAAATTGTAATGATGAACACTCTTTACCATAAAGTCAGATTTTTCATTTTAATTTTGGAAATGCCACTATTAGAAAGTTGGCACTTTCCTTCTCTCTGCCCTTTGTGCCTGCAGCCTGTGTCGGGTCACATGATTGGGTATAGCTGGCAGTTAGACTTTGTGAATTCCTCCCAGACAGTCACGCAATGAGGGTTTAGGAATGCCTCATTTGGCCATCTGTTGGCAGGATGGGGTGGGCGAAGTTGAGCACAGTCCCACATACACCTGAATAGCCTGTGTTCCACAGTCACACAAGGTCCCTAACAACCGTGTATTGTCACTGTAGCCAGCTTGAAGTTGGGGTATGTGAGTCAGGAAATTCCATGCAGTTCAAAGAGCCTTTCCAGAAACTTCTACCACCTTTCAGAAGATCGCGCCAGGGTATAAAAATAGGATCTTCTGACCCACTCTTCAGTACACTTCTGGACCTGTGGATACCCTGCCAGGAATAAGGACTGCTGTGCTGCTACAAGAACTGCCACTCTGCGGAACTGCTGCTCTAAAGGAACTGCTGCCCTGCTGTGCTGACCTGCTGCCTGCTGCCCTCTGGGTCTGCAACTTCATCTGGAAACCAGGACGGCAGAGTGACTCAAAGTTCTAATCTGCTGGCCTCCTGATCTAAGCCTCGGGGACATAAAAGGTTCCCCAAACAGCTCCTGGAGTCAGCTGCAGCGAGTTCCTGACCCCAAAGCGGTGCTTCTCAGGTCCTGGCCCCTTGGTGCGACTCACAGGCTTCTAAATCAAGCTGTTGAGCCGCTGCCAGCCCGTCTCTTCACACAGCAGCAAAGACTGCCAACTGAGGACCATTAATACGAAGTACCAGCCCACCCCATCCACTATGCCCGGCGTGCCAATCACACCACACCATCTGCCTCCCACGACTCGCTCCTTGTGACCCTTTCCAACATGAATGGGATTGCTGCAACAAAACGTGAAAAGATCAAACTTCAGTGGACTGTATCCAACCTGTGCTCCATTATGGTCTTTACTGTGACCCTGTCCAGCTCAAACTGATATTCCGAGATGGCTCTTTGTGTTTTTTGGAGCCTTTTTCACTTAAATCTTTGAAAACCTAGAACTCTGATACTACTGATTGATTTTTGTAATTTGGTGTAAACAAATTTATTAAACTTGTCGAAAACTCCGCGCTGTACACCGGAGCGGAGTTTTTTTTGTGTTTGCGCACTCAAAATGCAGTTTCACGCACGCGTGAGTGACTTACTCGGATGCCTGCGATTGCCAATAAGATTTCCCATCTGTTTGTGAGCGCCACAAGATTTGGTAGGCAGACGCACGGTCCTGAGAGAGTCTGCGATCGCGAACATGTCATTCAGGTGTGCCATCTTCCGGCGGAATGTAGTGAAGATCGCAATCCCAAACACACAGAATTGGCAATCTGGAGAAGAATCTCTCTCGAGCAGCATCAAAACCTTCTCGAAATGATGATTTGGATTTAAAAAACTCCTCAGATTGACATTTGCCTCTATTATGTTGTACAAGGAGTCCTTTTTCTTTTTTTTACTTTTTTTTAAGAGGAAGGAAGTGCCCCAGTGTCTCCAACTTCCTGTTCCTATGCAGCAGGCTCCTCCCATTGCTTTGTCCATCTCCTGTTCACTTTTCTTTTTTATTTGGAGCTGGAAGGATCCCTTTTTTTGTCTACTGCATCATACATCATTGGATTTGAGGACTTTTGGATTTGAGATTTCACAAGTAAGTTGGGAAATTGGTGTTGGTTGTTTGATTGGGGCATTGCACCGACATTTTTTTTTTGTACTTTTCATTGTTTTTTGAAAATGTATTGTTGGTGAGTGGCCTGTTGTTTCAGTAGGGGCCTAGCTGTTTCTTTGTATGTCATTTGACTTCTAGATACCAATTGTGCACACGTTATAAGTAAAATTGCGTATTAGCATGAAGTATCCACAACATTTATAGAACAAACAACTGTATAGGCCATGGATGACAAGAAACAGGGTTGTGTTCCGTTTTGCAGTTTTATGTGAAATTCTGTAGATCCAACCAGCCAACACGTGTTTCGTCAAAGGGTATAGACCCCAGACTTCTTCAGGGCTGGAGAAAAAGCATACATGAGGTATGTATCACTGACACAATCCTATAAGCATATTACAGACATGTCATTTATAGTGACTCATATGCAGTTCTGGTGGGAACAAACACCATGCCAAAACAGCAGTTGCATCCAAACTTGGATTCTGCAATATCTCTACTGTAATAGTGAACGATAAGCACTGCGAGACAGAAATAGTGAAGTACAAAACGGTGCAGAGAAACAAAATTCTGAGTTAACGTATATGATCTACTTTCGCATAGAAATAGGAGAAATCGTGAATTATGAATACAAAAGCCAACCTGACAAACACCAGGCAGAGTTGTGAGAATCTGCATGCATTAAATCGCAGAGTCTGAGACCAAAAGTGAGCTTAGAGTGCGATTTCACGGTGATTTATAAGTGTCTAAAGTGACGGTGAAATTTGAGTTTTTATTGCCGAGTATTGACAAAGCGATATATTTAATTCACGTCATGTGAAAGTGATGCAAAAGTAAGAATCTATCCGTAGGTACGCATGCGGATGGTTTATTTAAAAACCCCTACCTTCTATGCGTGTTGTAGGAGTGTTAGACCTATTAATATAAAAGATTAATGCTAATTACTGAAAACAATCTAGAGGAAAAATGATGTGTCCCAACACGCCTGTAAACCCATTAAGGCTTACCTTAGAACCGGTGATAATTCCGACCCGGTAGGTCTTAAAGGAAATGAATTCGTGTGTGTCCTCTCAAAAGAGTTGTTTCTTCAATAAAGTTCGTAATTGCCGCTTTTATCTATTTTGCCGTGGTAGAGAAGGAGAGAATGTGTATGTGTCAGTCGGGAGCTAAGCTACCCAATTATGTACCATAATGTATGGTTTAAAACGTTCACACGAGCAGCTTCTTACCTGAGACGAGTACATCCAGACCGAAGGTGCTTCCATCCGTAGTGTGGGTGACCGGCGTGTTGTTGAAGTGCGCATATCCGGAAGTGTCTAACCGCGTTATAAACGAAAAGAGAGACTAGAACGTGTGCGTCAGTGTAACGTGTGTCTCGATCGTATAGTAAACGTGATTTCAAATAGTGCGCATGCGTAACAACTAATACTAAGTATCCCGGAATTCGTACTAGTAGGTCGTAATGCTTGACTTGAGGGGTAGGGATACGAAGAAGGTCAAACGTATCCATTATTTTTTAGATTACATATTGTGCCGAAACGAGACTGTACCTTATAAGTCCGTCTGAAAACGTAAACGTTGATCAAAACTTGATCGTGATTAGTGCAAGTGCGCATGCGTAACCGAAATGCCACGCATCCTGATATTTGTCAAGTAGCTCAATTACTTGATTATAATGTAAGGCAAGGAACAGTATAATAATTATAAATTCATGATTGACATACATAAATCAGTTAAGTAAACACATACAGGAATCTACAAACTGGATGTTCAGTAAGACATCTATTGACCTTATTTCCAAACAGAATATATGACTTGTGAGGGCGGAACAGATTAAGCAACATAAGTGACTGTCATACGTTGTTGATCATGTGCAAGGAGGTACAATTAAAAACACATTAATTAGCCCGATTGTTACTTGGAACAATCTCACTCTGGGAAAAAGTCCCTTCACAGTGTGAGATAAACCCAAGAAAAAGTTAATCAATTATCAGAATTTAGCACAACATAAGAGATGAACATACCTGTCAATAAAAGATTGCTAACAGTTGTGTGAGCAAATTATCCCTTTGTGTGTGGTGAGACCCTCAAGTTAACTTTATAGAGTCGAGAGGGAGGACAAGAAAAGATTAATTAATCCCGGTGTAAAGTGGTATAATCACCATTCCAAATTTTGTTATCACAGTAGAACATCTCTTTGTAAGTTAGTACTAGGCTCATGGGATGCATGCAGAATGGGTTCTTACTCTATGTATTTCAGAAATTCAGTTACCCAGGAAATAATGCATCTCGCTGTCACTGTTAAAACCTAGGTCATGAGTACGCAGACGCATAATCCAGAATGCTTCTAATCTTCTTAAGTTAAGTTCCCTATTACCCCCTCTGGGGTTTTGTTTGCAGATGTCTATACAGTAGAACTTAAACTTTTTGTTTACACCTTGAGTAGGACACTCCCATATATGCAGGGCCATCGGATATCTTGTGTCCTTAAGTTTCAAAGCCCTGATGTGTTCCCCAATTCTTTCTTTCAGGCTTCTAATGGTGCTGCCCACATATTTGCCCCCACACGCGCATTCAAGTACATAGACAACATATTTACTGTTACAGTTTATGTTCTCTCTTATGTCGAAAGTTTTGTTGGGGCCATCAAAAATCTTCTTTTTGTCATCAGCCCATCTACAAGTACCACAGCATCCGCATTTAAAGAAACCTATTGATTTTGCAGTTAACCAAGTATCTTGGGTTGCCTTGTAGGTGTAGCTGGGACTGAGACGAGTTCTAAGTGTTTTTCCTCTGCGGTATGTAATCTGTGGTCTGTTGTGTACAGATTTGCTGAGAAAACTGTCGCTGGTCAGAATATGCCAGTGTTTCTTCATGCTCTTTAGAAGAGCCTCACTGTAGGTGTCGTAGTTGGTGATTAATCTGACCACCATATCGGTCTTTTTCACTTCCTTATCTAGGATAGTATTGATCCGATCTGTGTGCCTGATTCTTCTTGCTGCTCTTTGTATAGTGGATTTCTGATGTCCCCTATGTGTGAATCTTGCACTCATGTCGTGTAGGCAGGAGTTGAAATCTGTATCCAAGCTGCAGTTACGTCTGGCCCTAGTGAATTCTCCAAACGGAATCGCATTAATCTGATGTGGTGGATGTGCACTATTGGCGTGTAGAATAGCATTGCACGCCGTGTCTTTCCTATATAGTCTAGTATGTAGGTGGTTGTCTTTGATGAAAATCTCGATGTCTAAAAAGTTGATGCATGTTTTGCTTGAGACCTGTGTGAACTGCATATGCAGATTATTCAAGTTCAGATATGTGTGGAAATCTACTAGAGCCTCTGGAGAACCTGTCCAAATCATCAGACAATCATCGATATAACGTCCCCAATACAGTATGTGATCCTGGAACCTGCCACCTCCAGGTCCCCATATCCAGTTTTCTTCTAGTACGCCCATGAATAAATTAGCAAAACTTGGGGAAAATTTGGAACCCATGGCAACTCCTTTTCTTTGTCTATACCATTGTGAATCGAATAAAAAGACATTATTGTTGAGAATAATACCCATCATACTGATCAACATCTCCGTGTGTTTCCATAATGAAGCAGCTCTTCTAAAGAGAAATGTTTCTAGGGTTTTGATACCCAAATCCAGTTCTATGCTCGTATAGAGCGACACAACATCCATGGTCACTAAGGTCATACCTTCTTCCCATCTGAGATCTGACAATATGTTCACGATGTGTTTAGTATCTCTGATATAAGATGGTAAATTCCTGACAAGTGGAGATAGGAATATATCTACATATTCTGCCAATCTCTCAGTGGGGCCCCCAATACCCGCCACTATAGGTCGACCCGGAGGAAATGCAAGTTGTTTATGTACCTTGGGTAATGTATAAATACAAGGGTAATTGGGTCTGAACACTTTTAGATAAGTCATTTCCTCAAGAGTGAGAAGACTTTCATTATACCAATTGGTTAGATGCTTGTTAATCATTAAGGTTAGGGGACCTATCGGGTTAGAGTGCAGTTTTTCATAGCATGTTGTGTCACTAAGTTGTGTCTGTATTTCTTTGTTGTAATCCCATTTGTTCATTACCACCACGTTGCCTCCTTTGTCCGCCTCTCTGATTATCAAATCCCTGTTGGATGCAAGTTGTTTTAAAGCCACCCGTTCACCTTTAGACAGGTTATCTGAATATCTAATTCTTTTTTTCTGATAGATTTTATCTTCGAATTTATTTAGGTCAGACAGAACCAATTTATGGAATGTGTCAATCGAGTTGTCAGCTGTCAGTGTAGGTGTCCATTTAGATTTGGATCTGAGTCCACTGGTAAGTGAGTAGTCTGTTTGTACATCTAACTCTTGTAGGAGTGTTTCCATGTGTTGGGGTGTTTCTTCGGTGTCTGCTAAAGAGAGCAATAATTGTGTATTCATTGCATCCTGTATGCTAAAATTCACATTCAAAGACTCTACAGGTGTATGCGTAGTATCTTTATTAGGAACAGGGTTCATTTCAAAGAATCTCTTTAGCTTCAGATTTCTAATGAATTTATACAAATCCACCTTAGTATTGCACACATCTCCCTCAATATTGGGGTTGAAACTTAATCCCTTCTTTAAAAGTTTAACCATATCATCATCCAGTAACAAAGAAGAAAGGTTCATTATACCAATTTCATCTGTTGTATTCATTATTGTTTCCTGTTCTGTCCTGACCTCAATTTTGTTCGATAGTCCTCGTTGTCTCCCTGCCCTTTGACCTCTACGGGTTTTACGTTTGTGAGTTCGCGAGTTGGCGGTAATCTGTTTCCCTTTCTGATACGCAACATCTCTCGTAAAAAAGAAGAAGAAGATGGAGTTCCTGCATTTTCTAACTCGCTGTCACTAGTAATGGGTGTATTCAGAGAGGAAGTGCTTGAAGAGGTAGAGATAACACCTTGATTCTTATTCTTCCCTACGTCTTTTCCTGTCTGGAAAAGGAAATCATATTTTCTCGCATACGTGTATACACGTCCATCTCTGTAATCGATCTCATCGCGTTTTAATTTTCTAGCTTTTCTTTCTTTAATTTCATTCTGATGTTTTGCAAGAACGTCATTAAGTATTGTATAGTTCTTATCTGTGGCTTCCTTGAGGTCTAGG
This sequence comes from Triturus cristatus, assembly GCF_964204655.1. NCBI lineage: Eukaryota > Metazoa > Chordata > Amphibia > Caudata > Salamandridae > Triturus > Triturus cristatus. Next base: position 194,590,245 of record NC_140583.1, read on the forward strand.
GCTCGTATTTCTAGTTCTAAAGTCTCAATGTCTTTTTGCAGTTTGATCAATTTCCTGTCAGTGTTTTCTATCAGGATATTCATAAGTGTTTGGGATTTATCAGTTAAGGTATCTTCCCATTTTGTCAAGAGGTCTTCATCCAAATCGTCGTAAGTGGGGAGGATTTGGGATCTGAGGCCCCTGGGGACCCTATTGAGGCGCAAGTACTGTTTTAATGTGGCGCCATCCCACCATTTCGAATTTTCAGATTTTTTAAGCCTTTCTAATCTTATAAATTTGTCACGTAAGCCTTCCTTACGTGTTGGTGCATCAGTCCTGGCACTTGCTGCCACTGATTGGCCCTTGGCTAGGTTGTCGAAGAGTTCTTCGGCAATCTTGTCTCTGTCGCTAGTCATAATGTAATCACGTGGATGCTGCCCCAACCTGACCTCTGACAATTTGAACAAACAGGGGGTGTTATTAATGTGTCAGGCTTCTGATGGGCGCACTGGGAGTCACGTAAGTGAATGGACCTGAAAATCTGTAACGGTGCCACAGAAGAGGGAAAATTACCCCTAAAACCCTCAAATGGTGGACGAAGGTCCACTAATATCAACAAGATACCAATTGTGCACACGTTATAAGTAAAATTGCGTATTAGCATGAAGTATCCACAACATTTATAGAACAAACAACTGTATAGGCCATGGATGACAAGAAACAGGGTTGTGTTCCGTTTTGCAGTTTTATGTGAAATTCTGTAGATCCAACCAGCCAACACGTGTTTCGTCAAAGGGTATAGACCCCAGACTTCTTCAGGGCTGGAGAAAAAGCATACATGAGGTATGTATCACTGACACAATCCTATAAGCATATTACAGACATGTCATTTATAGTGACTCATATGCAGTTCTGGTGGGAACAAACACCATGCCAAAACAGCAGTTGCATCCAAACTTGGATTCTGCAATATCTCTACTGTAATAGTGAACGATAAGCACTGCGAGACAGAAATAGTGATGTACAAAACGGTGCAGAGAAACAAAATTCTGAGTTAACGTATATGATCTACTTTCGCATAGAAATAGGAGAAATCGTGAATTATGAATACAAAAGCCAACCTGACAAATACCAGGCAGAGTTGTGAGAATCTGCATGCATTAAATCGCAGAGTCTGAGACCAAAAGTGAGCTTAGAGTGCGATTTCACGGTGATTTATAAGTGTCTAAAGTGACGGTGATATTTGAGTTTTTATTGCCGAGTATTGACAAAGCGATATATTTAATTCACGTCATGTGAAAGTGATGCAAAAGTAAGAATCTATCCGTAGGTACGCATGCGGATGGTTTATTTAAAAACCCCTACCTTCTATGCGTGTTGTAGGAGTGTTAGACCTATTAATATAAAAGATTAATGCTAATTACTGAAAACAATCTAGAGGAAAAATGATGTGTCCCAACACGCCTGTAAACCCGTTAAGGCTTACCTTAGAACCGGTGATAATTCCGACCCGGTAGGTCTTAAAGGAAATGAATTCGTGTGTGTCCTCTCAAAAGAGTTGTTTCTTCAATAAAGTTCGTAATTGCCGCTTTTATCTATTTTGCCGTGGTAGAGAAGGAGAGAATGTGTATGTGTCAGTCGGGAGCTAAGCTACCCAATTATGTACCATAATGTATGGTTTAAAACGTTCACACGAGCAGCTTCTTACCTGAGACGAGTACATCCAGACCGAAGGTGCTTCCATCCGTAGTGTGGGTGACCGGCGTGTTGTTGAAGTGCGCATATCCGGAAGTGTCTAACCGCGTTATAAACGAAAAGAGAGACTAGAACGTGTGCGTCAGTGTAACGTGTGTCTCGATCGTATAGTAAACGTGATTTCAAATAGTGCGCATGCGTAACAACTAATACTAAGTATCCCGGAATTCGTACTAGTAGGTCGTAATGCTTGACTTGAGGGGTAGGGATACGAAGAAGGTCAAACGTATCCATTATTTTTTAGATTACATATTGTGCCGAAACGAGACTGTACCTTATAAGTCCGTCTGAAAACGTAAACGTTGATCAAAACTTGATCGTGATTAGTGCAAGTGCGCATGCGTAACCGAAATGCCACGCATCCTGATATTTGTCAAGTAGCTCAATTACTTGATTATAATGTAAGGCAAGGAACAGTATAATAATTATAAATTCATGATTGACATACATAAATCAGTTAAGTAAACACATACAGGAATCTACAAACTGGATGTTCAGTAAGACATCTATTGACCTTATTTCCAAACAGAATATATGACTTGTGAGGGCGGAACAGATTAAGCAACATAAGTGACTGTCATACGTTGTTGATCATGTGCAAGGAGGTACAATTAAAAACACATTAATTAGCCCGATTGTTACTTGGAACAATCTCACTCTGGGAAAAAGTCCCTTCACAGTGTGAGATAAACCCAAGAAAAAGTTAATCAATTATCAGAATTTAGCACAACATAAGAGATGAACATACCTGTCAATAAAAGATTGCTAACAGTTGTGTGAGCAAATTATCCCTTTGTGTGTGGTGAGACCCTCAAGTTAACTTTATAGAGTCGAGAGGGAGGACAAGAAAAAATTAATTAATCCCGGTGTAAAGTGGTATAATCACCATTCCAAATTTTGTTATCACAGTAGAACATCTCTTTGTAAGTTAGTACTAGGCTCATGGGATGCATGCAGAATGGGTTCTTACTCTATGTATTTCAGAAATTCAGTTACCCAGGAAATAATGCATCTCGCTGTCACTGTTAAAACCTAGGTCATGAGTACGCAGACGCATAATCCAGAATGCTTCTAATCTTCTTAAGTTAAGTTCCCTATTACCCCCTCTGGGGTTTTGTTTGCAGATGTCTATACCGTAGAACTTAAACTTTTTGTTTACACCTTGAGTAGGACACTCCCATATATGCAGGGCCATCGGATATCTTGTGTCCTTAAGTTTCAAAGCCCTGATGTGTTCCCCAATTCTTTCTTTCAGGCTTCTAATGGTGCTGCCCACATATTTGCCCCCACACGCGCATTCAAGTACATAGACAACATATTTACTGTTACAGTTTATGTTCTCTCTTATGTCGAAAGTTTTGTTGGGGCCATCAAAAATCTTCTTTTTGTCATCAGCCCATCTACAAGTACCACAGCATCCGCATTTAAAGAAACCTATTGATTTTGCAGTTAACCAAGTATCTTGGGTTGCCTTGTAGGTGTAGCTGGGACTGAGACGAGTTCTAAGTGTTTTTCCTCTGCGGTATGTAATCTGTGGTCTGTTGTGTACAGATTTGCTGAGAAAACTGTCGCTGGTCAGAATATGCCAGTGTTTCTTCATGCTCTTTAGAAGAGCCTCACTGTAGGTGTCGTAGTTGATGATTAATCTGACCACTATATCGGTCTTTTTCACTTCCTTATCTAGGATAGTATTGATCCGATCTGTGTGCCTGATTCTTCTTGCTGCTCTTTGTATAGTGGATTTCTGATATCCCCTATGTGTGAATCTTGCACTCATGTCGTGTAGGCAGGAGTTGAAATCTGTATCCAAGCTGCAGTTACGTCTGGCCCTAGTGAATTCTCCAAACGGAATCGCATTAATCTGATGTGGTGGATGTGCACTATTGGCGTGTAGAATAGCATTGCACGCTGTGTCTTTCCTATATAGTCTAGTATGTAGGTGGTTGTCTTTGATGAAAATCTCGATGTCTAAAAAGTTGATGCATGTTTTGCTTGAGACCTGTGTGAACTGCATATGCAGATTATTCAAGTTCAGATATGTGTGGAAATCTACTAGAGCCTCTGGAGAACCTGTCCAAATCATCAGACAATCATCGATATAACGTCCCCAATACAGTATGTGATCCTGGAACCTGCCACCTCCAGGTCCCCATATCCAGTTTTCTTCTAGTACGCCCATGAATAAATTAGCAAAACTTGGGGAAAATTTGGAACCCATGGCAACTCCTTTTCTTTGTCTATACCATTGTGAATCGAATAAAAAGACATTATTGTTGAGAATAATACCCATCATACTGATCAACATCTCCGTGTGTTTCCATAATGAAGCAGCTCTTCTAAAGAGAAATGTTTCTAGGGTTTTGATACCCAAATCCAGTTCTATGCTCGTATAGAGCGACACAACATCCATGGTCACTAAGGTCATACCTTCTTCCCATCTGAGATCTGACAATATGTTCACGATGTGTTTAGTATCTCTGATATAAGATGGTAAATTCCTGACAAGTGGAGATAGGAATATATCTACATATTCTGCCAATCTCTCAGTGGGGCCCCCAATACCCGCCACTATAGGTCGACCCGGAGGAAATGCAAGTTGTTTATGTACCTTGGGTAATGTATAAATACAAGGGTAATTGGGTCTGAACACTTTTAGATAAGTCATTTCCTCAAGAGTGAGAAGACTTTCATTATACCAATTGGTTAGATACTTGTTAATCATTAAGGTTAGGGGACCTATCGGGTTAGAGTGCAGTTTTTCATAGCATGTTGTGTCACTAAGTTGTGTCTGTATTTCTTTGTTGTAATCCCATTTGTTCATTACCACCACGTTGCCTCCTTTGTCCGCCTCTCTGATTATCAAATCCCTGTTGGATGCAAGTTGTTTTAAAGCCACCCGTTCACCTTTAGACAGGAAATGACTTATCTAAAAGTGTTCAGACCCAATTACCCTTGTATTTATACATTACCCAAGGTACATAAACAACTTGCATTTCCTCCGGGTCGACCTATAGTGGCGGGTATTGGGGGCCCCACTGAGAGATTGGCAGAATATGTAGATATATTCCTATCTCCACTTGTCAGGAATTTACCATCTTATATCAGAGATACTAAACACATCGTGAACATATTGTCAGATCTCAGATGGGAAGAAGGTATGACCTTAGTGACCATGGATGTTGTGTCGCTCTATACGAGCATAGAACTGGATTTGGGTATCAAAACCCTAGAAACATTTCTCTTTAGAAGAGCTGCTTCATTATGGAAACACACGGAGATGTTGATCAGTATGATGGGTATTATTCTCAACAATAATGTCTTTTTATTCGATTCACAATGGTATAGACAAAGAAAAGGAGTTGCCATGGGTTCCAAATTTTCCCCAAGTTTTGCTAATTTATTCATGGGCGTACTAGAAGAAAACTGGATATGGGGACCTGGAGGTGGCAGGTTCCAGGATCACATACTATATTGGGGACGTTATATCGATGATTGTCTGATGATTTGGACAGGTTCTCCAGAGGCTCTAGTAGATTTCCACACATATCTGAACTTGAATAATCTGCATATGCAGTTCACACAGGTCTCAAGCAAAACATGCATCAACTTTTTAGACATCGAGATTTTCATCAAAGACAACCACCTACATACTAGACTATATAGGAAAGACACGGCGTGCAATGCTATTCTACACGCCAATAGTGCACATCCACCACATCAGATTAATGCGATTCCGTTTGGAGAATTCACTAGGGCCAGACGTAACTGCAGCTGGGATACAGATTTCAACTCCTGCCTACACGACATGAGTGCAAGATTCACACATAGGGGATATCAGAAATCCACTATACAAAGAGCAGCAAGAAGAATCAGGCACACAGATCGGATCAATACTATCCTAGATAAGGAAGTGAAAAAGACCGATATGGTGGTCAGATTAATCACCAACTACGACACCTACAGTGAGGCTCTTCTAAAGAGCATGAAGAAACACTGGCATATTCTGACCAGCGACAGTTTTCTCAGCAAATCTGTACACAACAGACCACAGATTACATACCGCAGAGGAAAAACACTTAGAACTCGTCTCAGTCCCAGCTACACCTACAAGGCAACCCAAGATACTTGGTTAACTGCAAAATCAATAGGTTTCTTTAAATGCGGATGCTGTGGTACTTGTAGATGGGCTGATGACAAAAAGAAGATTTTTGATGGCCCCAACAAAACTTTTGACATAAGAGAGAACATAAACTGTAACAGTAAATATGTTGTCTATGTACTTGAATGCGCGTGTGGGGGCAAATATGTGGGCAGCACCATTAGAAGCCTGAAAGAAAGAATTGGGGAACACATCAGGGCTTTGAAACTTAAGGACACAAGATATCCGATGGCCCTGCATATATGGGAGTGTCCTACTCAAGGTGTAAACAAAAAGTTTAAGTTCTACGGTATAGACATCTGCAAACAAAACCCCAGAGGGGGTAATAGGGAACTTAACTTAAGAAGATTAGAAGCATTCTGGATTATGCGTCTGCGTACTCATGACCTAGGTTTTAACAGTGACAGCGAGATGCATTATTTCCTGGGTAACTGAATTTCTGAAATACATAGAGTAAGAACCCATTCTGCATGCATCCCATGAGCCTAGTACTAACTTACAAAGAGATGTTCTACTGTGATAACAAAATTTGGAATGGTGATTATACCACTTTACACCGGGATTAATTAATTTTTTCTTGTCCTCCCTCTCGACTCTATAAAGTTAACTTGAGGGTCTCACCACACACAAAGGGATAATTTGCTCACACAACTGTTAGCAATCTTTTATTGACAGGTATGTTCATCTCTTATGTTGTGCTAAATTCTGATAATTGATTAACTTTTTCTTGGGTTTATCTCACACTGTGAAGGGACTTTTTCCCAGAGTGAGATTGTTCCAAGTAACAATCGGGCTAATTAATGTGTTTTTAATTGTACCTCCTTGCACATGATCAACAACGTATGACAGTCACTTATGTTGCTTAATCTGTTCCGCCCTCACAAGTCATATATTCTGTTTGGAAATAAGGTCAATAGATGTCTTACTGAACATCCAGTTTGTAGATTCCTGTATGTGTTTACTTAACTGATTTATGTATGTCAATCATGAATTTATAATTATTATACTGTTCCTTGCCTTACATTATAATCAAGTAATTGAGCTACTTGACAAATATCAGGATGCGTGGCATTTCGGTTACGCATGCGCACTTGCACTAATCACGATCAAGTTTTGATCAACGTTTACGTTTTCAGACGGACTTATAAGGTACAGTCTCGTTTCGGCACAATATGTAATCTAAAAAATAATGGATACGTTTGACCTTCTTCGTATCCCTACCCCTCAAGTCAAGCATTACGACCTACTAGTACGAATTCCGGGATACTTAGTATTAGTTGTTACGCATGCGCACTATTTGAAATCACGTTTACTATACGATCGAGACACACGTTACACTGACGCACACGTTCTAGTCTCTCTTTTCGTTTATAACGCGGTTAGACACTTCCGGATATGCGCACTTCAACAACACGCCGGTCACCCACACTACGGATGGAAGCACCTTTGGTCTGGATGTACTCGTCTCAGGTAAGAAGCTGCTCGTGTGAACGTTTTAAACCATACATTATGGTACATAATTGGGTAGCTTAGCTCCCGACTGACACATACACATTCTCTCCTTCTCTACCACGGCAAAATAGATAAAAGCGGCAATTACGAACTTTATTGAAGAAACAACTCTTTTGAGAGGACACACACGAATTCATTTCCTTTAAGACCTACCGGGTCGGAATTATCACCGGTTCTAAGGTAAGCCTTAATGGGTTTACAGGCGTGTTGGGACACATCATTTTTCCTCTAGATTGTTTTCAGTAATTAGCATTAATCTTTTATATTAATAGGTCTAACACTCCTACAACATGCATAGAAGGTAGGGGTTTTTAAATAAACCATCCGCATGCGTACCTACGGATAGATTCTTACTTTTGCATCACTTTCACATGACGTGAATTAAATATATCGCTTTGTCAATACTCGGCAATAAAAACTCAAATATCACCGTCACTTTAGACACTTATAAATCACCGTGAAATCACACTCTAAGCTCACTTTTGGTCTCAGACTCTGCGATTTAATGCATGCAGATTCTCACAACTCTGCCTGGTGTTTGTCAGGTTGGCTTTTGTATTCATAATTCACGATTTCTCCTATTTCTATGCGAAAGTAGATCATATACGTTAACTCAGAATTTTGTTTCTCTGCACCGTTTTGTACATCACTATTTCTGTCTCGCAGTGCTTATCGTTCACTATTACAGTAGAGATATTGCAGAATCCAAGTTTGGATGCAACTGCTGTTTTGGCATGGTGTTTGTTCCCACCAGAACTGCATATGAGTCACTATAAATGACATGTCTGTAATATGCTTATAGGATTGTGTCAGTGATACATACCTCATGTATGCTTTTTCTCCAGCCCTGAAGAAGTCTGGGGTCTATACCCTTTGACGAAACACGTGTTGGCTGGTTGGATCTACAGAATTTCACATAAAACTGCAAAACGGAACACAACCCTGTTTCTTGTCATCCATGGCCTATACAGTTGTTTGTTCTATAAATGTTGTGGATACTTCATGCTAATACGCAATTTTACTTATAACGTGTGCACAATTGGTATCTTGTTGATATTAGTGGACCTTCGTCCACCATTTGAGGGTTTTAGGGGTAATTTTCCCTCTTCTGTGGCACCGTTACAGATTTTCAGGTCCATTCACTTACGTGACTCCCAGTGCGCCCATCAGAAGCCTGACACATTAATAACACCCCCTGTTTGTTCAAATTGTCAGAGGTCAGGTTGGGGCAGCCTCCACGTGATTACATTATGACTAACGAAAGAGACAAGATTGCCGAAGAACTCTTCGACAACCTAGCCAAGGGCCAATCAGTGGCAGCAAGTGCCAGGACTGATGCACCAACACGTAAGGAAGGCTTACGTGACAAATTTATAAGATTAGAAAGGCTTAAAAAATCTGAAAATTCGAAATGGTGGGATGGCGCCACATTAAAACAGTACTTGCGCCTCAATAGGGTCCCCAGGGGCCTCAGATCCCAAATCTTCCCCACTTACGACGATTTGGATGAAGACCTCTTGACAAAATGGGAAGATACCTTAACTGATAAATCCCAAACACTTATGAATATCCTGATAGAAAACACTGACAGGAAATTGATCAAACTGCAAAAAGACATTGAGACTTTAGAACTAGAAATACGAGCCCTAGACCTCAAGGAAGCCACAGATAAGAACTATACAATACTTAATGACGTTCTCGCAAAACATCAGAATGAAATTAAAGAAAGAAAAGCTAGAAAATTAAAACGCGATGAGATCGATTACAGAGATGGACGTGTATACACGTATGCGAGAAAATATGATTTCCTTTTCCAGACAGGAAAAGACGTAGGGAAGAATAAGAATCAAGGTGTTATCTCTACCTCTTCAAGCACTTCCTCTCTGAATACACCCATTACTAGTGACAGCGAGTTAGAAAATGCAGGAACTCCATCTTCTTCTTCTTTTTTACGAGAGATGTTGCGTATCAGAAAGGGAAACAGATTACCGCCAACTCGCGAACTCACAAACGTAAAACCCGTAGAGGTCAAAGGGCAGAGAGACAATGAGGACTATCGAACAAAATTGAGGTCAGGACAGAACAGGAAACAATAATGAATACAACAGATGAAATTGGTATAATGAACCTTTCTTCTTTGTTACTGGATGATGATATGGTTAAACTTTTAAAGAAGGGATTAAGTTTCAACCCCAATATTGAGGGAGATGTGTGCAATACTAAGGTGGATTTGTATAAATTCATTAGAAATCTGAAGCTAAAGAGATTCTTTGAAATGAACCCTGTTCCTAATAAAGATACTACGCATACACCTGTAGAGTCTTTGAATGTGAATTTTAGCATACAGGATGCAATGAATACACAATTATTGCTCTCTTTAGCAGACACCGAAGAAACACCCCAACACATGGAAACACTCCTACAAGAGTTAGATGTACAAACAGACTACTCACTTACCAGTGGACTCAGATCCAAATCTAAATGGACACCTACACTGACAGCTGACAACTCGATTGACACATTCCATAAATTGGTTCTGTCTGACCTAAATAAATTCGAAGATAAAATCTATCAGAAAAAAAGAATTAGATATTCAGATAACCTGTCTAAAGGTGAACGGGTGGCTTTAAAACAACTTGCATCCAACAGGGATTTGATAATCAGAGAGGCGGACAAAGGAGGCAACGTGGTGGTAATGAACAAATGGGATTACAACAAAGAAATACAGACACAACTTAGTGACACAACATGCTATGAAAAACTGCACTCTAACCCGATAGGTCCCATAACCTTAATGATTAACAAGCATCTAACCAATTGGTATAATGAAAGTCTTCTCACTCTTGAGGAAATGACTTATCTAAAAGTGTTCAGACCCAATTACCCTTGTATTTATACATTACCCAAGGTACATAAACAACTTGCATTTCCTCCGGGTCGACCTATAGTGGCGGGTATTGGGGGCCCCACTGAGAGATTGGCAGAATATGTAGATATATTCCTATCTCCACTTGTCAGGAATTTACCATCTTATATCAGAGATACTAAACACATCGTGAACATATTGTCAGATCTCAGATGGGAAGAAGGTATGACCTTAGTGACCATGGATGTTGTGTCGCTCTATACGAGCATAGAACTGGATTTGGGTATCAAAACCCTAGAAACATTTCTCTTTAGAAGAGCTGCTTCATTATGGAAACACACGGAGATGTTGATCAGTATGATGGGTATTATTCTCAACAATAATGTCTTTTTATTCGATTCACAATGGTATAGACAAAGAAAAGGAGTTGCCATGGGTTCCAAATTTTCCCCAAGTTTTGCTAATTTATTCATGGGCGTACTAGAAGAAAACTGGATATGGGGACCTGGAGGTGGCAGGTTCCAGGATCACATACTGTATTGGGGACGTTATATCGATGATTGTCTGATGATTTGGACAGGTTCTCCAGAGGCTCTAGTAGATTTCCACACATATCTGAACTTGAATAATCTGCATATGCAGTTCACACAGGTCTCAAGCAAAACATGCATCAACTTTTTAGACATCGAGATTTTCATCAAAGACAACCACCTACATACTAGACTATATAGGAAAGACACGGCGTGCAATGCTATTCTACACGCCAATAGTGCACATCCACCACATCAGATTAATGCGATTCCGTTTGGAGAATTCACTAGGGCCAGACGTAACTGCAGCTTGGATACAGATTTCAACTCCTGCCTACACGACATGAGTGCAAGATTCACACATAGGGGATATCAGAAATCCACTATACAAAGAGCAGCAAGAAGAATCAGGCACACAGATCGGATCAATACTATCCTAGATAAGGAAGTGAAAAAGACCGATATGGTGGTCAGATTAATCACCAACTACGACACCTACAGTGAGGCTCTTCTAAAGAGCATGAAGAAACACTGGCATATTCTGACCAGCGACAGTTTTCTCAGCAAATCTGTACACAACAGACCACAGATTACATACCGCAGAGGAAAAACACTTAGAACTCGTCTCAGTCCCAGCTACACCTACAAGGCAACCCAAGATACTTGGTTAACTGCAAAATCAATAGGTTTCTTTAAATGCGGATGCTGTGGTACTTGTAGATGGGCTGATGACAAAAAGAAGATTTTTGATGGCCCCAACAAAACTTTCGACATAAGAGAGAACATAAACTGTAACAGTAAATATGTTGTCTATGTACTTGAATGCGCGTGTGGGGGCAAATATGTGGGCAGCACCATTAGAAGCCTGAAAGAAAGAATTGGGGAACACATCAGGGCTTTGAAACTTAAGGACACAAGATATCCGATGGCCCTGCATATATGGGAGTGTCCTACTCAAGGTGTAAACAAAAAGTTTAAGTTCTACGGTATAGACATCTGCAAACAAAACCCCAGAGGGGGTAATAGGGAACTTAACTTAAGAAGATTAGAAGCATTCTGGATTATGCGTCTGCGTACTCATGACCTAGGTTTTAACAGTGACAGCGAGATGCATTATTTCCTGGGTAACTGAATTTCTGAAATACATAGAGTAAGAACCCATTCTGCATGCATCCCATGAGCCTAGTACTAACTTACAAAGAGATGTTCTACTGTGATAACAAAATTTGGAATGGTGATTATACCACTTTACACCGGGATTAATTAATTTTTTCTTGTCCTCCCTCTCGACTCTATAAAGTTAACTTGAGGGTCTCACCACAAACAAAGGGATAATTTGCTCACACAACTGTTAGCAATCTTTTATTGACAGGTATGTTCATCTCTTATGTTGTGCTAAATTCTGATAATTGATTAACTTTTTCTTGGGTTTATCTCACACTGTGAAGGGACTTTTTCCCAGAGTGAGATTGTTCCAAGTAACAATCGGGCTAATTAATGTGTTTTTAATTGTACCTCCTTGCACATGATCAACAACGTATGACAGTCACTTATGTTGCTTAATCTGTTCCGCCCTCACAAGTCATATATTCTGTTTGGAAATAAGGTCAATAGATGTCTTACTGAACATCCAGTTTGTAGATTCCTGTATGTGTTTACTTAACTGATTTATGTATGTCAATCATGAATTTATAATTATTATACTGTTCCTTGCCTTACATTATAATCAAGTAATTGAGCTACTTGACAAATATCAGGATGCGTGGCATTTCGGTTACGCATGCGCACTTGCACTAATCACGATCAAGTTTTGATCAACGTTTACGTTTTCAGACGGACTTATAAGGTACAGTCTCGTTTCGGCACAATATGTAATCTAAAAAATAATGGATACGTTTGACCTTCTTCGTATCCCTACCCCTCAAGTCAAGCATTACGACCTACTAGTACGAATTCCGGGATACTTAGTATTAGTTGTTACGCATGCGCACTATTTGAAATCACGTTTACTATACGATCGAGACACACGTTACACTGACGCACACGTTCTAGTCTCTCTTTTCGTTTATAACGCGGTTAGACACTTCCGGATATGCGCACTTCAACAACACGCCGGTCACCCACACTACGGATGGAAGCACCTTTGGTCTGGATGTACTCGTCTCAGGTAAGAAGCTGCTCGTGTGAACGTTTTAAACCATACATTATGGTACATAATTGGGTAGCTTAGCTCCCGACTGACACATACACATTCTCTCCTTCTCTACCACGGCAAAATAGATAAAAGCGGCAATTACGAACTTTATTGAAGAAACAACTCTTTTGAGAGGACACACACGAATTCATTTCCTTTAAGACCTACCGGGTCGGAATTATCACCGGTTCTAAGGTAAGCCTTAATGGGTTTACAGGCGTGTTGGGACACATCATTTTTCCTCTAGATTGTTTTCAGTAATTAGCATTAATCTTTTATATTAATAGGTCTAACACTCCTACAACATGCATAGAAGGTAGGGGTTTTTAAATAAACCATCCGCATGCGTACCTACGGATAGATTCTTACTTTTGCATCACTTTCACATGACGTGAATTAAATATATCGCTTTGTCAATACTCGGCAATAAAAACTCAAATATCACCGTCACTTTAGACACTTATAAATCACCGTGAAATCACACTCTAAGCTCACTTTTGGTCTCAGACTCTGCGATTTAATGCATGCAGATTCTCACAACTCTGCCTGGTGTTTGTCAGGTTGGCTTTTGTATTCATAATTCACGATTTCTCCTATTTCTATGCGAAAGTAGATCATATACGTTAACTCAGAATTTTGTTTCTCTGCACCGTTTTGTACATCACTATTTCTGTCTCGCAGTGCTTATCGTTCACTATTACAGTAGAGATATTGCAGAATCCAAGTTTGGATGCAACTGCTGTTTTGGCATGGTGTTTGTTCCCACCAGAACTGCATATGAGTCACTATAAATGACATGTCTGTAATATGCTTATAGGATTGTGTCAGTGATACATACCTCATGTATGCTTTTTCTCCAGCCCTGAAGAAGTCTGGGGTCTATACCCTTTGACGAAACACGTGTTGGCTGGTTGGATCTACAGAATTTCACATAAAACTGCAAAACGGAACACAACCCTGTTTCTTGTCATCCATGGCCTATACAGTTGTTTGTTCTATAAATGTTGTGGATACTTCATGCTAATACGCAATTTTACTTATAACGTGTGCACAATTGGTATCTTGTTGATATTAGTGGACCTTCGTCCACCATTTGAGGGTTTTAGGGGTAATTTTCCCTCTTCTGTGGCACCGTTACAGATTTTCAGGTCCATTCACTTACGTGACTCCCAGTGCGCCCATCAGAAGCCTGACACATTAATAACACCCCCTGTTTGTTCAAATTGTCAGAGGTCAGGTTGGGGCAGCCTCCACGTGATTACATTATGACTAACGAAAGAGACAAGATTGCCGAAGAACTCTTCGACAACCTAGCCAAGGGCCAATCAGTGGCAGCAAGTGCCAGGACTGATGCACCAACACGTAAGGAAGGCTTACGTGACAAATTTATAAGATTAGAAAGGCTTAAAAAATCTGAAAATTCGAAATGGTGGGATGGCGCCACATTAAAACAGTACTTGCGCCTCAATAGGGTCCCCAGGGGCCTCAGATCCCAAATCTTCCCCACTTACGACGATTTGGATGAAGACCTCTTGACAAAATGGGAAGATACCTTAACTGATAAATCCCAAACACTTATGAATATCCTGATAGAAAACACTGACAGGAAATTGATCAAACTGCAAAAAGACATTGAGACTTTAGAACTAGAAATACGAGCCCTAGACCTCAAGGAAGCCACAGATAAGAACTATACAATACTTAATGACGTTCTCGCAAAACATCAGAATGAAATTAAAGAAAGAAAAGCTAGAAAATTAAAACGCGATGAGATCGATTACAGAGATGGACGTGTATACACGTATGCGAGAAAATATGATTTCCTTTTCCAGACAGGAAAAGACGTAGGGAAGAATAAGAATCAAGGTGTTATCTCTACCTCTTCAAGCACTTCCTCTCTGAATACACCCATTACTAGTGACAGCGAGTTAGAAAATGCAGGAACTCCATCTTCTTCTTCTTTTTTACGAGAGATGTTGCGTATCAGAAAGGGAAACAGATTACCGCCAACTCGCGAACTCACAAACGTAAAACCCGTAGAGGTCAAAGGGCAGAGAGACAATGAGGACTATCGAACAAAATTGAGGTCAGGACAGAACAGGAAACAATAATGAATACAACAGATGAAATTGGTATAATGAACCTTTCTTCTTTGTTACTGGATGATGATATGGTTAAACTTTTAAAGAAGGGATTAAGTTTCAACCCCAATATTGAGGGAGATGTGTGCAATACTAAGGTGGATTTGTATAAATTCATTAGAAATCTGAAGCTAAAGAGATTCTTTGAAATGAACCCTGTTCCTAATAAAGATACTACGCATACACCTGTAGAGTCTTTGAATGTGAATTTTAGCATACAGGATGCAATGAATACACAATTATTGCTCTCTTTAGCAGACACCGAAGAAACACCCCAACACATGGAAACACTCCTACAAGAGTTAGATGTACAAACAGACTACTCACTTACCAGTGGACTCAGATCCAAATCTAAATGGACACCTACACTGACAGCTGACAACTCGATTGACACATTCCATAAATTGGTTCTGTCTGACCTAAATAAATTCGAAGATAAAATCTATCAGAAAAAAAGAATTAGATATTCAGATAACCTGTCTAAAGGTGAACGGGTGGCTTTAAAACAACTTGCATCCAACAGGGATTTGATAATCAGAGAGGCGGACAAAGGAGGCAACGTGGTGGTAATGAACAAATGGGATTACAACAAAGAAATACAGACACAACTTAGTGACACAACATGCTATGAAAAACTGCACTCTAACCCGATAGGTCCCATAACCTTAATGATTAACAAGCATCTAACCAATTGGTATAATGAAAGTCTTCTCACTCTTGAGGAAATGACTTATCTAAAAGTGTTCAGACCCAATTACCCTTGTATTTATACATTACCCAAGGTACATAAACAACTTGCATTTCCTCCGGGTCGACCTATAGTGGCGGGTATTGGGGGCCCCACTGAGAGATTGGCAGAATATGTAGATATATTCCTATCTCCACTTGTCAGGAATTTACCATCTTATATCAGAGATACTAAACACATCGTGAACATATTGTCAGATCTCAGATGGGAAGAAGGTATGACCTTAGTGACCATGGATGTTGTGTCGCTCTATACGAGCATAGAACTGGATTTGGGTATCAAAACCCTAGAAACATTTCTCTTTAGAAGAGCTGCTTCATTATGGAAACACACGGAGATGTTGATCAGTATGATGGGTATTATTCTCAACAATAATGTCTTTTTATTCGATTCACAATGGTATAGACAAAGAAAAGGAGTTGCCATGGGTTCCAAATTTTCCCCAAGTTTTGCTAATTTATTCATGGGCGTACTAGAAGAAAACTGGATATGGGGACCTGGAGGTGGCAGGTTCCAGGATCACATACTGTATTGGGGACGTTATATCGATGATTGTCTGATGATTTGGACAGGTTCTCCAGAGGCTCTAGTAGATTTCCACACATATCTGAACTTGAATAATCTGCATATGCAGTTCACACAGGTCTCAAGCAAAACATGCATCAACTTTTTAGACATCGAGATTTTCATCAAAGACAACCACCTACATACTAGACTATATAGGAAAGACACGGCGTGCAATGCTATTCTACACGCCAATAGTGCACATCCACCACATCAGATTAATGCGATTCCGTTTGGAGAATTCACTAGGGCCAGACGTAACTGCAGCTTGGATACAGATTTCAACTCCTGCCTACACGACATGAGTGCAAGATTCACACATAGGGGATATCAGAAATCCACTATACAAAGAGCAGCAAGAAGAATCAGGCACACAGATCGGATCAATACTATCCTAGATAAGGAAGTGAAAAAGACCGATATGGTGGTCAGATTAATCACCAACTACGACACCTACAGTGAGGCTCTTCTAAAGAGCATGAAGAAACACTGGCATATTCTGACCAGCGACAGTTTTCTCAGCAAATCTGTACACAACAGACCACAGATTACATACCGCAGAGGAAAAACACTTAGAACTCGTCTCAGTCCCAGCTACACCTACAAGGCAACCCAAGATACTTGGTTAACTGCAAAATCAATAGGTTTCTTTAAATGCGGATGCTGTGGTACTTGTAGATGGGCTGATGACAAAAAGAAGATTTTTGATGGCCCCAACAAAACTTTCGACATAAGAGAGAACATAAACTGTAACAGTAAATATGTTGTCTATGTACTTGAATGCGCGTGTGGGGGCAAATATGTGGGCAGCACCATTAGAAGCCTGAAAGAAAGAATTGGGGAACACATCAGGGCTTTGAAACTTAAGGACACAAGATATCCGATGGCCCTGCATATATGGGAGTGTCCTACTCAAGGTGTAAACAAAAAGTTTAAGTTCTACGGTATAGACATCTGCAAACAAAACCCCAGAGGGGGTAATAGGGAACTTAACTTAAGAAGATTAGAAGCATTCTGGATTATGCGTCTGCGTACTCATGACCTAGGTTTTAACAGTGACAGCGAGATGCATTATTTCCTGGGTAACTGAATTTCTGAAATACATAGAGTAAGAACCCATTCTGCATGCATCCCATGAGCCTAGTACTAACTTACAAAGAGATGTTCTACTGTGATAACAAAATTTGGAATGGTGATTATACCACTTTACACCGGGATTAATTAATTTTTTCTTGTCCTCCCTCTCGACTCTATAAAGTTAACTTGAGGGTCTCACCACACACAAAGGGATAATTTGCTCACACAACTGTTAGCAATCTTTTATTGACAGGTATGTTCATCTCTTATGTTGTGCTAAATTCTGATAATTGATTAACTTTTCTTGGGTTTATCTCACACTGTGAAGGGACTTTTTCCCAGAGTGAGATTGTTCCAAGTAACAATCGGGCTAATTAATGTGTTTTTAATTGTACCTCCTTGCACATGATCAACAACGTATGACAGTCACTTATGTTGCTTAATCTGTTCCGCCCTCACAAGTCATATATTCTGTTTGGAAATAAGGTCAATAGATGTCTTACTGAACATCCAGTTTGTAGATTCCTGTATGTGTTTACTTAACTGATTTATGTATGTCAATCATGAATTTATAATTATTATACTGTTCCTTGCCTTACATTATAATCAAGTAATTGAGCTACTTGACAAATATCAGGATGCGTGGCATTTCGGTTACGCATGTGCACTTGCACTAATCACGATCAAGTTTTGATCAACGTTTACGTTTTCAGACGGACTTATAAGGTACAGTCTCGTTTTGGCACAATATGTAATCTAAAAAATAATGGATACGTTTGACCTTCTTCGTATCCCTACCCCTCAAGTCAAGCATTACGACCTACTAGTACGAATTCCGGGATACTTAGTATTAGTTGTTACGCATGCGCACTATTTGAAATCACGTTTACTATACGACCGAGACACACGTTACACTGACGCACACGTTCTAGTCTCTCTTTTCGTTTATAACGCGGTTAGACACTTCCGGATATGCGCACTTCAACAACACGCCGGTCACCCACACTACGGATGGAAGCACCTTCGGTCTGGATGTACTCGTCTCAGGTAAGAAGCTGCTCGTGTGAACGTTTTAAACCATACATTATGGTACATAATTGGGTAGCTTAGCTCCCGACTGACACATACACATTCTCTCCTTCTCTACCACGGCAAAATAGATAAAAGCGGCAATTACGAACTTTATTGAAGAAACAACTCTTTTGAGAGGACACACACGAATTCATTTCCTTTAAGACCTACCGGGTCGGAATTATCACCGGTTCTAAGGTAAGCCTTAATGGGTTTACAGGCGTGTTGGGACACATCATTTTTCCTCTAGATTGTTTTCAGTAATTAGCATTAATCTTTTATATTAATAGGTCTAACACTCCTACAACACGCATAGAAGGTAGGGGTTTTTAAATAAACCATCCGCATGCGTACCTACGGATAGATTCTTACTTTTGCATCACTTTCACATGACGTGAATTAAATATATCGCTTTGTCAATACTCGGCAATAAAAACTCAAATATCACCGTCACTTTAGACACTTATAAATCACCGTGAAATCGCACTCTAAGCTCACTTTTGGTCTGAGACTCTGCGATTTAATGCATGCAGATTCTCACAACTCTGCCTGGTGTTTGTCAGGTTGGCTTTTGTATTCATAATTCACGATTTCTCCTATTTCTATGCGAAAGTAGATCATATACGTTAACTCAGAATTTTGTTTCTCTGCACCGTTTTGTACATCACTATTTCTGTCTCGCAGTGCTTATCGTTCACTATTACAGTAGAGATATTGCAGAATCCAAGTTTGGATGCAACTGCTGTTTTGGCATGGTGTTTGTTCCCACCAGAACTGCATATGAGTCACTATAAATGACATGTCTGTAATATGCTTATAGGATTGTGTCAGTGATACATACCTCATGTATGCTTTTTCTCCAGCCCTGAAGAAGTCTGGGGTCTATACCCTTTGACGAAACACGTGTTGGCTGGTTGGATCTACAGAATTTCACATAAAACTGCAAAACGGAGCACAACCCTGTTTCTTGTCATCCATGGCCTATACAGTTGTTTGTTCTATAAATGTTGTGGATACTTCATGCTAATACGCAATTTTACTTATAACGTGTGCACAATTGGTATCTTGTTGATATTAGTGGACCTTCGTCCACCATTTGAGGGTTTTAGGGGTAATTTTCCCTCTTCTGTGGCACCGTTACAGATTTTCAGGTCCATTCACTTACGTGACTCCCAGTGCGCCCATCAGAAGCCTGACACATTAATAACATCCCCTGTTTGTTGTCATTTGACTTCTAGTAAAGGAAACATGTTGCAACGTTCACTAAATTATATCCAACTTTTGAAATCAATTTGCAATATTTATTTAATTCACTAGCCCAGTAGTCTGCCAATAGGCCTTTTAGCCAGTAGGTCCAGAGCTCCTCATGGGTGATTGTTTGGTTTTTGTTTTAATTTTTTTCATGTGTGTTAAATAAATGCCTTTGTTGGATGTGTGCGTTTGTTGGCTAACTTGCATTGCAATTGGCAAACATTTTTTAGCCCTGTGGATTTTAGTTTTTGGCATCGTTGTCAAGCTCTGCTGTTTGGCATGCCTCCTCTGTCTGGCCAGTGTGTGAGTGTGTTTGTTTGTAATCGTGGGCCAGCATTTGCCTTGGCTGAGCCTCTCCATGTGGCCAGAGGCCATTTTGTAATGTCTGTGTCCATAATAGGCCTGCTTGAGTTCATTGTTTTCAAGGCCTCCTGCTTGTTGTTGCTGTTGTGAGTGATCATGTGGCTGGTGGCCATTTTGTTGTTGTGGTAGTAGTGCTTTTGCCAAAGACCTGCATGTCTTCTTTCCTTTGTTCCTCTTTGCTTATCGCTTCTTGTTGTGGCCTGGCTGGCCATGTGGCTGGCGGACATTTTGGAAGACAGCCAGTGTGCACTGCTTTTGCCATAGGCCTGCATTGTCTGTCTTCCCTTTCTTGTTGTTGTGGCCTGCCTGGCTATGTGGTTGGTGGCTATTTTGTGAAGGCAACCAGTGTGCTTTTGCCATAGGACTGCATTGTCTGTCTTCACTTTCTTGATGTTGTGGCCTGCCTGGCCATTTGGCTGGCGGCCATTTTATTAGGGCAGCCAGTGTGCTTATGCTATGGGCCTGCATTGTCTGTCTTCCATTTCTTGTTGTCGTGGCCTGGCCATGTGGCTGGTAGCCATTTTGTGAAGAGGCAGACAGTGTGCCTCGGCAGTAGGCCTGCAAGCCTTCTTTGTGGTGGCCATGCCTTCTTGCTGGTTATTGTTTTGCAAAATTTGTATGCAATTTTTTATTCTTTTATGTTTTATCCATCAAAAAATGTAGCACAGTTCACTACATTTTCTAATACATTTGCAATATTCTGATTTGATGCAATTCACTATGATGCCTAGTCTGCCAATCGGTTTTCCAACCAATAGACCCAGGCCAGAGCTACTCATGAGTGCATGAAACAACTGTTTCTGTGCCATCTGTTGAATTTAAACATCATTTAGGGCATGGATGGCATTGGATTGAAATGCAAAATGGGATTTTCATTTTTTTCATGTGTGTTAATAAATGCCTTTGTTGGATGTGTGTGGTTGTTGTGTAACTTGCATTGCAATTTGCAAACCTTTTTTAGCCATGTGAATTTTCGTTTTTGGCCTTGTTGTCAAACTGAGTTGTTTAGCATGCCACCCTTGTGTGGCCAGTGTGTGAGTGTGTTTATTTGTAATAGTGGGCCAGCATTTGCCTTGGCTGAGCCTCTCCGTGTGACCAGAGGCCATATTATTAAGTCTGTGTCCATAATAGGCCTGCTTGAGTTCATTGTTTTCCAGGCCTCCTGCTTGTTGTTGTTGTTGTGAGTGACCATGTGGCTGGTGGTCATTTTGCGGTGGTGGTAGTAGTGCTTTTGCCATAGACCTGCATGTCTTCTTGCCTTTGTTCCTCTTGGCTTATTGCTTCTTGTTGTGGCCTGCCTGGCCATGTGGCAGGCGGCCATTTTGTGTAGGCAGACAGTGTTCTTTTGCCATAGGTCTGCATTTTCTGTCTTCCTTTTCTTGGTGTTGTGGCCTGGCTATGTGGCTGGCTGCCATTTTGTGAAGGCAGCCAGTGTGCTTTTGCATTAGGCCTGCATGTCGTTCTCTTTCCTTTCTTCCTCTTGGCTTATTGCTTTTATCCATTGTCATCTGCAGCTTCCTGAATGCTGAATCCCACATGATGCACAATGCCAAACAGGGTCTGTTACATTTGTATTTTTGTTTTTGTTCTTCTTCTTTCCTATCCTTCCTCTGTTTACTGTACAGTACACTAGTACACCAACCTTGAAAGCCCTTGTTTTTGTCAGTCTCACAAATGTCGAGACTGTATTGTTTTTTTTTAATAACTAAGGTAATACATTTAATAAGAATATTACTAAGTGTGACCACACACAAAGTTATATATTATGTTTGTTTGTTTGTACTAGTAGTAATTGAACCACAACAATGAATACCACTTTGACGTGTCACTGATGTTCTTCTTGCTTCTTTGCTTTTAGGTGCACAAAAGATGAGGAGGTGCCATTTTACTGCCAGACAGAAGTCCTGCTGCGCACAACGTCATGTTACGTGTGACCACTGATATCTCTTCAGCTCGTGCCACTGCGTGCTGCTGACATCTGAAGAAGATGGCCCTAATGAAAGGTACCAGGTCCTCCAGTACCAAGAACGTTGCCAGTGAGAAGAAGGAACTGCCACTTTCCAAGACTGGTGTGCCGCCCAAAATTCTTTTTGGAAGAACAATGCAGTGGCACAAGAGTATGAGTCAGGCTGAGACACCAAGGGGTCCCAGGCAAGAGAGTACCATAGCAAAAAAACATACGTTGATTCTAACAACATCCAGCGTCAAGAAGTCACCTGCATTAGTGGCACCAAAAAAGAAAAAAATCCAGCCTACCATTTTCAGCATGATTAGTTTGGAGGGGCAGTACGATTGCAATCACCCAACTGCACGTTTGAACAATGCGAAGCTGGCTAAAATGTTAGCTCTGGACCTCCACCCTTCATCTTTTGTGGAAGGGGTGGGTTTTCTTGAATTTGCGACAGTCATTTGCCCAAAATGGAAGGTTCCCAGACGGTCCTAATCCGCCAGAGTTGCTCTTACAGCACTACACCACGACATGCTGGAATTGCTTGGACAATCTTCTCAGCAGAGTGCTGTTCACACTATTCACCTGACAACAGAAATGTGGACCAGTTGCCAAGCCACTGATTATATGTGCATCACTGAACACTGGATATCTTTTGTGGGGGTTAGAAAAAAGATATCTGGAGCAGGTTTTGTAGACAATGCTGAGATTTTTAATGCCACTCGGAATCATGCAACTGTAGCCATATTTGCCATAGAGAAATCTCATACTGCTGCAAACATTTTGGAAGACTTTGACAGCAAGGTCTTTGAATGGCTGCACCCAAGAGGGCTTAACATTGATTTTGTTGCCACAGACAATGGCTGTAATATAGTTAAGGCCATGTTCGATGGTGGCTATTTCAGGGTCCTGTGCTTGGCACACTCATTAACATCATTGTTCAAGACTTTCTGAAAAAAGAATGTCAACTTACTGACCACCTGCAGAAGAATCTGCACACATTTCAGCCATTCTTTAAAGGCCGGAAGCAGCTGAGGATCATTCAACTTGAGCATAGAATTCCAGTTAAAGCACTCATCCAGGAAGTGCCAAAACATTGGAACTCAACTTATTACATGCTTGAACGTCTCTTTGAGCAGTATAGACCAATCAATGAACATGTCATGCAAAGAGGGGATGATACTGTGAAAGGCATACTCATTGAGATGGACCAATAGGGCCTACTTAAATGCCTGAGAGATGCTACTTCATTTCGAGCTCTTTACACTTGAAGTTAGCAAGGAGGACTGTACTATGGGCCAAGCTATACCATTGCTGCACATGCTACAGGAACAGCTGAAGGGGGTGTCTACTCTGCAATGTACACAGGTGTGGAGAAAAAAAAAGAAGCATATGAGTTGGTGGAAGGCTTAACCCTTTGCTTATCTGAAAATACAATGGTGCAAAGAGGTATTGTGTCATCCAACTATTACATTTGGGCCACAATTCTGGATCCACGGAACAAACAAGTACTGAACACATTGATTCCTTTTTTAGACAGGGATGTTGCCAAGTACCAAACTTGGATAGCTGCGGAAGCCAGTCTCTTAGAACAAGAACGGCTGGGAATTAGAGGCCTGCTACTCCAGGCTACAACAAGTACTGCAGGGCAGCCGGCGTCAAGTTCAACTTCAGAGGCTGAGGATAGTACGGTTGGCTCAGATCAGGCAAAACCACCAACAACACCAAGAACAACATTAACAACAAGAACAGCAGTATCAGCCCCACCAAAATTGGCACAGGAATTGTTTCTACAGCAAGGGCTTTTTAGGTCCAGTGTTGAGGCAAAGGCAAAAGAGGTAGAGCAAAGGGGAATACCCCTGAGCATTGAGAGGATGGTCCAGGCCTATCAGGATGACCCAACAGAGGTCTTCATTGATCAAAACCCATTGCTGTATTGGTAAGGGAAAAGGCACCAATGTCCAGTGCTCAGCAGGCTGGCAATAAACTATCTGTGTCTCTTCAGAGCGTGTTGTCAGTGCTGCTGCTGCTGTTCTGACAGTGAGAAGAACCAGTCTCTTGCCCCAAAACGTGGAGCGGTTAACCATGATCAAAATTAATCAGCACTTTATACCACCGGATTACACCATAACTGAAGTAGCACAACAGGTAGATAATGACGGCGACTTAGGTCATGGAAGTAGTGTGTTAGATGACCTACTTTTGGGTGAAGGATGAGCTCTACTTCCCTGACAACAACTAGGAATTCGACTTGTTACTTTCTTTCTTGCTTATTTACTTTTATTATTTGTGTTTGTCTCTGTCTTTCTGGTTCGAATCACAACAAATCCATGACCACTGTCTTTATTGCCGGATTGAAGTTGCAACTGTGTGCAATCAGTGAAGAAGTAAGTCCACTCCTCTGAATCCTGCACCAGTCCACACCTGAGTCCTGACTTGCCCTAAATCCATTTCCCTCAAGCCAGACATTAGAAGGAGAATACTAGTACAAGAAATGTGTGCCTGCCTCGTCTAGTCCCTCCAAAGAACCTGACTATAGCTATCCTCCTTTCTTAGCTGAGACGGACTGCCCTGTAAGAACAGGTAAATGATGGGATGCATTGAATTCTGACTCTGAGTTAATGGTGTTTGTGTTGTTGTTGTGCATGATGTCTACTAGTTTTTATTCTACACACAGAGAAGTGACTCAAGTCATTGTTTCCCTTCTTGTTGTTTACTATCAAAACTGTACTACTGCAGGCCGATCCATTGCATTTTTGATTCTGGACTCACACAGTACACTGCGGAGTTGGACACCATGGTGACCATACCGTACTCGTAGTCAGTCAGTAGGATCGGAGGTGATTGATGGAATAACTCGGGGCGTTTTATGAAGTGGCCTAAAAGGCAAACAAGTCAAAACAACCACAACAGACCTACATGTCTGAGCAGTGATGAAGGCAAGTGTAGTGGTATGACTGACAGCGGTGCATTGATTTAGTTACTTAATTTGGAAAATGCTATGTTGCTGTGTATGTGTGCTCAGTGCTTTCTAGCCAAAATATAAGCTCAGTGGAGGTTGGGTGGGCGCCGCGGGCCTGCTCTGTCCTGCTGTTGTTGTAGGTTAATGCTAGAAACAGAGTAGACATGATTTAGCCATGCCGCCTCTGAAAGTGTTCTTGTTGCACTCCTTAATTTATGCATTTTTACTTTTCTTCTTGATTTTTCAATATTCCTTTTGTTGTTCCATCTACACTTACAGGCCATCCTTTACCCTGTGCTATACTGGAAAAAACAACTCACACTTACCTTACCAATCCACATCCACCAGGCAGGCAGTGGCACCCAAGATTGATGGACAGAGCGTCCATAGAAGGAAGGACCAAGAGGAATGCTGAGATGCAACTCCCAATTTGACAATAACATATAGTATCATCTCTTATTTTTCATTTGATTAATTTTTCTCTTCAATCATTATGACTGTGTGTTGTTGTTTATTATGTTTGATTATATATTTGACCCCTACAGCTATTTTAAAAATGTACTTGCTATCTTTAAAAGGAATCCTGGTACAACCAAAAATAAAATGTATGTAATTTGGGTCTCTCGACTCTCTCTGGGGGCAGACAGGCAAGGCAATTGCATAATAATAATAATTAATAATATACTGCTGCCCTGTACTACTAGTTTAGTACTACTCATCATCATCAAGTCATCATCATGCATGCATTTCCTTTTTCTCCCTTAACAGATTTATGATGGTCGTCTGCCAAGAATGTGTGTTGTCCATGTGTAGTGTTTGTCTTTGTCAAACATTTCCCTCAAATAGCCCTTCCCAACCATTCATCAAACCCTAACCCTCTTCCCCTGGGCTGTGTGATTTATAATATTTAGGTGTGACTAAATTAAATTTACACCAATAATTGATCACACACTTGCTGGGGCTGATGTGGTGAAAGCACAACTAACTCAAGGCAGAGCGAGGGTCTTCTGCTGCTCTAAGTTATTTATATATATATCGGCCACACTGAAACATATAGATTAGATTGCCCACTGTTGGACTTGGCCCTTTTGGCAGGTTCACACCTAAACTTTTTGCCTTTTCTGTGACATGATATTGGTAGTTTTTGACCTCTGCGCACTTTAGCACTGTGGCCCAGTGTAAAGTGCGTGCGTTCTCTGAGTGTGTGTGGTGAGATTGGCCTGCCCTCCCATAGGAATGCATGGGGGATATGTGTGTCCATGGTAATTTCTGGTATGAGAGGAGTGCAGGAGCGAGTTTAGTATGTATGACTTCGTGAGAATAAATGCTGTGCAACGGTGTGCGCAGATGTATGGTGACTGGTGGAGAAGGGCCACTTTTAGAAGTTTGCATTTCTGTGTGCTATGTGTCTGCCTGTCTAATGTGGAGTGCATGTCTGGCTTGTGAGTGACAGGAGCTGAGGGGTGTGGGTGGCTCCAGGAGAGAGGGTGAGTCAGCCCAGTGGTGAATAGAAAGATCTGCATCTAGATGGGAGGGAGGAGTTGCACCTGGGACCTGAATAGGGCTGTGCCTTCTCTCCACAATGTTGACTCTGCCCCCTGTGGTGCTTCTGATCACTGAGTCCCCACCTGACAAAGGGGAAAAGAGCTGAGCAAAACAAAGTGCTACAAATCCCCCCTAAACTAGTTGCATCTGCTTTTCCCCCACCATTTGCTGTGTCACAAAAGAGACTGTCCTATAAAAGAAGGGACTGTCACCCCATGAAAATGTTGTGCTTTTGGGTGCTGTTCCTGACTTGAGGGGGCCTGCTGCTGCTGGGCTCCAGGAGGAGCCGCCACTAGGGACTGCCTCCCTGCTGGAGGGCCCTGTGAGCTGACCTGACTGAACCCAGCCTTTGCCCCCCCCCGGAGCTTGCTTTGATTCTAGGGAAGAGCGCTTTGTTTTGACCCTGAACTTGGGACTTCAAGAACCTGTGAGCGCTTTGTTTGTCATGTTGGAGAAGCACCTGAGAGCGCTTTACTTTGCTTTTATTTGGAAGAGCGCTTTATGATAATGCGATCATTTTCGAGGGAATCCTGACTTAGGGATTCTCCCGCTTTTGCTGCTTTTACGGCGGGTGCCCACCCCACGACTTGCTAAATTTATTTAAGCGGGAGCCCACCCCACTTATCTGATTGATTATCCTTGCGGGTGCCCACCATGCATCGCTGCCATAGAAATCACCGCCGCGGCACAGAGTTGCCAAGAGAAAGCACCACCGCGAAAACTGGAAGTCAGGCACCCTGTGTTGGGACGCAGGCGGGGCCGGAAGTGAGGTGGAGGTGTTGCTGGCTGACAGGGACTCCCATGGTGTCGAGGGAGCCCTGTGAACAGAGAAGGAGCGGACGGGAGCCTACCCCATGCTCCAGTGCCTAAAACGCACAGAGGAAGCAGACGGGAGCCTACCCCACGCTCCAGCTCCAACCTGCCATCTAGGAGCAAGCTGCACCCCCAAGCTCAGTCTCCCTTCAACCCCACCATGCCCCCAGGCCACACAAGGCCTAACCCGTGTCATGAGCCAGTACTACCCCTGCTCATGACTCCTCCCAGAGACATACCAGGCAACCTATCCCCCAATAGCCAACATGTTTGGGACTCACCTCGCTCCCCCTCCGGCAATGCTGCCACAGACTCCCTACCTCTCACCGTGGACATCACGACGCAGCGCCTAAACCTCCTGGAAACTCAGCTTGAAACCCTGATCCGAGGCGTGAACGAAACTTTATCCAACCTGGTCGCGATCTGAAAGCCCACCCAGCCGCCCACAGAACCGCCTACTCTCACCTATCCCGAGCATTCCAAGCCATCGCCCTCCAGTGGGTCCCCTACCCCCCCCAGAGTGACCCAAAAGAGCAAAAGCCGCACTTTCCTCTCGGGAAGCAGCATATCTAGCCTCAACCTATGACTGTCCCTCTAATTCCTCCCCCAAATCTAAGATCTAAGTAATTACGGGAGTCGGAAGAGAACACCTTCCACCTAAAGTCCCTAGACCCCCAGCCCACATAACCTCTCTTCCCAGAGCCCCGTCTACTAAGAATCTGAGCAAAGAAGGGTCCCCCATTAACTGCATGCTCCTAAACTGCAGATCGGCCTCTAAACATGCAACTGAACTAGCAGAAGCCACCCTCTCCCATGACATAGACATAGCCTTCATCACGGAGACATGGCTCAACAATCTCTCTTACCCCAGCATGGACATGCTGGTCTCTCCCGGGATTCACAATGATCAACAAAGACCGACAAGAGCAAAGGGGAGGGGGCATAGCTATCATTCACAAGAACATCATCTCCATCACGGAAATTGCATCCTGCCTGTATAGCACCTTTGAGTGTCTCTCAGTCAACATCAAGACATTCAATACCAGGCCAGCAATTTGCCATCTCCTTTACCACCCCCCAGGGAACTCCTCCGAATTCGGGGAACACCTTTCAGACTTGATTGCACATTGTGCACTCAGTAACTCAAACAATATAATTCTAGGCGACCGCAATCTAAGATGGAATGAAACAAAAAACCTGCTCATTCAATCCCTAAACAACCTCCTACTAGAAACCAATCTGACCCGAGACTGCTCAGAAGAAACTCACAACAGAGGAGCAACACTTGACGCAATTATTGCCGAAAGCAATGCAATCACCATTGACCACATCCTTCCCGTAGACTGGTCCGACCATCACATCATCCTTTTCAGCATTAATCAAATGGTCCTAACTCAACACCCCATGCAATACCCCCCCAAATGGGTTAGGAACACAGCTCAGATCCCTCGAGTTGCACTAGAAGAAAAAATAAGCTTGCTCCTCCCCAACAGCACTGATCACCTCTCAACTACTGAACACACCTCTCTTTACAATTCCAAAATGACGCTCACTCTAAACAGCCTTGCGCCTCTGAAACTAAAAAAGTCCAGGAGCATTCCATCCAGATCATGGTTCACCACTGACATCAATGAAGAAAGAAGACATCTAAGAGCCTCAGAAAGAATCTGGAGGAACAATCCCACTGCCCTCCATCAAGATCAACTCCAAGCAGCCCACAGGAACTACAAAAATCACATTAAGAACAAAAAGACATCTTTCTTTTGCTCCGCACTAGACACCGCTAAAAACCGACCCAAAGAGCTCTTCAATATCATCAGGAATCAAACCTCTAAGCCAGTGACATCCTCAACTCAGACATCCAATGAACGCTGTGAAAACTTTGCCATCTTTTTCAATGACAAAATCGCTAAGATCGGCCTCGCATTTGGCTCAAATTTCATCCCCTCCACCGTGATTCAGGCGTCTGAATCAAACGATTGCGTCTCCTTAAACCCCCCAAAACAATAGTCTTCCTTCACTCCCATTCAGGAAGCAGAGATTATCAAACTAATCTCTAACGCTAAACCCTCATCCCACGCCCTGGATCAGCTACCCCCACAACTGACAAGGTCCTTTAGCTCGTCCTAACTCCGCTAAGGTGCAAGATCATTAACAGCTCAATGAGCTCAGGTGTCGTTCCAAGTTGGCCAAGTCACTACACTGCTGAAAAAGCCAGGTCTAGACACTGAGGATCTAAACAACTTTAGACCGGTATCGAACTTACCTCTTCTATCCAAAATCCTGGAAAGATGTGTACTTCCTCAGCTGACGCAACACATAGACAGCATCAATCTCCTAGACCACCACCAATCAGACTTCAGAAAGGGCTGCAGCACTGAAACCGCAATCCTTAATGTCATAAATGATCTACACAAGTCACTTGACTCAGACCAATGCTGCCTTCTCATCCTCCTAGACCTATCGGCCGCATTCGATACAGTCGATCACAATCTGCTCATCAAGACTCTACAAGAAAGGGCTGGTCTTAAAAAGACGGTCCTCCAATGGTTCTCTTCCTTTCTCCACAACCGCTCACAAAGAATACAAATTAAAAACTTTGAGTCCGACCTCCACCCCGTCAACAGGGGTATTCTACAAGGATCAGTGCTCTCCCGTCAGCTTTTCAACATTTGCATTGAACCCCTTACCACTCTACTGAGGAAATCCAACATCCTTTCCACCTATATGCGGATGACACACAACTCTATCTGGAAACCTCCTCCATTGATGACATCGAGAGACTCAATGCCACGCTCAGAGAGGTACAATACTGGCTCTCAAACAATCACCTGAAACTCAATCAAGAGAAAACTGAACTACTCCTCATCGCCAACAAGGACAAAAACCCACAAATCGCAGAATGGCTCAAAGCTATTGATGACCTCAGTGGTAACCTCATCCTGGAGGATTCGGTAAAATCTCTAGGTATCACCTTAGACCCGAAACCGGACATGAAAAAACATATTTCAAGATCCGCAAAAAGTGCCTTCCTCAATTTACTGTACAAAATAAAACCCTTCCTCCCGCCCAAGCACCTTCAACAAGCCACCCAAGCACTAGTGCTCGTCAGAATTGATTATGGGATTGCAGCCCTGACTGGGACAGCAAAATCCCACCTCGCCCCCCTGAAAACAACCTTTAATGCAGCAGCTAGAATGGATACCGGAACTAAGAAATTTGATCACATCTCCCATGCACGCAAATAACTCAAATGGCTCCCAATTGAGTTGAGAGCCAGCTTCAGAACAGCCTGCCTCACCCACTAAGCACTGCACACAGGCAAACCTGAATAGCTGGCTGCCAAACTCAAAAGGGCCGGCCAGTCCAGAAACCTCAGGAGCTCCAACACTCTGCAACTCATCCCGCTGAAATTTCGCAAGAAAAAAACCGCGACAGAATCGTTTGCCAGAAACGCCCCCAAAATCTGGAACTCCATCCCCCCCACAAAAGAACGATCCCCTCATTTCCAAAATACAAAAATCTGCTCAAAATCCTCTTCCTCAACCGCTCTTGAACGAACCGATAGGAGCCAAGGATGCACCCTAGCCTGCACTCTTTCTAACTTTAAGTTTTTTACCGGTGACACTGACTCGGATCAAGAAAACATTTTGGACACTCATCCTGTGTGAACAAAGAAACCTTTTGGAGGCCCGTCTTGTTTGAACTGCACCCTCCATGCCCCTCTGCGCGACTGCGTCTTTGTTCGCCCTATACCCGGCTTGATCCCCATGTTTGACTATACTCTGTACTGCCTATTTGCACATCATTTACTTGATCTAAAGAGCTCTGATGCCCTCAGGTCCAGCTAGCGCTATATAAAACTCCTAAAATAAATACAGAGGAAGCAGCCCGGGAGCCTCGCAGGCTCCAGAACAAAGTCCCGGTCCCGAGAAGGGGGACCAGGTGAAGCCGAGGCTCATTGGCGGGGCTCCCATGTCTGGGGAGGAGCCCGCGTGCAGCCTGATCGCCTGAAGCCTCGTAGGCTCCACGGAGAAGCCTGCAGAAGTCCCCAGAGAGCCCGGTGAGTGAGGGTTGGGCAGGATACCCTAGCAGGCAGCTACTTTCCAGGAGCGGGCCCGCCGTTGCGGGTCGCTCCTACGTTGTGTACATAGTTGTACAAGGACCCCAGTGGGGGTCCCGAGGGCCCGTGGTGGCCGTGCTTTCTGGTGAGCAGGGGCTCTGCTGCTTGCCACTTGAGCTGTCCCGCACCTGACAGCGGGCAGCTCCTATGGTGCCAGAATTGTTCCCAGAGCCCGTGGGGCTCCAACGAGGGGGCAGAGAGAATTGAAGAGCCCCAGCGAGGCCCAGAGGGCACCGTTGTGCCCTGGCCTATTTGCATACGCACAGCTGCCCCGCCAGACAGTGGGCAGCTGCAACGGAGGGCATTGTTGGTGATAAGAGTCCCAGAGAGGGGCTCAGGGGGCACACTGGTGCCCGTGCTCATTGTTCCAGCTGCCCAGCAAGTAGTGGGCAGCTGCCACATTTAGGTGGTGCAACTACGCACTTTGCTATGCTGCTTTTGCAGCCAGCCCTGACACACTGGACATTGGGCGTTTGAGCCCCGGTGAGAGGCCAATTGGCCAGGGGCCAGTTTCGGTGCATTGTGCCCCCAATTGGAGCAAACGGTTTGTATGCCAATTATTTCCTAAGGTGTTTATCCGTGCGAGGCCGAGTGCCTTATATGATTATTGCATAATGTATGATGCTCATGTAGTTTATGCCTAATGAGATTCATGTCTGATATGATTTAGGTGTCCCACCTTTTATGTTGCAGGATAATGCTGAGTACAGTGGTGGTCCGTAATTACTTGGTTGTGATCTACCTTAATTACAAGTTCTACATTTTTTATTTCTACTAAGTGATGATTCTGACTGTGGTCCATGTGGTCCTGTCATGTGTATATAATCCCCTGTAAATATTGCCCAGCGCCGGTTGGCACAGAGTATATTTTGTGATTACCATCTAATGTGTTTTATGATAATACAAAGGCTATTTTTTTATATAACCTTGTGTGGAGTTCCTTTTGTGGTGTGCCTAGTGGGTTGCTGATATTTGTGTGTGTTGCGCAAATGCTTTACACATTGCCTCCGGGATAAGCCTGACTGCTCGTGCCAAGCTACCAAGGCGATGAGCAAGGGTTATCTTTGGTGTGTAACTCCCTTGCCCTGACTAGAGTGGTGGTCTCTGCCTGGCTTTGGCGCAAGCCTTAGCCAACTAGAGATCCCATTTCTAACACCCACCCATGCTCAGTATTCGCTATTACATTTTTTTCACAGAGGAACCTAATTAACCCATCATAATTATTAATTGCCGGCATCGATTTCTAATCCTTCCAGCACCAAACGTCATGCTTGTCCACTTCATAGGTCGGGTCAACTTCAGTTTGTAACTTGTACCAGGCTATCCCTGCCATGATTATTTTTTATTTTACTTTAGCATTGCTTATCATTCATCATCATGGTTTCTTGTTTGGCAGTCTTCTTCTTGTGTACTGTAATTCTACTACTTGTTCCCTAGCCTCCCTCAGGTGACTGACTGTCTCACGTTCTTTTTTTGCAAATGCAACTGTCTACTACTGCTACCACCACCCACAATGGCACCTTAGGAAACCAAACCATCATCATGCAACCATCGCTTCGCCCAAACATCAATCACAGGTAAGAGAAGAAGTGTGGGGGAGGCAATAACATATATACTATGGAAATTAATTAATTCACACACCCACATCCTTCCCAGTACATTCTGCAAATGGGTTTTAGTTGCAGAATGCATAGACTAGGAGGAAAGACTGGCAGTAGTAGGACAAATGAGGGTACTGCATCCATCTGTTGGTGTGTTACACTATTGGCAGATTTCAAAAATTGACTGCGGCCCTGCAGCGAAAGGAGGAAACAAAAAAGGCAACGTATCATATGTATTGTAAAACTATAAATAATGTATTACCCTAACAAATATAAACTAGAAAAAGAAACTCACAATACCTGACCCACCACTCTCCTAAACCTCAACCGATGTGCAGTAAATCAAATAAATTTCAATGGTTGTCCAAGTCAAGAAGTTCAAGAAAACCTCAACTTTCCCAAACTCCCAACATCCCACCCACCAAAGAAAGATTAAACAAGCATTTGCAATGCAAATTTGTCTCGCATTTGTGAGATATAGAGCTACTGGCCAGTGCACCCCCCTCATGCACCGGAAAAAAGGGGGGCCCCCACGGCAAAGCCCACTATACTGGTGGCACCTCGCAGCCAACAATCTGCGAATGACACAATAATGGCACGATCCCCTGTAATGTTACACAAGAAAGAAATTGTTTTGTAGGCACTGGGATATTAAGTTATTTGCCTGGAATCACAGGATGTTAAGCCAACTCCAAAACTGTTCCCTTGTTTCCAAAGTAGGCTGCCCTGACGTTTATGCCACTCCCTGTCTCTTAACCTATCACCTCCATTTATGCCTTTTATAACTGCCCTCCAACTCCAACAAAGCAGCACGCAACTGTCGGCCATCTGAGGGCCGTAGTGCATTGCTGACCGAGCAGCTCACGATCAGTACACAGGACTCCACTATGTTGCCTGTATTTAAGTGCGGCCTCTTTCGGATTTGTCAAAAGTCAACACCCTCACATGTATTATGACTCAGATCCCTCCTCAAATGCACAACATTTCCCCCCCATGGGGCGTTGAAGCCTGACCTAGGACGGCCAGCAGGAAACACTGTGGTGGGCAGGAGGCTGGCAGAGCGCTCTCCCTGCACTGATCCCCCACCTGATTCACCACATCTCTCATGCCACCCTGTCATCTCACCTCCAACACTCACCACTGTCCTAGGATTTCCACTTAAAAAGCCCTGGAGGCAAACGTAATGCCAAATATACTTCACTGAAGTCTGGTCAGCGCAGGTAATCATACTCTGCCCTCCCCAGGGCCTGGCACTAACTGCTCACCACCCCCGTAGCAACAGCACCACTCCATCTAAAGCTTCCAAACACACGTACAACAGAAAGGCCCCGGGGAACACTATCTGGCTTCACCAAGTCCACTTGGCGCATCCGCCACCCACTCGGGAGACAATTGGCATCAGCATCCCCAAAGACCTGCTTCGCTCTTCATTCATCCCAGCAAAGCCGTCGGTGAAAACAAGGAATGTGTAACTGGAGATGGGCTGTGTTCCTCCTGGCTCCCCGAGCCCCCCCTGCACCTCAGTCTCACCCACATTCCTCTCCCACGCCAGCAGGCCTACTGGTGCTGTCGCCGCTTCACCCATGCCACCAAAACGTGTTCTCCTCCAAAACCCAAGCAACCCCTCCCTGTACAGCTGCTACTCTCTTGTGCTATTGAGAATTAACAAAGGCCAAGTTTCTGTCCTTGGGCATCCCAGCTGTAGCTCATGTTAAAAGGTGTCAAAATGGGTCAAACATTTCATCTGCACCAAAATTGACTAGTGAAAGACGATTGTGATATGCTAGGCAATTCTTTTTAAAATTATTTTTTATATACTCTTCTTAACCCCTTCTGTGCCACGCCCTTTCCCCCTCCTGTGCCGGGCGTTTCATTAGTGGGTGGGGTTCATGACGAGATAGTCTCATCATGGGCACAGCGTGACCGTGCTCCATGACGAGACTATCTCGTCATGGGCACAGAAGAGGTTAATGCATTTCTTTACATATACTTGCCTACTCTGCTTTTCTCACATCCACATCTTAAGTCTATACTCATAGTGTTACCCGAGTCGATATACCCTGGCTAAACTACCTGAGAACTATATCGCACCTATATCCCACCATCTTCCGTATGCACTGTTGCCAGGTATCTGCTACTACTCCATGTAACTGCTTTTATTCCATGTTTAACCAGCACTACTATCACTGTTTATAGTATACTTTTGTGTAAACTGTTGCTGTGTTTGTGCTTGCTTCACGTACTGTACTTACCCCGTGTGTAACTTGGGTAACTGTTTCAATGCCAAATATGTGCAGCGCTCTGATGCCTTTGCGCCATACCAAAGTCTATAAATAAAATGCCTATTGCTCCATTCAAAGTTGTGTGTGTAGCACCGACCAAACATGAGGCGCTTGTGCCCTTAAGGGCGCCCCCCTTGAATTTCTCTTGCGG
Organism: Triturus cristatus; assembly: GCF_964204655.1. Classification (NCBI taxonomy): domain Eukaryota; kingdom Metazoa; phylum Chordata; class Amphibia; order Caudata; family Salamandridae; genus Triturus; species Triturus cristatus. The sequence continues at coordinate 194,625,880 of NC_140583.1, forward strand.
ACAATCCATGCAGCGTCCGCACATCTCATCCCCCTAATGCTAGAAAGCTGTCAGGCCCCACAATCAAATAGCCTGCCAGATGCTCCTCTCTCCCCATCAGGTGCAAAACCACCCTTAGGCCCAAACCCTCGCACTGTCCGTCCCCAGGAGGTGCGATGTCCAGTCAACCAAGCCACCAATGAGTCTGGGGAATTCAAGCTCTGCCATGAGCAATCCATCCCAACCCCATCCACCAAGTGCTCAATGCCACCCCATGCCATCTCTGGGCACTACAAGACCCCACCATCACTACCACTCCATTCAACGGCAGAGAACCTGTGGACCACAAATGGATGCAGGGCTAGGTGTGGGACCCCATGCCATGCGGGCCCCTGCAAAAGACACAGGATCCATAGATGGAGAGTGAGCATCTCTAAACTCAGAGACCACACCAGAATCCCACCCTCCCGCAAAGCACCCCCAACTCAGTGGCCTCGAGCCCAAAGCCCAAACAACCAGTCATATTGGCAGAGAGCTGACCACTATCCTGCATCCATCCCCACCCTCCATCAACCCTTAACCTCTAGGCACATCGCAGCAGCATACAAGTCGAGGAATGGCCCGGCTGGGTGAGAGCTCAGAGTTCAGAGCAGCCTCCTGCACCACCACACACCTATAGCACAACCCCTCACACAACAGAATGAACGGAAAGGAATGAGGGCACCACTACCGAGGAACACCACCTCTCCTCTGTCCAACCCTTTATGGTGCAGCACCTGCCCCGAAACTGACCAACCCAGGGTGGGCGCAAGGGAAGTTTAATTCTGAGTGGTAACCGTAGTCATTATTTCTACATGCGGGAAAGGCTTTTGTTTACAATATCTAATATGCCAACCAACCTTATTAAGACGGGAGAATCCTTTTTTGTGAAACAAATTAGCTTTCTTCTTTGGCTGTCTCGTGCCTGCAATTTCTCTCTATTTGTTAAAATCTACACTTTCACCTTCTTGGATATTGGCATGTAAATCACCCGCCGCACTCCACCTGGCCCTCTACTATCCAAAACCAACAGTCAGCTTTTGGCAATATCCAGCAACCGTACATACTCTAACCATCGAAGCGGCCGGGCCCCAAGATAATGGGGGAATAATCATAACATAGTGTCCAATGTAGCCCAAATTACTCCACCCCCCCAGCCATGGGTGTGGCACTCACCAAGGCCTGGGACTGCAAACCCCAACACTCCCCCACTTCCAGATCTAGCAGGAATGCCGAGAGATCCCTCAGAATCCCACCCGCCCCCTTCATCCCTGGGCCAAAGAGAAATGAGGATATAGGGAGGGGAGAGACCCCCTCCTCCACACAGATATAATTGGACTGTAGGCACTAGGAAGACTAAGGCTGCCGAAAACCAAAGTTGTGGTCCAGCCTCCAGGAGGAGCACTGCCCTTGGGGCATCATATGCAGACACACCAGGGTCCACTGTGCCCCTGACTCGGCATCTGCTATACCTTTGCTCTCCCAATTTAAAAGTCAACTCACTTCAAGGCTTAGTTTTCACTACCGCTGAATATTTTTTAGAGCTGGCACCGGCTCTTGTGGAACGCCTTAGAGACAGCCGGAGCGCGGGAGAACGCGTTAAGCTCCCCCAACCACTGCGCTGTCAGATGCTCACACATTCATATACCTCCCTGCACTGGAGCAAGTGTTGGGTGAACCCAATGAATCATGTCCCACCGAGCCCAGGGGGTGACCTGCAGCATTGGGGCCTTGTTATGAAAGTGCCTAAACCTGTGTACAGCGCTCTCTTCACTCCCTTGACAGGATGGTGCTACGCACGTAGCCTTGCGTTTTTCACTCACGTAGATACTGCACTAGATTATTGAGAGACTTCTATGGAGGGACTCCTGCCGTGTTCCTGCCCCACAAAAGGGGCCAGTAGCCATGGGAGGAATCATATGACAACATGGCTGTACTAAGAAGGGACTAACAAGCCTATTTAGGAACCAGAAGCCAGCATTTACGAAGGACAAAGACACAAGCCAATGAAAAGTATGGGCGGGGTAGTGGGTGAGGCTTCTCTTCCGTACTGAACTACCCCAGATATTCCCTAGAGCAGCGCTTGCGCACTGACTGTAGGCTCAACCTAAAAACGGGAAAGGGTCGAAGACTGAGGTCTAGCGGCTGGGGTGGTGGCTACTGCGCTCCAGGACCTCCTCCAGCCTGGCCTCTAGGTGTGCCATCTGGAGGAGCATGCAGCACCGAAAGTTCCTGCAGGAACAACAGGGGTGGGCAGCAGTGGATGATGATGAATATGATGGGTGGCAGGTGGCTGCCAGAGCACGGTGCCGTATCACCGGAGGCGCGGGGAGGGCTGGCTGGGGCCCGGGGCATTGGAGGAAGCTGCAGCAGCCACCTCCTCCACCTCCTCTGCCAAGACAACCAGACAGCGATATTCTTGCCAGATGGCCTTCAGCTTTCGTTGCCGGGCCCTGACTGCTAACTCCTGCCTGTAAGGTTGGGACATGCTTATGAATGATGATAATATATGGCACAACATCACATCACTCATGTGATGATGATGATGACATAATGATTTGTAAGTAGTTACCATGCAGCCGATAGGCCACCCATGGCTGACATGGTCAAAATGACATGGGTAGGGACTGAAGCGGAAGTGGGCCTTTCAGTTGGATAGATACGATCGATGATGGGTGGGTAGGGTACATAATAGTCAAGCACAATTTATATGTTGAACTTACAAACTACCGTGAGTCAAGGAAGTATTCTGAAATACAACCTCAAACCTTTGAATCAGATTAAAAAACTTTGCAAAAAAACTGTCCTTATTCTTCTCAGGGCTTTTTTCATTTATCATTGCATTGCTCTTCTAGCATTATTTTATTCTTCACCCTTGGCTTTCGTACATTGGCATGGTTTAATTTTCTTTTACATTCCCTTCATCCAGTCTAGCTTTTCTTCTCACCTACTATGATACCATCCAGGCATCAATCCATCCAAACATGGCTATCATATACCTTTCACTGACAACATACATTTGTCATAGATATAACTAACCAACCACCACCCATGTGTCCTTTCTTGCCTTTGAGTTTGACCCCTCAAACCCCCTAGAGGATTCCTTTCACCCATACATTTTCACTCACCCAGGCAGGTATCCTTTCTGCTTTCTTTTCTTTCACCTTTCACCCATCCTTCAACTACCCATACATCCTATCATCAGCCACCAATATGCATTCTGGGGCCCATTCCTTCACCCACGCATCCTTCTCTCCCAGTCATATATTACATGTCGTCGGACTCTTTTCTTCATCATAAAACTTTCTCTGCTGAGTTGAAGATAGAATCAAATAGGCCATTAGTTACTCAACCTCCGCCGCTAATGCTAATGTTAAGTAAAGGGTGCCTTCTTCAACTGTTCAGTGTTCATAACTACTTAGTCTCAGCAGAGGTACAGTGTACTGAGTATGTACACCCTTGCAGAGCGTGTATTCATCATTCTCAATAAGTAAGGAATATGACTTACCACTGCCCGCCACTGCTGCTGGCTCACCCCCTGCAGCTGCCACATCTGCTCCCTCCAGAGTGGCATGGCCCTCACCGCTGGCCCCGGTGTTTTTTTGATTTGTCAGATTAAAAATACATAATTAATGATACACACACCACACACATCACTATCTAGAAATAATTCTCTCCTCCCCAAAAAACAACTGTCTCCCCATCCAAAGCTACAAAAGGTTCTACTAGGACTGAAGTTATGTTATGTTATTTACATTTATAAGGCGCTCAGCTACCCAAGGGTTTCCCGGCGCCGCCTGAGGGAAATCAAAATAATCAAAAGAGAGATGGAAGACCTATTGATTAAAAAGCCAGGTTATCAACATCTTAAGAAAGTGCACAAAACTGGAACCGAGAATTTTATCTGGTTGGCTGAGCGGAGAGGGTGAGAGAGGACACACAGTTGAGCAATGGAACGCAGATATTTGGGGCCTTACCTGTTATAATCCTGTGCATATAAGTTAAGGTCTTAAATTTAATGCGATTTTCCACTTTCAACCAGTGAAGATCGCGCAAGGAACTGGAGACAGGTGTAGTTTTTGGAATCTGGCAGAGCAGTCGAGCAGCAGCATTTTGAACGACTTGCAACTTACAAATGACCTCCTTATTGGCTCCAAGAAAAATGATGTTGCCGTAGTCCAGGCGAGAGGTGACCAAGGCCTGGACTACCGTTCTTTTTGTGGAGTCCGGCAACATCCATAAAATTATTTTGAGCCATCTAAGTATGGACAAGTATGTTGCAGCCACCTTTATTGTTTGAGGCCTCATCGAGAGGTGGTCATCGATGATGAATCCCAGATTACGGAATATGAGAGGCCGCGTCCAGCAGGCCGCTAAATTACATAATACTAACTAATTAACTGGTACCACTATCTTAGTGACAGGACAGAACAGCCTGACAGGACAAAGGAAAGGACTGTAGTCTTTCCTATCTACATTACCTAACTTAAATTCTCTAACCTCTCTTACATAACCAACCCAAGAGCTCACAAAGTTGCAAACAAGTATGATTATTTAGTAGTCCGGAACACCTGTTTGGGATTAACATTCACATAATATAAGATTTTTAAACATAAGTTACCTGAATGCAGCAGCAGCATGTTAGCTATTTGTGAAAAAAATAAAATTTGCAATAACACAGAATAGAAGAACACATTAGTAATATAATTAGTTTCTCACCAAGCCACGGGATTTCAACACTTAGCGGGTCCAGGTGGGCCTGCTGCCGCTCAAGGATGTTGGACCACCGGTGTGTCAATTGGCTATGGGTGTGCCGGACCCCAGAACAGCAAAACAGTGCCCGGCGCACTCTTCCCCACCAGTGGTGATGCTCCTGGAGCCCGGAGCCCGTATCCAGACCCAGGCCTGCCGCCTGCAGCCAGGGTTAAGGGGAGGTGGCTCTGCACAAAAAAACAGTGCGTCTCCTTCCGCAAGGAAGGCGGTCACAGCTCTCGCTCCTCGTGGACCACGCTGAAAGGTGAGGTCAGAGGGATACTCTATGCTAGTGGAATGGCTGTAAGACAAGCCGAACTTACTAGTGTTTAAAAAAAACTTTAAATAAAAATTACAACGAAATAGCAAAACAATAGAATTAACAGCTGTCATGGCTTCTGATTTTAAATTAGGCGGCGCAAATAAGAGGGAGGATCATTGTGGACCTCCAAATCCCCCCGTAGTTCAAAAATATATCAAACTACAACACACGGGGCCGACTGAATACAACAAAAAGGTAGGCACCTTTGAGTAATCCCTATTATGGGAACAACAGAGATGATATCGATAGATGCATTAGGCGGTATCATTGTGTTTATTTGTTGTAGACCGGAGGGGCGTACAGAGATTTCCAACATCGTCCAAAATATAGACCCCATTAAAAAAGCGTGCCGTATACAACAGAGGCTACGTGATACAAATATAACGTATATCACACATTGAAGGTGAGGACAAATACGGCAGTAATAAGGTGTGTACAGGTGCTGTTTGAATAACATGTAAAATGATAAACGAATAGTTATCATCAATGTCCATACGATTGATTGGGATGTAGGGAGCTTATATACTCCAGGTTAATGGAAAAGAGGACAGGAATAAAGAGCTGAAAGACCACGAATGCTCAGATTACTGCAGAGAATATCGGGTGGAGTCGTAGAATGGTAATCAGGAACTCCAATTGGATGCAGCAGGAGGAATCAAGTAGTCAGTAAACAAGTATATATAATAATGATTTATTAGGCATATAGTATGGGGCCCGGATAGACCATGTGTGGACTTTCAGTATAAGTGGGTGAACTGAGTAGATAAAGAAAGACATTGTTTTATCACTGAAAAGTAAAACTTAAAATACAATACATAATGTGGAAATTGACCGAAATGATTGTTGATGTGCTAATTATGTCTACTACACCAATAAGCTGAGACACAGCATTGCAATGTATGTGGTAAATATGTCATTTCAGTTAAGATTTTTGATTATATATATCTATTTTAAACAGGATAGAGAAACCAGATATTACATTTGAGGAAACCATTATCAGTTGTCTTGATAAAGATGGTAATATACATGTAGTCCATCGAAACGCGTCGACGCAGTTGTGAGCACAATCCAGATGATCGACAAAGACTTGTAGATACAAGTGTGTTGGGACGTATCACAAGCTATGTTATAAAGTTTACGGTCCTATTAGATGTGCAATCTATGACAAAGTGTATTGTCTTTTATCTTGTTTTCTCTGTTATGCTGGTTCATACCGGGTGTCATAATTTGTGTGACAAAACATTTCTCTTTTGTCCTTTGTTTTTTTTATCAAGTGGTTTATATGAGGGACTGTAATGTGATATGTTTTTAATCTTGTACAATGTACGCTTTTTAATGTAATACATTTAGTTTTGTACGATCCTAACGTGGAAGTGTATAATTGAACATCTGTTTGTTTAGAATAGATTTTTGTGTGTTGACAGAAGTCAATTTAATATCATTATTGGTCTAGTCAAGGGATATCTGTTTCTACCTATTTTTTATTTTTGGACAGCTGCATTTTTGGATCTCTGCCATGAGTGAGACATCAAAACCAAGCCAAACCCTCAACAAGGTTTATTAAATCGGTTTTGCATGATCACTGTCAGTGCTTTCTTTTTAACTAAGGGCTTGTTAAAATTGCAGCATAAGAGGTTGTGCGCCTGTGTAGGAAGGTAGAGTCCTTCTGCTTGGCTACCCCCACTTTTTGCCTGGTGCTAAGCTGTTATTGGCTAGTCTGACTGGTATCCTGCTAAACAGGACCCCAGTCTCTCTGCTTTCGCTTTTTTAATTGTTGTGGTTAGTACTTAGGTACATCTCAGATTGGATACTGGGGTACCTTTATCATCAGTCCCTCATATATGGTACTAAGGTACCCGGGGCATAGGTGCCCCATGGGCTGTAGCATGCATTATGCCACCCATGGGAGATCATTTAAAATGCAATTACAGGCATGCCATTGCAGCCTCTGTAAGCTGTTGCTAGCACCACTTTTGACAGATATAGCTTTCCTATATCTAGGGTCACTGAACTTAAAACCTATAAATCAGCCCTGTAGCAGGCCTTATCAAGTACGAAACAAGTAATCCCTTGGATTATGCAAAGAGCCAATGACACCAAGCTCAACTCACATCTGAGTCATACCTTTAGAAAAGTACAGTACAACAACCCATACTATATTATAATATTTTATCAAAAATCATCACACATATTATATGTCCCCAAATTCATATAAAACATATCTTGTTTAAAAACCACACAATGCATATGTTAGAATCAAAATACAAAACATAACATAACAGAGAAAAAAGAGAAAAAAGTTAGACAATATACTTTGTCATTCATAAAACATTCATAAAACATATCCAATGGAACAATTTAATAACTAGGCCTGGATACACTATTTCTTTTGGTATCTACAGATCCAATTATTTCCATGGATTCTGTAACTGATGCGTTGACGTGTTTTGATGGCTTTTGTTAATATTCCATCTTTTTTCAAGACAACAAATTTTGCAAGTCTCTGTAAAACCTTGTATTATTGCCCCTGTTAAAAACTTTCTCATTCGTGAAAGCACTTCGAAGTATATATAATCATTCCACTGTCTAAGGGTTCCTTTAGTACAAACTTTTGTTTATACATACATCGTATTCAGACGTCCTGATTAATAAGATGCATATAGCCTTAAAATTCTGCCCCAGGATTAGATGGCCGTTAAATCACTGCTTATTGCTAATATAACGCTCTTTTCGCGTTTATATGACCTCCATTTTGTGTCAGAAAGGTCTCTTCGATTTAGATGCTACTGTCATCTTTTATTTAGAAAACCGAGGGGCCTTAAATCCTGTGCCTCCTCAATCCTGAAATGCTCTAATTAGCAGAAAGTCTGGGCCGTAAAGACTCTCCCTTCTGTGGCAAGTCGCCTCGGTTTTCTAAATAAAAGACGACAGAAGTGTCTAAATCGTAGAGACCTTTCTGATACAAAACGGAGGTCATATAAACGCGAAAAGAGCGTTATATTAGAAAGGAACCCTTAGACGGTGGAGTAACTAACTTTGCCTTTGGCTGCCTTTTCAAATCACATTTATGTAGAGAATTGTTATGTACAAAGTTTATTGGAGATGATTGGGCTGCTGACTTGGATATATAAGTGAAACTGGAGAGAGTTACCTGAAAGCGGTGATTGCCAAGATTATCTTCATCTCTATTCCGGATATCTTTACTCCCGACTTACTTGGGGCAAACACGGGTCACTACTTTGCCATTGTTGGTGGGGAGAGAAAAAGACCCGCACCATGCTGACTGGTTACACATGTGGGCCTCTCTGGCTTTGCCATGTTGGTGAAGGTGGAAAAAAACCTCCACCATGCTGATGGGAGAAAAAAACATGTCTCTGCCATGTTGGTAAGGACGGAAGCTGTTCTGACTTGATAAGCGCAGTATGCCAGCTCTGAGCAATATTATAACCCTTGGCGGTGAACTCCGCTCACGGAGTTAGCGGAGTTTCCTGCACTCCGCGTTATGCGGAGATCATGAAGTTCCGAAAAACTACGCTTAGCATTGCCTAGCGTAGTTTTTTTCCTCACTCGCGTCTGTCAACGTCAAGTTGGCGACCGTGAGCAAGGAAAATCAACCTCCCGCCAAGATTTTTCCTCATTAGCAATTGTCAACATCTAGTTGGCGAGCGTGGAAAATCAAAATCCCGGCGAGATTTCCCAATGCGGGGGGGTCGGGTTTCTCATTGCGAGTGGTCACGTATGCTCGCGACAGCTTGCGTTGAGAAACTGCCCGTTCGCGTCGAGAAAGCTGCTGCTTGAGTAAAAATCTACTCGAGTGGCAGAAAAGGAAAGCAGGGACCGTTTGCACTGAGCATGGTGCTGTTCGCAATGATTGCACAGTGCGGACAAGCATCCGGCACAGTGCAATCTCTGCGAACGGCATTTTTCTATCATACTCCACAGCTCGTGTAGCTCTGCGTAGTGTGGCATAGTTTTTTTTGCACTTTGCGTAGTGCAACTCTGCGAACTACGCCCAGGGTTACAATATTACCAACTGGATGCTGGAGAGTGTCAATGAAGACAACAGGGTGATCGTTGTGTTGTGAGCGCAATGGGGCGACATGGGCAAAGGGAAGGTGGTTGATCTGCTTGACATGGATGTGGACACAGGTGTCAGGTAAGATGCAGAGCCCGGTTAGCGGAGACGGGAACCACAGTCCATCACAGAGGTGGGACTTTTATTGATTGAGGGGTAGCAGCGAAGGTCAGTGAAAGGAAAGACATTTTTACAGTTGGAAGTTATCTTTTGCCATATTAGCCTAATAATATGCCTGCAGAACTCCACGGAATACCACAGAGTTTTTCGGCAACTATGTGGAATTCCACAAAGTATAACTCAGCAAGCTCCACCAATGCCCACTTCCTAGTCAGCTTGGCTCCAAACCTAGTGAGAACTGCCCCAGAACTGCTTTGGGGTGACCACTAAAAATGTCTTGCCATTTTCATAGTGAGACCCCTGATTTGGTACAGGGAGCTCTGACCAGGGTAAGAAGGGGTCTGCCATGTAGTATTTACGTATGCAGGTTCTCTTTAAGATATTTTACAGTATTACATGCAGGAACTGCTGCAAAAATGGGTAGTGTCACCATTGGATCTTTTACCTCAGTGATCAGGGACTGGCCAAGAGTTTTCCTCACCCACAGGCTGGCACTGGCAATATATGTGGCATCCCCAGTACTCTCCTCAGATCACTTCAAGACCTGTGGAAGAAATGAAGAGGACTGGAACCGCTGCGTGTGACCTGAGAAGAGCTTTGAAGACTAGACCTGCTCTCCCCCTTGTACCCAGGACAAAGAAGTGGACTCCAAAGGACATAAGGCTGATCTCCATTTCGAGCTACAGGAACACAACAAGCTTCGAAATGCCTTTTTCTGTATCCCAGATGAGAAGTACCAACTGGATCTGCTGGTGGCATTTGCTTGAGCGAGTCTTGACTTCCAAGTGCTGTCTCCTGTAGGTCCAGGAACCTTGGCAGATGTCAAAGTGTGTGCTTCTTGAAGTTTCCCGAAACCTGGGACTTGGCAACTATTTCCAATTTGTTGTTCTGGGGACCGGGACCTACTGCCAAGCTGATATGACCAAGTTGCATTACTAATTGGCCAAAGATTTAGGTTACTCCCACTGCATTCTTCTCTGCAACATCAAATCTTCACTGGGAAAAGGCATGAAAAGTTATTGGGTTTTTGAGGAACCTTCCCTGGGAGCAAAAGTAATATTTCTCTCGATCTGAGCTTACCTGCCAAAAGTCACCCGCTTTCTGTACAGCTCATCTAGCACCGATCCAACGACATGGAGCACACTTCATCCACAGCCTGATGCCTTGCCCTGCTGACTGTTTTGTGTACAGCTACCAGAGGGTAAAGCATAGCTTTGTTTAGTGACTTTTGCGGTTCACCCTGACAGGGATAGTGATTATTATATAAGGTGGATTATCACCCCCGTCAACTAATGCTCCAATTTCTTACATACTATAGAAAGGGAAATTAGACTTTGTGTTGCAGAATCTGTGTCAGACTGATGATCTGTTAAAACAAAGGGAATAAACATTAGTGACGTTATTTGGAAGATGCGCAAGCACACATTATAGTCAAACGATCAGTCACACACTTCAAGTAAGTTAAACATGCATTTTTGAGTAAATAATCAGGCGTGTATTTCCAAACATTTTAATTGCACAAGAGTGATTTAAAAGTGGAAAATAAGTCAAGCATTCTTCGAGAACTGTGAAAAACATTCTTCAAGTAATTAACAGGAAGAATACTTACAAGCTTCTCAATCAATACAGAGTTTTAATGATCTGAGGAGAGATTATTTCGCGTGGTGCACAACGAGTCTAGCAAATAAAAAGAATGTTATGCAAAAACGTAATGGTCTCATCCTACGTCAGAATTTGAATGAAAAAATACTTAATAATTCACAATATAGAACTGATGGTTTCATTTAATTAAATAAGATTTGAAACTCACACAGATGTACAATTGAACATGTAACTAAAATCCTTTATTATGTCATACATTGTAAATGTTCAGTGGATTTGACCTGAGTGTTATCCCTGTTTTAACAGTGTCAAAGAAAAAGCTAAGAAATATCCAACATCCAGGCATAGAGATCAGCAGGAGAGCTCACCCCTACACTCCCGCATTGTTCTTCCTTTCATCCCTGAGGACTTTGAATTCAAATATAATGATTCATGTGCCGGATTATTACTGCTCCATGTGGGTATGATGCGCTTTACATCATTCCTTCAGCTGGTAAAGGCAAACTTGTTAGTGATGCCCTGACAGATTATAGCCTGTAAGGAATTATAATTTCATTGGACATACAGAAAATAGGTCCCCTTTATTCTTGACTGAATTCGATAGCCTCTATTCTCCATGGGAAATTTTTTGTGTAACTTTTCCAGATTTACTAATGTAGCTATTCCCCATTTCTGAGAGCAAAGTTTACTCCAGAGTGGAGACCTACATGACACCGTCCATGAGATTTCTGCCACCGGGACAGAGAGCTTGCCTAGGGTACAGTATAGGGAAATCTAAAAAAAATATTCACCATTAAGAAAACGTACAAAAATATTTTAATTTTGACTAGCAATGTAAAATAATTTTCTATGTTTATTGTTAATGTAAAATAAAATGTAAACAAACTAAATTTTTAATTAAATATTTATATTGAATATATCAAATGTGCATTATATTGCAAAAGATTTATTAGAAAATTCTCAACTACGATAAAATATTTATATTTAATTTATGTCATTTAATTTTGTTTATTAAAAATCACCAAAAGTTATGTATAGATTTAATTTAAATTAAATTACATTTTATAATTCGTACAAATAACAGTTCATTTATTTTAAAACTTAGGAAGGGTTAAATAAATACTTTAAAGCAAAATAATAATTGTTTTTAATCTAGGTATAATTTGTTGAACATTTAATTACATATATATACATATATACATTTCTAGAAGTCGAAATAAAATTAGCTTATTTTTACATTCATTTTTATTTTCTTAGGAATGTCATTTTAAGTCCCTGTCTAATTTATTTTATTTTTGGGGAGTTTGCCGTGGTTGGCCATGTGTGGTGCTGGCCTAATTCCAGGTCTGAGCTGTAGTGTATTTATTACTGTTTTGGGCCCTTTTTGGCTGTAGTAACTATATCATTCACCCATAACCCCTTCTTACTCCTCCGTTAACCCTTTCCATTTATTAGTAAGTATTCCCCATTCTGCAGCCACTACCCCATCCCTCACACATGTACTACTAAAACATAGGCATGGATGTGCAGAGACCTCCACAGTTAAGACTGAGATTTCTATACAGAAAATATAGCAGAAGAGGTAGCAGAGACCTTGCACATAGCGTAATGGATAGAATTCTTCAAATGCATCCCCTCCAACACAAGAAAAACTGTCACACAGGCCCTCGTCACCAGCAGACTGGACTACGGGAACGCCCTCTACACAGGAACAACAACCAAGCTCCTGAGACGGCTGCAACGCATCCAGAACGCATCAGCTCGACTGATCCTAGACGTCCCCCGACGCAGTCACATCACACCCCACCTGAGAGACCTGCACTGGCTCCCCGTCAACAAAAGGATCACCTTTAAACTCCTCATCCACGCACACAAAGCCCTACACAACGCCGGACGAGCATACCTCAACGACCGACTCAGCTTCTACACCCCCACCCGCAGCCTCCGATCAGCCAACCTCGCCTTCGCCACAGTCCCACGCATCCAGAAAACCACCGCCGGCGGCAGATCCTTCTCCCACCTTGCCGCCAAGACCTGGAACACCCTCCCCACCAACCTACGACAGACCCAGGACCTGCTTGCCTTCAGAAAACTTCTCAAGACCTGGCTCTTCGATCAGTAGCAGCCCCCCCCCCAGCGCCTTGAGACCCTCACGGGTATGTAGCGCGCTTTACAAATGTTATGATTGATTAATTGATTGATTGAATTTTGGAGTATGGGAGTTGTACTAGTGTAGTACTACTAAATGTACTTCAAAATTGAATTTCTGATTAGGCCCTCAAGTCTTTAGTGATTCCGTATTTACATTTTAAGCCAAAGCTGAGCAAAACATATTCTCTGAATAGCTCAACGTAGAAACATGATTAATGGAACTTTATTAGGCTTAAAAGAGTCATACCACATATAAAACATACAATTGACAAAATTTATGCTCCTTATGTACTTTGGAATTTATGGTCAGCCAGTCCTAATAAAATGCAGGATTTAAAGTACCCTACTGAGCCACGATAAATACTCTGCTCACTAACTGGCAGCTCAAAGAATCCACCTGAATAATCGGGTCTATTTACTTTGGATTAGCCCTCTCCCAGTATAAGAAAAGGGCAGGGAAGAATTCTTCATTGAGGGATTAACTAACATTCACTGACAAGCCATGCCCTTCTCACAGTGACAAAAGGGGAACAGACATAACTATGGCACCTGTTACACCAGTTTTTCCTTTTGAATCATTGGAGAGAAAGTAGCAGTTTTGCAGTGTCAGTTAGGAAACGTGCTAAGGTACATGTAGAGTTCTGCCATTATGAAAACACCCAAGGATCTGTGCAGAGGTTGGCAGTTGTGGCTGATACCTAGACGCTGCACTGGGGCGGGTGGGGGCGAAGGGGCCCGGGGTGGTAAATCAGGTAAAAAAAAAATTGCTTACCACCCGGCTGGCTGGCCGGCCGCCACTGCCTCTCCTGTGTCCCGTCCCATCCTCTTCCAGGCTTCTTGTGAGAAACAGGAAGCACCAGGGCTCCATGCTCCCCACAGCCAATCACAACGCTGCAATGTGATTTGTTTGAATGCTCTGACACGGCGCTCAGCCGGGGGCAGGAGGGGTGGGCATGTTCTCCATTCAGGCTGTAATGCAGCCTGCATGAAGGACAGGGAAAGTGTGCATGACTGTTTTGGGCAGCCCTATAGGGCCGACCAAACATTTATTGTGCACTTAGGAGGGTTGTACCACTCTTACCCAGCTTTGCATCCCCTCCCCTCCCCCTCACACGTGCTGCCACAGCAGGAGGACAAAATAAAATGAGAACTTGATGTTATCATTTTATTTTTTCTTTCTTTTGCTGCTTCATGGCAGTGGGGAGACGCTCCTCCGCCTTAGCGGAAGAGACCCCACTTGAAGTTGGGCCTGCATGACGATTGCTCTTAGAAAATGTCAGTCAGATGTGGAGGATGATGTGGCATCTATCAATCAGGCAAAGATGCCCACCTTCTATCTCCTAAACCCCTGTCCGGGAGCAGAGCCTTTGAGGGAAAAGGAGACTGCAGAAGAAGTAAGGACCAACATGCGAACCAAACCCTCTTGGAGAGGACTCCAAGGTTGTACTTCTTGGGACTCTGTGAATAAGTCTGTCTTCAGGACCAGTGACAATGGTCTCTCCAATCCTACTGGTCCACAATAAAGGTTAAACGTTCTCGGGACCTTGAAGCAAAGCACTCCCTTGGACTTCTGTGGACCAGTCCTGGCTGGAGATGCCCTTGGAAGCGGCCCCCAGACTCGTGTGAGCTTCACAGTGCCCCTCAAGTGGGCAAGAGGCTTTGGGCCCTGGGTATGTAGGGCAGCACTTCTTGTCTGCCTTGAGAATCATTTAGTGCTTGAGGAAAATCATTGGCTCAGGACATATACGGAGTTGAGGAGCTGAGAAAATCTAAACTGTAAGAAGCAGTTCATTAATTATTCCCAAAGAGAGGGTAAGTAATCTGAGGCAGCATAGTACCAAGCAGACTGCAGTCACTTTTGAAATGTTGTTCCCAGGAGTCCAAACTAGCAGCAGCACCAGGCACGGGGAGTCCCTGCCAAGACCACACTTCTATTATTTCCTGAGATGGTGTCAGAAGCGACATGGACCCCTTCTGCCCCTTGGTCTACTATCCATGTGGAACTGTAGGTTAGGTTATGGATGAACTATGCTAAAGTAAAAGGGATAAGAAGAAGTTGAGAATTCTCTGCTGAGTTAATTAATGTGTGCTACTTGTAGTTCTTTATTAATTTTCAATCATTCATATGAAGCATATGGTATTTAACAAATCTGGTACAGCGATGGAGCAGATACACATTTGAGTTAGAATTTTGTAGATGCCTGGAATGTGCATATACAATAAACACAAATAACTAAATAAAGATAACATTTCCAGCAAATAGTGTTAAATGTGCATCACCAATTGCCTGCTTCTCTCCTTTGCGTTACATAACTCAAATACGAGGCACATATTGTATCACTACCCTATCCCATGAGGATCAATGTCTTACCTTGGCCAACTCTCTTCCAAATGGTCCCTTTCCCTCTCTATTACCCAACATTCACTTAAGGCCTCTTGCTCCCTAAGTTTCTACATTGCCCTCTCCTCACCTCATCTGGCTTCTTATTCCCACTATATCACCAACCAAATTCTACCCCTCCCCAGTAAAAACTGTTACAAAAATGTTCAGAAATTTTATCCATTTAAATCATCCATTCACTATGTATACTTTTGCGATGGATAATGCTGCTGATAACCATCGCCTGCTATATGAAGTGATACCCACAAGGTGAGGCATGTTACCCAACAATGCTAGTGTGCTAGACTAGACTAACGTGGCATCCATTTAAATATTTTTTAATGTTCACGATGGCCGACCAGTAAGTGTGTAGGTTAGGGCAGGTCCATTAAATATGTATTTAGTTGCAAGCGGCTTGTTGGCACCACCAGCATTTTAAATCTCTAGTCAGGGTTGACTTGCCCACTTTTTGTGGAGTCCGGTACCAATCCTGTGTAATTTTAAAATGACTAAATTTCAAATGTATTTCCCTAAGACCTGTGTCATGGAGTTCAAGGACTTCAGCCCATTTCTCTTTTGTGTACACATGATCTAGGTGAATCTATGCTATCTAGTTCTCAAATGGTTGCTAGTAGTTATAGAGCAGAGCCGCTTCACTAATTCAGCTCCTAGGGGATATTGTTTTGTAAACAGTGGCAGCTTGTCCCTAATAAAACCAAGTGTAAGATCTAGTATGATTGGAAGAATCACACAGGGATAGGACTATGATCTTAAATAGCTGTATGTAATGACCAGAAGAGATATAACAATAGCAGTGATGAGATTCATCACAATAAACATAATTTTCTAGTATGACAGGGTAGAAGGATTCAAACAACCGTGGCCGCTGCAGGTAATAGCGGTGGCCTGGTGGGGGTCATTTTGAGAGACGACCACGAGGTTAAATTAATTATTTATTTAATTTTCTCCAGTTGTCGTCTCTCAAAATCCCCCCCACCCGGCCCCACCGCTTTCACCTGCAGTGGCCACGGCTAGATGCAAAATGTATACTAGTTTATGGAGAGTTCTTTCTCTTATGTATGCTTATTAAGGAGGGGTATGGGTTGTTTGGGAAAAGTTGGACTTGCCTGGTCTGGTAGTGGATACCACTGATAAAAGATCAAAGCAACTCCTTATTGCAACTTGTGCATTGTGATGCAAACTTTCTGGTGTCCCACCCCATATTTGTGCCACCGAGGCATTAGACCTGGGGCACAAAACATATGAACTCTCAAATACACAACAGTCTGCCCATTGGTACATCCCACAGGGTCAACCAAAATTGATCAACAATGACTTGCAGGAGACCCTAGTGCAAACAAGATGGCCACACCTTAGTGAGGCTCCACTGCCCTGGAGCAAATAATCAACATTTATCCTGAACCTGAGGGCTAAGATTGCTCAAAATCACAATGCATTGGCCCGGGAGATTGCAGGGTGAGTCCCGCAGTGACGACAGCGACCCTAGAGATGAAGAGACCCCGCTGAGCTTGCGACTGCGGCCTGCACAGTGTGCTCCCGTGATCTGAGGCCCGGACGTACTGCAGTGGCACTGTCGGTGCGGAGGCTGGGGATGCTGGGCTGGGTGGCCCCACTGGGCTCTCGTCGGTGTATCAGTTGGAGGGACCCAGTTTGGCTCACGGAGAGACAAACGACACCGAGGTAGAGATACCACGCAGATCCAGGCCTTATTGCTGCGCACCTCCCGGAGCCCTGTGACGGAGGCCGGACCTGCGGGCCTGAGACGGAGGCCAAGCACTGCGCTGGGGAACCCGTGCTGAACCCTCCCACCAGTAAGTATATCTAGCGCAGCGGCTGATACAGAGCGACGTGGTGAAAGACAACTGGTGCTAGACGGTCACCAGGGAGCCATCTGCAAATGGGGGCTGTTGCGACAGGCCAAGCTTGGACACATAACTGCTGACAGCCGCGTTATTGCACTTGGAACGCTGCCCCCACAGCCTGCGAGATATCGCCTGGGGACGCCCCCTCCTACACCAATCACTGCCGGGGCACCACATGCCAGAATCTGCGGCGGAATGAGCTGACCCTTTGCGCATTAACGGTGCGGCTCCCCTACCTGTGGGCGGCCCAGTGACCAAGAGTCCTGTGGAGATCGTGGCTCAGGGCTGGGGTGGATTGGCCCCGGCGGCGCTGCCTGTCCTGCCGCGGTGCATCGGCTGGGCCGCGACCCCCTCTCCGGGAGTTCTGCGGAGCCCGCCGAATATTCTTGGGTCCACCGGATGAAAGGGTGTGCGTACACCGTGGGGACAGCAGCTAGTCTTCCAAATCCCTGCCCAGCACTGCGTCTGCGATTCCCCCAAACAGATCTTGGACCTGGACACTACTGTGAGCGTGAGGACCGCACTAGCACGCGCTGGAACTGTGCGCCATCACTAAAGACTAGGCCTGGCACTGCAGGACTGAGGGGCCTGGAGATGTGGTCGATCTACAAACAGATTAGTATGTGTAGCGCCCCAGAGGAGGGGAATGAAGATAGCATGTAGCAGCCCCCCCCACACGCAAGAGCTTGCTGCACCTGTGGCACGGACCATCACATCAGAAACACATGCAGACCAAAGACGATGGGCGGAACAACAGCAGAGGCGCGGGGCCTGCCCCCACAACAGGATGACCGGTGAGACATAACCACCGGCATACTGCTAGGTTCCTGAGCGCCATTGGTTGCATAACTACCCAGAAGACACTGCACCGTCCCCATTGTGCCGAGGAAGATAGTGCACTAGGGGAGGGCTGCCGAGAAGACGGCTGTGAACAAACTACCTCGAACCTGCCTGACCAGGAGCATGGGGAAGCCAGACGGCAAGCAGCCAAAACTAAATTTTGACACCTGCAGAACACCGAGGGGGCAAACACCGGAGCTGGAACAAGATGTCAAGCTCCTCAGTCTGATCTATTAAGAAGACCTTAGACGGACTTTGTCCCTGCGCAGACAGTGTAGACATATGTCTGCGCAAGTACTAAATTACCGTTTACCCACGTAAAAAACCCACCCCTCCCCCGTGCTTCCAGCACTGCCTAGTGTATTGTTCTGAATAATGTATAGTAACTATGATATTCATACGATGTTTTAAGATATGTATTTTTTGTCTATTTTTCCAGCATTTTCTTGCGGGAATAATATATTCTGTATCTGTATTGCACATGGTGGTAATATAGTTGTCACTATTGCAGGATTACACATATTAGAATAGACTCGCGCGTTGTTAAGCGCATCAAGATTGCACACATTGGAAGAGACTCGCGCGCTGCCAAGCTATCAAGAAATGCATCGGTTTGGCTGCACATTGCTTCACGTTATACGCGTACAACGTGGCAGTCACTGGGGTGCGGTTCGGGTGTGGCTGCCTATAAAAGCCACATCAGAGCTTCCAGAAGGCGCTTGGCCTTCCGTCTGCAGTCGTGCTAACAGCAATTCCACTTACCTGAGTTCCGGATTCCTGTTCTCCGATTTCAGCATTCTTCTTCATGCATCTTCGCCGGTACCTGAAAAAGAAAGAGAAAGCTAAGTGACCTTTTAAATTCTTCTATGCATAAGGCGCCCATCGCAAGACAGCAACAGTAGAAAGCGTGCGCAAGAAGGACTAATTTTTGGACATTCTTTTTGTAATACGAAAAGACATTTTAAAACACAGCTGAGGACTCTAAAAAGAAAAACAAGCATTGTTAAATCCAAGAAGGTTTTGTGTGTATATTTATTTTGTATGTAAAATATAGGATATTAGAGAGATGGAGTAGAAGAACAACAAAGTGGGATAAAGGTGTGTAAGTTAAAGTGTTAATAATAACCATAGGTTAAGTGCCTTATGAATATGAGAATTGAAAGAGTAATATATAAAAAAAATTCTCATTCAGAAGACTAAAACAGCTACATTTGACGAACACTACCCACAAGACTTCACTGGTGAGACAACGTTGCGACGACTTCATCTACCTACAGCATCCAGGGCGCTAGGAACATCCCTGTAGTATCGCAGGTAGGGCAGTTATCTTATTTTAAAAAGGGAATCGCAACTGAATGTAATGTTAGGGAAAATATAACTAGCAGGACAAAATCCCTTACAGAATTTCTTGTTGCCTCGCAGGTCGACAACAGGAATTCAACAGCGTCCGAACCCGGCCCTCCTCCCTAGTTTCTATTTTGTAGCCACAGTAGTATACAAATCTTTGGTTATAGTCTAGGGTCCTTGGGAGGTTGGCTCATAGCGTCTCTGCGAAACCGCGCCAAGCACCTTACAGGTAAGACGAGACATCTTGCAGGTAAGAGTGATTGGTAACTTGACACAAGACGGCATGAGCCAGTCAAGCCATGGCACAGAGGAAGTGGACCTAAAGACGCTCTTTCACACAATAAAAAACAGTTTTGCATCGATCGAGGGGAAAATGGACTCCATGTGCACCCGAATGGATCAAATCACCCAGAAGATCGAAAAACAGGATGGCAGGCTCAAGGAGGCTGAGACTCGAATCTCAACACTGGAACATGATTTTGTTAGGAAGCCTTCTCCAGAATTGTTGAACAAGCGCATCGTACACTGGCGCCGAATCCCCCGCCTGGAGCGCCACCCCGGCCCATCGTCGCGAGGATACTCAACTATCGTGACCGAGATACGTCCCTGCACAAGGCGAGGGAGCTGAGGCACAATAGCTCACTATGGAATACCACCACTCGTTTTTATTATTTTAACCTCTAACGTACTTACGTTCACTTCACAAGTTCCATGATTAGAAGTCAGAGTCACCATTAGACCGTGCGGATGCTTATTGTACCACCTCAACCGGATTGATACCTGTATATGTTTTTGTCTCCTTTAACAGGTAGATCCAGGTACTTTAACCACTCGGCACTACTATTGTGAGTAGATAATTCCACCACACAATTTTAGGTGTAGAACATTATTATCATTTAGGTCCTGAAGAATCCCATAGCGAGAAACATGTTGACCCACACTGAGTAAAACAAGGAACCACACTACACGAGACATTACTCTCGGGTGAGTGCCCTTTTTCTGTTCTTTACCATTTTTAATTAGGCAGGAGACCCCCAGAATTAAACTTGCTCTCTTTGGTACTCCTCTCCCTATTTTAATCTATTACACTACTCTACACCATACTGTCCCCACACTCGCATTTCAAATACGGCATTCGGATAAGAAGATCCCCGATAAAGAGCCCCTATTATAGGGAGCCCGTCGGGTATTGCACCGCCGACCCGACGAGGAGCAGCCCATATGATGAAGCATGACACCTGCAAGGGTGTGTGAGGGCATTACTATCCGAAATATGGATTCCCCACACGGACCTCAATCCTCGGGTTAGTTGGGTTCCCTGTCTTCCCTGACTCTGTACTTCTAGATGTTTTTATAATAGAGGAACGGCATAACCTCCCTTTGTATAACGTTCACTTGGGCCCCTTTATGCTGGACCTCCCACTCATTTGTGAGTGGAAATAGGCCCCTTCGTCCCCCTCTTTTGGTCACAGCTGAGAGACGTCATCTTTGAGAACAATGCCTTTTCATTATATCCGGACTTTACCTTCAATGTCCAAGAAGCACGAAAGAAATTTGCTCCCATAAAAAAGAAGCTTCAACAGGAGGGACTGGAGTATGTCATGTTGTAGCCTGCACGTCTGCAAATCACCCACAACAGACTGCAACACATATGCAATACTCCACAGCAAGCGGCGGACTTCTTCAAGAAGACAGTCTTAGTTGCTAGAAGAGCGGAGCGTTCGCCACTGGGCAGAGGCGACAGCCCGGAGAAGCATTATGAATACTGAAACAGGAGTAGGCGGACTTACTGGAATCTGCTTACATGGTTGGTGGTAATCGCTGTCTATGTCGCAACTTGTTCCAATGCACAGGTAACATTTACTGTAATCACAGCCATAAATCTCGGTCGAACACCACTTTTTGTATAGGAATAATGGTACCCTGCAGGTGATTAATATTGCATTCCAGGGACCCCCTACTGCACCTTGCAACAGTGCAGAGGGAGCTGTCACACCCTTTAGGACACACGTCTCTTAGGGTGTACCCCTTCTCTCCATTAATGGAGATGGTATTGTTCCACTGTTGTTTTAGTTGTTTTGTTGTATGGGTTCTGCATCTATGGTCAATAATGAACCAGTGGTTTACGGAATACCAGGTATGTGCATTGATTGGGATGGTATACTATGGCCTAAATGTCACTGTACAGCAATGAAACCTCACAAAGCCACTATATGGGCGAAATACTGGCATAACAGAGATACTGTGGCCCTAATGCTTCCATTGATTTACTTTAAAGTATCGGGAGGGATTGTGAGGGGGGAAACATGCATGGCAAGTTGGGGTCGACGTTGTAGGGGGCACGTTGGGCACAAAAAGCGGGCATTTTCGTGGCCTTCCTAACTATCAGATTACGTGGGCCTAGCCCACACGCAGACATCTGTGCAGATTTGATTCGCCCACATACATGCTGGAAATTGGGCAATGGCGGGTAAGGAGCAGAGGGCACAACTATAGCAGGCACGAGCCTCCTCGCGTGGAACGTTCGAGGTCTGGGGGATCCTAGAAAAAAGCAGCGCATTCTAGCCTATCTAGACAGGCACCATGTCAGCATAGCTATGCTGCAGGAAACGCACACCCTTCCCACAAACCAGCTCCAGTTTGCCTTAAGATGGGCATCACCTAGATACTTTGCCTGATATTCTGCCTTTTCTAGAGGGGCGTCAATATTAATTAAGAAGGAGGTGCCGTACATAGAGGAGGGCTCAGCACTATACCCACTGGGGAGGTATTGCATTACATGGGGAAGGGTAGCATCCATATCTGTTGCGTTGGTATGTAGCTATGGTCCTAACTTGATTAATGAGGATTATTATATTACCCTGTGGGCGCGCATAGTGAGCATTGGCTCAACCCACCTCATATGGGGGGACTTCAACTTAATGCTGTACCCCACACATGACCGTTTGCACACACTGCCACACTACTACTCTAAAGCGCAGTGCCAACTCCTGCAAATAGTCACTGACAACGTGTTAATAGATGTATGGTGCCACCAGCACCCGGCACAATGCGAGGGCACATTTCATTCGGCAGTACACAACAACTGGTACAGGCTGGATATGTGGCTGGTTTCCCAGGGATTGCGCTGCGTACACTCTCCTCCCGACACCCAGCTCGCACCTATTTGGACTACTCCCTGGTGTTAATGGTACTGACCCTTCAGGGCCTGACACCCAACCTCGACACTGGCGCCTACAACCCACGGTGCTACTAGATGCGGTATTCCAGTCTGAACTGGGGGAAATACTAGAAGAATTCCTAGAAACCAATATAGACTCTGTGCCGTCCCTGGTCACTGTGTGGGAAGCGCTGAAGGTCACTGTAAGGGGTCACTGCATGGCCAAGGCAGGGGGTATCCTCAAAGACATTCGCACAACGATAGCACGCTTGGAACTCCAGATTGAGCAGCCGCAGGTGAACATACAAGGGATGCGGGCGGGCCCCATGCAGGCTAAGATACGGGAGACTTTAACAGAGGACCAGGCCGAAGCGGAAAGGGAATGCCTCTTCCGAAGCAAATATCACACTGCGCGTAGCTATGGGGAGGGAGAACGCCCGGGTAAAGCACTTGTCGAAAATATCCGGCCACCCAGAAATGTGATGGTCATACAGGATCGGGACGGTGTGGCGCATAGGGACACGGCGGACATAATAGAGGTTTTTATAGAGCGCTACCGAATGCTGTATAGCTCCTGTGCGGTGCGACAAGCTTAGACCCTGCAATACTTGCAGCAGAAAGAATTGGCAAGGCTTAGTAACTGGCAGAGAGAATTCTTAGCGGCAGACTTTGAACTAGATGAAATCCGGGAGGCCATAATGCAACTAAATAATGGCAAAGTGCTGGGCCCCGACGGCCTTTGTATAGAATTTTACAAGAGATATATTGACACCCTGGCCCCCTTTCTGAAGGCGGTCTACGAGGAGGCTGCCCAAACGGGGATACTCCTGCCTTCCATGCGTGAAGCAATGCTGGTCTCACTGCTGAAGCCTGGAAAAAAACCAGAATCCACAGACTCGTTTAGGCCACTGTCACAGATAAACTGCGACGTCAAGATTTTAGCGAAGGTCCTGGCAAATAGGCTCACACTCCTAATGGATAGACTCATTCGTCTTGACCAAGCGGGCTTCCTACCTGGCCGATCAACCTCATATAATTTAAGGACCCTTTTCTCTATACTGCATGGAATCGATCCAGAAGAACAGGCGGTGGTGGTCTTCCTTGACGCCACCAACGCTTTCGACTCTCTGGAGGGGGGGTACCTACTCACATGGGATTTCCTCCAGGATTTCTCATATGGATCAAATTGCTTTACAATCGACCCTGCGCCTCACTACTGCTGAACGGTGAAAGATCCCTAGCATTTGACATCACCAGGGGCACGCGACAGGGCTGTCCCCTCTCACCATTATTTTTTGCGTTACCCATGGAACCGTTGGCCGCCATGTTGCGCCAACACCATAAACGCTACGCACTTGACTATCCCACATGGCCCATTCTCGTCTCGCTATATGCAGATTGACATTACGTTATATGTGCAAAATTCAGCTGATGGATTAAACGCTATGATACAGGAAATAATAAAATTTGGAGCCTACTCCGGAATCACTATTAACTGGGGAAAATCCCAAGTCATGCCGCCCACGATAAGCACCGCCCAGTTTCACATGGACTATCCGCTACAGTGGAGCGAGGATGAGGTCCGATATCTGGGAATCACAATCACCAGAGATGAGAAACAACCACTGTGAGCTAATTATGGGGTGACTTTCGCTAAGATTGAGGACATGGTCAATCGGTGGATAGCTCTCCCTCTCTCTTTAGCAGGCCGAATAGCCTTAATGAAGATGGTCATCATGTCCAAATTTCTATACATGTTCACAAACATCCTCTTCTCCCCTGGACGCCCCTTCTTCACTAGGCTGAAAAGTCAATGAATACGTCTCGCGAGGGGAGGGAAACAACCCCAGATCAAATGGTGCACTCTCACATTGCCGTTTGCTCAGGGCGGGTTTGAAGCGCCCAATCCGGAACTTTACTATCTCAGTGCTCAGGCGCACTTTGCCGCATACTGGCTTGCACCCCCGTCCTTTATGACTAACTTGTCGGTGGAGCAGGGGCTCATGGAGCCACTAGACCTCGCAGGATTCCTGGGTGTAGTCGACAAGACAACGGGAGGAAAGAGATCCACTGTGGCTTGTACAAATAATGCATGGCGCACCATCGCAAAAAGATCCCAGGTTCCCATGCTACATTCCCACCACTCCCCCTGTTCGATCAGCATAACCTACCAGTTACACAAGAAGGGATTTGTAAACGCATGTTTTTTAAATTAGGCAAAAAAACTTGGGGAGACTTGTACCACCAGGGGCAGTTTAAAAGTGCGGCTGAATTCTTGGGTGACACAGGCCCCACCACCATGGATCGATTTCTATATATAAGATTGAGACAAGCCGTTAAGACAGCTACCCCTGCATTCCCAGCGGAACCTCCCACGTTGCTCCTGTTGCCAGGGGCGTAGGAGACACTAAAAGTCTGGGGGGGACAGGGACAACCTTGTGCACTTTCCAGTGACCCTATACAAATCACCGCCCGTTAAACAAATACAATTGCATACTTTCGAAGTGAAATATTGAGAAAAGCAGACATGTAGTCACAGTTTGCATGTATGCTTTATTGTTATTTACATTCATATAGTAATGAGACCAAATGTTTAAAAAAACCATATATATGAATCTTGCATCTTAATGCACAAAGCAAACAAAGGCCGCTGACTTAGGGTGGGGGCGTCGTGTTTGCAAGTGCATTATGGTTTGAAAAGTACCTGCTGCTGCATTCCTGGTCTCCAGCAATTTTCAGGCAACAATAAAAATGTGAAGATAACTTTGGTGATTAATGTTCTTTTTTTGAGAGAGATCGAAGGCTTGTCTAGTGAAAGTTTTAATTCAAAAGGTCAGTGAGTTACTGCTTTTGTCTGAGATATTCTTTTGGTATTTGAAGTTTATAAGTTAAAATCCTAACATTGAACAGTGAGCTATTAACCGTCATCAAAGAGCTGCATAAAAACTTCAATGTATAGATTAGAACGTTATGATTTTCCCCAGTCTTTCCCTATCCTAATGTTGGAAAATAGGTTCATTAGGATAGAAATCAATTCTGATTATTGAAGAGAACCCCCCAACCATGGTGTTATGTTTTACATTCTGAGTTTGTGTTTCTCTAGTGTTGCAAAGCCGCCCTGGGCACTCCCCAACTTTTTGCTGACTGGTACTGGTGGTACCTGACCGACTGACCCTGGCCTCTGCCTAAACAGCCAGTGCTATTCTGAAAGAGGCACTTAAAAATACAGTGAAAACACCTACATACACTAGGGTGCACTATGGGTTAGGGTACCCCTGTGATTGGCATGACCTCTCCTATAAGGCCCTAGTACATAATAGGGCAGGGGGATTAGAACTACTTTTAAGTCCCTAGAATATAATAAGGCATGGCAGTTTAGAGGCCAGCAGCCCTTTCTGAGCTTGCATGTGTGCACTGCTGAACCCTGAGGTCAGTTTAAAAGTAGCCCTGTGTTATAGGGCTGCTTTTAAAATGCAAATTGTGCCCAAACTCGACTTTTGGGTTTGGGGAACTTACAAATTGATCAACTACAATGTTGGGGCAAAATTAAGTGGAAAAATGTTTTCCACTTAACCATGGCTGTATCATATTTGCCACATAATACATCATCTGCTGCATAATCTAACGATTTCCTCCAAAACAATTTTGTAGCTCAAACGGATCCCAAATTACTAAAAGAAATGTGACTTGTGTTGCTGTGAAGTTTAGGGCCCTTTACAAAGGTTAGTAAAGAAAACAATTCCTAAGAAAACAATTGGTCCCAGACACTCCTAATGACACTCAAATTAATACCTGTAGGAGAGTGTAGTATGCAATCAATTCATACAACCGAAAATGTATAATGTAAAGGCACATTCAACAGGGAAATCTCATAGATAAGAGGCCAACCAAAGTCAATTAAATTGCAAACATCAATTTATTTCCCGCTGAATCATATTCATAAAATGCAAACTTAGGGGCTGACTACGATGGTAGGGGGACTTCAGTACCACTGCCATCGAATCGGGGAATGGGACCGCTGGCCTTCAAGGTGGAGGCCCCACGATAGGCATTACAGTGCGACTGCCACTACGGTGTTCGCAGTGCCTATCTTTTACATTGCAGCAGGTGCTGCTGGCTGCATCATCCGCCGCAAAGTAGAAAAAAAAAGGAACATGTTAAATATATCGGTGCCTGCCACATGGTGCAGTGATATGTTGTGGGGCATCATAGATGCCCCCCAGGACCCATGTCTGGGGGCCAGGGGTAAAGGGGCCTGCTACGGGCCCCCAATGTCCCTTTCGCCAGCATTTCCATGGCAGGTGAACCGCCATTGATAAGCTGGCGGGTAAGGGACATCGTAATCCCTGCTGCGGTGCATGGTAGGCACCACCAGCATTGTAGGAACCACGAGCCCCTCCACCACACCGGCGGGCTCAAGAAGCCCGTCGGGTGCGTGGTGGTTGGTCTTTCCGACTGCCAGGTAACCACCCGCCATTGTAATATTGTGGGCTGTGATGCAGTCACCAATAGCGGTGGGACCGCCACCAACGGGGTGACGTGGCGGTCCCACTGCCATTATAATCACCCCCTAAGTTTGGTGTGCATGCAAATCCTACATTGCCAACCCCTGGCAAGTTGCACTGCTAGTGCTGGAAAAAGGCCAATGGAGGTACCAATGGGTGAAGTGGACTGGCCTCAAGGGTCTTGTGACCTCAGTGACAGATTCACTGTCGATCTAGGATGTGCTTCTTTGTATGCCTGCCCGTAAGACTGGAAGTGAACTGCAGTATGGATTGTGGTGGTCAGGTCCACCTGCGGGTGCTAAGACACCTGGGCTTCTAAGGTCTATCGGGCCTTCTAAGGAGTAGCATCGGAATAAGCTCTGTCAGGAGTGTGGTATGGTGAACTGGTCATGAAGGTCTGAACATGGTTCTCCAGTTCCAAATTCAGCAGCTCTGGCCAGAGTGCCACATTCTCTCCCACACTGAACACCATACTGCCCCACTGAGAGAAACTCGCACTGCCTTCAGCACAACTCAATTGTGCTGCGACTAAATTCAAATTATGCACTAGACAACAGGAAAATGCTGCCTGAAATAAATGAATAACACCCTGGAAAAATCAAACACTCATAGGGAATGCAAGAATAAGCAAAGCATGTGAACTGTAATCAGAAAAAAACATGGTTACCTTAACGGTTTTAAACTCACTATTCAGAAATCAGTAAGTGATTTTGCCTGAAAAGTTCAAGACATGGCTACAGGACCAGGAAGGGACCCCTTTCAATGTCCATTGCTTATATCCTTTCAAAATGTAAGCAGTTTGGTTTAAAAAAGACCACATCCCCAAACACAGAGCCGCATTTTATAAGCTAAAATAATTAAAAAGTTGAAAACCATCATATTAAATGTTTCCACTCTACCCATCAACCAGGTGTTGCAGTCCCTTTAGGAATGGTGCACTTACCCACCCTGGGAAAACAATGTTGTTCAAAGAAAGAAGATAAACAGAAAGTAGCGCTTTCACTGGCAAACTCTGTAAAGTGGCGCTAATGTGTGTGGGTGTAAATAACAGTCTGGCCTGTCTGCTGTCCACTCTGTATTGCTTTATTTAGGTATTTAACTATTTTTTCTCTCCATTCCGAGGTTTTTCTTTTCAATAGAAAACGGTCAGAAAATGAGGACATTTACAGCCAAAGTGTTCAGCCTTTTTGGGATCAATTTCACAGGGGAACAAATAAGGAAAAGGAGAGGCAAGAGAGAGTACCTTAAGAGCTGCCTCTTGAAATCAGCACGTAAGCAGGAGCGAGACAGAGACAGAAAGAGATGGAGGAATAAAGAGAGGAGGGCAGCCGCCAGAGGCAGATCAGGAGGAGTGGACACGGTCCTTGCCATGAAGGAAAAGAGACAGCGTTTATTTTTTCTCCGTTCTCTGCCCTTCCCAGAACGGCTGAGCCTTCCTGCAGCATAACAAAAGGCAGAGGGCGGGCGGCCTATGACTCCAGGCAGGTCAAGTGCAGGGCCATTAGGGAGCGCTTTCGCGTGCTAATGGCCCTGCGATAACAGAAGGGAGAGGGGAAATTCCTTTGTCCCCTCGTCCCCCCCACCCTTGTCCCCCGTGTCCCCCCCACTCCAAAATCTGGGGGGGATATATCCCCCGCGTCCCCCACACTTCCTACACCCATGCCTGTTGCACCAAACGTTGCGGACAGGGGCACCACATGCTGTATCCCGCATATATAAATCGACCGTAGGTGGGACACACAGCACTCTAAAAACAAAACAGGGATTGGAAGGGGAACTGGGACACCCTATCATGGAGGAGGCGTGGAAATACAGCTGTCAGCAGACTGAACGCATCACTGCTTGCAGCAGATTCAGAATTATTCACTTCAAAATCTTCCACAGAATGTACTACACCCAGTGTTAGAAGTGGGGGGGAACGGAGGGGCACGGCGTGCCCCTACTTTTAAAAATTATGCTAGTCCGTTCCCCTACTTCTTGATTTAAAAAAAGCGTCCCGGGACTGCCCTAATTCAGGCCCAGTTCTAGTAAGGGCTTGAAGGCAGGCGCGAAACGCCATGGGGCTCAAAGTGCTTCAAAGCCGCCCCCCCCCCACACACACACACACACACCTCCCCCGTCGTGTGTGTGCGCCCGGGCGCTCTTGAGATTATCGCAGCCTTACCCGAGTACTTCACAGGTCTTTAAAAGACCATTTACATGTTAGCGAGGCTTTGTTTATTTTTTCACCCCTTCATCTCCAACAGGGGCATGGCGACAAATCCTTTCTTTGGCCGCGGTAACCTTTGCAGACTGTCCTGCTGCGTGGATATTCTTTTTCTATGCAGCGCAGGAGAAAAGAAGTTTGTTTATTTTGATTCACCTTTCCCAACCCCTGCAGCTGCTTATCACTTCAGGCTGCGACACTAAGATTGACTAATGGAGTAGGTAGGAGAATGTGTCACTATTTGTTTTTCTTTTTAAATTCTGCACAGGCGCAGCAGGACATGTACTTTGTGTGTGCTTCATTTAATCCGTTTTTATCATTATCATGGCCGATGCAGGACAACAATAAGACAATAAAAAATGAAAATGCCCAGATAATGCTGGGGATTAATGATCCTGCTGGAGAGCAATCATTTCTCTGTTAGTAGTTAAGTGCAGATGAACTGTATTTTATGTGGAAGCTCAGTGGGTTACTGTCATTGTGACATAGATCCTTGTGTTGCTTGCAGTTCAGAAGTTACAATCCTAACATAGGACAGTGACCAATGAACTGTCATCAAAGAGCTGTATGCAAACCTAAATGATTACGTTAGAACTTCGCGTTTTTTGTTTTATGATATAGTTAGAACTTCCCCAGTCTTTCATTATTCTAATGTTGCTAAAATGAGTATCTTTGGGCAGATATACATTTTTATCAGTAAAGCCAACCCCTAAGCACTGGAGTACTCTTTAAATTATGAGTTTGTGCTTCTCCAGACCAAACCCTCTTAAAATAACTGCCCACCAGTATGGATGATGTGATTCATACACCTTGTAATCCTCATTGGCTTATGTGACATTCCCTGTAGGCTGATTTACATACTTGTATGATTCGTTGTCTCTGTATAATGTGTGCGTGGTGTAAAGTACTGACACACACTACACTGATATGAGTAGCGCTACACAACAAATGAAATGCATATGAGAGAGGGGCTACATAAAGATGAGGGGCACTGTTGGAGGGTGGCAGTGAGGGAATCCGAGGAGGAGGTAGTGGGAGTGGCTATGGAGCGATGAGGGGCACTGTTGGAGGGTGGCAGTGAGGGAATCTGAGGAAGAGGTCATGGGGGGAGGGGGGAGCTAGGGAGAGATGAGGGGCACTGCTGGAGGATGGTAGTGAGGGATTCTGAGGAGAAGGTCATGAGGGGGAGGGGCTACAGCGAAATGAGGGGCACTGGTGGAGGGTGGCAGTGAGGGAATCCGAGGAGAAGGAGGTCATGAGGGGGAGGGGCTATGGGGAGATGAGGAGCACTTGTGCCGTATGGCAGTGATTATTGGTGTGGCGCCAAAAAAGACTTTCGCATCAGCGCTAAAGCCGGCCTTGTCATTGCCTTTCTGTTTTTGTTTATTTAATTAGCAGTCGGGTCATAAGGGCTACTGTGGAACATACTTTAAAGTGTGTGCTAATTATATTTACTGCTATATTCAATGTTTTAAGTTTGAAGGTGATTTTACTAATGTTTTTACCGGGAGAAATGAAAGTGGAGCCCGATGGTGCCTGATATGGGGCTGCGGCCCAAGGTCAGCTGTGAGATAAGGTGCACTGGAGAGGAGTAGTGGATAATCAAGCCTGTAAGGAAGTGCTTTGCGGAGTCTGGGGTCAGGTGGAGGTAGCAATGAAGAGGGATCCTCCATGAAGGCTCGAACAGAGGAAGCCCAAGTAGTGTCACTTGCCTGATACTACCACCTCAGAAACCTCCTCTTCCCACCAAAGGAAAATTACATAGAAAAAACAGTTTTTGAGAGTGATAATATTCAGAAAGAGATTTGGAAAAGAGTGCGATTTACTGGGCCTTGTAAGACTAAGAAGAGATAAAGGAGGGCCCGGAGGATTTGCAGTCTGGGTGTTGCTACTCCCAAGATAATTTTGAAAAAAAAACTATAGGGTCAAATATTGCATTTTATTTTCAACACCCCATTTTTTTACACAAATTCTCTCAAAAGCCATTACTGTGCCAAGACAACATCCCCAGGAGTTGACCACATTTTTTTTCCAAGATGCACAATATGTTCCTCCCATAAGTAAATATTTACCTCCACTTTGCCAAGGCCTGTGTTTTGTCCTGCTTGCTCACATGTTATCTCACTCAGGCTCACTACCCCCATTATTCATTCTCATTCACTTTCCCTTTTACTCAAAATTGCTCACTTGCACTCACTCTTCAACATTCGGTATCACATTCTCACTCACTCAGTCTCACCACTTTTTCCTACTCTGATTACCTAATTCTAACTTACAGTTTCACTTACTCTACGTGACTTCTTCTCACTCACTTTCTCTCACTTTCATCGACATACACTCTTTCACTCATGCTCAGTTACATTCAGGCACTCAATCATTCACACCCACATTTACTTACTCGCACTCATTCTTCTTTACAGGACACTTGAATGCATATGTGCTATACTATGTTTGAGCAGCTAGCTGGCTGACATGAATAAGAATTATTTATTTATTTATCTCACTTGTAAAGCGCACTCTCACCTAACAGGCATCCTGGCACTTACAATCAAGAGTGCACAATTTGTGGATAAGAAGGAGCCCTTGTGGGTTTCCGTGAGTCAGATCAGAGTTCCTTTGTCTCTGAGCCCTGCTTAACACATGTGTACAGGAGGAGCCCTATATTCATGTCCTCAATGTTTGAGACAAAAAATACTCATTGATTTCTGAACGAGAGTAAAAGCGTTAAGGTAACATGTCGTTCCTGCTTATATTTTGCATGCTTTACATAATCCTGCATTCCCTATGAGTATTTGCTTTTCCCAGAATGTTGTTACTTTTTTCAGGCACTGCATAATTTGAAATGAGTCACATCCAGGTGCTTATAATGGGGCAGAATTGGGTTGTAGGTGAAGACAGTGCGAGTTTCACTCAGTGGGGCAGAAGGGTGTTCGGTGGGGATAGGATGTGGCATTATGGCCAGAGCTACCAAATTTGGAACTGGGGAACCTGGTTCAGCCTTCATGCCTTGTCCATCAGACCACTCCTGAGGGAGCACCCATGATAGACTTTAGAAGGCCCCACTAGACCTTAGAAGCCCTGATCTCTTAGCACCAGCAGGTGAACCCTACCGGTGGCCAGTTGGGTAAACTTGAAGCCCTGTCCACCACAATTCATACCCAGGTTCACCACCAGTCTTGCGGGCAGGTCTACAAAGCAGCACACCCAAGAGCAGCAGTGGCTTTGTCACGCAGTAGTTTTCCTGCAATAATAAAAGTCTCCCACACAACCCCCACGGTTTTTGACGCATTCATAGATTTACAAGGACTTGTAATCCTGGGAATGCGGCAAAACCTTGCGCTGCTCCAGAGGAGGCATAACTAGGAGAAATATCTTTATTTCTCCTTGCTTTTTCCTCTTTCAAACTGTGCTTTATTCTGCAGCCCACATAGAAAGATGAAAAAGCCTCTCAAGATTGTTTTTGTGCAGGAAGGTGCCCCTTCCTGCACAAAAACAATCCTGCATGCAAAGGAGGCACCCTTGCACCATGGGGCAAGTGTGCCTGCGTTGAAGCTAGGCTGTCGAAATGGCGCCAGTGCAGGGGGAAAAGACTGGAATGCACCATATTGGATAAATACGGCACATTCCCGCCCTTTCCCTGTGACGCAGGGCAGCGCAGCAAAGTAACTTGCTGTGCTGCCCTGCGCCACCATTCCCATAAATATGTCCCTAAGCTCACAAATAGTAAATTGACCACACTAATTATCTGTGTAAGAGCATGTATTGATAAACACAATGAGCCACTGACCTTTTTCTTGGACCTTGTTGAGTTGCCAAGCACAGCAGCAGATCTAATCTTAGATACCTTACTTGCATGCTTAGAGAGACAAGGTTTTACTGATGAGTATTTAAAAAGTCATTTGGTTCAGCTTGTAACAGATGGTGCTTCCAATATGATAGGTAGGAAATCCGGTGTGGCAACTCTTCTGAAACTGAAATATCCACAGTTGAGTGTATGGCACTGTGCTAACCACAAGCTGGAGCTTGCTGTGGGTGATATTTGTAAAGAAGTCGCAGGCATTAATCAGCTCAAATTTATTTTTGATAAACTATATACCACCAACCATGCCTCTCCGAAAAATCAGAGAGAGCTTGGGGAATGTGCTCTGGAGGTAGAAGTGAGACTTCTGGCAATTGGAAAGGTGCTAGATATACGTTGGGTGTCCTCAAGTGAAAGATCTGTGAGAGCTGTTTGGAATAACTACAAAGGACTTATTAAACATTTGATGGAATCTTCCGAAGACTCAACGAGGAGTGACATTGAGCAGAGGAAATATGCTGGTTTAAACCGTTTATTAACCTCCCTGGTGCTTGTTGAAAATATGGGCATTTTATATGATGCTCTCACAGAATTGGGTGACCTATCCAGAAGGCTGCAGCGGCGTGATATGACCATATATGAGGCCGATCGTTCAATACAGATGCAGATTTTAGTGTTTGAATCAATGGCTGATGCACCTGGGCCCTTTGTTTGCTACAACTGCATTAGATGCTGCTGAACGGATGCAGTTTGCTGGTGTAGGACTGCAACAGAACAAAGGCCGTGTTAGCATCAATAGGGCACAGTTCTTTAGGAGCTTAGCAAATAACCTGCGAAAAAGGATGACAATGTCTAATGCATCAAATGTTTCTAGATGCACAACCACAAACAATGATGAAATAGAATACAAAGAGTTAGTACATAGAATGAAACTCCTACAACCAGTTTATTGGCCAGATCCAGTGGACATCTTATACGGTGAGGGAGAATTACAAAACCTTTGAAGCAGGTTGCATGTATTTGATACCAGGCAGTACATCCTTGGTTTCAGAGAGTACAAACAAAATAAAAATTGCATCTCTGAAAGCCTGAAACCATTAGTGCACATTATAGACACCTTTTGCACCTCCACTGCTGAATGTGAACGGGGCTTTAGTGTAATGAATGATGTGCTCACACCACTGCGGAACAGAATATCAATCAATCGTCTGTCTTCTACAATGTTCATAAATATCGTGGGGCCACCTGTCATAGAATTTAAACCTGAATTTTATGTTTAGAAATGGTTAGAAAAGGGGAGGAGAAGTGCAGATGAAAGAAACTGCATGGCTCGGAGACAAATGGCTTATGATTCCACTTATAAGCATATTTGGAATATTCTGTGATTGGAAACATGTCCCACATTGTAAATGAATTAAATATAAACAACTTATATATTAAACCTCAAATAAACATGTTTATTGATTCTTTGAATTAAATAACGTTATAAGCTGTAACTGGTCAGTGAAATGCCAAACGTTCAAAAATTGGTATGTTTTGCTATTTCTAGCCACACCTCCGACTCCGCCCACTAATCCAATCCTTGGGTTATTCCCGCCCCCTGAGTCTCCGCCCACAGTTCCCCTACTTTTTTTCCCCCACTTCGACCACTGACTACACCCCGGTAAAAGTGCACAGACTCCAGCTGAGAGACAACAACAGAAATGACCACTTTAGGCGGGAGTTAGCGGGTTTCCTGTACATAGCATGGGAATGTAGGTCCATAGCACAATACTGGTCTGAAGTACGGAAAGCCCTGGGCGAAATGATAGAAGGGCAGCTTGATCTCACGCCGGAAATTGGTCTCCTAGGATACTTCCCGAGATATAAAGGTCGTGTTAAAAGATTTTTAGCAATTAGCTTACTTGTGGCCAAGTGCAAAATTGCATGCAGCTGGGGGAGGGGCAGGGCACCCGAATTCAAGGACTGGCTGACTGACCTTACTCACTGTCAGGAACAAAACAATATATACGCCGAGTTGCTACCTCCCCGTTCACGACCTTGTGATGTTTGTGGACCACTCACTAGGTAATCGCTCAGACAAGCTGCAACTGACGCAGAGGACAGAGCCGCTCCATCGCAAACTAACCGCCAAATCGAGAACATTTCGCCGCACGGCCAAGAGATTAAACACTAGTGGGGCCATAGCGTGATTCTGCACGCCACATATGCTTATATTGACTGCGGTATGTTGGGCTCGATATATAATTTAAATTCAATCTATGAACTTTACTGATGTATTTCTGCACTGTTGATGTAATGCCCGCCCCGCACTGCAAGTGTTGTGTTGTTGTACCGAAAAATGCCAATCAACAAAGTTTAAAAAAAAGACAATATTTAATTAATTAGTGCAAAGGATACATATCCATAATGGCCGAAATCTAAAAACATCTCTAAGCTGGACAAGTCAAATGTGAAGATATTCATGATGTCTGCCCAGCTGGTTTCAGGGGTGATCAAAATTGGTCCCTAGTGTGCCCTCCACTACTTTGTACCTGCCCTGATGGGCTTAAAGAAATGACTGGTGAAGGCCACATGGTCACCCATGGAGCTTGTCTCCAGGGTGTCCAAGAAGCATTTGCAATCTTATGTTTCTGTTTAGGCTTCTGATTTAGTGTTGATTGTGATCCACATTCTAGTACGTTCCAGCAATCCATAATATGACCAATTTTTAAAGTCTGGGCCTTAACATTAGAAATGGTTTATGTGCTACATTTGTTTCTGTGTAGAGGTCAGCTACACTCTGTATTTTATTACCTTCGAAGGGAAAGGGACTGTGCTGACTTCCATTTGTATTACTTGCCGAAGAGTAGGGGAGATGGTGCTCCAGGCCCGAATGGCATCCCGGCATCAATTTATTAACATTACATTGAATTTTGGTCTGGGATACTGCAAAAGTTATTCAAGAATTGCATAGAGCGGCACACATTGCCCTCGTCTTGGCAATGCTAGATTCTCCACACCATACACAAAAAAGGCCCTATCTCTCTTCCAGATAGCTATAGATACATTGCATTACTGGACATTGAGCAAAAGTATTTTGCCTCACTACTACTTGAGGATATGCAAGACTGGGCAAAGTCAAATAAATTGCTTTGCCCCCTTTTTTAACAGCTGCGAGCACCACCAACAATCTGGTAGCCATTAGGATGCTTGTCACCCAACAAATCCAGAAAAAGGAAGAACTCTATTGCTGCTTTATTGATTAGAGTGAAGCTTTCGACCGAGTAAATCGTCATCTATTGTGGGCTAAACTCACAGCTTGGAAAATCCCAGAACCTCTATTGCAAGGTATTATATTGCTCTACTCCAACACATGGGCGAGAGTAAAACTAGGACGTAACACGGCTGTCTATGAGAAAATCCATATGGGAGATGGGGTCAAACAGGGGTACGTATTAGCATCCACCCTTTTTGATTTGTATATGTGTGATTTAGTTCCTGCCTTAAATCAAGTCACTAGTCATGCTCCCAAACTTGTGAATCAACACAACTCCTCTCTGCTGTACGCAGAAGACGTTGTCTTGCTCAGGCCGACGCCGGTAGGGCTTCAAAGACTGCTAGATGCCCTAGCAACGCACTGTCTGGCAAATGATATGCAGATTAACTACGAAAAAACAAACATAGTCATCTTTGGCCGGAAAAAGAGAAAACCACACCAATGGAATCTCAATAACCATTGTCTGACTAACGCAAATCAATATAAATATTGGGTTTGCTGACTGGAAAATAAAGGTGGGCACCTGCTACACTTGAATTCATTAAAACCAAAATTAGCATCGCTGCAAGGTGCTTTTCGAACAATATTCAAGGGCACAAACAAGTTCTCTTTTGAGGCATTGTTGAAAATAGTCTCTGCTAAACTAGTACCATCATTGTCATATGGTTCAGAAGCCTACTCAGGAAAACTGGGGGCTTTTTTAATTAGGGCACAGAGTGCGGTGTTCAGGTCTATATTTTGACTGCCAGGCAATACCTCACCAGCTCAAATTAGGCTGGAATTCACATTACAGGATCAATTGCTTCTGCAAAGGGACTGTATAATAAAATACCTGCATTCCACAAGATCTGCTGAGCAAGGATCATCAAAACAGCTCATCTGGCAGGAAACTGCGCGTCATGACAGCAAGAATCACACAAATCCCTGGTTGCAAACCCTAGACGAAACGTTGACGCATACAGGTTCAAGGGAGCTCTGGAACTCAAAATCACCTCATTTTGTCTTTAAAACAGCCTTGAACAGAAACATAAAAAGAATATCAAGGAAATCTGATCTAAGAGCATTTATAAAAATAAAACATGCTCCCCTGGTGCTGGGCAGCTACGACAGAAAAGGCTCACAAACATCCATCAATGAATCTTTTTCCTCTCACTATAAGATGACATTTCTGCAGCTTTGTATGGGCTCTTTTCTGTCATTAGATCTATCACCACAATGGGTGGACATACCTGAGTCAAAACTATGCTGTCTATGCAATCTTTCATAGGAGTCACTAACTCATCTGCTATGCATTTGCCCTATACTATTGGCAGACAGCAGAACGTTGCTTCAGCCCCTATGGATCGAGGAGAGATCATGGACATTACCATTAGCCATCAATTTCTTATTAAACAATGAGCAGCCGCAAGTAATCACAAAACTGGTAAAATTTATGGGGTGCGCGGAGAAGAAACTCAAATCAAGCTCAGAAGTACAAAAAGAAGAAGAGTCGGATCAGTGAATACTAGCGGTGCTAAAAACAAACAGCTTTACTCTGACGGACAGTACTGCATCTCCTTTTTATTAATCAAAGGCACTTTTATCAAGTTGTAAGCCGATTATTGAATAAGTATTTTAATCCATTTTTACCTGTGAGAAACACAGAGGTTGAATTATGAATTGTCCACAGAATGACTGAGAACTGGAAAAATTGTGTTAACAGCTAATATTCTGATTTTATTTGTAATTGTAGGCACTTTGACAGACTTTATTGTCTAAATAAAGTATTTTCATTTCGTGCCTAGCTTGCTCCTACCTAATAAAACAAGCTATGATGGGTCTGGAGTGGGACTGATTGTGGTAGTGTGCATTGCAAAGGGTGATCTTATGTGCTCCAGGTAGCACAAGTGGTTTAGTGAAAGCTGCATTCAACATGTTTGGAACCATAGTCACTAACAGCGCCTTCACATTTCCATTCTCCAATTTCTCTGGAATTTTGTAAAAACTGATGTTAGCCCTCCTCAACTTATCTACCAATATTGTTGCCTTATAGTACAAATGCAAAATGTTGGGCTATCAGTCCATGACTTTATTCAGGAGGTCTTTCAAGCCCTCTGCTCCAGTCCATGCAGCCGAGGAAGGAATGCTTCCATGCTGGATCTAGTAGATTCTACAATTCTTTCACCAAAGCCAAAGACAACCAAACCCAGTCTCATACCTATCACAACAGTTTACAAATGCCAAAGTCAACCAAGCACATTCTCACACCTATCACCACAATTTCAGTCATATTTCCATCCAATGTGTAGCATCCTGTGAGATTGCGGCTGGTTGTGCAGTTCTTTTGATCCTCCTCCACCTCAGTGAAGAGCAATTGTTGTGAGGATTTTGAGAAAGAGATGATGAGAAGGGAGGAAGAGTAAAGATAAAAATAAACTTGTAAGGTTCATCACATAAGTGCTTCCTGCATTCCCCGTGTGGCTCATGCTCTCTGCGGTTTAACCCCTTGTGTGCATCAGACAGCCGGGAGCCGACCTGCGCCAGAGTGCTCCTGTGCGTTGAATGGCTTCCAGTCATCCACGTTCATGGCACTGGAAATCCCTCTGGTGCAGGCACCAGGGGGATTTCCTTTCCCCCCCCAATATCCTCGGCTCCCGAGGCTGTTTCCTTGGTTTTTCTGAAATGATGAACTGCGCGCATGTTGGGCTGAAGTCATTTAAGAGAAACCGAAACTGAAAGGCTAATTTCAGTTTCACTTTCCACATGCTCGTGGGGCATGTAGAAAGACAGAAGGAGTATTTTTGGAAAGGGGAGAATCTCCCGAGATAGGGACCCCCAAGCAGGGATCCACCCTCTGGACACCAGGAAGGGGGGAGTGGCCCCTTGGGCAATAGCCTTTGCTCTCCCAATTAATTTGTGGACTAATCAGTTTTTCTGCCCCCTGGGAGAAAATTGGGGCAATAGCCCTCTATCTTCCCCCCGGGGGTAGAAAGCGCACTAGGCACCAAGGATGTTTTATTTGAGCACAATTTGGGTTGGAGGCTGTCCGAGATGGGCATGCCAATGCCCTCCCCGCAAATTTCCACACTCTTTCTGTTCCACCCTGGAAGGCAGATAGGGGCATAAACATTGGGGGATTCATGCAAGCCATACCTCCCTGGACTCCCAGGGTGTTTAGTTTTCGGAAACGTCAGGGTTTGGTAGGTTTCCCATGCAAAACAAGGTTGTTTTGTGATAGGTAATTTTG
This sequence comes from Triturus cristatus, assembly GCF_964204655.1. Taxonomy (NCBI): domain Eukaryota; kingdom Metazoa; phylum Chordata; class Amphibia; order Caudata; family Salamandridae; genus Triturus; species Triturus cristatus. Next base: position 194,665,525 of record NC_140583.1, read on the forward strand.
ATGTCACCTCAATATGTTTTGGGCCCGTCCCTGCCGTGGTCACTTGGCCCACCCACACAAGTGAGGTACTATTTTTATCGGGAAATGCTGGGTGGGTGGAAGTTTGTGGATCCATGCAGATTCCATAACTTTCCATATCAGAAATATGAGAAAAATTTGATTTTTGTCAGCTAAATGTGAAGGTTGCAGAGTATTCAGTGTAGTAAAACGTTGGGGGATCCACACGAGCCATACCTCTTTGTACTCCCCTGGTGTCTAGTCTTCAGAAAAGTCTGGGTTTGGTAGGTTTGTCTAGATGGCTGCTGAGCCCGGGGCCAAAAACCCGGCTGACCCACCCTTGCAAAACCAGGTCTATTTGTGATAGGTAACTTTGATGTCTCCACAATACATTTTGGGCCCGTCACTGCCGTGGGCACGTGGCCCACCCACAAAAGTGAGGTTCATTTTTATTTATATTGACTTTAGGGAATGCGGAATTGGTGGAAATTTGTGGATTCACTCAGATTCCAGAACTTTCCATCACAGAAATGTGAGGAAAATGTGTTATTTTTGACAAAGTTTGAGGCTTGCAAGGGATTCTGGGTAACAGAACCTGGTGAAAGACACACAAGTCACCCCATCCTGGATTTCTCTCGGTGTCTAGGTTTTTAAAATGTATAGGTGTGCTAGTTCTCCCTTGGTGCCGGCTCAGCAAGGTTCAAAATCCACAGCTAGGCACATTGCAAAAAAAGAGTCAGTTTGCACTGGAAAAATGTGATGTGCCCACATTGAGTTTTGGGTCATTTTCTGTTGCGGAAACTAGGCCTACCCACACATCTGAGGTACCCTCTTTATTGGGAAACTTCTCTGGAATGCAGGGTGCCTGGAAGTTTGTGGATCTATGCAGATTCCAGAACATTCCATCACAGAAATGTGAGGAAAATGTGTTCTTTTAACAAAGTTTGAGGCTTGATTCTGGGTAACAGAACCTGGTGACAGTCACACAAGTCACCCCATCCTGGATTTTTCTGGGTTTCTAGTTTCTAAAAATGTATAGGTTTGCTAGGTTTCCCTAGGTGCCGACTGAGCTACGGTCCAAAATCAACAGCTAGGCACATTGCGAAAAAAGGTCAGATTTCACATAACATATGTGATATGTCCATGTTACGGTTCAGGCCGTTTCCTGTCGTAGGCACTAGGCCTCCCCACACAAGTAAGGTACAATTATTATTGGAAGACTTAGGGAAACACATAATTGTAGCACACCTGTTATTACCTATTGACTTTCTATGCATTTCTTCCTTCCAAATGTAAGACAATGTGTAAAAAATAAGTCACTGAAAAATGCTATAAGCCACATGTTAGTATGGGTACCCACAATTTCCAAGATGTGCAAATAACTACTGCTTCTAAACTCTATATTATGTTCCATTTTGGAAATACATAGGTTTTTTTATACCTATTTTTCACTCTTTATGTTTTACCTAATGAACTGCTATATACCCGGGACACAATGAAAACCCATTGCAAGGCGCAGCTCAGTTATTAGCTCTGGGTACCTTGGGTTCTTGATGAACGTACAAGTCCTATATATCACCCCAAACAAAAGGGTGAAGCAGATATACCGGTATTTTGCTTTCAAAATTATGCCATAGTTAGAAGAAGTTACAGCTGAAAACGTTTGCACAAAGGGTTGTTTTTTTCAACTTCATGTTGTGAATGTGTGAGATTGGTCAGGACTCATGAGCCAGTGCCCCCCTCTATAACTCTCAATGTCACATACACGTGCCGAGCTATCTGAGCACTGTATTACTAGACAGGTACACAGCTCTGTTAAGTTTCATTTGCAGTGTTCAATGTTTTGGTGTGCAAAGCCCTCTGATTACTGGCGTCTTGAGCCAAGCAGGTTCCAACAGATAGAGGTCTTGAGACCAGACATATCAATAAGCCTCCGATGTTAGCTAAGCTGCAGCACTCAATGATAAGGTGGAGAGTGTAGGTAGGTACAAACCACAGGACCACCTCCTAGAGGTCTCTTCACCCCTACATGACTTTATCTAGGCCAATGTTTGCAGGTCTGTTCCCACTTGAGGTCATCTTTTAATGTGTGCAACCTATCTTTCACAATGCATTATGTCAGTGTATGTCGTGGACTGCCAGTTTTACTTACAACTTCATTTCCTACAGAAAAAAATTATGCTGCCTATTTAATGTGTACTGCTCATTTGTTGGAAATCTGTTTTAAAATGGAGCTGTTTTCCTAGGTATCGTTTTTAGCAACATTAAGTCATGTTTCAACCAGGTGAATCTATGAGGTGAAAAAAGAAGAGACGTGTTATGCAATTGTAGATGTACTACTTAACCACAAACAGTTAGTATATGGGTCAGTACAAGAAGTATGCAAGTAAAAATAAAGCATGTACTTGTAGATGTCTGAAAAAGGGAAATCGTTCAAGTGTATGTTAAGTGGAAAAACGTAATTTATAATCCAACACGTTTATACTGAGCACCAAGTGTTCCTTGGGTACTCTCTATTTAGAAATACACCATCTTCTCCTTGCAGGAAACATGATATTGTAGTGTTTAGGATGTCTAGTGGGCTGTCTTGATTCAATGATTTTGGAGTTCATTCTTCTTACTTAAATGGAATGTGTGATGTTAGTGTGCACCATTTTGTAGTTTTTAGTGCATCTTACACTTGGTGAGTGCATGACATCAGAGTACACATCTTAACCTTGCGGAATGCTGAGTTCAGAGTACATTACGTTTAGGGCTAGGCATGTCTTACCCTTAGGAAGTGTCTGATGTCAGTGAGCATCATTTTTAGTTTTTAGTGTATCCTACCTGCATGGGTGCATAGAGGTAACTCTTCTTACCTTTGGGGAGTGCATTGTTCATGTGTGACAACGCACCATGTGTTGGACCTAGCTCCCCCGTCAATGTTACCCCAGCTTTTTGTCTTCCTCAGTCTCCTTTTGATGAACTCGTTTTTGTTACCCTTTAGGACTCAGTACAATTTACTCTTGCTAACCAGTGCTAAAGTGCTTGTGCTATCTCCAATGGTAAAATTGGCTTTTATCTAAACATTGTATTACATTTTCTTGTATGTCCCCTGTAAATGGTACCACAAGTACCCAGAGCCTGTAAATTAAATGCTTCGAGAGAGAAGCAGTACTCATCGTTCCATCCACTAAAAAATCCTTGTAAAACATTCCTCATGCCTGCCACTTCAGCCTTTAGTGCAGTTTTAAGCTGACAATTTGACCTGGCAAAATAAACCAGGCCTAAATCTTCCCTTTTAGTACTTATAATCCACTCCTATGGGAGGCCCTAAATGCTCATAAGGCAAGGTGCATGGTATTTAATAAGTAGACGTATGTTTATGTTTTACATGTCCTGGCAGTAAAAAACACATAAAGTCATTTTTCACTGTTGTAAGGCCTATCTCTCCCATAGAATCCCAGTGGGTTACCTTATTATACTTAATAAATGCTAACTTCAGATTGGTAGCCGATATTGAAATGGTGTTTATAAGCAAATTCATTATAGTCTAAAATTATCTTTAGTGGTGTAGTCGGATTTTAAGTTATGATTTAAAAAAATTCCACTTTTAGAACGTTGTTATTTTTCTGCTTAAATCAAATGCGCTTTTCTACCAGTGTCACACGGCTGTGAATGGCTTGGATGTTTTGGGTTGTGTATTGCTTCCAGATAGTGATGGAAAGGAAGCTTAGGGGTGAGGATTTTCCTGACAGCATGGCTCGGGAGAAACGGTACCCTGCCCTGATGGGCCTGCTTGCCTTCCTCCCAGGCTACTCAGAGTGACTCCAAGGGTCAGTTGGCTGACATCCTGTACAAGCTACAGGGCTATAACTGGCTTACAGAGGACTCTCTGCAACTGCCCAGCTAACCAGCAGCAACTAGACCTGCCTGAATCTGCTTGAGCTCTGCTACTGGCCTCTACTGGAGTGACTCCTCATCTCCAAGAGGTGCCTCCCTAAGGACCTGAACCCCTTGGTTGGCATCAGTCAGTACTCCTCTTGAAAAAGGTGAAGATATAGAAGCATTGGGCTCCATGCAATTGCATAGTGACCTCTTTGCACTGAGAATCGACCACCTGTGGCAACCACCAATGCAAAGCTGTAGCAGGATCTGGTCTTCTTGTATTACACATGAAAACTATTTTATTATATTGCCCAACTCTAGCTCTAATGCCTGAATGACTCAAGTCCACATCCTGTATTTGGTCTGTTGAATCAGTGTACTCCAGACTGCAGGATTTTCTTTGACCTCTCCAAAGCATGTCCATAACCAGATGCATATTTTAAATCGGCCTGGCCCTCAGTGATGACCAAACATTAAAGCTATGCACTTATTGTGCATTTTTCCCAAATGCTTGTAGATAAAAAGGTATATTGTGCAAGATTTTAAAGCACCAATGCTGAAGGGATACACCTGACCACAATTAAGGTTAGGAAACTTAATCTGTTTCTTGAAGTGTGAAATTTCCTAATTCCACCCAACTTCATAAGTTAAGTTTTGATTTAACTCACCACCAGTTTCAAATAACATTACCCAGTGATTGAAGCATAACCATCAAAGACATTTTGGAAAATTAGTGGTAAACAGAGTGTTTAAAATATGTTAAGCCTGCACCAATGGTGAAAACTAAAAATAATGTAAATGTCATTTTTCATGGAAAGTTAGGAAGATCTCACAATGAATTTCATTATAGGATTGTGGCAAAAGATTGAGTGTTCAATTATTTTTTATCAAAAACACCAGTCCAAACTGCATGGACTTGAAGCAGGCTCTGACACTAACATTGTCATAGTTACAGGCAGGTTGTGTGAAAGGTGTTTTACAAAAGCAGACCTTTGTCAGTCATTGACCAGAAAGACAGCTGTGCATGGTAAAGAATAGGTGATTGTGTAAACCTGAGATATGTCCACTTGAGGCTTGTGGCCTGGCTGAGGACATGTGTTCCATCTCCAGGAACAGGAATAAATAGGCAGACAGCAGCACTGTCACACAACTGCCACTCCTTGACCTTTTCAAACCAGGCCAGACGCCCTATTTTTTGTTTTTGTAATTTTATTTATAATTTTCCACAAAACAAAAAAAGAAAAAATAACAGAGTTTAGTCAGTTCATGTACAGACACCCTGATTTTCTGTGGAGGATTTGTAATTCCTCCACAGCGTTCTTTACTGGAATCTGGGTATTACTGGTCCATCGTCTTATCCAAAACATAAGCACCTTAAGAACAGCAAAATGTATAATGGACTTTAGTCCTAGATCAAGGCGTAAAGGTAATAAAGGCGTATTCTTTGGGAGATTAAGGAGTGCTCTTAAAAACTTTTTTTCAGTGACCTCTAGCTGGCTTATGTGCTCCAGCCCCCGCAATTTGGCCCCATAAAGAGCCACACTCAGCTCTTTGGCCCGATGTATTTCCAAGGTAGGAGAAATTGGGTGGAAGGCTGAGCTTTTAACTCTCTTTATAATTGCACAATCCACATACTGAAGAGTCAGCACGATCTTCTGTATTTGGGGAGTCCATGCAAGGTTATCACTAATTCTAACTCCCAAATAATCAAAGACCTTAACCTGTTCTAGTAGTTGGGCATCCAACCTCACTTTCTCCTTGGTGAATTTATAGGGATTAAAAACCATGAACTTTGTTTTTGAGCAGTTAATTTCAATGCCCCAAACTTTGCAGACTGTCGCAAATTTTGTTAAAACGTTCTGGATGCCCATTGGAGTTTTAGAAATCAGTAATGTGTCATCTGCAAATAGCAGAGAGGGTATTAACTTACCTCCCATTTTTGGGGGGGTCACCTCCACAGTCATAAAGGTCACTTATAAGACCTGGCGCATCCCCTTAGAAATCACTATATTGTCATTTAGACTTCCATCTGAGTTCCACTTGACTTTAGCATAGTTATCTTGATGTAGGTGGATCGAAAGTTGGAGCAAGCTGGAGGGGAGTCCTAAGTCCCTAAAGGCAGCCAAAAGCTTGGAGCAGTCTATGGAGTCAAATGCTGTTTTAAGATCGACAAATACTACATACAGATGGGCCCTCTTAATCTTAACTTCCTTCCAAATGAGAAAAAAAAAGAAAACAGCTGGTCTGGGTGCTTGTGGAGGCTCTAACCCCAGCCTGCAGGTGAGATAATATACTATTATCCTCTATCCAGTTGAGATGTGACAGGATCATTTTACTAAAATTTTTCTCAGACACATCTATGAGGCTAATGGCCCTATAATTTGCAGGGACTCCTTTATCCCCCTTTTTAAATATTGGGACTATTTCAGCGCCCTTTCAGGTTGCTGGAATATCCCACCCTTTGGTATTGGCGTTAAAAACTGTGTGGAGCAGGGGGCCCCATATTTTGGGCTCGGATTTGTAAAGATCTACAGGTAGTCTATCTGGCCCTGGAGCTTTTCGGTCTAGAGTGAGCTAATTGCGTTCATAGTTTCCATTAAGGAAAAACTGACTACCTCTTTCACAACAAGGTCTTGGTTACAGACAGTCCTCAGCTGGCTCTACTGCCTCACCCTGAAGCTTGCAGTCCTTTTAAGTATATAGAGCCTGGAAGTACTTTTCCCAGAGATATGTCTGTATATGGAAGTCGTCTTCACTGACCGGCTGGATTGTCCCTATGGAAAGATGCCAAAATAACTGACAATCCTTCTGTCTAGATGCCTCCACTAGTATACGCCAGTTCTGTACCTCCCAACTCCGTTTTGCCTCCTCCTGTGTTCTCTTGTATAACCTTCTTCTGTGAGTTATGTCAGGCCTTGTCCTCTTTACCGCCACAGTTAGCTCAATTCTCCCTTGTCTGCATTACTCATTATACCATGGAGCAGTGCGACGTTTGGTCAAGGTTGGGCTTCCCTGTCTACTAAAGTAGGGCATTATGCTGTTCGATAGTTCTTGATAACTATACATTATAGTCTCATCATTTATGTTAGGATTACTCAATTTTATTAGTGTCCTGTCCACCTCTTTATAAATATTAGGGAGGAGCTTACCATCAGTAACTACCTGTGTCCACTTAACTCTCCTGTTGTTATTGGTTGTGCGCACAGGAGTCATCACCAGATTTAACTGGGGATGTAAAATCGGAAGGCCAGATAGCCTCAGGAACAATGTGTTATGATTAATATCCTCACGATTTAGAATAATCATGTTGTTAACTTGTAGCCAAAGGTCAAGATCTACCATAATAAAATCAATCCTGATTTTAACCTTTCCCTTTTTAAATGTAAAATTTGCATTGATGTCTGAGGGTGTCCGCCCGTTACATGTGCGCACCCCAAAAGAATGGGTGAACGACAGAACTTGCTGCCCAACATTACTGTATCTTTTAAGAGTATGTATCTGGAGCCTTTTAACACCTCTGGCTTGCTCTTCCTCCTGTAATATTCCCTGTACATAATCTACTGGCTCATAGATTGTAAAGTCGCTGGCTACAATGAGATAATACTTTTCTAGGAATGTCAAGGAAGTTTGTGGGCATTGTTATCGTATTGGAGGGCTTATGGGGGTTATCAAACCGATTGTATATGCTAATTATTCTAACATTGGTATCCCCTTTGAGTGATAGTAAGCCTAAATGAAGGATCTCCTGTGAGCCTATTTCTAGACACTTGATATTACACGCCAATGTGGTCTTAACTAGGGGTGGGCGGAATTTGCGAAATTAACTTTCGCAAATTATCGCTAAAATGTTAAAAATTATCGCAAACAAGCGGAAATATCGCGAAGATGCGGAAGTTTTTTTCCGGCATGTTCGCGAGATTTTCTGCATGGTTGCGGGTCGCCAACTTACCCATGTGGTTGCTTGCGGGCGCGGCCATCTTGTTTTGGGTTGTCTCGCGGTGCATGATCGCGAGAAGAAAGACGTGATCGCGCGACGCATGACGTCACTGCGGGAGCGAACTGTCGCGAGACAGCACAAATGGCTAAAAAAAATACAACATCTCATGGAGAACGCGACCGGATCAAGAAAACTTGTCGGCGAACGCAGGGATTCAGGTAAGGCGATCGCGCGCGCGCGAGAATGTATTATTTTACAGCGCGAGCAAGAAACAAATTATCGCCAAGCTGCGTAAACCGGAATTTTTGACATTTTCGCGCTCTCCGCGGAACGCGAAAATGTCAAATTATCGCAATTTCCGCGAACGGAACGAAATTTTCGCCCAGGCCTAGTGAGTACCTCTATGGATGAGTGGTGGTGTGTGAGTTTCTATATAGGTGTATGAGTGCATATGATAGTCCTGTACTGAGTGACCATAAGTATGACTGACTGTATGACTGACTGTACGGGTGAGGGAGTGGATGTGTGTAAAATCCTAAGAATCAGTGAGTTGGTATGTAGTTATTGGTGTTGGAGTGTCTATGGTTTTTAGAATGTCAGTCTATAATTTAGAGTGGGTGTATCAAAGGTTATATTAGGGTGTGAGAAGATGCATCAAATTATCACATGGATGATGTCATCAGTGATGTCATCAGTGATGTCACTGACTATGTCATGAGTGATGTAATATGTGACGTCATCAGCAGTGCATTGCGGGGGCGCGAGTTATAGTTAGTTGAACTAACTATAACGGGGGAATTTCATGGGTTTCCTAGGAGTGCAATTTCCAACTAACTATAACTTTTCCTAAAACCTATGGTTTTTTCAGTGAATTTCTAAGGTTTTTTAAATGCTAATTCCTAACTATAACGCCCCTGAAACCTATGTTGTTTTCAGTGAATTTCAAAGGTTTTTTAAATGCTAGTTTCTAACTATGCCTACAGATGTAGGACATGTGATGAAAGAAGAAACAACGCACAGAAAGAAAAAAAAGAAATGCCGAAAGAAGCAACAGAAGTCCTCAAAGATGAAGAAAAGTGCAGAAAGAAGCTAGACATGTGCAGAAAGAACCAACAGAGGAGCAGAAAGAGGCCTTGTTACAAAATCTTCCTGTGCCCGCACCTTTTTAAGACGGATACTGGTGTTAACTGACTAACCAGGCTGAGAGCCAGTCGTATGCTAAAAGACACTTAGAATACAGTGAAAACACCTACATACACTAGGGAACACTATGCGTTTGGGTACCCTTGTGATTAGCATAACCTCCTCTGTAAGCCCCTAGTACACAATAGGGCAAGGGGATTAAAACTACCTCTTAAAATGCGCCACGGGGTGCGTTTGCACACTGGTGAAAGGAGGGGGGACCCTGAGGTGACATGTGTGCAAACACGCCCTGTGGGTGTTTTAAGTTGGGGGATAAAGTCCCCTTGAATCCTGAGGGTCCCTGGGGGCCAACTAACCAACCAGGTATGTCCAGTAAGTGCCACAGAGTTACATTGCAGAGTGGTGTAAAATGGGGCATAGCCTCGGACCACCTCTCTGCAACGCAGCGCAGTGGCGCTTACTGGAAGCACCTGGTGGGCTAGTTGGCCCCCAGGGGCCCTCAGGATTGAAGGGGAATTATTTCCCCAACTGAAAACGCACCACAGGATGTGTTTGCACACGTCACCTCAGGCCCCATACCCTCCCTTCACCACTGAGCAAAAATGCACCCCGTGGCGCGTTTTGAGTTGGGGGATAAAGTCCCCTTGAATCCTGATGCTCCCTGGGATCCAACTAGCTCACCAGGTACCTCCTGTAAGAGCCACAGAGCTGTGTTGCAGAGAGGTGTAAAAAGGGGCGTGGCCTCTGAACACCTCTCTGCAACGCAGCTCCCTGGCGCATACTGGATGTACATGGGTAGACTAGTTTGCCCCCAAGGACCCTCAGTGTTCAAGGGGAATTAATTCCCCAACTTACAACTAGCCAGGGTGCGAGTTTGCACAATGGTGAAGGAAGGGGGCGGGGCCTGATGTGACATGTTTGCAAACACGCCCTGGGGCGCGTTTTAAGTTGGAGAATTAATTCCTCTTCAATCCTGAGTGTCCCTGGGAGCCAGCTAGCCCACTAGGTACCTCCAGTATGCACCAGGGAGCTGCGTTGCAGAGAAGTGTTCAGAGGCCACGCCCCTTTTTAAAACACTCTGCAATGCAGCTCCGTGGCGCACACTGGAAGTACCTGGTGGGCTAGTTGGCCCCCAGGGGACCTCAGGATTCAAGAGGAATTAATTCCCCAACGTAAAACGTGCCACAGGGCGCGTTTGCACACATGTCACCTCAGGCCCTGCCCCCTCCCTTCACCACTGTGCAAACGCGCCCCGAAGCGCGTTTTAAGTTGGGGATTAACTCCCCTTGAATCCTGAGGGTCCCTGGGGTGCAACTAGCCCACCAGGTACCTCCATTAAGCGCCACAAAGCTGTGCTGCAGAGAGGTGTAAAAAGGGGCATGGCCTCTGAATACCTCTCTGCAACGTAGCTCTCTGGCGCATACTGGAGGTTCCTGGTGGGCTAGTTGGCCCCTAGGGAACCCCAGTATTCAAGGGGAATTAATTCCCCATCTGCAAACATGCCAGGGGGTGCATTTACAGAGTTCTGCAGGGAGGGGGCAGGGCCTCCGGCGCGATTTTTTAATATTTATTTTTTTGAAGAAGGGGGGCTGTGTGGCCCCCCCTTCTTTTCCTATTTTACTGGCCCTGGGGACCCCATTCCCCAGGGCCTGACCCCAACTTTATTTATTTTTTTAAATTGGAAGGGTGCCGCATGGCCCTCCTCCCAAGGCCATAATCAGCCCCGGGGATCCCATCCCCCAGGGCATGGGCATTTTTGATTTCCTTACCCCAGGGCATGGCCATTTTTTTTCCTTATTTGTCTGGAGGGGGCTGCGTTGCCCCCCTCCTCAGGCCATTTATGGCCCCAGGGATCCCATCCCCCGGGCCCAGCCTTTGTTTTTAAGTATTTTTTTTGAGGAGGGGGGCTGCGTGACCCCCCTCCCGGACCACTTCTGGCCCTAGGGACCCCATCCCCCGGGGCCGGCCCTATCCGTTGGGGACCGTGGGGGGTCCCCAATCCCCCCACGGTCCCGCCGGCTCCTCGCGTCCTGCGGAAGCCGACATTGCTTTTCCACATGGGGAGCTGCTAAGATGCAGCTGCCCATGTGGAAAAGCAATCGGATTTGGTTTTTGGAAGAGAGAGCAGGTTTCCTGCTCTCTTTTCCAAAAACCAAAGCAGAGTTTGCTATGGCAGGGTGGGAGCCGCGAGGCTCCCGCCCTGCCATGGCAAACTGCAGTGTCCCGGGTGTGGGTACCCTGGAACACTGCAGGAGCTGGCCCTTGGGGTGGCGGTCCCCACGCCCATCGAGGGCTCCAGGAGGGGGGCCGCGTGGCCACAATCCCACCATTTACAAAGCCCCAGGGAAGTGGTGGTCCCAGGGGCTGGGGGGTCCGTAACAGACCCCCCAATTTGCATACTTTGTGCACACGGGGAGGTGGCGGTCCCCGGGGCATTGGTGGGCTCGAGCCCCCCACACAGGTTTGTTTATTTAAAATAAAAAACAGGGGGTGGCGGTCCCCTGGGCTGCGGGGAGGCCATGTTCCCCCCTGCAAATATTTTAGAAAAGCCCCGGGAGTGGTGGTCCTCGGGTATTGGGGGGGCCTTTCAGCCCTCCCACCCATTTCATTCAGAAGCCCCGGGGGTGGCGGTCCCTTGAGCTGCGGGGGGGCCGTGAGCCCCTGCAAATGTTTTTGAAAAGTCCTGGGTGCTGGAGGTCCCCGGGGCTGGGTGGCCCATGTTTTGTGCATTTGTTTTTCTCTTTTCTTGTGCCTCGGTTCTACCGAAGCACAAGATGGCTGCCAACACTTCCTGGTTTGGAGTGTTGACATCCAATTAGCATGAAGCTCGTGATCAGGAGGGTGCGCGGATCCTCCGTGCCTCTAGATATCACTATCTTTATTTCTTAATTTCTCAAAAACTACTAAATGGATTTACACCAAAGGTCGCTTTCTGAGCCAAGCAGTACCTTTTTTGCCAAATTTGGTGTAATTCCGTTCAGCAGTTTTTGCTATAACCGTGTCTAAAGTTTCCCATGGGAAAATGATTTTTTTTAAACTATTTTTTGAATTTCTCAGGAACTACTGAATGGATTTACACCATTTAAAAAAAGGGCGCTTTCTGAAACAAGGGCTAACTTTTTGTAATATTTGGTGTAATTCCGTTTAGCAGTTTGGGCTGTAGCTGTGTCTAAAATTTCCTTAGGGAAATAACATGGGGAAAACGCGTTTTGGGACCCCCTTTTTTCTCAGCCCCCGCTTGACGAATCACCCCCAAACTTTCGGGATAGGAACTGACTGGAACGGGCCATTAGTTTTGAAAATTTCACAAAGATTTGTCAGCCGGCGCCAAAGTTATTGGGAATAGAATGTTACAATTTTCCTATGGATTATAGGTCCTAACTATAACTACCCACTGGCGACTGCCAGTAGGTTATATATATATATATATATATATATATATATATATATATATATATATATACATATATATATATATATATATATATATATATATATATATATATATATATATATATATATATATATATATATAAAATTCACTGAAAAAACCATAGGTTTCACACATGTTATAGTTAGCTGGACATTTTACTGATAAAAAACCTATGAAATTCCCCCGTTATAGTTAGTGCAGGCAACTATAACTCACGCGACCGCAATCCTCTGCTGATGCTAATACTGTATTTAGACACTTATTTGCCCATGTCTTCTTCCATTAAATTTTAGCTATACATATATTACAAATATTTTTTTTTCATAAAGACACATATGTCATCAGCAGAGGATTGCGGTCGCGTGAGTTATAGTTGCCTGCACTAACTATAACGGGGGAATTTCATAGGTTTTTTATCAGTAAAATGTCCAGCTAACTATAACATGTGTGAAACCTATGGTTTTTTCAGTGAATTTGCAAGTTTTTTAAATGCTAATTCCTAACTATAATGTGTGTGAAACCTATGGTTTTTTCAGTGAATTTGTATGGTTTTTTAAATGCTAAGTTACTTTACGCCATTCGTGGCGTGCGCGCCCACTTAACGCAGTTCGTTCCGTGCGCGCACGGTGCGCTTCGCACACCGTGCGCGCACAAGGAGCAAGCGGTGCGCTTCGCGCACCGCGCGCCCACTTTACGCAGTTAGTGCCATGCACGCACGGTGGGCACGCGGTGCGCTACGCGCACCGCGTGCCCACGTTACGCTGGATGGGCCATGAACGCACGATGCGCTTCGCGCACCGTGCGCACATGGAGGGCATATTATGCGCTTCGTTGTGCAAGGTAAACTTTTAGATTTTCATTTCTTCTATATGCCATGCACAAATGGTGCACATCGGGTACCATTTGTACACGGGGTGGGGAGAGTATGGTTAATTTTTTTTTTTTATATATTTTTTACCGTACGCGTACGGTAAGCGTAATCGGCGATTTTTCGAAAAAAAAAAAATTTGACTTTTGGGTCTTGGGGGTTCTTTGGGGACACCTTCATCAAGGCTAGGTGGTTTGGAGCTGTCTAAACAGCACCTTTAAATGTTTTTTGCCTTTGTTTTTCCTCCCCCCCTCAGAGAGCGAGAGAGAAAATGGCGGCCGCCGCTTCCTGGTTTCGACCGATTCGAATGTTTACTAAAATCTAACAGCCAATCAGAATCGCGCTCGCGCACGTCACCGTACGCGTACGGTAAGCTTACGGTGCGCGCTCGGAGCGCGCTTACAGATATATATATGGATTTAAATGCTATTTTCTCAGGAACTACTGAACAGATTTACACCAGACCTACAAAAGGCACTTCCTTGACCTGAGGACTACCTCTCTGCCAAATTTCAAGTAACTCTGTTCAGCCGTTCGGGCTGTAGCTGTGTCTAAAGGTCCTATGGAAAAATGCATGGGAAAAATGCGTTTTGGGACCCCCCTTTTTTCTCAGCCCCCGCTTGACGAATCCCCCCGAGACTTTCAGGGTAGGAGCGGAGTGTAGCGCCCCACCTATTTTGAAAATTTCGCGAGCATTCGTCGACCGGCGCCAAAGTTATTCCAAATAGAATGTTGCGGATTTCCTATGGAAACAGGGTCCTAACTATAACTACCTACTGGCGACCGCCAGTAGGTAATATATATATATATATTACCTACTGGCGGTCGCCAGTAGGTAGTTATAGTTAGGACCCTGTTCCCATAGGAAATCCGCAACATTCTATTTGGAATAACTTTGGCGCCGGTCGACGAATGCTCGCGAAATTTTCAAAACTAATGGGGTGCTACGCTCCGCTCCTACCCTGAAAGTCTCGGGGGGATTCGTCAAGCGGGGGCTGAGAAAAAAGGGGGGTCCCAAAACGCGTTTTCCCCATGCATTTTTCCATAGGACCTTTAGACACAGCTACAGCCCGAACGGCTGAACAGAATTAATAGAAATTTGGAAGAGAGGTAGTCCGCAGGTCAAGGAAGTGCCTTTTGTAGGTCTGGTGTAAATCTGTTCAGTAGTTCCTGAGAAAATAGCAGTTAAATCAATATATATATCTCTGTAAGCGCGCTCCGTGCGCTTACCGTAAGCTTACCGTACGCGTACGGTGCCGTGCGCGAGCTCAAATCTGATTGGTTGTCACATGACTGTAAACATTCGAATCGGACGAAATCAGGAAGTGTCGGCCGCCATTTCGTGTGTTTCACACAGAAAAAAAAAAGGGAGATAACGTGAAAAGGGGGCAAGGAAGATGGTTACAGACCCCCTAACATTTGAAAGGGGGTCAAAGAAGGACACAAAAGTACGAAAAAAACATTTATTAATTTTTTTTAAAAATCGCGGGGTACTCGTACGGTAAGCTTACGGTAAGCTTACCGTATGCGTACGGTAGAAAAAAAAATAAAAAAAAAAATAAAATTCAGATTTAAGTGTTTAGATATTAGGGGGCTCTAAAAAGAGCCGTTGTGTTTTTGAAGTGATTTTTTAGTGGTACCTACAAGTAAGTTCCGACGCAGAGTCTAAGGTTCAAGAGGAAGACTCTGTTCCCTTCATCAGTGAAGTGTACACCATCTCCTCTATAAATGTCTTGCATGTCGTAACGCAAGTTGTTGTGGTAAATGGAACCCATACCATAGTCTCGGAGGAAAGCAGAAACAGATTTGTTGACGTGCTTTCTTGCTTTGTCAATCTGCGGACAAAAATGATTGGACCAGTTCCATTTTTGCCTTTGGCATATGTTAGAATACGCAAAGGCAGTTTTAGGGAAAAGTGAAAACAGTTGTGCAAAGGTCTCCTTCATAAGCATTTCCAGACCTACCCCAGTCAAAGTGCCTAGGTCATTGCCACCACAGTGCACTATTATGAGGTGAGGGTGTTGGATTTGCATGAAGGATTTCACCAATGGCATCAATTGGTGCCACTTGAACCCTCTCTGACCAATCCATTTAATGTCTACATTTGGCAAAGCAAGGTCTCTCACCATACCTGTTTTCTCTGCATACTTTTCACTCCAGAAGACATAGCTGTGCCCTACAATCCACACTGTGAACATCTTCAAAGGAGATCTGGATGCACTCAGGAGGTGTATTTCAGTAGAATGGGAAAAAGAAATGAAAGACAGTTTGGAAATGGAGGCATACATATTTTTTTAAAATAAAAAGAACTCATTGGCTGTTTCACACCATTCTACACTAAAAACTAGGCTGTATGTGTAAATTTATAGAAGCATGTTTTGTATTGGTACAGAAAAATGTGTTACCAAAGAACATTACTATGGATTTGCTGTTAGGTTTGAAAAGTCAAGCACTCTTGCTCTTTGGAAATGAAACATTGTGTGGTGAACTTCTGACCTGACTTCACACAGCAGTGTTCCATGAGCTGTTGCTATGGTAGCAGGCAGAAGTCAAGTTGGGGGAAGGGTACTAGGCAGAAGTCAAGTTGGGGGAAGGGTACTTTTGGAAAAGGGTTGGTTTTCAACCAATAGAAATGTGTGATTACATTTGAAAAAAAGGGGGAAGCACTGAGATTTGAAATTAACATGTATATGTGTGTAAAAAGAGAGGGAAACATTGCCATTATCTGGTTCTGCTGAGAGGAGAGAGGTGTACAGAACAGAGATCCTGGCTCTGATAATCTGCTGTTTGAGTGCCACATTTCTTTCACAACTAACTAATTTAAAAGGTCAGTTATAAGTTTGAGAGGGGATGTATGTGGTAAATTAAGAAATGAATAATAGAATTGGAATTCCTTTTGTTGAAGTTGTGTTTATCATTTTGTGTTTTTGGAGAAATTTAAATGTAAGGAACATGTAAAATATTATGGACTATGTTTTCACCATAAATTAAGGTGTACTGGTATAAATGGGGAATACTTTTAGGGTTTGAGGTTGCAGTCAGTAATGCAAATACATTCAGCATCACTAAGGCTGGTTGCCCTTGCTGGAGTGTAGTCAGTCACCCAGGTTACACATGTTCCTGGTCTCAAAAAGCTGTTTGGACATGTGCTGTTTTCAGAATCTGAAAAGTGGATTCAAAATGTGTCAGACTGTAAAAGTACTTATCACTTGCCAAAAAAAGAGTAGTAAGTGTGCTTTCAAATTGGCAAAGAAATTTCGTTTTCTGACTAATATCAAACCATAACTCTGTGTGCAAAGAGGAATTATAGACAGAGATTTATTGCGTATTACTCTGGTAATTGTACATTTGCATTAGTAGGAAAGGGGCAGCTATTTTTCTGCAGAAGCAGACTCTTAGCACACACCCAGATGCTTATCCTGTAGAATCTAGCATAGTATTTACAACCGAGTGGGGTTTGAGGTTGCAGTCAGTAATGCAAATACATTCAGCATCACTAAGGCTGGTTGCCCTTGCTGGAGTGTAGTCAGTCACCCAGGTTACACATGTTCCTGGTCTCAAAAAGCTGTTTGGACATGTGCTGTTTTCAGAATCTGAAAAGTGGATTCAAAATGGGTCAGACTGTAAAAGTACTTATCACTTGCCAAAAAAAGAGTAGTAAGTGTGCTTTCAAATTGGCAAAGAAATTTCGTTTTCTGACTAATATCAAACCATGACTCTGTGTGCAAAGAGGAATTATAGACAGAGATTTATTGCGTATTACTCTGGTAATTGTACATTTGCATTAGTAGGAAAGGGGCAGCTATTTTTCTGCAGAAGCAGACTCTTAGCACACACCCAGCTGCTTATCCTGTAGAATCAAGCATAGTATTTACAACCGAGTGGGGTTTGAGGTTGCAGTCAGTAATGCAAATACATTCAGCATCACTAAGGCTGGTTGCCCTTGCTGGAGTGTAGTCAGTCACCCAGGTTACACATGATCCTGGTCTTAAAAAGCTGTTTGGACATGTGCTGTTTTCAGAATCTGAAAAGTGGATTCAAAATGTGTCAGACTGTAAAAGTACTTATCACTTGCCAAAAAAAGAGTAGTAAGTGTGCTTTCAAATTGGCAAAGAAATTTCGTTTTCTGACTAATATCAAACCATGACTCTGTGAGCAAAGCGGAATTATAGACAGAGATTTATTGCGTATTACTCTGGTAATTGTACATTTACATTAGTAGGAAAGGGGCAGCTATTTTTCTGCAGAAGCAGACTCTTAGCACACACCCAGCTGCTTATCCTGTAGAATCATGCATAGTATTTACAACCGAGTGGGGTTTGAGGTTGCAGTTAGTAATGCAAATACATTCAGCATCACTAAGGCTGGTTGCCCTTGCTGGAGTGTAGTCAGTCACCCAGGTTACACATGTTCCTGGTCTCAAAAAGCTGTTTGGACATGTGCTGTTTTCAGAATCTGAAAAGTGGATTTAAAATGTGTCAGACTGTAAAAGTACTTATCACTTGCCAAAAAAAGAGTAGTAAGTGTGCTTTCAAATTGGCAAAGAAATTTAGTTTTCTGACTAATATCAAACCATGACTCTGTGTGCAAAGCGGAATTATAGACAGAGATGTATTGTGTATTACTCTGGTAATTTTACATTTGCATTAGTAGGAAAGGGGCAGCTATTTTTCTGCAGAAGCAGACTCTTAGCACACACCCAGCTGCTTATCCTGTAGAATCATGCATAGTATTTACAACCGAGTGGGGTTTGAGGTTGCAGTCAGTAATGCTAATACATTCAGCATCACTAAGGCTGGTTGCCCTTGCTGGAGTGTAGTTAGTCACCCAGGTTACACATGTTCCTGGTCTGAAAAAGCTGTTTGGACATGTGCTGTTTTCAGAATCTGAAAAGTGGATTCAAAATGTGTCAGACTGTAAAAGTACTTATCACTTGCCAAAAAAAGAGTAGTAAGTGTGCTTTCAAATTGGCAAAGAAATTTCGTTTTCTGACTAATATCAAACCATGACTCTGTGTGCAAAGAGGAATTATAGACAGAGATTTATTGCGTATTACTCTGGTAATTGTACATTTGCATTAGTAGGAAAGGGGCAGCTATTTTTCTGCAGAAGCAGACTCTTAGCACACACCCAGCTGCTTATCCTGTAGAATCAAGCATAGTATTTACAACCGAGTGGGGTTTGAGGTTGCAGTCAGTAATGCAAATACATTCAGCATCACTAAGGCTGGTTGCCCTTGCTGGAGTGTAGTCAGTCACCCAGGTTACACATGTTCCTGGTCTCAAAAAGCTGTTTGGACATGTGCTGTTTTCAGAATCTGAAAAGTGGATTTAAAATGTGTCAGACTGTAAAAGTACTTATCACTTGCCAAAAAAAGAGTAGTAAGTGTGCTTTCAAATTGGCAAAGAAATTTCGTTTTCTGACTAATATCAAACCATGACTCTGTGTGCAAAGCGGAATTATAGACAGAGATTTATTGTGTATTACTCTGGTAATTTTACATTTGCATTAGTAGGAAAGGGGCAGCTATTTTTCTGCAGAAGCAGACTCTTAGCACACACCCAGCTGCTTATCCTGTAGAATCATGCATAGTATTTACAACCGAGTGGGGTTTGAGGTTGCAGTCAGTAATGCTAATACATTCAGCATCACTAAGGCTGGTTGCCCTTGCTGGAGTGTAGTCAGTCACCCAGGTTACACATGTTCCTGGTCTCAAAAAGATATTTGGACATGTGCTGTTTTCAGAATCTGAAAAGTGGATTCAAAATGTGTCAGACTGTAAAAGTACTTATCACTTGCCAAAAAAAGAGTAGTAAGTGTGCTTTCAAATTGGCAAAGAAATTTCTTTTTCTGACTAATATCAAACCATGACTCTGTGTGCAAAGCGGAATTATAGACAGAGATTTATTGCGTCTTACTCTGGTAATTTTACATTTGCATTAGTAGGAAAGGGGCAGCTATTTTTCTGCAGAAGCAGACTCTTAGCACACACCCAGCTGCTTAACCTGTAGAATCATGCATAGTATTTACAACCTAGTGGGGTTTGAGGTTGCAGTCAGTAATGCAAATACATTTAGCATCACTAAGGCTGGTTGCCCTTGCTGGAGTGTAGTCAGTCACCCAGGTTACACATGTTCCTGGTCTCAAAAAGCTGTTTGGACATGTGTTGTTTTCAGAATCTGAAAAGTGGATTCAAAATGTGTCAGACTGTAAAAGTACTTATCACTTGCCAAAAAAAGAGTAGTAAGTGTGCTTTCAAATTGGCAAAGAAATTTCGTTTTCTGACTAATATCAAACCATCACTCTGTGTGCAAAGAGGAATTATAGACAGAGATTTATTGCGTATTACTCTGGTAATTGTACATTTGCATTAGTAGGAAAGGGGCAGCTATTTTTCTGCAGAAGCAGACTCTTAGCACACACCCATCTGCTTATCCTGTAGAATCATGCATAGTATTTACAACCGAGTGGGGTTTGAGGTTGCAGTCAGTAATGCAAATACATTCAGCATCACTAAGGCTGGTTGCCCTTGCTGGAGTGTAGTCAGTCACCCAGGTTACACATGTTCCTGGTCTCAAAAAGCTGTTTGGACATGTGCTGTTTTCAGAATCTGAAAAGTGGATTCAAAATGTGTCAGACTGTAAAAGTACTTATCACTTGCCAAAAAAAGAGTAGTTAATATGCTTTCAAATTGGCAAAGAAATTTCGTTTTCTGACTAATATCAAACCATGACTCTGTGTGCAAAGCGGAATTATAGACAGAGATTTATTGCGTATTACTCTGGTAATTGTACATTTGCATTAGTAGGAAAGGGGCAGCTATTTTTCTGCAGAAGCAGACTCTTAGCACACACCCAGCTGCTTTTCCTGTAGAATCATGCATAGTATTTACAACCGAGTGGGGTTTGAGGTTGCAGTCAGTAATGCAAATACATTCAGCATCACTAAGGCTGGTTGCCCTTGCTGGAGTGTAGTCAGTCACCCAGGTTACACATGTTCCTGGTCTCAAAAAGCTGTTTGGACATGTGCTGTTTTCAGAATCTGAAAAGTGGATTCAAAATGTGTCAGACTGTAAAAGTACTTATCACTTGCCAAAAAAAGAGTAGTAAGTGTGCTTTCAAATTGGCAAAGAAATTTCGTTTTCTGACTAATATCAAACCATGACTCTGTGTGCAAAGAGGAATTATAGACAGAGATTTATTGCGTATTACTCTGGTAATTGTACATTTGCATTAGTAGGAAAGGGGCAGCTATTTTTCTGCAGAAGCAGACTCTTAGCACACACCCAGCTGCTTATCCTGTAGAATCAAGCATAGTATTTACAACCGAGTGGGGTTTGAGGTTGCAGTCAGTAATGCAAATACATTCAGCATCACTAAGGCTGGTTGCCCTTGCTGGAGTGTAGTCAGTCACCCAGGTTACACATGATCCTGGTCTTAAAAAGCTGTTTGGACATGTGCTGTTTTCAGAATCTGAAAAGTGGATTCAAAATGTGTCAGACTGTAAAAGTACTTATCACTTGCCAAAAAAAGAGTAGTAAGTGTGCTTTCAAATTGGCAAAGAAATTTCGTTTTCTGACTAATATCAAACCATGACTCTGTGTGCAAAGCGGAATTATAGACAGAGATTTATTGCGTATTACTCTGGTAATTGTACATTTGCATTAGTAGGAAAGGGGCAGCTATTGTTCTGCAGAAGCAGACTCTTAGCACACACCCAGCTGCTTATCCTGTAGAATCATGCATAGTATTTACAACCGAGTGGGGTTTGAGGTTGCAGTTAGTAATGCAAATACATTCAGCATCACTAAGGCTGGTTGCCCTTGCTGGAGTGTAGTCAGTCACCCAGGTTACACATGTTCCTGGTCTCAAAAAGCTGTTTGGACATGTGCTGTTTTCAGAATCTGAAAAGTGGATTTAAAATGTGTCAGACTGTAAAAGTACTTATCACTTGCCAAAAAAAGAGTAGTAAGTGTGCTTTCAAATTGGCAAAGAAATTTCGTTTTCTGACTAATATCAAACCATGACTCTGTGTGCAAAGCGGAATTATAGACAGAGATTTATTGTGTATTACTCTGGTAATTTTACATTTGCATTAGTAGGAAAGGGGCAGCTATTTTTCTGCAGAAGCAGACTCTTAGCACACACCCAGCTGCTTATCCTGTAGAATCATGCATAGTATTTACAACCGAGTGGGGTTTGAGGTTGCAGTCAGTAATGCTAATACATTCAGCATCACTAAGGCTGGTTGCCCTTGCTGGAGTGTAGTCAGTCACCCAGGTTACACATGTTCCTGGTCTGAAAAAGCTGTTTGGACATGTGCTGTTTTCAGAATCTGAAAAGTGGATTTAAAATGTGTCAGACTGTAAAAGTACTTATCACTTGCCAAAAAAAGAGTAGTAAGTGTGCTTTCAAATTGGCAAAGAAATTTCGTTTTCTGACTAATATCAAACCATGACTCTGTGTGCAAAGAGGAATTATAGACAGAGATTTATTGCGTATTACTCTGGTAATTGTACCTTTGCATTAGTAGGAAAGGGGCAGCTATTTTTCTGCAGAAGCAGACTCTTAGCACACACCCAGCTGTTTATCCTGTAGAATCAAGCATAGTATTTACAACCGAGTGGGGTTTGAGGTTGCAGTCAGTAATGCAAATACATTCAGCATCACTAAGGCTGGTTGCCCTTGCTGGAGTGTAGTCAGTCACCCAGGTTACACATGTTCCTGGTCTCAAAAAGATGTTTGGACATGTGCTGTTTTCAGAATCTGAAAAGTGGATTCAAAATGTGTCAGACTGTAAAAGTACTTATCACTTGCCAAAAAAAGAGTAGTAAGTATGCTTTCAAATTGGCAAAGAAATTTCGTTTTCTGACTAATATCAAACCATGACTCTGTGTGCAAAGCGGAATTATAGACAGAGATTTATTGCGTATTACTCTGGTAATTTTACATTTGCATTAGTAGGAAAGGGGCAGCTATTTTTCTGCAGAAGCAGACTCTTAGCACACACCCAGCTGCTTATCCTGTAGAATCATGCATAGTATTTACAACCGAGTGGGGTTTGAGGTTGCAGTTAGTAATGCAAATACATTCAGCATCACTAAGGCTGGTTGCCCTTGCTGGAGTGTAGTCAGTCACCCAGGTTACACATGTTCCTGGTCTGAAAAAGCTGTTTGGACATGTGCTGTTTTCAGAATCTGAAAAGTGGATTTAAAATGTGTCAGACTGTAAAAGTACTTATCACTTGCCAAAAAAAGAGTAGTAAGTGTGCTTTCAAATTGGCAAAGAAATTTTGTTTTCTGACTAATATCAAACCATGACTCTGTGTGCAAAGCGGAATTATAGACAGAGATTTATTGTGTATTACTCTGGTAATTTTACATTTGCATTAGTAGGAAAGGGGCAGCTATTTTTCTGCAGAAGCAGACTCTTAGCACACACCCAGCTGCTTATCCTGTAGAATCAAGCATAGTATTTACAACCGAGTGGGGTTTGAGGTTGCAGTCAGTAATGCAAATACATTCAGCATCACTAAGGCTGGTTGCCCTTGCTGGAGTGTAGTCAGTCACCCAGGTTACACATGTTCCTGGTCTCAAAAAGCTGTTTGGATATGTGCTGTTTTCAGAATCTGAAAAGTGGATTCAAAATGTGTCAGACTGTAAAAGTACTTATCACTTGCCAAAAAAAGAGTAGTAAGTATGCTTTCAAATTGGCAAAGAAATTTCGTTTTCTGACTAATATCAAACCATGACTCTGTGTGCAAAGAGGAATTAAAGACAGAGATTTATTGCGTATTACTCTGGTAATTGTACATTTGCATTAGTAGGAAAGGAGCAGCTATTTTTCTGCAGAAGCAGACTCTTAGCACACACCCAGCTGCTTATCCTGTAGAATCATGCATAGTATTTACAACCGAGTGGGGTTTGAGGTTGCAGTCAGTAATGCAAATACATTCAGCATCCCTAAGGCTGGTTGCCCTTGCTGGAGTGTAGTCATTCACCCAGGTTACACATTATCCTGGTCTCAAAAAGCTGTTTGGACATGTGCTGTTTTCAGAATCTGAAAAGTGGATTCAAAATGTGTCAGACTGTAAAAGTACTTATCACTTGCCAAAAAAAGAGTAGTAAGTGTGCTTTCAAA
Source organism: Triturus cristatus (assembly GCF_964204655.1). NCBI lineage: Eukaryota > Metazoa > Chordata > Amphibia > Caudata > Salamandridae > Triturus > Triturus cristatus. Next base: position 194,688,909 of record NC_140583.1, read on the forward strand.
TTGGCAAAGAAATTTCGTGTTCTGACTAATATCAAACCATGACTCTGTGTGCAAAGAGGAATTATAGACAGAGATTTATTGCGTATTACTCTGGTAATTTTACATTTGCATTAGTAGGAAAGGGGCAGCTATTTTTCTGCAGAAGCAGACTCTTAGCACACACCCAGCTGCTTATCCTGTAGAATCATGCATAGTATTCACAACCGAGTGGGGTTTGAGGTTGCAGTGAGTAATGCAAATACATTCAGCATCACTAAGGCTGGTTGCCCTTGCTGGAGTGTAGTCAGTCACCCAGGTTACACATGTTCCTGGTCTCAAAAAGCTGTTTGGACATGTGCTGTTTTCAGATTCTGAAAAGTGGATTGAAAATGTGTCAGACAGTAAAAGTACTTATCACTTGCCAAAAAAAGAGTAGTAAGTGTGCTTTCAAACTGGCAAAGAAATTTCATTTCTAACTAATATCAAACCATGACTCTGTGTGCACACTGGAATTGTTTTTAGATATTTAATTTGTGATGGTTTTATTGTGATTTACACTTGTAGGAAAGGGGTACATAGTATTTTAAGATTTGAAAAGATCATAAAAAATATAGAAATATATTTAAATAAAATAAAGGAATTTTTTATTTAGTTTTTTTCAGGTATTGCTGAAGAGCAGTGACCAAATTTTAAGATGCCTACAAAATCCAGACTAAGGAAAAACCACAAAAAAAATCTATATTTGAAGACAACTGGAGGACCTAAGTTAGTTGGAGATGCTCATGTTGGGAAAAAGAAAAAGTCTTCTGGTAAGCAGACAAAAGATTTTTTAAACAAAATCTTCAAAAAAAGGAAAAATGTACAAAATGTCTGTACTGGAAAGAATGTTTTAAATAGAAAACAACAGGAAAAAATTGAGCATTTAGTTAATGCAAATATACCTTCAGAAACAATAAAGATTAACTTAAAAAGAAAAACAGCGTTTAAAGAGATTCGTAGAAAAATGTTTCAGAGAAGAGTTATGTCCAATTTGATAAAGGATGTGAAGAAATATAAGAAAAAAGCTAAATTTTATAAGAGAAAAAAAGAAATTGAAGCCATTGTAGCAAAGGCTTTAGAATTAAAAAGGAAACTATTCATTTTAATTTTGAACAGGATGCATACATTAGATAAAATGGTCAATGTACTGAAATCACAAAGCAAAAGGAAAAGACTAGTGAAAAGAACAAACTTTTGTAAAGTGTTTTTAGGAGAATGGATGCATAGTTCAAGTAGTGAACCTTTTTTTAATGAAGAGAGTTATCTTCAAAGTAATAGTTTGCTGCATGCAGTTGACACCAGAGGTCGTGCTTATGAAGTGAAAAATGGTTGTATAATGGAGAAGGAGAAAATGGTTCCAAGAGATGAGGAACAAGTGATGGCGGATGAGGCTATGGGGAGACGTCCTAAAGCCCCAGTGTATACTTGGAATTGTAGTAGTATTTGCACTGTGCGTCAGGAATCTATTGATAAATTTCGTGAGTTTCTAAGAGAATAGTAAAAAAAAGTGTTAAACAGAAGATTAAGGTGCTTCAAAGTCTAGATCCATGCAGAGTGAGAGAGAATACTGGTTTGCAGGGACATTCTCTGGCTTGTCTATCTAGAAAAGTGTGTAAAAGTGTTTTTCATCATTTTAGGATGCTGGCTGTTCATCATACTGAAATGAGAAAGTTTGTGAGACGATTGTATTTTGCTAAAAGTCCAGCAATAAAGTTAGATGAATTGAATAGGGCGCTGTTCCGTGGATCGGTATCAGATGTAGAGAAGGTTACTGATGATATTCAGTTTTGTTACTTTGGTCCAGAACAAGAAAGTGCAGAAAAGGACACAGTAAATGAGGAAGAAGTGGAAGAGAATGTAGAACCCTCTGTAAGTAAGAAATGTATTGATCACATAACAAAATTTGCAATAATCTCTAATGAAAGACCAAATATTACTTGTATTTGTTGCCGCAGAACTCATTATAAAAAACAAACCAGGAATGTTGATCTCTACAGAAAAAGTGAAAATGAAGATAATTAAAAGTGGAAGGATTTTGCCACATATATATTTCTTGAAAATTGTTTTGAATTGGGTGAAGATCAGCGTATTTGTAAATACTGTTATAATAAGTTAGAAGAAAATAGAATGCCGACCAGAGCTCTACATAATAATTTAGAATTGGATGCTATTCCTGCCGAACTTTCTGAATTAAATACATATGAGTCTATACTTATTCAATGTGTTCATCCGTTCCAGACCATAGTACGTATGGAGCCCAAAACTGGTAAATTACCTCCTTCAGATTTACTGAGAGGTTTAAAAGGTAGAGTGGTGTATTTGCCCTTGGATTTGAAAAAAAATATGGAAACTATTGATGCAGATACTTTGGAAACTGAACCATTAGTTATTCTGGTTAATGGTGTACCTACAAAGAATAAGAAGATTTGACAGGAGCTGGTAGATGTACGGAAAGTACAAAGAGCAAATTTGTATTTGAAAAAGAATAACAAATGGTATGAATCAATTTATATAGAAGAAGAAGAAGAAGATTTACAAGAAGACACAGAAACACCAACTGGACAAATTGAAAAAGTGGACAAGTCAAAGGAAGAAGAAATGTATGAACATTTTAGCATACATCCTCTTCATTCAAAAGAAGTTATGGGAGATACTATTGATCTGTTTCAGATGAAGAAAGCAAAAGGAACTCCCGTGAGTGTATGGGAGGAGAGCTTGGAAGCTCGATGTTTTCCCCAGCTGTTTCCTACAGGAAAAGGAGGACGATACGATGAACGTCCAGAACAGATTCCAGCTTCTGAGTATCGGACTACAAGACTATATGCAGAAGATCCAAGATTTCGACAAAGTATTCCTTATTTGTTCCATCTTTAATTTGAAAGCGACTTGTCTGCATTGTCTTATGCAGTAAATCACATTTTAAAAAGTGGAGTACATTTACAAAATGTGTCTGCTAAGGATTTTATGGAGAAAGTGCAGCACCGAGATGATCATTTGGAAACACAACTGATCAATCTGATGGCTTGTCAGCGTGGGACAAATGAATATTGGTACCGACGTCATGGTGAATTAAAATGCATGTTACGGAATTTAGGAACACCAACATGGTTCCTTACCCTAAGCTGTGCTGAGTACGCTTGGGATGATTTACTGGATTTTCTACGAGAGGCAAATTCAAACATTAAAAACATCGAATACAAGACAGCAGGAGAACTGTGCTCATTGGATCCGGTTAATGTTTCCAGATATTTCAATCATAGATTTGAGGCTATGATGTCCTTCATCTGCAATAAAAAAAAATCCACCTCTTGGAGAAGTTGTGGATTTCTTTTGGAGAAAAGAGTACCAGGCAAGAGGTGCTACTCATATTCATATGCTGTTGTGGATCAAGGATGCCCCAAAGTTTGGAACAGATGCTGAAGAAGCAGTGTTATCTTTCATTGAAGAATATGCAACATGTGCTATACGAAAAAGCACAGAAGAAAAAAAGTTAAAAGAGCAAGTTTTACGTTTCCAAAGTCATCGGTGTGGAAAATACTGTCGACGGAAGTACAAGACGAAAGATAAATTCTACACTAAATGTCGATTTGGATTTCCTAGACCTGTTCTTTCAAAAGGAAGAGTAAACAGTTTTATGTCAGCTGTGAGACATACTATTACAAGAAAATCACCTAAGAATACCTACAACCTACAAAGAAAAGAAGAATCAAAAAATATAAATGACTACAACCCAGTCATTTTATCCATGTGGAATGCTAACATGGATATACAGTATGTAGCTGACAATTCCATTGCTGTTGCTCGATATGTAACGTCTTACATTACTAAATCAGAAAAAACTGAATTGAAAGAAATGTGGGAAGAGATTTCTCACGAGAAGACTGTCAGTAAGAAGCTGTACAGTTTCAGTTTAAAGTTATCGCATCGAGAAATTGGATCCTACGAATGGTTATCTTCTGCAAGTCTCTACTCGAAATCAAGAAGAATAATTTGAGCAAGTTTAGGCCTTGCAGCAATGAGAAATTGGGTACTGAAATCTGTTGGAGAAATTGAATATTTGGCCGAGAATGACCCAGAAAGTACAGATATTTTGAAATCAAACATGTTGGACACATATTACCCAAAGAGAAGTCTTCATCTAGAGAACATGTGTCTCTATGAAGTGCTGCAAAACTACATTTATTCACGGAAAGCCACAGAAGACATCAAAAATGGAAAATATAAAGTCATTGGTGAGGAAGGATGTTTGGTGAAGCAAACAAAAGGAAGTTTGATAAATCACCGGAAGCTGAGTTGCGACACTACTGACAAAAAGGAATTTTACTACTTGGCTCTTTTACAGCTGTTTAAACCATGGCGTTCAGAGGACGAACTACTGGGAGAATTTCAAAGCTATGAAGATTCCTTTAATGCTTGCAAAGACAGCATAGAATGCAGTACTTTCACAAATTATGTGCAAATGTTAAATGAAGAAATTGAACAGGAAACTACAATTGCAGCTGAAGTAGCTAGAGACAGTTCTCAAGACAGCCAAAGTTCTGGAACACTCAGTCAAGATCCCCTAGGACAACCAATCGTTGAAAATGAAGCTGCAATAGCTATGACTGAAGTGGAAACGGCTATGAATCAAGCTCAAGAAGAATTAATAGACTTACCAAATTTGGAAAGACAACTGAATGAAGAGCAGCAACAAATTTATGAAGAGATCAGAAACAAAATTGATCACGGATTACTACATGAAAAAAAAGAGTGCTCATGCACATCATTTCAACCAATGAGGATGTATGTAAGCGGACAAGCTGGAACTGGAAAAAGTTTCTTAATAAAAGTCATCAGAAGCTACCTACAGCAAAAAACGGATTCAACTTTGTCTTGTGTGGTTACTGCTCCAACTGGGTTAGCAGCATATAACATAAAAGGAATCACCTTACATCGTTTGCTAATGTTACCAGTGGAGCACGAGAACAAAATACAATACTACAAGCTAACTGGAGAAGCATGCTTGGAAGTATCAAGAGTATTGAAGAAGATGCAAGTTCTCATTATTGATGAGGTGAGCATGATATCAAACTTAATGCTTGCCTTTGTGCATTTAAGAATGCAGCAAATTCTAAGGACAGACTATGACGTGTTATTTGGTGGAAAACATGTCATAGTTTTTGGGGATCTTCTACAGCTTACTCCAGTTAAAGGACAACCAGTGTTTAATACTGTGACACATGAAGACACAAAGAAGTCATTGGGAAGCATTGGTAATGCAAATATTTGGTCCTTCTTTGAGTACAAGGAACTTACTACTAATATGAGGCAAGCAAACGATGAAGAATATGGAAGTATTCTGAAAGATATCAGAATTAGACTACTCACTAAAGCTGGAACGAAAGCATTACAGAGTCGGTTGCTACATAATTTATTCCCAAAGGAAGAAATAGTTGCAGAGAAAATATACAAGAACATTGCAGAAAAGAAAAGTGTCATCTGCTTAATGCTAACTCTACGTGAATGCTCAATATTCAATGAGGAACTTTTGAAATTGGAAAAGGAAGAGATTAGGAAATTGGAAGCAGTGGACAAAATTCAGCATGAAAGAATTACTATTACATTAACAGGCAAACTGAAAAATAAATTGGATTCACTAGAGAAGAACATTTCCAAAACTGCTGGATTAGAAAAAAATCTATATGTTTGCATGAACTGTAGAGTATTTTTAAGGAGAAATTTGGATGTTGAAAAAGGTTTAGTGAATGGAGCTATGGGAAGAGTTGTGGGTTTTATTAATTTCCAGAAAAAAGATGGAATTGAATGTTTAAAAATAAGATTTGATCAGATAGAAGAAGTTATAGACATTTGTCGTTGTACAGTTCGTTTCATGCTTGTGAAAGACTTATATGTACGTAGGAAGCAGTTTCCGTTTTCTCTAGCATATGCTGTAACTATTCACAAGTCTCAAGGATTGACTGTAGATTGTGCTTTTGTAAACATTGGTTCAACTGTGTTCAAAGAAGGTATGGCTTATGTCGCTTTGTCACGAGTGAAAACATTATCTGGTTTATTTATGATAGACTTTGATGACTCAAAAGTTAGTGCTGGTGCAAATTGTGTAAAGGAGTATAATAGATTAAGAAGAACCTATGCTCCTCATTTAGGTCAGTATCCTGTGTTGGAAAAACGTGTTGTTTCTCGAAAAAGGAGAATTGAGAATATCTGTAATGAGGATGTAGAGAGGAGAAAAAAAAAGAGGAGTGATGTAATTGCAAGCAAAAAGAAAAAGGAAAATGTTGAAGAGGTTGTAGGTTGTCATTTTGAAAATAGCTCTGGTGTCAACTGCTACGCTAATGTAGTGCTAAATGTTGTATTTTATCTGGAAAGTTTGCAAGAGCAGATAATAGTAAATCAGAGAAAAAGATTCTGTTCTGAGTTGAGTCTCCTTTTTGAAAAGCTGAGTAATGATAAAACTAAAATAGAAAGTGCTACTGAAATTAGAAAACTTTTAGATGTATGTTCAGGACGAACACAGTTTTCTCAAAATGTACAGCAAGACGCACAGGAATTCTTGATGTATTTTTTTCAGGTACTGGAAGAAGAAGGGGTACACATTGAAAATATGTTTGGTCTCTCTTACAAATGGGAACATAGTTGTGAAAACTGTTTCAATACATGTGGCTCTAATGTTGATTCTGAAAGGTTTATTTATTTAACATTGCCAGAGAGTAAAACAGTCACTTTTGCTAAATTAGTTAAAGATGCTAATCATAGCATGGAATGCAGTGAGTGTAAATCTGACATGTTTTCAACGTTAATTTTAAAGGAATACGGACAGTATGTAATTTTAATGATGCAACGATGTAGAGCTGATGGTTCAAAATTGGATACTTTAATAAAGAAGTTTACAGGACAGCAGTTATCAATTTCAGGAAAAACTTTTGTAACAGTTGCAATAATTTTCCATGAAGGACCTACTGTAACTTCAGGACATTATACAGTTTATCTTAAATGTGAAAAAGGCTGGACACTGTGTAATGATTTCCAATTAATTTTCAAACAACGTTTGCCTTTTGATTTAGCAAATTCCTATCTAATCTTCCTGAAACCTAAATTTTAGAGAGAATTGGCAAGATCTGTACAAAACAATTTTACCATTTTATTGGATTACCATTGGAATTTTCAAATTAAAAGATTTTTCAAATTACCATTTGGCCTAAAGGAAAGGTAACCAATTGTATTGTGGACTTATTTAATTCCTAATGAATCTTTCGGAAACCAAAAATTTAGAGAGAATCGGTAACATCTGTACAATTTAAATTTTGGAATTTTATTGGATTACCATTGGAAATTTAATCAAAAAAGATTTTTAGAATTACCATTTGGCCTAAAGGAAAGGTAACCAATTGTATTGTGGACTTATTTAATTCCTAATTAATCTTTCGGAAACCAAAATTTTAGAGAGAATCGGTAACATCTGTACAATTTAAATTTTGGAATTTTATTGGATTACCATTGGAAATTTAATCAAAAAAGAATTTTAAAATTACCATTTGGCCTAAAGGAAAGGTAACCAGATGTATTGTGGAGTTATTTGAGATATATTATTTTTGTGATTATGCTTCTGATACAAATTTGTCAGACGGTATTTTTTGGAAAAAAGTTATTGTTATTAGATGATATTTTTTTTGAATATTTTGCATTTCTATAATGTTATGTTTAAGTGAGAAGAGATTCTGGGCTTTTTTAAAACAATCTTTGAGATTGTTATTTTTTTTTTGCCCGCTGTTAAGTGATGAATGCAATTGCTTTCACGATTTATAGTGAAATGCAATATATTCTGAAAACAGCAAAAAAAAGGCAAAAAATAGTTTTTGAAAATTATGTAAATACGTGTACTATATTATAAAATGTTTTATTAAATATTAATACTTTTTTCTTTTTTTTTCAGATTGAGAAAGAAAATTTTCGAAAAATAAAACCATTTTTTCAAGCAATTTCAATTAAATTTAAATTGATAATTAAATTTTTGCGTGGGTCAGGTAAGTCAGAAATTAGATGGTCCCTTTTTTCCACTTCTCCTCAAACAGATTTTCAGTATTTCGTTATTATTCCCTCAAGGATCTTGTAATGTGGTAATTGTTTTTTAGTGTTTTTTAAAAAAAAATAAAAATACGCGTACGGTAAAAAAAAAAAAAGTTTTTAAGAAAAAATTTAAAAAAGTTGAGAGGTAAGGTTGGCTCTTAAAAGAGCCGTTGTGTTCATGCAGGGACAGAGGAAAGGAAGAGTGGGAATATTAGTTGGTAGGACAAATGTGCTGGTCTTTTGTTGTTAATTAGGGGAACACTGGTCTCCCTATGAACAATTAGACCATGGCAATTTGAGCACCGCATTGTAACCCTCGCAAATCAATGGTTAGTTTCCACAGGATCAGAAAAAGGTGAATCTACCCCACAGATGAAGGGCTCAGCTGAGCTGCCGAAGATGGACTCGGCTGAGCTGCTGTGGATGTGCTTGCACGACTTACTGAAGGGTTACCTCCAGTATGTCGAGCATGTGTCCTAGGGTGTACATCCTCAAGGTGTCGTAACATAGTGTGATTCCCGAAGGAATACTTCTTGTTAGGATTACCTCTTGAAAGTACACGCTGGCACAGCTGACAAGTCACTAAAGCAGCATTTACTTTTTTCTCACCCTCAGGAAAAGTAAAATACTCCCATATAAAAGAGCTCTTCTGTTTCCTCTTTCTCTGCCTGATGGTGGTGCTGCTAGCCTCACTCTCAGAAGTGGAGTGCTGGTCTGCCATCGTATCACAAAGACAACTCAGCTCCTTCTCCTAAGGGATCACAAGCGGAAATGAGGGGAATGGGTGTGGTGTAGGAGAGTTCTAGAACTGAAACTACTTTAAACCAATCAAAAGTTTTGTTTCTTGATCACATGACCCACTGTGCGCTTATGTTACGCTTACGGAGCGCTTACGGAGCGCTTACGGTGCGCTTACGGTAAAAGTACGCATGCGCGTATAAAAGACACGCACACGTGCGCATGCGCATAACAGGCACACCGCAACACTTCCGCGTAACGTGCGCGTGTAGCGTATGCGCTTACGCGCCGCGTACACAGTACGCACGGCTACGTAAATTGCGTAACCATACGCAAAAAGAGTAGAAATATTACGTAGATTACGCAAACCGTACGCTTACCGTGCGCTTACCGTACGCGCACTTAAAAAAAAAAAAAAGGAAAAAAAGAATCACTATGTTATAGTAATATATCTTACCTGTTTGTTAAAAAAAAATGAGAAAAAATAATATATTGCAGAATTTTTTTAAATTAAGCATAGTGTTTTAAGAGAATATAAAGTAAAAAAAAAAAAAAACTAGCAAATAACAAAAAAAAAAAAGACGTTTAAAATAAGAATTTGTAATAAAAAAACCATACAAAATCACTGAAAAAAACATGGGTTTCACACACGTTATAGGTAAGAATTAGCATTTAAAAAACCATACAAATTCACTGAAAAAACCATGGGTTTCACACACGTTATAGTTAGGAATTAGCATTTAAAAAACCTTGCAAATTCAGTGAAAAAACCATGGGTTTCACACACGTTATAGTTAGGAATTAGCATTTAAAAAACCTTGCAAATTCAGTGAAAAAACCATAGGTTTCACGCACGTTATAGTTAGCTGGACATTTCACTCGTAAAAAACCAATGAAATTCCCCCGTTATAGTTAGTTAAGCTAACTATAACGCGCGCACCCGCAATCCACTGCTGATGACGTCACATATTACATCACTCATGACATGGTCAGTGACATCACTCATGACATCACTGATGACATCTCAAATGACATCACTGATGACGTCATCCATGAGAAAAATTACCACATCTTCTTACACCATAAAATAACCTTTGATACACCGAGTAAAAATTTAACAGTTCCATTCTCAAACCATATATACTGCAATACCATTCATTACATACCCACTTATTAACTCTTTGGTCTTCATATACCTCCACTTGCTCACCTGTAAAGTCACTCATAATTACAGTCACTCCATACAAAAATATAATATACATTTAAACACTTATATAGACACTCACACACTAACAAGTATCCATAGAGCTACTGTTACACCAACTCAGTCATGCAAATAATCACACACCCATTTTCTCACCTATGCAGTAAAACACAATCAAGTTCACTTACTCATAAAAATAGTATCACATTCTTACACTCTTGTAGAATCATTGATACAAGCACACAGTCATCCATACAGTCACTTTCACAATCATACACTCTCATACCTACTCACTTATATACTCTTACACGCACATATACTGCCTTTCACATATGTAGTTAGTCACAAATGTACTACTGAAATATATATTCAATCCCTAACACACCCATACATACACTCGCTCAACCATACAGTCCATCACAGATGCACTCTTAAAACCATGCACCCATAGAATCACAACTCACACATCTATGCATAGAGTGACACACACCCTACCCACACAAACACTCACGAACCCATACTGATACTCAGACAACCAATCAATTACCCATATAGAGATTCATATAGCTGTTCACAAAACCATGCAGCCACTTATACACCAACATACAGATACATACACACATTTACACAGTTTAGTCGCTAGTCTGCAGTAAGATACTTTTATTGACTTACTTAAAGAATAATGTTATGCACCACAGAAAATCATCCATTTACACACTTGCACACCCACTCATTCTTCAACAGGCCTTTCTCTATATATATTAAACATATTAAAATTGTTAAGAAACAGATACTCAATGGATGATGTCATCAGTGATGTCATCAGTGATGTCATTTGAGATGTCATCAGTGATGTCATGAGTGATGTCACTGACCATGTCATGAGTGATGTAATATGTGATGTCATCAGCAGTGGATTGCGGGTGCGCGAGTTATAGTTAGCTTAACTAACTATAACGGGGGAATTTCATTGGTTTTTTATGAGTGAAATGTCCAGCTAACTATAACGTGTGTGAAACCTATGGTTTTTTCACTGAATTTGCAAGGTTTTTTAAATGCTAATTCCTAACTATAACGTGTGTGAAACCCATGGTTTTTTCACTGAATATAGACATATATATATATATTACCTACTGGCGGTCGCCAGTAGGTAGTTATAGTTAGGACCTATTATGCATAGGAAATCCGCAACATTCTATTCCCAATAACTTTGGCGCCGGTTTACGAATCTTCGCAAAATTTTCAAAACTGGTGGGGCACTCCAGTCTTCTCCTATCCTGAAAGTCCCGGGGTGATTCATCAAGCGGGGGCTGAGAAAAAGGGGGGGTCCCAAGACTTGTTTTACCCATGCAATTTTCCATAGGAACCTTTAATCGCAGCTACAGGCCGAACTGCTGAACGGAATTACACCAAATTTGGCAAAGGGGTAGCCCTTGGTTCAGAGTCATGCCTTTTGGTTAAATGGTGTAAATCCGTTCAGTAGTTCCTGAGAAAATCTGAGATATCATCAGTGATGTCATCAGTGATGTCACTGACCATGTCATGAATGAGGTAATATGTGACATCATCAGCAGTGCATTGCGGGCGTGCGAGTTATAGTTAGCAGAACTAACTATAACGGAGGAATTTCTATGGTTTTGTACGAGTGAAATGTCCAGCTAACTATAGCACCCCTGAAACCTATGTTTTTTTCTATGAATTTCTAAGGTTTTTTAAATGCTAATTTCTAACTATAACGTCTCTGAAACCTATGGTTTTTTCAGTGAATATATATATATATACATTGTTGTCAGGAATTCAGATAAGGGGGGAAATATTGTTTTGTGGTCTATGGAGGAATATCTGAAGGAGGCTCACACCCAACTCAATGATGAGGAATGCTACAGGAAGAGCACTCCCGCCAAATACAAGAGTACACAGGAAGCACTGGCCAAATATTTGCTGGCATGGAAGGGCCTGGGATTATTGAGTGGTGATGAGTACAAATTCCTCAAAAGAGAACATCCTACGGTTCCGTGTATATATTTTATACCTAAAGTACACAAAAACATGAAAAACCCCCCAGGCAGACCAATTATTGCCGCTTGCGATGGGCCACTGGAAAACCTATCTAAATATATAAACTACTTTCTGCAGCCATATATGAGGAACCTAAAATCATATATCCAAGATACATGTGATTTTTTAAACAAAATTAACAATTTGGAATGGAGTACAGATTACCTTCTGATAACGTTAGATGTGTGCTCACTATACACATGTATTCGCAATAAGGATGGCTTGAGAGCAGTAGAGCATTTTCTAAGTAGCAGATCCATCGTATATGCTCAGCATACAAAAATGCTTTTGGACATGTTACTTTTCAGTCTTGACAACAACCTTTTCCTTTTCAATGGACAAATGTACCAACAAACACAGGGTGTAGCCATGGGGGCCAGTTTCTCTCCCAGCTACGCTTGTATTTTTATGGGCTGGTGGGAGGAACTGGTCCTCATGCGGCAGTTTGAACACACTTACAACAATAATGTGATTTGTTGGTTTAGATTTATTGATGATTCGTTTATTGTTTGGAGGGGAACAGAGATGGAAGCTGTTGAATTTATTGATCAGATCAATCACAATGATATCAATTTAAGATTTACTTACACCATCAGCAAACAAACAGTGTCCTTTCTAGATGTGCAGATAACAGTGGAGAATAATAGTCTAACTACCACATTATTTAGAAAGCCTAGTGCAGGGAACACTATCCTCCATGCGTCAAGTGCTCACCCTCCCCATTTAATCAAAAGCATTCCCTACGGGGAAATGCTCCGTATTCGGAGAATATGCAGTAGTGAGGAGGAAATGAAAAACAAGCAGCTGGAGAGCCGTACTAGGTTTCTAGCCAGAGGATACAATGCAGTAGTTGATGCAGCCATCAGAAGGTCACGTTCTAGGGCAAGAGAGGAACTTTTAATTTATAAGGCCAATCGTCCAGAACAAAGGGTCAACATTTCCGCTCAACCTGTGAGACTGATTCTTTCGTACTCCAAACAGGAAAGACAGATTAGAAATATCATTAAGCGGAATTGGCATTTTATACAAGATGACCCAGTTATAGGAAGTCACATGCTTACTAATCCTTCCATCACTTTTAGGAAAACAAAAAGTTTGGGTAACAAATTAACAAGTAACAGTCAAGATGTGAGTCGCAAAGATATGTGGCTGACTGCTAGAAAGGGTTTTTTCAAGTGTTCCACTTGTAAGGCTTGTAAATTTGGAAGCAACATCAAAACATACACTACAGCTTTCTCACCTAAGATCCGGGAGATTAAGCAACACCTTACGTGTAAAACGGAATATGCAGTGTATGTTTTGGAATGCAGTTGCCACTTGAAGTATATAGGGAGCACAAGATTAGCTGCGCACAAGAGAATACTGCAGCATATACGAGCAATCATTAATAAGGATCAAAATTACCCAGTCGCAAGACACTTCCAAGCCGTTCATGATAGTGACCCCAATCATCTAAAATACTTTGTCATAGAAGCTATCCCGGTCACCAAAAGGGGAGGGGACAGAGAAGGGAAGTTAAGGCGGCTAGAAACTCACTATATATTGGAATTTGATTGTAAGCATCCAAGAGGGCTTAATGCAACCGAGGACCTTTTCACTTACCTGTAATTTCTTACCGAACTTGCAAAACAGATTACATCTGAAAAATGAATTTATGAATTATTTATCATGCACTTTTGGCCTTATCTATTTATAAGAGGTTTTATTGTTTTTAGTAGTCATACTGATCTTATTCTAATATTTATTGTGTTTTAGACTTTTTAGACTTACATTTTAGACATATGGTTTTTATGTATTGTATGTCTATTGTTTGTTCTGATGGTTTATAGACCAATGATATTATAGGGTATAGCAAACACTAGCTCAGCTACCCTGATTCCCCTAGTAGCATCACTATTGGCATTTATGCAGAAACATCAATGTTCCTTTGTTTATATCTATTTTAGTATATATATTAATGGTCCATTCGAACCATTTTGCACTTTTTGCACTTTTTTCGCCTTCACAGTGTCTCCGGAATGTATTATTGATTTTACATTATGTTAAATTTTGGGATTCATTGCAAAGATTATTTATCAATGCACCTCTCTACTATATTTAATATTGAGGCCCTGGGTATAGATACTTGATTTCAAATTACATCCGAGGAAACACTCACGAGGTAGCACATATGGGCTTACGGCAGGAATATTCTAATCATTAATTTATATTTTTTTAACACATTCACACATGTTGCAGGCACAGAACGACTGAAAATATCTCTTTGTAGGTTATTTACCCCTCTGTATTTAAACAGCTATTAGCAAATACCATCGATGTTCTTAATTGTAACAATTGATTTTATTGGTTTTTATAATGTCTGTAAAGGAGGTATTTTACCTGTATGTTTTTTACTGTACTTTTAAAAAAAAGTCTTAGTACATGTAATGCATTGGTGGACTAACAGCAATAGGAAATAAGTTCAGTCTGTTCTCACTGTCTATCAACTTTAGCAATGTGTGATAGGTTGTTTTTTAAGCACGAGCACTTTAAATGTCGAGTAAAAATCTCTGAACATTGTCATGTGATCAAGGCCGCTTTGACGGCTGAAACGCGTAATGGCAGGCAAGGAGGAATAAAAAAACTTTGAACCACACAACGAGGTCCACGTTCGTTCTTGTTTTCCCTGGAGAAACGTGTGAGCGAAGTAAGCTCATATATATATATATGTATATGTATATGTATATGTATATGTATATGTGTCGGTGATTTTCCAATGAAAAGGGCGTCTGATGAAGGTACAACCCACACCGAAATGCATTATGCCCTGATGGTCCAACAAAGAGCTTCTCAAGGATTCCCCAGTGTGGCCTCTGCTTCTTCTGCTTGGAGGAGTTTCGTTTGGATATTTTGAGCGTCAGCCAGAGACACGATACAGAGGCCCCGCTCTGCAAGTTGGCCTGAACATCACTGGACCTGCTCCTGTAGCAGTTTTTCCTTTTCCGAGGTATCGGATTGGTTCAGGCACACCTCTAAAGCCAAATTATACAAGGGCGGCTGCCTTGCAGTTCGTGACTGCACGAAGGACTTTGGCACATTGCTACCATTGCCCCTGCCCTGTTGACATTTCGATGGTGAGGTTGGAGCATAATGGGGACCCAAGGAAGCCGTTGGACCCTGGACTCACCTTCAACAACTTAAAAACCTCCCTTTTGCCTGATATTTCAGTGGTCATTGAGCATGGACTCTGCCATTGGTACTCACCACCAAGATGCACTCTGGGGGCTGCAGTCTTCAGACATCGGACTGCAGCTGTGAGCAATCTGTAAGGAGGAGCCAGCTGACTTCCCCACCCAGGGGGAGGATTGCAGTAGTTCAAAAGGAGGGTGTCGGTGATTTTCCAATGAAAAGGGAGTCTGATGAATGCACACCCCACGTGTTGTGGCAGGGCATGGAAACTGATGTGGATCTATTAATCCATGATCTGAACAAGAATATGTTGAATCTGAATTTTGTAGAACACTACAGTAAGAGTATCATAGATTTCCTAGATGTAAGAGTGTTGGTGAGGGGAGATAAATTGGATACCATGGTTTTTAGAAACCCTACAGCTGGAGACACAATACTCCATGCGGCTAGATCACATCCTACACCCCTTTTTAGGAGTATCTCTATTTGAAATTTGAAATTTATTGATAGATATAGACCTCATCTGAGATCCACAATATGGTAAAATAATATATACAAGTTTCCAATCCTATTGTATTACAATATATCATAACATTCTTTATAAGCAAATTGATTATTTTTCTTAGCTTATATATCTCTAAAATAGCAGGAGGAACACTTTTTAAAAAGTAAAAAACTTTGTAGTTTACAAATTCATCAGGAGGGGTTCTTAAAATCTCAATCAGATCCGTATTTCTAAGAATATTATATTTTATACAAATAGGTTTGAAACATTGTGAGCGTGCCTCAACCAAACTGCTATTTGGACAGACAAATAGAACATGTGCCAAGTCTTGGATTCCTCCATTACACAAATCACATTGGCCTGTTTATTAAAGTTACAGCCTCACTTTTTTGTTACATCTTTTAGAGGGAGTATCCTCAGCCTTAACATCGGAATGTAACGCCTAACACTGTGGTCCAATGTAAAACTCAAAGATTTTGGGATCTCTATATACTCTACACTAGCTAACGCCAGCTTGTAATGCGATAACTGTTGACAATAGAGATTATCCATTTCATAGCTCAGCCACGAGAGAGCAGAGTGAGACTGGGGTCTGGCGGGTTGACATTCGCCATGACCTGGTCGCCATATTGGGATTGACCTTTGTGCTCTGGACCGTACCTGAATCTTCGCCTTGGTGATCGGCCTTCGGGGGGAGGAGCCTATCGCCCTGAATAGTTACGGCAGTCTGGCCACTGCACGACGCCCAGGTCTGGATTTGCGGGCAGGCCTTGGATTTAGCTGCTCCTGACCCCAGTTGTTCATGGCAAGCGCGCTGCAGAGAGTGCACAACTCAGAAGAAGTAGGAGATCCTGGAGGGAAGGAGCGGAGCGGTGAGTGCTGGGAGAGAACTCTGGAGGGCTGTCGGCTTTGCTGCTTAAAGGTGAGACACCTGCGGTTGCAGCTCTGATCGGAGGGGACCATCGCCCTCACCTGACGCAAAGGCAAGTTGCAGTCTGTGGTAGCTGGAGATAGAAGGGCCCTTTACTGGGAGCGGTGAAGTGGAGCGTGCCAGCGCTGCGTGCGGGTGTGTGATTCGGCCTGGCCGCCATAGCGGGATAGGATATTGTGCTCTGGACTATGCCTGCTTTTTCACTGTAGGCGATTGGCCAACTATCCCCACCCTGAGGGATGGCTGAGAGGTGTCTACGGTTACCTCCCGTGTAGCGCATCCCGCTGGAGGTTGCCTTGCTCCCGCCTGAGGTTGAGCCTCACGTGACATGGTGAGTTGCTGTTCTCCCTTATAACTTTGCCTGCGACTCAGTTTACTGGTCGGAGAGACCTCGCAGCACAGGATTGCTGATGATACAAATGGTGCATGAAGGTGAGCAGTATCTAGCCTGTGTGGGTTCGTAGACTTGGCGGCCCCGCCGATTGCCTCCACTGGGGACCTGATAGTCACAGCCACCTTGGAGCAGAGCCACGTATATCCATTTGGGGCCCAGAGCTGTCCTTACCTTGAACTGCACCACCATGGGCAAACCCAGGAACAAGACCACCGGGTCTACGCAAGATCCAGATGACAGCGTAACTGAGCATCAGCAGACGGGCTTGGGTGACCCGCTCCAACGGCAACTACAATAGATCCTTGATGCCATCTCTGACATCAAGGCCACCCTCCATCAAGATAAAAGTACTGTGGTGGTGGGCCTGGGCCTTCTACGCGAGGAACACAAGAAGTTGTCAGATAGGGTCAGACAAAACGAGTCTTCTGTGGCAGAACTCTTGCCAGCCCAGAAGGCGACAGATCAGCAGCTAAATGCCCTCACGGGCAGAGTCAGTGCCCTGGAACGCAGGGCTGAAGATGCGGAAGGCCGCAATTGGCGGAACAACGTCTGAGTGGTAGGATTACTAGCGGGGTCCAAAGGGAGTGATATGGTGGCTTATTTGGAACATTAGCTCAAGACAGTAGTGGCACCTGAGGGGTTGACTTCCTTTTATAACTTAGAACGCGCCCACATAGTACCGGCTTGACCCTTGGCCCCAGGGAGACCACCGAGACCGATAGTGGCCCACCTGCTTCACTTCTGGGACAGGGACATTCTGCTGCAGAGAGCAAGGACGGACGGCCCTTTTCAAGTGGACAATAGTAAGGTCACTCTATTCCCGGATTACACTCTAGAAGTTCAGTGGAAGCGTGCTTCTTATATGGAAGTCAAAAGAGCCCTGTGAGACGAGGGACTGCAGTACTCCCTGATGTTCCTGGCCCGGCTGTGCATCGTGCTCGACAACTCCACCCACTACTTTGATTCTCCCTCTGAAACATGGGACTGGCTAGAAGCCTACAAGGGGGGGCCTAACGGTGGATATGTCTTGAGGGGCGGCGACTGCAAAGCCCAAACGGTCTGGATCACGGGGATTACGGAGATCAAGGAGAAGAGCCTAGGTGCCACCTAGAGCAACACAAACTGCAAAGGAGAGGGCTGCAGCATTGCAGGCGGTGAAATCCTTATCCCGGTCTCAGAACGTGCCTCCAACAGATGAAGATGCGGGGTCTGATAAGGACTCGGCAAACAATGAATCGGACACGTCAAATGGTAACAGTCTGAAATTGCCAGTGGTAATGCCCAAAAGTGTGGATGACATTGTATGATCTAGCTATTAGTTCCTAGCAGTAGTATTTCACTTCCTCTCTGTTATTGTAATATTCTGCATGGGGTCGCCCAGCTTGCATTGATTCCTTGCGGCTGGTGCCTCACAAGCTGGGTGCATGTCCCCAGTCAGTCGCATCTACCACTGCCTCTGAAGCAGTCAGAGGTTTTATTTAGCTTTAGGTTCTTAAGGTTTGGATGGGAACTCGTTTTATAGTTACTGTCCTTGGGAGGGGGAGTTGGGGTTTTGGGGTTATTTTATGGGGACCCAGGCGTGGCACTACCGGCATTCGGTATGACTGTTGGGCGCAGATTTCATCATGGGATCACTGGTGGATTTAAAATGCATATCTTGGAATGTTAGGGGCCTGCACACAATGTACTGCCGTAATAAGGTACATGCTTATTTACTACGTAGGGGGATTCAGATAGCCTTTCTCCAGGAAACGCATATCACGAGACAGGAGGGTTTTGCACTGCAGTGTAGATAAAGTAGCCAAGTGTATCATATTGCTTACTCTGCTTTTGTGAGGGGTGTCTTAATATGGGTTAGAGCGGGGGTCCCCTTTCAGCTAGTACAACAGCTCACGGACCCTGAGGGCAGGTATGTGGGGGTGTTGGGCCGTCTCAATGGAAGGGATGTCACGCTGTGTAGCATCTATGCGCCTAATACTGATCAAACATTCTTCTTCGCTCAACTCTCTGGGAAGCTAGCGTCTTATTTGATTGGCACTGTTCTTATGGGAGGGGACTTTAATTCGGTCACTGATGTCCTGTTAGATAGGTCTCATCCCCCCCCTCCCTACTGCCCCTATGTATAAGATAGCTAGAGCTAGGAGGGCCTGGCAGGAACATTGGGGATTGGTAGACACCCGACTGACAGAGACTATTCCTTTTTCTCGGCCCTTCACAAACTCCATGTTTGAATTGATGCTATACTCTGCTCCCCAGACCTGCACATGTCGATCACGCATAGTGAATAGCTCACCATGACACTATCGGATCATAACCCATTATTGGTCAGGGTTAGGTGGTCGTGGGTGCGAGCGGCAATTCCAAATTGGCGGTTAAACCAAGAGCTTTTAGAAGATGGCGTCTTTTGGGAGGCTGTGGGTACCGGGGTGACTCAATATTTTTTAGAGAACGAGGGCTCAGCGTCTTCGATGGCTGTGGAATGGGGCACCTTTAAAGTGGTGATGAGGGGGTTGTGCATTTCCGATGTGGTTGGGGTTAGGAAGACCTTACTCCAGGATCTGGATACTGCTGATCGGTGCTTACGAGAACAGGAGCTTGCCAGGCTTGATCAGCCTCAAAGACACAGGGCCTTACTGGAAGCAAGGGAAGCAGTAGCAGTGGAAGTTGAAAGGCTGCGCTGTTTTGATTACAGGATGTATGTTGTGCGCGCTCATACTGAGAGAGATAAATCTGGCACCTTACTGTCTTGGCTGGCCAACACAGAGCGGCGGGGATCGCCTATTTTGCAATTGTATACCCCATCGGGGGAACTTTGTCGCACACAGCAGTGAATAAATGAGCAGTTCCACACATATTACACTGAGCTTTACCAGATTAAGGTTGTGGTGAATTAGATAATTCTCGGGGAATTTTTGGAGGAGGCAGATCTTCCAGTGATTGCTCCCACAGAAGCCAAACATCTCGGTCAAGATATTACGCTGGGGGAAGTGAGAGGCGCGATTAAACATATGGCGCGCAGGAAAACCCCCGGAGCAGATGGGTTGCCGGTCAAATTTTATCTCACCTACATAGACCTGATTGACCCTAAATTAGTGACCCTCTATAATGAGGCAAAGAAGGTGGGGCAGCTTCCTGCCTCTACCCGCAAAGCGATAATCATCCCCCTTCTAAAACCAGGAAAGTCACTCTCAGATAGAGCCGCGTACAGGCCGCTGTCTATGCTTCCTACCGATTATAAGATTTTGAGCCGGATATTGGCGGCTCGGTTGCTCCCCCATATGACCCACTTGGTCCATGCAGACCAGGCGGGATTTAATCCCAAGCGAAACACGACGGTTAATGTACGTCGGCTACTCCGCTTATTGGAATTTGACACGTATTCGAGGACGTCAGCTGCTGTATTTTCGGTAGATATCGAAAAGGCCTTTGATAGTCTAGAATGGCCTTTTCTATTTCAGGTTATGCATACATTTGGACTGGGGGAGGAGTTTGTGAATTGGACAGCATTGTTATATAGATCCTCTACGGCACGCGTTAAGACGGAGGGTTTGATCCCAGATACATGTGCGGTGAACAGCGGAACGCAACAGGGTTGCCCACTCTCCCCTCTATTATTTGCTTTGGCTATTGGGCCATTAGCGGCTCATGCCCAGACGGGACGTCGATACAGGGGTCTCGATGTCCGTGATGATATTCAATATATAGCGCTGTTTGCTGATGATCTATTTATGTTTTTAGCGGACACAGAGGATACCCTCCTTGGGGCGAGACGATTGCTCCAAGATCTCGAACTGGTAGCGTGCCTTAATGTGAATTGGGAGAAGGCTTGCCTATTTCCTACTGCCCCAGGGAGGGAGGGTCCTCCGAGTACTTGTGGAGTTCATTAGGAGTATAATTGCTTGACTTACCTGGGAACCCGCATTTATCATACTCAGGCAGATTTGCTGGAGGGAAACATAGGCAGGGCCATCCGAGGGCTTCAGGGCAGTATGGAGCTTTGGGGGACACTCCCACTTAAGATGGTGGCACTACCTAGGCTCCTATACTATTTTGGGACTCTCCCCATCTGGATTCCGGCAACACTCTTTAAGCGCCTGCAAACGATGATCACAGGATTTATCTGGCTCTCAAGCAGGCGAAGAGTGGCCCTTAGGACCCTCTTGCTCCCAAGAGGGGAGGGTGGTTTGGCGGTGCCGGACTTCGAGTCTTATTATTTAGCAGCCCAACTTCAATGGCTTACCCAAGCGGTGGCTCTGGAATTCAGGGGAGTGGGCGAGGGAGAGGACAGACGGGTTCCCTGGCGAACATTGTCCTGTATTATTTTACAGCAATCGCTATGTCTCAAAACAATACCTATGGAATACAAAACGTTCAGGTCATGCTGGAACAGGAGCCGGAAGAGAGCGCAGATTGCGCGCCCTTATGCTCCTGAAATCCCCATCACTATGTGTATGATACTCCCTCATGGAGGTAATTGGGCAGCATTACATCAATGGAGTGATCTGGGCTTGACAGCGCTGGGCGACCTATATGATGATGGTGCCCTTATACCATTCGAGACCCTGAGGAACTGGCATGATTTACCTTGTGGGGACTACCTGCTCCATTCAGCCCCCAAAGCGGCCATTCGGAAGTACTGGGGGAGGGTCTTTCTGAGACGCAGACGTCCATGGTTTGCCAATACGTGGTTCTGGCGGCGGGTACTATCAAAGCAGTCACGTGTTTATATAGGCGAATGATGCAAGAGAGGCTCGTCCCATTAGCGGACCTGCAGCGGAAGTGGGAGGAGGATTTGGGCAGGGAGATCCCTGAGAAGGAGTGGTCTGACTTACTGGAGCGGCCTTGAAAATGCACTAGAAACGCTCGCTTTCAGCTGGTTCCATTTGTTATTTTGCATAGGGCGCACCTGACTCCAGCAAAAATTAATAAATATTTTAATATGTCCACAGCACGCTGCCCACGATGTAATAGGGAGGGGGCAGATATTCGCCATATGCTTTGGGATTGCCCCATATTGACAGGTTATTGGGGGGAGGTGATGGAGTTGTTATGCGACATCACTGAGAGGATTGTGGAACTGGCACCAGGCCCTTCTTTACTTCACTGGTTCCCCCACACACCTCCAAAACCAAGATCACTAGCAAGTTTATGGACTTGGGTCTGGTATTAGCCAAGCGAGAGATTACAGCACACTGGAAATCTAAAAGAGGTCCGAGCTTTAAGAGATGGAGGGGTGTTTTTCTCAGATGGGCGGAGGGTGAGGGCACTGCTAGGATTCAAGCAGCTACTCATGCGCATAGTGAAAAGGCTTTGGAAACTGCAAGAGCTTGGGAGGCGCTCACGCTGTTGTTGAAGACATCGGAGGCAGATTCGGATGTGGAATCCACTACTAGTGATCAGACTGGCCAAACTTGATGACAACTTGTTTTACACACATATGGGGGTGTGGAGATCCCCCTGTCAGTCTAACATTGCTTATGATCTAGTTGAAGGGTTCCATCACTACCCAAAGTAAAGCTGCATATTACCCAGTGGAAAGAGATATTGTTTCAGATTATTGTGGTTCTTAGTATTGTTGTTCTATATGCCATGCCTGGGGGAGGAAGGGTGGGAGGGTGAGGAGGGAGAGGGGAGATGTTTCTGTTAGTTGAGATTATTCCAGATGGAATCAACAGTTTATATTGTTATGGTTCATGGTGTGCAACAATGATTATTTATATCCGGCACCAACAATTATATGTGGAGGCACCCTCATGAATAGACTATTTGATATGATATCCCTAACTGCAGCCCATTCCTATTAAGATGTTATGATCATTGATCTTTGTATAACTATCTATATGCAGACCGCAGGAATCACATTCTGTATGGGGTTGGATGATTTTGATGTTACTTGAATAAACATATTTTTTTTAAAAATCAGGTTCATGTAGTATGTTATATGCCCATCTGACAAGATTTGCCATAGCTCTCACGTATGCACTCACTACCCCTAATTCCAGTCAAAGTGCCTGAACGGGAGTGGCTTGGCTTGTAGTCATAAGCATGCTCAAGAGTGTTCCCTCCCTGAGATTTAAAAAAACCCAATGGTTTATTGGAATATATTCTAAGCCATATATTAGAATTGGGGGGATCTTTGTTCGCTAAAATTCAAGGAGAGCTGAAAAATTTAGCCTCCCAGTAGATAGATAAAACTTTTTTATAGCACTTACATGAGATACTTTCTTTAGTTCAGTCTGCTGAAAGTGCAAATCAGTACCAGTGGACTGAGAAAAAACACTCCCTTAATAGATGTAAGTAGATGCTATTTCTACACTTATTCCTCCTAGTTTCATGGTAAAAGGTATAGCTTTTTTCGGACCCCTGAATGGTACTCTTTTTTTGTTTTTGAAATATTTATTTTTAAAAAGTATCTTTCAGTATACTTAAAAAGAGCCTCCATGTTACGCTGCAGCCCAATTGGGGTTAGATCGAATAAAACCACATCATCGGCATGCATTAAAATACAACCTTGTTTGAGACCGTTTCGCGTAGATATCTCTTGGGTGAAGCCCTTATCTCCTCCCATTTGTACCTTACACCATGTGGTTATATGAAGCGCTACTATTATTCTTAGCAAACTTATCGGAACGCCTGACTTCAATACTTTCCTCCACAGGGGAGGCCTGTCCACCTTGTCAAAAGCTGTAGAAAAATCTACAAATAAACTATAAACCACCTGAGCTCTACTAATTACATATTTATCAATATTAGTTTGGAGGATGGCAATATTGTCAATCACAGAATGGTTTTGACGAAAACCTGCTTGTCCCATAAAGATTACCCCCCTAGCTATGGCCCAATCGTTCAGATGTTCCAAAATGCGGGCCGCAAATATTTTTCCTGTAGCATCAAGGAGGGCAATCTGATGATAATTACTCGGAGAAAAGCGAGAACCTTTTTTCAAAAGGGAAACTACTATAGTTCGGAACTTGGCCAGTTTGATAGCAGCACATAAATAGGGGGGCCAAAAATGTACTCCATCCTTCAATCTTTTCTTTTAGGACCTTCACCGTAATCCTGTCTGGTCCCATTGCTGCGGTGTATCTCGCTTTCCTTATGTACACGGCAATTTACTGACCAGTAGGTGGCATTATCTGCTGGTCAATCTCGCTGTTGATATCATTGCATAGAGATTTCCTGATATCAATAGATGATAGATTTTCCTCATATTGTTTGGATAAATAAGTAGTGTGGCGGGGATTCTGCTCATGCACAGAACTATGCACAGGAAACCAGGACCTCAGTGAATTGTGGTGTACCAAAAATCTCACCTCAGTACCCAGAACCCCTATCCGACTAGCATCAGTGTCTCATTCGTTCTCCGTATCATTTTGAAGCTACCAATGTTTAGACAACTCAGAACAAGCGACTTAGAGTACTCTCAGGAATGGTGGGAATAAGAAACACCTTTTCGTTATTATTCTCATATCAGTCCACAACAAGAGTAATCAGAGACACGGAAAAGTTTAAAATGTTTATTTTTAACTATATGCTCTAAGGTGCAGTACTTTGGCTAACATAAGCAGAAAAATGATTAGAAATAAAACAATCAGCATTGTTACAATTCCATAGAAAATGAAGGGAGAAATCATATTAAAAATGATAGTGGAAAACAGGTCCTATAATACTTTGTGAACCACCCTCCCATGGCTAGTAAACTACTTTTATAAACTAATAGAAGGTCTCTAGGTTTGAATGGGGAACCTCATACCTCAAAGATCAGCTTAGGTGAATCACATCACAGGATAAGCTCTGCTCTCTGTGTCTGTAAAGGTTTTTCTCCAAGTGTCTGAATCATGCACACAAATGCAATATTAAAGGCACCCAAGTTTCAGACATTTGCAGCTGTGTGCTTGTTGTGTCTAGAGCGTGGGCCGATTAACCTGAATTCAACAGCATACATTGTTATTTGACCTTGACGGCTTCTGCACACATTGTTCAGACTAAGGTCGCAGTGAACGTCTAGGGATGTGAACAACAGACTGTTCTCAGGTGAATAAAAAGCAAGCAAGCAACCTATAGTGTTGTGTGCAAAAGCAGCAAAGTGGCAATATGGCGTTTAACATCTAAAGCGCTTATGCTAACATAGCAATGTGTGCACATAAAACACTGTCTTCACTACAGTAGCCCATTCTTTTTAAGGGACGGGAGTAGCTCTCTGTGGTATTTTATTTCCACTAATTCTGCAACTATATCCCAAAAGGCTTTAGAATTTATGCACATAAAACCCTGTCTTCACTACACCCTCCTTTGATCGGACCACGAACAGAATAGGGAAGCAATGTAGGAACGCAGAGTTCAAGTTCGAGTGAGACAGAACCAAGTCCATATATTGCCAATCCATATAACTGGTAGGGAAATTTTTAAAAATTTGTTGGGAAAAGTAAAAAATTCAAACATCTCTCAGTGGCGGTATACAGCCCAATGTGGAGTAAAAAAAGAAAAATTAAAAAATATGGATTAGGACGTGCGGAAGATGGAGAACTGCCAAATTAATCCATCAACGTGTAGGCACAATATGTTGCAACTGCCTTGAAGAGGAAGTCATTGTAATGTTCAGTAAATGAGTCAGCCATCCAGTTAAGTAAAGTAAATGAACATACATGTTCTTCGACAACCGGAGCCTCTAGAACCATCAGAGGACAACTTGCGTGTTCTTCAAGATAACTTCGCGTCAGGAAGTCATGGGCTGCAGCATATATATCCCAATTCCCTAGGATTCCATGCGCCGCTCCACAGGCCATAATCCCGATACCAGAACAGTCCAACTCATGAGCCACTAAGAGACTCATTAGTCGGTCATAATCCGGGGCAGGAGATGCCGTGTTCGACAGGTACAAATCCAGAGCCCATTCAAATGGACAATCAAGGCAATGGAAAACAGGTTGCACGCAAGTAAAATATGAGAACCGGAAGGACAACCCAGAAGGCTACGCTCAAAGTGGCCAGTGGTAGTGTTCCATAGTAGTCAAGCATTCGGCTGTCGCATGGCAAAGATCGTGCAGCCATTGCGGAGCAAACAAATCAACAGCAGCACACCAGCAGTCAAGGCGAGAATTAACGGAAGCCCACTGAAGACACTGGAAAAAATAGAATGAAATAATGCCGGTATCACACCAAATATTGTTTGGAACGAGGTCACAAGGCCGGAGCCCACAACTTTGAAAAAATGCACCAAGCCAGTTGTTGATGAGGCATTAAATATAGTGTGAATCAGAGCACCGAAATGAAGGGGCAGATCAGTATTTAAAAGTGCATGCACCTCGGTGCGGGTGTTTGCTATGTGAAGGACAAATGTTTCACAGGAGGAAGCCAGGGCGACTTCTTTTTGAGACAATAGAGCCCTTATTCTGCTCATCTTGTTGAACTCTGCTTTCAAGGTTGGTATGGAAGGCCACATGGATACATCCAGTTTCCCATGCGGGGGTGGGAAAAGGACATTCTTACAACAGACTATTCATTGTGAGACAGTTACAATGTACGGCATCCCTACTAGCATCCCTACTAGCTTCATTATTTAAAAGCAAATAACTACTGTTTGCTAATAACGTGAAAGTGGGTCTGATCACTGGCACGGGAATTCCCTTTAAAATGCAAGCCAAATTCGGGGCGTGAACGTTGCATGCGCCATGCAATTGGATGTTCCTACAGACTACTGAGTGATCAGGTGTGAAAGTGCATTCCTCTCTGTTTAAATAAACCTCTTTACCCTCTCTCAGGCACCTGTATGTACCCACAGGGCCCGTAACAAAATCATTCAAATCTACTTTGTCATTTAATTTGGATAAATGATGTTTAACTGACGCTAAGGTGAAATGTGTAAGCTAGTTTTGACATAAGTTTCCCACAGAATAGGTAGTAACAGAAAGGAAAGATTCAAATCGGGGGTCAATTCTAACCTGTGTATAGCAAGGGTGCAGACCCAGAAAACAATGTTGACAGGAATCTGAACTTTTCTGCCATATTAACCATCCTTCAGGTTCTAAGTTGGAAATATTGGAGGATGTATTAGTAATGAATGACTGCAATTCATCAAGGGACAGATCTGTGTGATTATCCCAGGTAGGATAAGCGCCCAGATCAGGAATAGTGGGGGAATTCACCTTTTTAGAAGTAGCCAATTCAAAGCAGGTGGTCTGAAAAATGGTAGAATTCAAAAACAACATGTGGTTCGGGATAAGGCATGTACGATGCAAAGCCTCAGAACCTTGTATCTGCCAGGTTTTAGAACCCCAAACAGATTTAACATCAATAGTATCTTTCCACAGCTCATAGCCCCCTATAGCTAATTCATCCATAAAGGACTTTGAATACAATAATTTCGTGTGGGTCAGTCTAACTTTGGAAGCTGACTCAGCAGCCATTTTAAAATAAAAGGCTTCAGGTGTACACACACTGAAATCGGTAAAATATGCAAATTTTTTCACCAAAGTTTTGGAGCTGCCTTGAACGGGAGCTGGACAATGTTCCCATTGTGTAAAATTGAGGATATTTCTAAATGTATTTGCTTTATGCCGCAAATGATTGCCATAGTGTTGGTAGCAAAACAACTCTCCATAATTTGCAGTGTCTAACTACAAATCTTCAGCATCAAAACAGCATAATATTTCAAATCAGAAAAAAGAGCCTCTACGGCTTGGACATCCCAATCATCAGAGCATATGTTTTGTTTCACAACATCCCCCATAGAAACACGAAGTACATTGGGGACATTAATCACCTCTGTGGGACCATGAATTTGATGTTTTACAGCATGCCATACAATCCCATCGAACACAGGCCAGGCAGTAATATTAACAAAAGTCTGATATCTCTTCATGATGTGTGATGAGTGGGGTGCCAAAGTTCCATCAATTAATCTAATTGTAGATCTTTCGGTTAGATAGTGTCCATTTACCAGACGGAAAAATACAACCACAAATCCAATCGACATAAACAAAAAAATAGATATGAGCCCCAGCCAAATGTAAGTCCAAGGGGGGATTAAACAATGTCTTTTAAACCAAACAGTAAAAATTGAAATTTTCGATGGGGCATTCAAAGTTATAGAGTTAGTGTCAAATGAAAAACGTGACTGGTCAACTGCACTTGATTGTAAACCAGGCAACGACAATACATCCGTGGGATAAGTATACTCAGCATCTTCAACTGGACCACCAGCCGGTGGAGGCAATAAAGGATTAGTAACTGTGTGCATCTCGATAGCAACGTCAGGCCTGTGGGTATTTGCCGGAGCCAAAACAGAATTTCTCAGCATTGCTGGACAAGAGACCACTGGAGTAATACTAAGAAGAATCGGCCACTTTGTGTAGTTTGACATTGTCAATGGAGATGTACCTGTTATCCTTGCGACCAGGAAGTGGAGGTAAAATGACTGTTCTTGTACCCTGCACGCCAAGCACTGGAACCGATGCACAATAAGAGGGGCCAAACTCCTTCTTGTTCTCCACCTTCTCACGGACCAGGTCACCAACTTGTGGTAGCCAGTCAACTACCGGAATCGGAAGTGCAGCATCAGTTGTGGAGGGCAAGTGGTCCTTTGCAAGACTGTCTCGGGTCTCTTGTAGCATCTGTAAAACAGCAGAATGAGCATCTACGTCAAAGTGTGTGGCCGACGCCGCCATGTCTAGACCATCAAGGTCCGGGACAAACATCTTTATGCTAAAGAGCATTTTGTATGGTGTCCGCCCACCCAGAGACCTTCTAGGGAGATTATTAAGCACACGTTGAACGCTTTACAAATGGGCCAACCAGTTCCTGCCAGTACCTAAAACCCTAGCTGTCAGGGATTGCTTTAAGTCACGGTTCATTCGCTTCACAATGCTATTGCACTCAGGCCGGAATGGAGATGAAAATTTGACTTGGACCCCCAAAGATCTCATGTCATCCTTGTGTGCCTTAGAGGCGAATGCTGCACCCTGGTCCGAATGAAGGGTGCCACGTGCAAAAATTCCCACAAAGACACGCAAATCCCGGATGACAGTTCGAGCATCAGCACTCTGTTTTGGCCAGACCCATAGAAAACGTGTGAACGAATCCACTGCAACTAAGATGTACTTATACGCAGTATCAGAGGAGAAAGGACTACAGTGCTCCAAATAAACACACCGAGAGGTTTATTAGATATGTACAACTGTGTTTGAGGTGGACGCGCAGCAGTCGAAGGTTTAATGTGGTGGCAAATGTCACAATTAAGGACATAAGTACGAATCTGTTTATACAATCCGCGCCACCAGTAACGCTGTTGTAAGATAGTAACAATCGCTGAAACGCCAGCATGAGCAGAAGCCATACCTTCGTGAGCTGCTGTTTTCAAGGAAAGTCTGCAGTCCGCGTTGGGAATCAATCTGTCACCAACGTTGTTAATTCTCAGATAGGGAACTTTATCAGGACTTAAATGATAAGAGTATTTAGAAGGGAAACTACGAGGGTAATGATCACCCTTCTCTGTTGCAGAAATTGCTGCCAAAATGTCGTCATCAAGCTTATTTTTGGATCTTGTAATTGCTGCTACTAGATATGTTGCCACTGCAGTTTTCGCCGCTTTGTTAGCCAACCTGTTGCCAACAGCATGGACACAGACGCGCTGGTGACCAAGAGTATGAATTACATTCACGAGAGGCAAACGTTGTTTAAGTTCTGCGACTTGAACCCAAAGCATTTTATGTTTGATTGTGCTACCTTTGGAATCATGATATTTATTTTGAGACCAAAAGAATAAATTGTCTTTGAAAGATTGAACACAGTAAAAAGAGTTACTCACTCTGAGGTTCCGTAGCGATCCGAACCCGAGT
Source organism: Triturus cristatus (assembly GCF_964204655.1). Classification (NCBI taxonomy): domain Eukaryota; kingdom Metazoa; phylum Chordata; class Amphibia; order Caudata; family Salamandridae; genus Triturus; species Triturus cristatus. The sequence continues at coordinate 194,718,828 of NC_140583.1, forward strand.
ATCTGGTATCGTAGTAATGACACGATTTTGGTACCAATGAACCGCAAATGATCCATTATATACATGACAGTATTTTCGCTACGCAACGAGCATGAATTCACTGAGAAATAGGGCATTCTGTTGTTAAGTCATGGCATCCATTTTAGATACGGCATCCATTTTGTTTCTTGCCCTCACATAGTCAATGAACGGACGATGACCCCGGCAGGATCACCTTGTTAAGGACACGTAAGCTCGAGTCCCGAGAAAGGCTTACGCTGCATGACTAGGCAGAATCAAGCCGTTTCCCTTGCCTGAGGCCAGTCCTGCTATACTGGTTCTCGTGTCCATTGTCCTGATCACGATTAAGAGGCCGAAGACGGTAGCCATGCCCCTTTATGACCCACAAGCATCTCTTATCCTACTTTTCAATCCTTTGCACCTGGCTCTACTCCTCTCCTTCTGGGCTTTTACAATGGGGAGGTTACGATTTTTATGATGGGGAGGATCGGGCAAAGAATGGAAAACTGACAAGGGGACCTGATCGAATACCAAAAACCTATGACTAATTATTGTTTGATGTATATTTACTGTCTGTTTGGGATACCGGGTTGGGCATGAGAAATATTCATGTAATGTTGCCCCAAGACATTTTTCGTGTATTTAAGGAACGACCCACTTAATGCAATTTGAACAGTCTCGTAGATTCTGCCTCTGTGTGGTTCCTATGACTTCTGTGTCCCTGCAGTAAATAAACCTTGGTCTTTGACGCCGCCATCGAGAAACCCGCGTCTCTGTTTATTTTGTGCACCGAGACAGGAGGAACTCAGGGGTCTTCGGGTGTTGTTTCCCTGACACCTCTGGACTCTTAAAAGTCCAGAACCTCAATTTGGCGCCCAACGTGGGGCGACGTCATCCGGTACCGGTCCAAAGCCTGAAAAGTTCGAGGAGCTTCGTGTGAAGGTTCCGGAGGGAGGTACCACGCTTCATCGATCCCTGCATGTCGTAAAAGTGGCCCGACGATCTCTTCCACGAGGGTTCCCGTTCCCAGACGGCTACAGAGGACCGCTGCCCTGACTGTCGCCCTGTCTTGGACCCGAGGTGCAGACCTTAGTACGGCGAGACGTAGGCGGGTTCTCCTTGGTGACGTCATCCACATTTCAGTTAAGTATTAAGTTAAGTATTAAGTGGGTCGTGCTCAGTTTGGTTATTTGGATACGTTTGTTTTAGGTTCGTAGATTATCATTGGTTGCTTTTGTTAGGATAACCTTTGTTTTTTGGTATTGGTTCATTTTGGTAGGCCTAAGTTTTCTGCGCATTTTGGTTGGAATTTGTCTTCGTTTGTCATGACTAAAAGTAGTAATTGTTTCTTGTCCTGGTTACGTTGCAACGGGGATTCCCGGTTGGAGGATTCGTGTTCGGTTCTTCCGATTGGAACTCCTACATATGAGCTCTATTGTAAACATGGTGTGGGTCCTATTGCGTATAATGAAATATGGGTTCGTTATACCAGAAAAGATGGTGTCCTCAGTTGGCCACCGCATGGTAGTTTCGAAAGTGAAATCCTAGACAATCTAGAAATTAAGTTGTTTAAAAGGAAAGCCCGGCCGGCAATGTTTGATTCTTTTTCGCGTATGGCGTAAAGAAGCCAAACAGAGAGAAATTAGGAAAGCAAAGAAAGACCAGAAAGAGAAAGGGTTGACTTTAATGGAGTCTGCTAGGCAACTGCATGTCAACGAGACTGAAAAGGCGATGGAGATGACGAATAGAAAATATAATTTAGCAATTGATAAATGTTACCCTGTATTGCCATCTTGTCCTGCTAAACCGATAGAGGACCTTGAAAAGGATCCTCTGTTGTCTTACCTGTTGAGCTCACCTCCACCGTATGCACAGGGTATTACAGCGCCACAGTTACTACCTATTGTACAGCCAGCTGCCGGTCAGCCTGGAATAGGTGCTCCACTTCCTCTGATTCCAGCTCCTGTCCTTCCCGTGGTTAATGATCCCACGGCGCCCCCTCTTCCTGGGTCGCCTATTCCACCTTTGCCTGTCATTTCGCAAACTGCTTTACCTACTACTCCCACCCTTACCATTTCATCTGCTCCAGTTGCCTTGTTCCCGAACCCTGTAAACATTCTGACTCCGCTTTCCGTTCGTCAGAAGATAACCGACTCTGTAACTAATATCTTAACTCCTCTCTACAGGTCTTTAGTTGGGACCCCCGTTTCTGACTCTATACAGAGACGTAGCCAGCTTCCTGGTCCCCAGGAACAAGAAATGTTAGATTCGACAGCTCTTAGGTGGATGTCGAAAGCTGCAAAGTATGATGCACAAAGAGTGAGTGTCCATAACACCTTTATGCAATGGAACGAACCAACTCAACGCTACGTTTTTGACGTGATGTGTTCCCTTGTACGTGAAAAATGGGATGATGATGACTTAGATACTGTCCCCTCTGATCTGATAAATATTCAGCAGAAATTTGCGGCAGGAATGGTGATAGGTTCAGAAGTAGGGAAAGCGGTAGAACTGATTTTAGCGTGTAGAGATGATTCCCCTCTTCGAATGCCAAGGGACTATGATGGTTCACCGATTACTAGGAAAAGACGAGGTCAGTATCCGATGAGGGAAGTTCCGCCCATATGGCGCGAAGCAGTTGCCGCTAATGTAAACTTGGGTATTGCAGCTGCTCCAGCACAATTCCAGAGAGTGTGGATTCACATCCCTTGGAAGCGAGCTGAAGTATTAGCAGTAAAACAAGCATTGCCAGACCCGCGTAAAAATCCTGCTGGTTATTATAAAGAGTTGACGCAAACAGTCCAAGCGTGCATCATGAATTTGGCAGATATCGAAATGCTATTTGGGAACGTAGTGCCACAGCCTATATGAGCCAAGATTCGGCAAGAGAACCACCCAGTCGCCTTAGGAGGTGATTGGCCAGCTATTGTAGCGGCAGACGCACAACAAGTTGGCGGAGCTAAACCTGAACCTCTGATTGCTGACTTACCTGGCAGAATAATTAATTTAATGAAAACGCTGATGCCAGCGTTACGGGTAAATTGGGATAAACTATCAGCATGCAAACAGAAGAAAGACGAAAGCGTCTCTGACTTCTTCACTAGATTTGAAGAGACCTTCGTAGACCACAGTGGGCAAGATATGAGTACCGAGGGAGGTCAGAGGTTGTTTGTCGATAAGTTCGTGTTTAATTTACTACCTGAGCTTAGTAATAAGTTAAAGGATTCAGAGAGCGCATGGGCAGTATCGACGACAGCACAGATACTTGCAACTGCCCAGTATTACGAGAATAGAGAAAAAGAAGAGAAGGAAAAGTCAGAAAAGAAAACAAAAGATTTAAAGACTAAAGTACTATTGCAGCAGGCTTATCCGCCTCGCTCGAATCAGTCAGATTCACAACAGCGACCCCAGTTTCAGCAACAGTCGCAATTCCAGCAAGGGATGTCCCAAAGATTTAATTATGGATTTCCTCGACAACAGTTAGCATGGAATCAGTGTGCCTATTGTAAAAAGGAGGGTCATTATAAGAATGAGTGTCCAGTACTGCACGCACAAACCAGTGGTGTACCAGCACAGAGAGGTAATGGCGGGTTTATGCAAACTCCTAGAGGTAGAGGACGTGGTACTATGATACCACAGGCCGATCGCCCATCAAATTATTTCGATCAGCGAAATGTACAACCTGCACAGCCAAGTAGGTCTTCACAGTATCATGTGGAGGATTACTACGATCATAATGAACAAATTCAGAAAAGCGAGTACTAGGACAGCCACAGGCAAAGAGAGGGAGTAGTATCAGTTCCAGTTGATCAGAGTGGACCTTATGTCGCAGTAGTTACATCAGGCGTGGTCGAACCGTTTCTGTTGGATACTGGTGCGGCAAAAAGTTCAATCATGCATGCGAAACTCCCTGGCGCACCTTTGTCTGGCTTAACGAACACTTCAGTAGGTTTCTCAGGCGCCCCTGTTATCAATCCTGTGTCTAGTCCTTTATCTATCTCAGTTGGGCCATGCGAGCTAGAAGCACCCCTTATCCTAACAACCGGTTGTAATGAGAATCTGCTTGGTTTAGACCTGTTGAAACGCCTGCATGCGACACTGTACTGTTCTCCTTCGGGAGTACAGGTGACATTAGGCAAGAGAGTCATCTCTCCAATGTACATGTCGATGGATAAGCTCCCACCGGAGCTGCGTTCTCTCCCTGGTACCCTTTGGGCGACTGGTCCTAATGATGTAGGCCTTTTGGAAATTCCCCCTTATGTGGTAAGTCTGAAAGCGAATGTTAGATTCCCACGAATCCCACAGTATCGAATTTCAAATGAAGGTGAACAAGCACTCTTACTGATCGTGAAAGACTTAATACAGAAAGATGTGATAGAGGAAACAAGAGGAAATGTCTGCAATAGTCCTGTCCTGCCGATTTTGAAACGCACTGATCCTTCCAAACCTCCAATCTACAGATTTGTGATCGACCTCAGAGAGGTTAACAAAATTGTGATTCCACAGTTTCCAGTGGTACCAGATATCACTGCATTATTGACATTGATTCCTGCCTCAGCCTCATGGTTTACAGTGATCGATTTGATAAATGCATTTTTCAGCATTCCGATAGCAGAGGAAAGTAGAGATATTTTTGGTTTCTCCTTAGGAGGTCGCAGTTTCAGATTCAAACGCGCTCCACAAGGGTATTGTGAGAGCCCTTCAATTTATAGCCAAGCATTGAAAAGTCAATTAGATGCTCTTGTACTTCCTCCTGGTGTTGCTCTGATCCAATATGTAGATGATCTCTTACTAGCTGCCGATGACAAGGAAACTTGCAAAACAGCTACAATTTCTTTATTACGTCATTTGTCAGACTTACATCACAAGGTGTCACCTTCTAAACTGCAATATTGTTGCCAAGAAGTGACCTACTTAGGTCATCTTTTGTCAAAGGAGGGAAGAAGGTTGACCCCAGAGAGAATCAAAGCAATTTCGCAGATGACTGTACCAAGCACACAGAGAGAAGTGCGTGCGTTTTTGGGTATCACGTCATACTGCAGGCAATGGATCCCAAATTTTTCTCTCATGGCAAAACCATTGGTAGCCCTGACTGGAAAAGGTGTTCCGAGCCCTTTGCCATGGTCTGATGAATGTCAACAGAGTTTTTCCAACTTACGTGATGCGCTGTGTTCAGCTCCTGTGTTGGGGACTCCTGACTACAGTAAGCCGTTTACACTATATGTCCATGAAAGAGAAGGTTGTGCATTAAGTGTATTAACACAACAATTTGGTGACAAACAGCGGCCTTGCGCGTATTTTTCATCCACATTAGATACGGTAGCCAGAGCATTGCCAAGTTGTTTGAGAGCCACAGCAGCAGCCGCAGTGTCTATCCGACAGTCTGCTGGACTAGTCATGAACAACATGTTAGTAGTCATGGTTCCACATGCTGTGGATACACTCATGAATCGAACGAAAACTCAGCACCTCACCAGTGCTAGACTATCAGGCTATGAGCTGACACTTTTGGCAAGCCATATTCAGATCAGGCGATGCAACACACTGAATCCAGCAACGCTGTTGCCGACTACTCAGGAGTCGAGTGATTCAGAGCCCCATGACTGTTGTTTCAGAACTGAGGAAGAGACAAAAGGTCGGATTGATTTAAAAGATACTCCATTACTAGATCCAGATGGCACGTTATATGTCGATGGGTCTTGCTTTAAACTACAGAATGGTGATGTGACTGCCGCGTATGCAGTTACGACCTTGAGTACAATTGTGGAGACCGCAAGAGTGAGTCAGAATTCTGCCCAGGCTGCAGAATTAATTGCATTGACAAGAGCATGTGTTTTAGCTGAGGGAAAGTGAGTGAAAGTGTTTACTGATAGCCAATACGCCTTCGGCGTTGCACATAGCTTTGGACGTCTCTGGAAAGAAAGAGGTTTTCTCACGTCCCATGGAACTAAAATCCAACATGGACAGTTAGTCAGCGATCTATTGGAATCCTTGACCCTACCGAATGAAGTAGCGATTGTGAAGTGCAGTGCACATCGAAAGATTACGGATGATGTTGGCCGTGGGAATGCGTTTGCTGATGAGATCGCTAAAGAAACGGCCAAGAACATGATGAGCCGGATGTACGTTGCAATGTCTGCGAGATGGATTACTGAATCAGGAATGTGTGAGAATACGATTGACAGTGTGAAGGCAATCCAGAATGAAGCAACTGAAAATGAGAAGAATACATGGAGGGAGAAAACGGGTAAATTGGATTCGAGTGGATGTTGGGTTGATCTGTCTGAACAGCAGCGTTGGATGTTACCTGATGCGTATGTGCTTGCAGTAGTCACGATGGCGCACGGAGCGGCGCACATCAGTTCAAAAGGGATTTGTAAAATGTTAGCCCCAGTATGGAAAAATGATGGAATCACTAAGTGTGCGGAAAGAGTGGTGAAAAACTGCATGATATGCCTGATGCATAATCCTGGTAAGGGAACCCCAACCCCAGTCGGTCATTTTGCTCCCCCTTCTTGTCCCTTTGAAGTGATTCAGTTGGATTTTAACCACATGAACAGGTGTAACAATCTTAAGTATGTCCTGGTGGTAGTCTGTGCCTTTTCAAGATGGGTAGAGGCATACCCATTAAAGGATAACACTGCTATGTCCACTGCCAAAATCCTCCTCAAAGAGTACTTCCCTAGGTATGGTATGCCACGGATTGTTTGGTCAGACAATGGAAGTGAGTTCGTAGGGAAAGTTATGAAGAGTGTGTGTGTGGGCCTGGGGATCGTCCAGAAGTTCCACAGTGCGAATCACCCACAGTCAGCAGGTTTGGTTGAAGGGTACAATGGCACCCTGAAACTGAAATTTGCTAAAATTCAAGCTTCCACTGGTCTATCTTGGCCAGATGCACTGCCTTTAGCTCTATTGTCCACCAGAGCGACTGTACACTCTCGAGTAGGGCTTAGCCCATATGAGATTGTGTTCGGTCGTCCTGCTAATGTTTGGGGAGTCCCTAGGCCAAAGGAATTCAAACAGATTGAATACCCAATGTTGATTGATTATCTTTATGATCTGACTACTAAATTAAGCCTTATTCGTCAACAGGTATTTGAATCCTTACCTAAACTACCAGAGAGTCCAGGCCACACGCTGAAACCAGGAGACCAGGTGGTGGTCCGAAATTTCGAACGAACTCGAAACCTCCAGCCAAGATTCGTGGGCCCGTACCAGGTGCTCCTGGCAACGAGAACTGCTGTACGACTAGCTGGAAAAAAGAATTGGGTACACGCTAGCCATACGAAACGTGTCCCTCTCCCACTCCCCTACGACAACTGGGTTAGACAGGGATTTGGTGTATCCGAGACAGAACCTGTTCCTAGGCTCATCCCTTTCAGTGATGCAGAGTACATAACGGACAAACGAACTGAAATGCAAAACTCTGACACCTCAGCAGGAACTGCTCTTTCAAACCCTGAACAGAGTGTTGTACAAAGTGAACATTTGTCACCTGTGGAGTCGAACATTTCTGCACCTGAAGACCAGCTATTTCAAGATCAGACAAGACCTGGAAAGTACAGATATAATCTACGTTCTCATGCTTTGAACTAATGACATTACATAATTACCTTTCTGTTTGAAAACTGTGTTGATCTTGTTGCATTCCATTCGGTCAGGAAGTTTGCCTTTTTTATCTTTTTGTTTTTACTGTTCTCTCACCTTGCCGTCTGGGTTACCGTAGGGTCGTAACGTGTGCCTTGTTTTAATTTGCAGGGAACCAGACACAAGGTCGGTTTCTTCTGTCTACTTTGGGAACTCCCAAGGTAAACAGAGGCAATTTTTAACAGGTACAAACCATCCGTTGCGAACGGTTGTAGAAGATGGAGCTTCCTGAACAACGACGGGTTAACGTCATAAATGTGCACAAGGCCAAACTGTATGATATACTATATAGCAAATGTTTCCTAATGCAATGTGCCCTGACACTTCTGATTGTTTTTATAACTCTGGTAGGCGGAAATATTTTTGGTATTCAATTGATCTTTGCACCTGTTATGTCTACAGTATCTCCCCATATTTCTGTTTCTCCGACTACTGTTTCTATTCATTCTTTCCATCCTTTTCCTGCACACGAGCAAGCTCGACGCTCCAAGTTTATAAATAACACTTTCATTCAGCTCTTGCACCAACATCAACTAGTGGTAAACACAACGAACTGTTGGGTATGTGGCTTGATACCACATACCATGGATAAGGGCATTCCCTATCTAGTTCTGCCCTTTAGTTATAATGGATCATTCTGGGCATTTCACACCATGTTCGCCTATGCTCTAGAGACCTATCCCCCACGTCCTCCGCGTTCCACTAGGTATAACTCCGCTAACAGAGCCTTGGTAAAGGGAATTACTGACATGGTTAGAGACGTCAATAACACTCCGTTTATTCCCAAGGATGAGTTGCGAGTTTACATGGGGTGGAACGTTACAGAATATGGCATTACTTTGGATGAGAACAAACGTAAAAGCTCAACTCCGATCTGGGTCGTACCTCACCAAGGTCAAGTCTGCTTGCAAGGAAATGGAAGGAATCCGAAAGCTCGACTAGGGAAGAGTGACTGTATTGAAACATATGTTTTCCCGTCACAATCTTCCCCTGCATTTTTAGCTGCTAAGGGTACCTATTTTGTTTGTCAAGACAGAGCATACACATGGTTGCCTGCTGATTTCTCAGGCTCATGTTATATCGCTCAACTGCTACCTCCGACATACACTGCTGCACCAGACTATCACAAAACGAGAGTTGTGAGAGGTGTTTTCAGTAAAGAAGATACTGCTGGCCAAGAAGCAGGGGACTTTTTCAAAGGTTACCTCCCGTTCTGGGGGCCTATGGCCAACAGTAGAAACCTACGTCAACTAACACGGGTAGTTGAATCCACCAGTACCGAAACTGCGGGCGCCCTTAGTAACCTAACGGCTGAGCTTCAAGCGGATCGCCTCATGACGTTACAGAACCGTGTGGTCCTTGACGTGTTACTTGCAGATCGAGGTGGGATATGTAAGATGATCCAATCAAGTTGCTGTGTTTTTATCCCAGATAATGCGCCAACGGTATACAAGGCCATCTCTAAGTTGCACAAAATCTCTGACTCCATTCATGTAGAGGAAGGTGACTGGTCACTAATGGGATGGTTCTGGAATCTGTTATCTGCGTGGGGATGGAAGGTTCTGATGGTCATTGGTGTTGCGTTGGTATTTTTATTTTCGTGCTGCCTCATCATTCAGTGTGGTCCTGCCTTATGTAGCGTTTGTGTTTCATCATGCGTGAGAAGACCACCTGTTTTTAGAGATGCGCCACGGGATAGAGTAATGCTACAACAACATATCAGTGACCTAATGAACATAGAAATGGACTCTGACATAGAGTAAGCTATTGCCTATGTAAGGGCAAAAGGACGGTCTGAGGTTCCGTAGCGATCCGAACCCGAGTATCTGGTATCGTAGTAATGACACGATTTTGGTACCAATGAACCGCAAATGATCCATTATATACATGACAGTATTTTCGCTACGCAACGAGCATGAATTCACTGAGAAATAGGGCATTCTGTTGTTAAGTCATGGCATCCATTTTAGATACGGCATCCATTTTGTTTCTTGCCCTCACATAGTCAATGAACGGACGATGACCCCGGCAGGATCACCTTGTTAAGGACACGTAAGCTCGAGTCCCGAGAAAGGCTTACGCTGCATGACTAGGCAGAATCAAGCCGTTTCCCTTGCCTGAGGCCAGTCCTGCTATACTGGTTCTCGTGTCCATTGTCCTGATCACGATTAAGAGGCCGAAGACGGTAGCCATGCCCCTTTATGACCCACAAGCATCTCTTATCCTACTTTTCAATCCTTTGCACCTGGCTCTACTCCTCTCCTTCTGGGCTTTTACAATAGGGAGGTTACGATTTTTATGATGGGGAGGATCGGGCAAAGAATGGAAAACTGACAAGGGGACCTGATCGAATACCAAAAACCTATGACTAATTATTGTTTGATGTATATTTACTGTCTGTTTGGGATACCGGGTTGGGCATGAGAAATATTCATGTAATGTTGCCCCAAGACATTTTTCGTGTATTTAAGGAACGACCCACTTAATGCAATTTGAACAGTCTCGTAGATTCTGCCTCTGTGTGGTTCCTATGACTTCTGTGTCCCTGCAGTAAATAAACCTTGGTCTTTGACGCCGCCATCGAGAAACCCGCGTCTCTGTTTATTTTGGTCACCGAGACAGGAGGAACTCAGGGGTCTTCGGGTGTTGTTTCCCTGACACCTCTGGACTCTTAAAAGTCCAGAACCTCAACAATAAGAGTAGTCACTCGAGGATCAGCAAACTCCAGTGCAAGCACCAGAGCCCACATTGAACGTTAAGTAAGTGAGACCCCCTGTGCCAGGCACAATTCTTATTACCAGGTTTGTGTGGTTATCACGCGTCAGTAAGTATTTAGAAGCAAGACGATAAGCCTGCAAAGATTGCAGGATAGCTGAATGTTCTGGCAGCCAGCCCGATTTGGAAAAGGTAGGTTGTACCAAGGCATAAAGCGGCTTGATACGCTGGGCATAATCGGGAATGCATGTACGCCCAAAATTTAAAAAACCCAGCACCGATTGTAGTTTTTTCAGAGTGTTGGAGCATGCAAGCATGTGCATTTCTCCAGGAAGTGAGGTGCTAAACCTCGACCTTCGTTGTTCAATTCATTACCCAAAAACAACACTGTGAACTCCGCAATGTGTGATTTTGCAAACTTAAATTTGTAACCGAAGTCCGCAAACATAACAATGATGCAGTCAACGCGACACAGATGCGGCCATAATTCGTCATCTGTGAGATAGATATCATCAACATACGAGTACGCATCAGGGTCAATGCTCTCCAACAGAGAGACTACACGTGCGGCAAAGACACCAGGACTGTTTTTGTAGCCCATGGCTAATCTTTTTAAACTGTTTCTGTTTGCCGCCAGAAGTAAAGGCTGTCAACTGACTACTAATAGAGGACAGGTTATGGCTGTAAAAGCCATTGGAGATGTCAAGTGTGGTCTTAAACCTTTTTCTCACTAGACTATCAACGAGGGCAGAACAGTGGGTATTTTGTACCGCGCACGTCCGACAATGAGTTCTAATGTCGATAATCCAAAACTAGGCGGTACGACCCATCAGGTTTGGTTACAGTGAAAAGAGGATTATTCATGGTGGCACACATGTTTCAAATGCACCTTGATATTCCAATTGTTCAAGGATTTCTGCAACATGAGATCTAGCTTCTCGGCGCATGGGATATTGGGGTTGTGGCTGGGACATAGACCGTAATGGAATCTCATGACTTGGTGACAATTTATACCACCCAACCTGAGTACGGTACAACGCCGGAGCAAGCACCTGTGCCCACACTTCTGCAAAGTTCTGAGCTTGCTCCTTTGGCACAGTGTGGGCGAAAGATGGGAGGTTTTACCTCCTACCCTATGTGAGCAGCCAAAATGAAAGCTGGGGGCCAGTCCGCCTCTGCTAACAGAATGTCAAATGTAGAGGTCAGATTTTCCCAAAAAATCCCTTTTATGGTACGTTGTATGTCACCTTCAAGTAAAAGGACTATGTCATATAGTCTGTCAGGGGAGCCACTTTAGTGTCAGCAGTTTCTACAGTAATAAATGTGTTAGTTGCTGTCGCCTTCAGATATGGAGGCAGTGCTTGCCATACTATTGTAACCTCCGCTGCGCTGTCTAGCAGCGTTAGTGCCCATGTCAGGTTCCAAAGCTGTGTTCTCACTATCTGTGGCATACCTCGCTGTTAGTGCAGCAACCTTCTTTTTCTGAAACGGTGGTTGTTGACGTGCAAACTCTTCCTGCTTGCCTTTACCATCAGCCGGGCGGGGCTGTTCACGTCCTTGATTGGCACCCCGACCTTTGCCACGTTCTCCTCCACCGGACTGTGAGACCGAGGTTTCCTGTGAAGAATGGGGAGAACGTTGTTCAGGAACCTGAAATCTATCAGGAGACCTAATTCTAGTGCGACTGCGCATTTCATAAGTCCGTTCAGTAGTTACTTGTACCGGTGGCGCAGGACGAGACCCCTGTTTCTTTTGCTGCTTACCCTGTTTCTTAGTTTTCCAATTTTGTTTAGGAAAAGCTGGACGGTCATCTTTAGAAGACTTAACCATCTGAGTTTGCGGTTGCGCTGTTGTTTTATCAAAAGGCTTAACCCCCAAACTATTGCGGCCAATGGTCTTATAAGCCTCCGCAATAATTCTTGGTAACTGCCGGGGTTTATCGTCATCGGAGACGAGGCGCAGCTCATTCGACACTTGAAAGTTAACCGCATCTCCCTTGACGTTAGCAAGGATGAGATCAGCAACTACGTTGAACACGCCGACAAGCCTCATTCCTAACTCGACCGCCGCATCCGTACCGTGCTCATCCTGAACACGCTTAATCACGGAGGGCAGTACAGTCATAAACGGTGTGACAAAGCACTTTGCATAGACTGCTGCAAATACTTTACCCCAGTTCTCACAGTCCGTTACCTCCGGGACAAAGTCTTTCTGCAAGCTAATTGTAAGGATCCTGTGTTTCTCCACAGGAGTAGAATTAGGAAATACTGCTTCCAGCTGGTCAAAATTCTCAGCAAGCCAATAAGGCATATCGCCCTTATTCTGTGGGCGCTTGCCCATCACCGAATTAACCATGACGGGACTAATAGTAATCCCGGCCGGGCCAGCTGGTTGCGTCACAACGCCAGGTGCCCCCACCTGGACATTGCGAGAGACGTATTGCACTAAAGCCCTATGCACCGCAATTAAGTCGGTGTGGAGTTGATGTAATTCATCCACCGGGGCTTGCAAATAACGTGGATGTGGTGTGAACCCGGCCGAGACTGGCCAAGTGGCCCCAGGGATGGACAAGGGACCTAACCAAACCTGGTTAAAGGGTGTGGGGGAGGGCACCAGTGAACAAAATACGATGCTGTCAATCAGACATAGGAATTTCCCGCATCCTATACAGTGTATAATGAGCTGGAACTGCCGTAGGAGTGTATGCATGAAACGTCTTATTGTCCGCATTCACCTTCGGAAAAGTAACCCAAGAGTAAAACAGCTCATAGGGGAACGATGCATCGGCACTCACTACAAAGATAATAGACATTCCATCGTCTGGCACCCTGAACTTCGTCAAATGACGCCGGAAAGGTGCGCGACTATGTGCTGCAATAGTGACTTCAGCCATAAGGACGCAGAGAAGAAAAAATAATCTATATTAATCCGCAGCACAAAAAGGGTGGTAATTGGAAAAGAAAACCTTTTTAATTGTCAAGCTTGAATGAACCTATAAATCAACTATATAGGTAGGTTTAAACCGTCACTCCAGTTAACCGGAAACAAGAGTGAGGGTGTTGTGGACAAATATAAGTACTACTAAGGCATCTCAATCATAAGACCAAAACGTTGGGCAAGCCATGTTGCGGGGATTCTGCTCATGCACAGAACTATGCACAGGAAACCAGGACCTCAGTGAATTGTGGTTTACCAAAAAACTCACCTCAGTACCCAGAACCCCTATCCGACTAGCATCAGTGTCTCATTCATTCTCTGTATCATTTCGAAGCTGCCAATGATTAGACAACCCAGAACAAGTGGAGTTCTCTCAGTAATGGTGGGAATCAGAAACACCTTTTTGATATTATTCTCATATCAGTCCACAACAAGAGTAATCAGAGACACGGAAAAGTTTAAAAAATGTATTTATACTACGTGCTCTAAGGTGCAGTACTTTGGCTAACATAAGCAGACACATGATTAGAAATAAAACCATCAGCATTGTTACAATTCCATAGAAAATGAAGGGAGAAATCATATTAAAAATGATAGTGGAAAACAGGTCCTAAAATACTTTGTGAACACCCTCTCTTGGCTAGTAAACTAGTTTTATAAAGTAATAGAAGGTCTCTAGGTTTGAATGGGGAACCCCATACCTCAAAGATAAGCTCAGGCTCTCTGTGTCTGGAAAGGTTTTTCTCCAAGTGTCTGAATCATGCTTGCAAATGCAATATTAAAGGCACCCGAGTTTCAGATATTTGCAGCTGTGTGCTTGTTGTGTCTAGAGCATGGACCGATCAACCTGAATTCAACAGCATACATTGTTATTTGCCCTTGATGGCTTCTTCACACAGTGTTCAGACTAAGGTCGCGGTGAACGTCTAGGCATGTGAACAACAGACTGTTCTCATGTGAATAAAAAGTAAGCTAGCAGTTTTACTTGTAATAACAGCTACCTATTGTGTGCAAAAGCAGCAAAGTGGCAAGATGGCGTTTAACATCTAAAGCGCTTATGCTAACATAGTAATGTGTGCTCATAAAACCCTGTCCTCACTACAGTAGCCCATTCATTTTAAGAGACGGGAGTAGCTCTCTGTGGTATTTTATTTCCACTAGCTTCTGCAACTATATCCCAAAAGGCTTTAGAATTTTTTTAACACACTGCTTCTTGCAGGTCCACCCAACATCTATCCATTTTTGTTCTATTCTCTTTCATGCAAAGCCTTTTTCATCTTTTCTTCAAGATGGAAATTTCGGCCTTCTTAGCGGGAGAAACGTTCATGAATTGTTACATAATCAACTGGCTTAATTTCTTAGACAGGAGATTTATTGTTGGGTCTTTTATGATTTGTGGGTTGTCTTTACTAGGAAGAGGCTTCTTCTGCAATGTTGTTGATATCAGATTTTTTTAGCTTTCCAAATTAGAGATTGGGTTAACTCTCTTTCTAATTTGTTCATGCATTTGGGACTCCATAATCTTATTAATTTAATTATAAATGTGCTTATAGTTCCTGCTGCTCCCCAATATTTGAGCTGGCTTTTGTTAGAGTATTATCTCCCCCCTACCATGAAACAGGGACCATGAGGAAGTTGCTTGAAGATGGAGGTCTATTTCTAGATGAAGTATTGCGTGGTCACTACTTTGGACAAATTGTATAGAGAGGCTGCAAAATGTATTAAACAAATCATAGCTGCTGATGGCATAGTCCAATAAAGATAAACCTGTTGGACCTTTTTGGGTATAGGAACCCGGCACATCTCCTCTCGTTCTCCCATTTTAAATTATTCTGTTCAATTCAGTGATTAGCTCCAATATAATGTTCCCCTTTTATTAGCTCTGATATGGTCTGGGAATACTGCCCCTGGAATAGAGCAAGATTCTTCGAGTTCGGAATTCCGAAATGCATAGACGTAGAGATTTTTGCATTAAAATCCTCTATTAGGAGTATCTGCATATTTTAATTTGAACCTAGGGAGATATCTATTTGATCAAATAAATTTAAAAGTATTGTATCAAGTTCAGACCCAGGGGGAAAGTAAACATTATAAAGAAGTATTGCCTGAACGCAAAGACTTTTTATCTAAATGTTTTATTTTAATACATTGAACATTAGGGCTAGTTACATGACTTATTTCAAAGTCCCAGTTTAGATCTTCTGTTAGCAGGATAGCTAAGCCTCCATATGCATGGCCCCGTCTGGTCCTTATAACAGGAGTATTAAAAAATAAATAGTTTTTTTGGTCAAAGTTATCTACTAGCCAGGTTTCCTGTAGGCAAACTATTGAAGGTTGAGTATCTAACAAACAAGATATTTTTTCCTGATTTAGACCCGCTAGATTTCATGAGACAACGGTGTAGTTATTGTTAAAAAGGAAGTTGAGCAAACTTTTCTTGCTTATTTCCATTTAAGTTGTTTGATAACCACGACCATACATTATCATTTTGAGTGTTACTTATGTGATGATCATCTTCTTGATTCTATATCCGTCTACCTCCATCCTCGATACTTATTATTAATTCATCCTTGTGTCTCAAGCTGCATTGTTCCTTTAGCATTTTTGTGGTCTGGTAATTAATTTTAGACCTCATTCGAGTCTCCTTAGTTATTTTATATATGCCATCCTTTAGGTATTTTATGAAACTATGTTCCTTTCCCTGGTGACCGCCCTCCACCTGTGTCCACACCACACTTGCTCTCGCTCGTGAAGGTAACAGGAGATTGTACCAGAAATAAAACGATGCTCCTTCAAGGATCTTCTATGTGGTTGAGCAGGTTGAGCACCAGTCAGTACTGGTGGAGTGCTCGAGGGTTAAAAGGTTGGAAGGTTGAAGGGTTGAGGGAGGGCTGAATGAGCACAAAAAAAGCTACTGTTCTAGTACTCTGAGGCTTCCACTCTGCCTCATGTTGCTCCTATTACCCAAATCAACCTCTCCCCCTGCCTTATGCCCCCCCTGTGCGGTGAGCAATGCTGTTAAATGCACTGGTGGGATTAAACGTTTAAAGGAGCTTATACCGGCTGAACACTCACCCCCCCAGCAGGGGCAAGGCGGACAAGATTTATGGCAGGTTGGCATGATAACTGGAACCACACCGACTCGCAAGCAGCACCAGCCTAACACCGGCCGCTTCCGCGAGAAGGGTAGGTTACCGCGGCTCTAAGCTCTGGCTGCCACTGTGCCACACCATACCTTGGTGCCTCTCAGGCTGAGGACTGTTGCCACACTATCTCGATCACTGGTAGTCTGGTAAACAGGGCAGCCAACACAGCAAACACTAAGCAGGCGGCGGATGGTGGCCAACATCCCCATGGCTGCCGCTCACTACACCGCCGCGTTGCTTCATCCACCCTCACTGTCTCGAAATGGACAGAAAACCTGGACTGGAACCCGTTGAGTAAGAAAGCAAGGCTAGGCTGCAAGGTAGCCCATTTGGAGAATTCTATTGGGCTAGAAGAGCATGCAGCAAAGTGGAAGATTATAACATTGTGGAAAAGGAGATGATGAGTTGAATTTTATAGAGAGGTTATCCAATTAAGACCTTGGAGAGTGCCTCTAAAAAAGCAAGATGTTAAGTAGAGATAAATTGTTATTTGAGCCATCCAAAACAGTTGAATGAAAAGAAGACTAAACCCAGAATGGGAGAAAACACAAATAGGTACATAACAACATATAACACAAAACATGAAGAGGTGAGGTTAATTTTAAAGAAGCATTGGCACTTTATTAGGTGTGACTCTGTAATAGGCTCACAGATTAAGAAGTATCCAGAAATAACGTATAAAAAATCTAAGTCCTTGAGAGACCTTATATTGACAAGTGAATACAGTGAGATTACTGGAAGACAAACCTGGTTACAACAGAGAGAAGGTTTTAAAAAATGTACCAAATGTAAAGCCTGACAACATGGCGAAAATCTTTAGAATTTTATGACAGGTTTTAATAAAACTGTAAAGATAAGAGGATTTTTAACCAGTACATCAAGTTTTGTAGTTTGCAATTGAAAGTGCCCTTGTGACAAAACATATGTAGGCAGCACTACCATGCCAGCTCATAAAAGGATCGTGCAACACAGACGTGCCATAACCAATAAAGATCGAAGCTACTCTGTGGCAAGGCCCTTTGAAAAGTAACATCAAAGTCATCCTGCATTAATGCGCTATAGCTGTATAGCAGAAGTACCTAAAAGGAGAAGAGGCGGCAATCGGGAAAAAGAACTACAGAAACTAGAAACTTATTATATTCTGGAATTAGACAGTATGCAGCCTAATGGATTAAATGTGGACGAGGATTTGTTCACTTGTCTTTATTAAGCTATTTGAACTGCACATTCAAGGCAGCCCTCTTTTAGATTTAAGAAAAAAGGAATTGGAGGGGGACATGTGCACCAGCATTTTATTAATATTAGCACTTTAATTAGAAATGAGAAGCACTAGTACTTGAAGAAGACAAAAAGTAAAGAAATCAAATACAAAGAAGAGATAAATGTATGAAATAAATACAATAATCAGTCATTAGCACTTTCAATACAAGAGGTATGAAACTGTAGTTAACACTAGAGGAAAGAAAGTGGGACAAAAGGTAGCTTTATGAACAATTAGCACTACTGCACTTTATTAAGAATAGGATTTGAAACATTCTCTTTTCCTTTTCTTTGAAATACTAGTACACATTTCTGATTTGTTCTAATACATTGAAATTAAG
The DNA here is from genome assembly GCF_964204655.1 of Triturus cristatus. Taxonomy (NCBI): domain Eukaryota; kingdom Metazoa; phylum Chordata; class Amphibia; order Caudata; family Salamandridae; genus Triturus; species Triturus cristatus. The sequence goes on from NC_140583.1 coordinate 194,736,874, forward strand.
TATAAGGCAGGTGAGACAATAAATAGAATAAACGTTTTAAATATGTGCAATATACTATGCTTTCTAACTTGAAACACTGAAGTACTTTATAGATTGGGGAGCTTTCCCACTTAAATTTATCAATGTATGAGCTTTAAATTTGCTTTGTTTAATGTCATATCAATAATGAAATAATTGTGTCTTTTTGAAACTTTTTTACAAATTATGGACAAAATGAATCCTTTGTAAACATTTTAAAAACTATTGAAATGAAATGTGAATGTATTCCTCTATATAGGAGCGTTGTAAGCAATATAAACATGTTCCAAGATGCCGCCCAAATATTTTATCCCAAATGCCTCATGTATACAATAGGTAATGTCCTCTATCTATGTTAATTTCCTCTCCTTTCCCCTCCTCCTTTTGGGGAAAAGGTGCATGTAGTTAATGAATGAAATCAATGTGGCTTAGTATCGCGACCAAGGCTAAGGGCGGCAGCCGAAACGCGTAGATATGCCATCACCTAATTAATAAAAGCTTCAAGTGGAACATACCTCTTGAGTGGTGGTCTATTCTTTGGAACAAAGGAATTTGCTTGACTCAAGATATATATATAAATATATATATATATAAAAAAAATATATATATATATATATTTTTATATGTATATTTATATTTATATATATAACTATATATATAATATATATATATATAGATATATATATATTCCCTAATAAAGTGCAAAAAGTGTAGAAAAGTGCAAAATTGTTTAATAGCAGCCTAAATTGCCCTTGATGCAAATTACCTAGTAGTTCAATTCATATCATAGTTACTAGAACATTGTAATCAAATGTATACAGTACTTTATTTATCTTACCCATAATTATAAAACTAATTGCAAATCCTCACCAATATTTAAACCATCGGATGAGTTGATATCCAGGTTTAATATGTAACGAGATTCCTACTGCCTAAGCAGTTCTTCTCGATTGCCTCCCTGCATCAAATTTGCTACTGTATCAATCATAAAATATTTTGGGCAATTGAGATTATTGTCATGGTACTGTTGAGCCACTGGGTAGGTGGAGTCGGATTTAAGTATGGTTCTCAGATGTTGAAGACTCCTGACATGGACTTGGAGTTTAGTGCTTCCAATGTATCGTAGTCTGCAGGTACATTCCAAAACTTAAACCACAAAATCAGTTTTACATGCATAGAAACCATCTAACTTCACTGGTCTGTCACTAAATGCGGTTTGTATTGGGACGTAGTAACCCCAAATCAACATGCACTACATGAGCTACATTTGAAAATTCAATTTCCTGACGAAAGCCAATTGCTATTTTGAAATATTTCAGGACTGCTGCTAACCAATGTGTTACTCATAGATGGAGCTCACCTGAAAGTTATGACAGGATTTTTGGGAAGCATACATCCTATAGTTGGATCAGTTAAGATGATAGGCCACTGTTGATTGAGCATTGACCTTAACTGTTGTTCTTGTTTATTGTACGTGACAATTAAACTTATATTAGTTTCATCACTCTTTTTAATATAATTTTTGATCATGTTTTTATTCTTGTCCCTAAATAGAATGGTCTCCCTAGATTTCTGATTAGAGCTCCTCCTTTCTTTATTTTGGATATGGTGAATCCTGGGGCTGCTGGGGGGGGCCACACTGCCCTCCCGCACTCAATGTAAAAAAGCTCCAGGGAGGTGGCGGTCCCTGGGAATGTGAGGGGGTCCATGCACCACTGCATGTTTTCAAATTAAAGCTCAAGGGATGTGGTGGCCCCCTGCCTGCGGGGGGTCATGTGGCCCCCAGGCATTGATTTAGCACAAAGTCCCAGGGACGTGGTGGTCCCCGGGGCTGGGGGTATTTGAGAGTCATGCCCATTTAAAAATAAATAAGTCCCAGGGAGGTTGTGGTCCCCAGGACATCGGTGGAGGCCATTCGGGACTCTCCAACAAATGTTTAAAGAAGCCCTGGGGAGGTGGCCGTTGCCGGGCCAAATTAAGCCCCAGGAGGAGGGGCCCATGCACCTCCTCCTTTTTTGCAGAATGCCCTGGGGACCTGGCCCACCCGGGGGCCAATAATTAACAAAGTAGGGGAGACCACGCTTTGTTTTTTTATTTTTTATTTTTAGTGGGATTTGTGGATCCAGCACGACTCCTGCCAAAAATTACATACAAAAAATGCTTTTTTGGCTCTATGAACTTTCTGTGGGACCCCCCAAAATGCGTAGGGGGTGAGGGTTTCTCACCCTGCCCCCTTTTCATTTTTTTTTGCATTTTTTCCAGTGACTCGATACAAGATGGCTGCCAACACTTCCTGGTTCGAAGTGTTTGCAGCCAATCAAATATCAGCACGAGATCGTAAGGGGTTGAGGATCCTCACCGTCCCTATATATACAACTGGAAATTTCTTTAAATAACTCCGCAACTACTAAACAGATTTACAACATATATAATGAAAAGGTCGCTATGGAAATTAACATGAGGAAAAGGCGTTTTGAGACCCTTCCTTTTTCTCCACCCCGCTTGACAGATCACCTCGAAAGAAAGATAGCTGTTGGTTCAGAAAGCTGAAAAGAAGATGCATGGACTCCTGTGTGTCTTTTATAAGAAGCCTGCAGGTGGGCAAAATCCAGGGGGAAATGTTTTATAATTATGCAGGGGGACACCCACCCCCCTGGGGCTATTTATTAAATTAGTGTGGGGAGGCCCTTATGCACTCTCCCACAGCCCAGGTGATGACCACCTCTCCAGGGCTTTATGTATGAACAAAGAGCAAAGTTGCACAACCCCCCCACAGCAAGGGTACTGCTGCCTCTCCTGGGTTTTGGCTTTAATTATTGGCGGCCTTACAGCCCCCCAGCCCTGGACACTGCCACCTCCCTGGGGCCACTTACATGGAAATGCGGGGGGCAACCTCCCCAAGTCTCAAATATATTGTCATTGCAGACCCACTTCCCCAGGTCTAAAGTAAAGATTGGAGGGGAGCAGCGCGGCCCCCTCATGGAGCCAAAGATGCCCCTAGGGACCGCCAACCTCAAGCTGTTTGCTAAGGCTTGGCGGGAGCTTTACCACTCTCGCCAAGCCATAGCAAACTGTGCTTGCTTCTAGCAAGGTAGAACTCATAAAATGCTCTCACTTACTGAAAGCGAGCACAATTTCTTTGAAAGAGAGGGAGCTGCTTGTTCAGCAGCTCCCTCTGTGTCAAAGCGATTACAGCTATCACAGGAGGTGGGGAGCTGGCAGGGACCTTGAGGCTCTTCCCACGATTTCCAATATTGCTAGGTGGGTGCCCTCTGTGGGACCAGGGCACCCACACTAGAGGCCATTTCTTAGGGGATGGGGTCCTCTGGCCCAAAATCCCCCATTGTCCCTCTTCCCTCATTTAAAAAATCCCTGGCCCCAGTGTCTGGGGTCCCTGGGGTTTAAATTTGCCCAGGGTAGACGGGGGCCGCAAGGCCCCCTCTACCTAAAAAATAAAAAATAAAAATAAATGAAAAAAACGACCATCAAGTCGACTGAGGCCCCAACCCCTTGTACACCACTCTGCAAACGCACTTCATGGCACACTGCTGGTTGGGGGATGAAGTCGCCTTGGCTGCTGAGAGTCCTTAGGGTCCAATAATCTCTCCAGTTACCTCAATTTAGTCCCAGATAGTAGGATTGCTGAGAAGTCTTCAGAGGCCATGCCCCCTTTCTCCACCAATCGGCAAACATGCCTCCTGGTACACTGCTGGTGGGGTGATGAAGTCGCCTTGAATACTGAGGGTCCTTGGGGTCCAACTACCCCTCCTGTTCCCTCCAGTAAGCTCCACAGATTGTTGTGAGGACTTTGGAGGCAATGTTTCTTTTCTCCCCAACTCTGTAAACACACATCCTGATGCAATACTCGTTGGAGGATGAAGTCCTCTTGGATGCTAAGGGACCTTGGGGGCCAAGGAGCCTTCCTGTTACAACCACTAAGTCCTTACACTTGCATTCCTGTGAGTTGGTTGAATGCCCCACCCACCTTGACCACCACTCTGCAAACACATGTACCAGTTAAAAAACCATATAAATTCACCCAAAAAAACAGTGGTTACAGGGGCGTTATAGTTAGGAAATAGAATTAAAACAACCTTTGAAATTCACTGAAAAAAAACAAAGGTTATAGGGGTGTTATAGTTATTCTCAGATTTCCCTCATACAAAACCAGTGAAATTCAGCAGTCATAGTTTTGTGAGCTAACTATAAATTATGCCCTCGCAATACACTGCTTATGACCTCACATATTACATCACTCATGACATCAATGATGACATCTTAGATGACATCACTGAATGAACCACAATTTGCTACATCGAGCATTAGCCCACAAACACTTAATTCATTAATGGGTAAGGTTCCTATGAGACTAGAGGAGATTCAGTTCTGGATTGCACAAAAAACAAGTCAGAATGAAGCAGTGTTTCCCCATTAGAGGTGCAGGAAAAACACAGAATATTACCAATTTGCTCAAATACCCAAATCTTCAACAGAGAAAAAGTGGGATAGTAAAAAAAAGACAAAACTAAATCAGAGTGTGTCTCTCCCACAGGTAGCCACTGTGAAACGCTGCAATCTGCATAACCATGATAATATTAGACCATCTGGCAGGTATCAAGATACTGATACACGTTTGTCTCGTTCCTTTCAGGAGTCATACGATAAATATTCAGAGAGAGGAGGATGGTCAGAGCACAGATTGGAGGATCACTTTTAACCGAAGAAGGGCTCACAACGCTCATCAGACTACTTCATTAAAAAGGGAAGACAAACACAAAAAAATCTAAACCTCAATTCAAAAAGAAGAGTGTAGCTGGACGAAAAGGTCAGGATGCTGTGGATATTGAGGACACTGCTGCTGAGCAGGGAGAGGGCAGTGACCATGCTGGTCAGCACGGCCGAAGTCACTTTAGTTCACCAGAACCTGGTGGATTGTCTGGTGGGAGTAGCGCTGAGTGAAAATATCCAGGTAAGCGTCCCACATTGGTTATACGAAATACAACTCCAATTGGAGGGGGACATACCTAGGAATATTAATGTTCTCTTTTGGGAGGATTTAACATATGGTTATGATATTCTCTTGGCTGAAAAAGATTGGCCACCTGAGGTAATGGATTTCCCCAACGGAGAAACAGTAATTTTACCTACTTTTTCCAACCTCGTTCCAGAAAAAGCTAAACATTCATACTTCAAGGAGGGTCTTAGCACTTGGTCCTGCATTATACAGCAACCATGTGGTGTGGGTTGGCAGTTTCTCTTATCATGAAATTCCAGTGAGGACTAACCCACAACCTCAAAGACAATACCCCATTAAAAATGAGACTGTAAAGCAAGTTAGGGAGATTTTAGAACAACTCAAATAGCAGGGTGTAATAAAAAGTTGCACCTCTTCAATCAATAATTCCTTATTTCCTGTGATTAAACCAGTTCATTCATATAATCTAATTTTAGATTACAGTCATTTAAACACAGCTGCTTGTACAATTGGAGCACAAAACGTACACCGTACAGCACCAATGATCAAGATAGTGCGTAAATAATACAAAACTATTCTTGATATCTCGAATGGATTTTTCTTCCAAAATATAGCACCTAGAAGCAGGTTTTTGCTCTGGGTTCTCAAAAACTGTTTTGTTGATTGCCTCAAAAGTGTAAGAATTGCCAGGGGTTGTTTTCAGCCAGGGTAACAGAACTTCTAGAAATGTTGATGATCAGGCATTGTTCTATGTCGACAACATATACTTGATGGATGATGACCTTTCTGTACACTTGACAAGTAGATCGCATAATTCTAGGGTTGGCTCACATGAAATACAAATTTAGCTTTAAAAAATGAAACCCTGCCCACCTGAATGTTCTGTTTCTAGGCTACGAGATGTCAAGTGAAGTCAAAATACTGGTGATACACTTCTTAGAGAAGTGTGCGCTCCAACAGCCTTCATCAACGTTGAAAAGGTTACAATCCATGTAAGGATTCCAAAATTTTGGCAGGACTTGAATTCCAGATTACTCAGAATGGGTTAAATCATTATATGGCCTGATCCATCCAGATTTCTCAAGTGCACACTGGACCACTGACCACACACAAACATTACATTAAGTATAAGTTAACATGCTAGCTTACAAACATTTACACACACCTGTGAACAAAACAAACCTGGTGATCTGTGTAATTGCAGGGACCTCAGGGTACACATATGTAACATTCATTGAAGGTGACACTGTACCAATTGCATATAAATCACATTTATATACTAATACTGAAATGTGTTTTGCACCCTCTGAAAAAATACTGACAGCAGTACAGACTGTTGTGGTGAGGGAAAGAATACTGGATACCATGGGCGAGCACACTCACCGCAACAGATGTAGATTACAGATTTGACTCTGCATTACGAACACCAGCCTTTCTGCAATATGGACAAGATCCTCTGCCTAATTAAATTATGCCTCTAGAACACTATGATAACATTATATATACTGACAGTTCTGCACAACCTGCCTTAGGGGCAAAGCATCAATTTTCAGTGGTATGAGCAATCACAAAGGGGCGCATGCAGAATGGAGAATTCATCCTGACAAAAACTACACGCAGTCACTTGGTGACTGCACTGCGCAGTTGGCAGAACTCAGGGCTCTGGAGAACATGGATCCCAGATTCCCCACACTCATAGTGTATGATTTGTATTACTGTGTCCAGTCTTATAATAAATATTTACACTACTGGAGCCAGAATGGATATAGAGATTCAAAAGGGTGCACAATAAAGTTGAAAATGCATTGGGAAAAGGTGGCAACGTTAAAAGATTGCTTGCCATGAACTCATGTAATACCCACATTGAGTTATCAACGTGTTGGCGTACAAGTTGCAGTGAATTCATTGGCTAATAAAGCCACAAAGCAACAGTGTGAACTGCTGCAGTCCCTGCAATAATTTGTTCTAGAAAGAGAATAGACACAGACATCATGATGGCTGTCAATACGGAAGGTAATGAGACCCATCTGCTGAAAGGCTTTCCACTGAAGGCTTTCCACTCAGATATGCAGAATATACCATTTGCTCACTTTCCTAGAGGGGGGGAATAGAATAATACCAAATTCAGATTGCATGTTAGGACTAATTCTAGTTGCAGACAAGGGTCTTGCTTTCACACACGTGGGGGACACTGCTACAATTTCACTATTGCAGCAGTGCTACTGGTGGCCAGGTCTCTAAAAACAGACCAAGGACTTTGTCCTTAATCGTGACATCTGCCAGCAGATGAGGGGATCTGCTGTGGCACGCCCACCACAGACACCTCTGTTCATTTCAAGAAAGCCTCTGCCTTGTGTGTACCTGGACCATTGTGGTACCTTATCATCAGATGGGGCTTACAACTATATCTTGGTTGCAGTGAATTCCTGATCTGGATCTCTGTAGGTATGGCCACAGAGATCAGCTTATGCCCAAACTGTTATAAAAGATTTGTGAGTCTTTATTGGGATATGCACACTACATTCTGACCATGGTCAGGCATTTGCCTTCAAGGATTCCAAAGAAGCCATGAAAAGTTTGGGTGTGACCCTACGGTATTCCAACCCGAATAATCCAGTAGGAAAAGTGGTTATGGAAAGAATAAAACAGGGCTTAAAGAACTCTTTAACGGCTAAGGTACTAAGCTCAGGTCGCAGTTGGGTCCATCATCTATATGGGGTACTAGGGGTACTCAACAATCTGCCTAGAAACTCCCTGGGTGGTCGGACTTACGATAAAATCCTATTTGGGGTAACAATGTGTGTCCCAGACATTGACAATCCCATTACAGGGGTGGCAGAAACACCTTTTGATCTATATGAATGCCTTAGAACCTGAACAGCTTCTGGGATGAACAAAGGAATGTCCAAGTAAAACGCTTTGCCACTGGAGAAGTGAAGGTAGTACAAGCAAGGCCTAGCTGGATCCTGAAGGTTTGGGATGTGGTCAGAAGAAAATTGTGGACAAAAAAGAATTCAGGCCATCCTACAGAGCACCTGTAACTGTCCTGGCTGTTGAAGGTAGCAGACCTGTATTTCTCCTGCCCCTTGCCTGCTACAAAAATAAGAGATTTGCCTCCAAACCACACTATGGGGCCATTTTTCAACAGTAGGCCACGAGGGCTCGTGGGTAGTTACCTGTCTCCTCTCGACACCAAAGAGGGAGTTCAGACGGAAGCTCTAATAACTGATGTAGCAGACTCTCCCCAAAGGGAGTTTGCAGTAACCACCAATGAAGTATCCATTGTACCTATTACTACAACAACAACTGTACAAGTGATTACCACAAAACCCAGATTTCAGTCTGGAATCCTAAAACAAATCCTGTTTACGTCAATGTACCATGGATCAAGATACCTCCCAGTTCTACAGAACCTGCAGAGTTGCCAAAAATTGATTGGACTGTCTCTGACTACTTCATCAAATTTCTCTAGAGAGGCATTCCAAATTGATAAAGCCTTTTTCACTTTACTGCTGACATTCTGCCATTTACCATGAGAACCTCTTAATACTGAAAAGGTTGGAGGCGCCTGATCTAGGGAATTCTGCTTTTTTTTGTCTGATTAATTGTACGAAGGCACATCTAACTATGATAAATTGTTCTGTTTTCAAAATTACAGTCATCATGGCCTGCAGAAAGCAAGTACCCCACGTGCTATTTTTAACTACACATAATGGTAACATCACGCTACACCACCACTGGGTTGTTCAAAGACATTTGCACAGAAGCTTGCTTATTTTTCTGGTTATGATACATTAGACCTAGTGTCTTATTATTATAAGCTTGCACCATCACCTGCAAAGAAAAATGTGCTAACTAACACCAAGCTGATATATTCTGCTTCTCTTCTTTCCCAGATTTCTACACAAGGGTTTGAGCTTTCAAGGGACACCACTGAGGTAAAATCTATATGGGGAACTAAAGAATTGCAGGTTCAGGGGACCAAGGCTTTATTCAGAGCATGCCTTATACCATAGCAAATGATTTGCCTGAACAAAACTGTACAACAAATTTCTTGTCTTGGTTTAGCTGAGATAAAAGATTTGAATGCACCATGCATTTCCATATTTTCAAATTTTGAAAACTGGCAACAGTTTACAAAATACATGGAGGAAATACTAGACAGCAAGATATGCAATGGAACGTACAATACTTCAGACAGCAATTGAAAGGGATGGTTAGTTCGGCCGTTAGATACTAACGGATGTTGAGCACAATCCCTTGGCAACCCCGAGGGCTTTAAAATCAGCAGGCCTGATAAGCGGTACGTGCAGACAGAACACTCAGGGGTGGTAACAACATACAGTACTGAGAAGTTGTGCCTTGATTGGCTAAGATCCTCAATGCTGTCCCAGGTGAAACAACACTTGACCCTTCTTTTGGATGACCTAGAACTATGGAACTCCTTCTTAGGTCCTCAAAACCACGTCAAAAACACTTCTTGCATGCAATATACAATGAAATATTGAAAGTCTCTGAGCAGCAAACTGCTGAAAGACTGCACAAAATTGACAAGGCTGATTTAACAAAGACTCTGGGAGTATTTGACAATGGCTTGACCACCCTGTCCTCTAGAATGTAGTCCCTGGGCAACATAGTGTCATCAGCAATAGGCATACAACACTACATGTCCGCTTAACAACATGGGCAATGACAGCCTAGATCCCTACTACTAACGAGTTGAATGCTTCAGACACTCCGCTCTGGTTGAGTACAATGGCGGAATATCAATACCACAAGCCTGATTTCACCCTACCAAGTGACGAACCAGCAAATACTCATATCATGCAAAGATGCGGCCCACACTATGTTACACAAAGAGATGTTAGAGAGGCTATAGTAAACTGTGTACAATACTTCATAGTACACCATCAAGAGGGCAGATATGAAGTGTTGGGGGAAGGGTATGCACATGAGTATTAGGAAAATACCTTTCAAATTTCGGTGTCGAATTAAGGAAACTGAAGTTTTTCTCAGCAGTTCAGACTGTGAGAGTGCTTTAAGTGGTTCCTTAGTGTGCAAGGAGATCACACTCTACGGGCCTGTAATACTTATATTGCAAACTTATTTTGCTACTTGAAAAGTTATCCAGTGGCCATGATTCAACTGGCTTTCAGATTACTCTCAAATGGGAGTTGTTTGATGTTGAAGGATTAAGGTTGCTGCAGGATGATACTGGGCAATGCTTATCTTGTCATGGTATCCTCTATGGTCACTGTACACAAATATTGTTTCCACCTGCCCGTAAAGTTATGGATACACCACGGTGGCCTACAATTAAGCTTTTGAACGTGCATCTGGATGCCCTGAGCAAATAGAAAGCAGTGCTTGTTTTTTTGTGCCGCGCCACCCCCCTCCACCATGGCAGCAAGCTGCAGACCTGGGTCTGGGTACGGGCTCCAGTAGTGGCAGAAGCGGGGGGCGAGGGTGCACAGGGCAATGTGTCGCTGCTCTGGGGTCCGGCGCACCCACATACAGCTGACTCACCAGCCGTCCGACATCATGGACCGAGAGCAGTACCTGCTGGACCTGCTAGGGGTTAAGGTAGCGGGGCTTGGTGAGTAGCTAATTATGTTTATTATTGCTCACATGCAGGTAAGTTACTTTTAAAAATCTTGTATCACGTAATTGTTATTCTAGACAGGTGCTCGGCGCTACCTAATCGTACTTGTTTGCAACGTTATGCTTGCTTGGGCTGATTATGTAGAGAACTTAAGTTAGGTTATTCAGACTGGAGAAACCCCTTTCATTTGTCCTGCCACTAAGATAGGGGTAGTTAGTTAGTTAGTTAGTTAGTTAGTAGAATTAGTAATTTAGTGGCCCGCCGACTCTCTCTTCAGTCCTTAGTAGAATCTTTTTTGTAGTTCTTCAGTGACTAGCAACCAACCAATTTGGTGCATGCAATATGCATGCGTCCATCTATGCATAAGACTAGCTGCAGACTTAGTGAATTGGCTCATCCAAGGGGGTTAAGATGATTGTGAATGAGATTGGAACTTAGCAGCAAGTATATTTTTTTTGTAATTCATTCTAAAGTCTTTGGAATAGGTGAGCTAGGTAGGTTTGGGATTCGGGAATTGGAATGGAACTGTGGAATGATAAAGATAGGATGGTCCGCAACCGCAATACTAGTCTACAACTAATCGATCTGATTTAGGAAAGGTCAATATTATTGCAATTGCCGTTTCCTGTCAAAACATTTTTGGAGAGCGATTATTTTATATTTTTTAACACCAATCATTTTTTGTCTCTTTGACTATGTCTTACATGATCATCAGCATCCACGGGCAAGACGAGGTCATCCAAGGCAGGTGCGGGAGCTCGAGGTGCCTCCCAAGAGCTTTTCTCATCTGATTGCTCTGCTGTCCCTAGTAAGTCCTCCTGTTGTTAATATTAACATATATTTCCCTAACTTTTACTGCTCCTTATTTTGAACTATTATTTCCATTTGCTAATTTTATTTTTTCCAAAATCCTCTTCAATCTATCTATTTCTAAATTCTTGTTATCCCTGTATTATTCTATCTACTAACTTAGTTATTTTATATTTCTAGTGTCTGTATTTTTACCTCAAACTGCCTCTATCTGTACTAGTCTGTCTGTAACTTGCTTTCATCTGGTTTTGTAGTCAGCTTTCCCCTTCCCCTTATATATTTTGTGGGCTGCCTAGTGGTGGTACAGTAAGACTCAGAGAACCCATTGGTACTTACTACTAATAGTACTACTACAGTGCTGTGCAGATTGCATCCCCAAGTACGGTATTCTACGCATGTTTGTTGAGATGAGAAGGCTTTCTTCTTTTTTTTCTTTCTCATGCTCAATCAGTAAAATGAGAGAGTGGCCATGTCACTTTGGAAACCCCAAAGTTGTGTCTTCTTCTTATCTAGGCCTAGTATTATTATTAGCAGCAGTTAATAGTGAACTGATTACTGTACACCATGGCTGGATAGAAGTATGAGGAGGAGGAGGAGGACGGCACCATTACATTTTCCAACCAAAAAGACCTTATGTCCGATTGTCCGCCCAGTTGGCCACTCCTATTTCTTTTCAAAAACTCAAATTCACCAATAGCTCTAGCCACTGAGTCCAGTCCTTTACAGGTTGTCTTCTTGAGAGGTTTTTCAAAAATTGTCACCAACATTATGCCTAACCGGATATTTTGTCACTTTTGATAGGACATACTATCTGTAGTGATGTGTGTGGTGTATGTATTTTCAATCTTGCAATTGAAACAAATAGAAATGGTGGGAGGCGTATATGGCAACTAAAAAATTAGCAATTTTTCCTAGCCGTACCGACCACCAGTGCCGGGGCTGGAGAGGATGGTGATGCCAGCAAGCAGGGAGCAGATGTGGCAGCTGCAGGGGATGAGTCAGCAGCAGTGGCGGGTGGTGGTAAGTCAATTTATAGACTTGCTGCAAGGGTGTACACTGTACACTGTACTGTTGAGACTAAGTTGTGAACAGCTGAAGACACCCTTTAATTAGCATTAGCATATACAGCGGGAGTTGAGTAACTAATGGCCTCTTCTATCTTCAACCCAGCAGAGAAAGTTTTATGAAGAAGAGCCAGATCTTGATGTGTTGACGGAAAAGGGAAAGAAGGCTGGAAGGAGGAAGGACTAGTGAAATGTAATATGACTGGAAGCATGATGCGTGGGTGAAGGGATGCAAAGATAGGTGGTTAAAGGATGGGTGAAAGGGTGAGTGAACGTTTATGGGTGAACGGAATCCTCTAGGGGGTTTGATGGGTCAAAGGCAAGCAAGGACACATGGGTGGTCAAAAGACAAATGTATGTTGGTGAAAGGTTTGTTGAGAATGATAGCCATGTTTGGATGGATGGATGTCATTCAATCGTAGATGAAGACTGGATGAAGAGAATGTGAAAGAAACTTAAACCGTGTCTGAATAGCAAAGCCAAGGGTGAAGATTGAAAATAATACTTGAAGAACAATGCAATGATAAATGGAAAAATCACTGGGAAGAAGAATAAATGATGAATGTTTTTTTAAAATTCAAAGGTTTGAGGTTGTATTCCAGACTTCTCCCTTGACTCACAGTAATTTTCAAGCACAACATATATATTATGTACCCACCCATTATCAATCGCCTCCCTCCAAGGCCCACTCCCTGCCAATGAAATTTCGACAGTGTCAGCCATCGATGACCTATCGGCTGCATGGTTACAATAGTAGTACCTCACGTGACGTTGTGCCATTACATCATTCACATTATTAACTATTCATCTGCATTGCTTGTTGTAGTCAGGGTGAAAGTAAAATTGAGCATTTGCCATTTAACAGAGCATGGCCATAATAGAAAAAGAGATCATTGTGTAGTACAGCTGCCCCTCCTGCAGACAGTAGTAGAGTAACGCGAGTCTGCAACACGAGTATGTCTGTCTAGGGCACAAGCTGAGCTGGCATGCCTACAAGATTAATTTAGCTAAACAAGAGAGAGAAGAAGAATACTTGTTAACTCCATAGTGCCGTCTGCCTGAAACTCTAATCACAGGAATCAGGGATACCACAAATGTTATGTACTGCTAGTGTTCTGTGCCACTAATTTTATGTTTTACTGTTTTGAGAAGAATATTGGTTACAATTGTCTTTTTTCTTTCTTGATATAGCTACTCCTTCCCAACCCACCAGGCAGGAGATAGCAGCCAAGACCCAGCAATGGAAGCTGGAGGTCATCAGGGCATAATGTTGGTGGCTGGTGGCCTTGGAGGAGGAGGAGGCGGCAGCAGCTCCAGCCTTCCAGCCAGGCCCCAGTGCCTCCAGTGGTATGGCACCATGGTCCGGCAGCCACCTCCCGCCATTCAACCACGGCTGCTCCCCCTGCACACTTAGAACCTTTTTCTAGAGGGTGGGGTGCCTGGAGGCCAGGATGGAGGAGCGTTTTGACCACCTGGAGAGATAGATCTGAGTCCTAGCCAGCTGTTAGACCTCTGTTGCCCCTTTTTTAATATTTTGTTTTGTGGGTGGGACTTGTTGGGGAGAGAGTGGGTATGTGGGAGTTTAGTAAAACGGGTTTGTATATTATTTTTTATGGACATTTGATTTATATGGACAATTTCAATTTTGGACTTGCTTTACTTTGGACATTGGTTGGGGTTAGGAAGAGGGGTGGGTAAGGTGTTGTGGGTTTTCGTCTAGTGTATATTTGTTAAGGGAATACATTTATAGTTTTACATATGATGTAAATCATTTTTGGGGGGGTTACTCTTTTACTTCGCACTGTTTCTGTTGCCGCAGGGCTGCAGACAGTATTTTAAATCTGCTGATAGTGTAACACACCAACAGATAGATGCGGTACCCTCACTTGTCCTACTACTCTCAGTCTCTGCTCCTAGTCTATGTAGTCTGCAACTATATTAACCCTTTTGGACTAGGAAGGGGTGTGGGATGTGTGAATTAATTTCCTTAGTATATAGATTATTGCATCTTGAATGAATCCCCCACAGTTCTTCTCTTACCTGTGATTAGGCAAAGTGATGGCTGCAGGTTTTGTTTATTATATTTTTATTTGGCATATATAGCCATAAAAATAAAGTACTGCAATACATACAATTAAAATCTGAATTATACAAACACTATAACCATAACACAGTATAAAACACAATAAAATCCTGATAAAATAAACAAAGGCAACTCTACCAGACCATGGGGAGTACCTAATGCATCTTCAACAAGGGGAAGGGGTCACTTATACTTTAGGTCGACATTTGTACATCCACCATAGCGAGAGCCAGGGGTATTCCCAAACATGGGTAACATCACATTTCTACCCCGCCGATTTTAAATTATATAGCCAATTCCTTCAGCGACACCTGTATTGCAATTAAAAATCTTCCCATTGCACACGTCACATTTTAAAATCTCATATTTATCAATAAACTAAGCGCTTGATCTCTACTAAAAATTTCAAAGGTGTTAAAAAGGGGTTTTAAAAATGTTTTCCGTTCTTCTAAGAACCACAAGCAGTCCAACTGTATATGTGGGCCATTACATTTTACTTGTAATCCACATGTGCACAAACCTTGTTCATTCATCATAGCAGATTTTATCTTCATATCAGTGTTGCATGGATTCAGGCCAATTCTAAATTTCAAGATTATATTTCTAATTTTTATGTTCGGCATGGCCTCTATATAGGGGAATGTTTGATCATTGGTCCACCCGTTTATCAAGCACCGAGAGGACAATTTACTCCTCAAATAACCCAAATCTTCCTCTCGGGCCTTCATATTAATAATAGCATGCAACACCGACTTGGGAATCTGCTGCCCCAGCCTCCATTGGTCTGGTTCTAGGGAAAGTTTGACATACAACTTATCTAGCCTAATTCTAGCTTGGGACGCCCAATTTAGATCGCCAGTCTCTATTTCTTTTTACAGAGGTTTGCTATTTTGGCGGGCCCCTCTCCATTCATTCTCTGCCAAAGGTTCAATACTGCTTGCACACCCCGAAAATTCCAGGCTGTAAAATGGCATTCCACTCGTACAGCCTGTATCATTGTTGACGAGGGGAGTGCAAGGGGCTGTTTGACGCATTTACCCTCTTCTGCGTTTCAATCTGATTTACCTCCCATATATATGACCTCTACGCCATATTGGAACTGTGGGCGTACCAATGCATTAAACGCCGATAAAATTGACCGCAGAGAGGGGCCCCCACACTTTTGCTAGAATTGTTTAAGGCCCCATACTGAAGAGAGCACCTTTGATTTAAGTAACTGTATGTGATCCCTCCAATTTAGCTTATTAGTGAACCACATACCCAAATATTTATATCTATCTACTTTTTCAACTCTAACCTCTCCCAATTTCCAGTACAGGGAGCTCTTCTTTTTTCCCAATACCATTATTTTGGTATTTTCTAGGTTGACCGTGAGGCATTTTTTTAGGCAATATTCATAAAAAACATCCATTTTTTTTTGCAAGCCCAACTCTGTCATATCCATTATCACTAAGTCATCTGCATATAGCAGACAAGATATATGTGTCCCCCCATCTTGGGGCTTACACCACCTGCCCTACTCAATATATGAGGCAAATCAGATGAAAATAAGGAGAATTACAATGGGGCAAGGAAACAGCCCTGCCGCAAACCATTCATTATCTGGATTTTGTTAGATAGGGTTCCATGGGTATCCAAGATAACTCTGGCCCAATTCCTTGAGTGCATTTCCTGGATTAAAGTCAGTACTGCCTTGTTGATTCCGAGCTCTGCTAGCATACTCTACAGTAGACTACGATCTACTGTATCAAAGGCAGCTCGGAAATCCACAAAGCAGTAAAACAGGTTACCTCGCACTTCGATTGCCTTTTTTGCTGGTGCCCACAGACTGAGGCAATGGTCGATGGTTGAATGGCCCTCCTGGAACCCACCTTGCTCTATTGGTATTAAGTTATACTGCTTGCCCAGGTCTTCACTACGCCTAGTAGTATTTTAGAAAAAAATGTTCTCCCCTACATCCAGCAAACTTATTAGGCGGTAATACTGAGGTAATGTAGCATCCTTTTTTTTATAAATTGGCCTAACAATAGCCCACTTCCAACTTTCTGGGAAAACTCCCGAAGTTAAAATATTCTGGAAGTCGCGTTTAGTAATCTTGCCCACCAATCTATACTATTTTTGAATATGATTGAAGGTAGATTCCCTCTTTTACCAGATGCCAGAATGCTCTTATAGTATTTGTATTTATCACGTCTAACATTGTATCCCAATTTTTGGACATATATTCTAATTTACTGTCTCTCAATTTATTTTTATATTCCAGTTTTGCCACTCGAAGCCTCTCCCTAATTCCTTTATCCGGTCTTTTCCTTAGTTGTCTTTCCCATTTTCGTACCCTCAATTTTAACTTCCCGCACTCATTATTAAACCACCCATTTGTTCTCGCTTTTTTCTTAAAGGCGGGCCCTGCTTTTACTTGAATCCTTAGACAACTTACAACCTGTTCTATTGTATGCTCATACCGGGTTATGATTGTATCACCTTGCACCAATTCCTCCACAGCGCTGAAATCCATTATTAAATTATTAACTAATTTCAGGCTGTCCTCTGTTATGCGCGTGGTTATACGTCTAGGATATTCAATCTGTAGGGGAACCACTTTTTCTCTTTCCGACTCTTGTTCCATCTTTATTAGTAATTGTAGGTGTCAATGGTCGCTACCTTCACACTGCAGTATTTCAAATCGTTCTACTTCTTTGAAATACCATGCGTTTATAAAAGAATAATCAATTGGGCAATTCTGGTTCCCTATGCAGAATGTCTTCCTTGCAGGGCAGTCGGTATTCAACCTTCCATTGTTTATCTCATGCGGAATTGCCATCCCCAGCAAAGTTTGCTGCCGGTACTTGTGGGATGGTTAAAAGGTCTTTGAAAAATGTATCGCTATGGGAAGGATGTAATTTATGGATAAAATCCCCTAAAATCATTATCAGGAATGGTGCTTTTGTTGTACTAATGGCCTCTAGATCCTTTTCTATTAGATCCAGTTGCTTTTCATAGTCTATTAATGCACCTGGCTGAACATATACGTTGATCACTACTATTTGTTCCCTTGCTCACATACCACTATACAGTTCTACCTGGCAGGCTAATAGCCACCTACATTTCGCTTTTAAATTAGTTATTTTATTGGCTCTTTTTGATGATACCAACGTGATCAACCCCCCTGAGGGGCGCCCTAGTTTAATTCGTACTGCCTCTTTGGTAAGCATAAAAAAAACATCTATAGGTTCGGGTATCTCACACAACCAGGACTCTTGAAGACACAAAATATCATAGCTACCCAGTATTTCTCTAAAGGTATCTTGGGATAGCTGTCTTCTGTATCCCCTATATTCCATGAAAGTGTCCGTAGACTGTAGGAAGACACTAATTCCTAATCCAGCTCACGCAATCCTTCGTCCATATTATTTCCCCAATTTATTGCGGATTCGGACAATAGATCAAATCGATTACTCAAGGCAGGGCCCTTTGCACTATTTGTTATTGTTACTTTTAGCCCTCCTTGATTTTTATCAGTGCGTGTTCTTCTATATTGGGCACCTAGTATGTCATACTGTATTTGCTCCGGGCGTAAACCTGAGTGATAGGTGAGGGTCCCAGAGCCTCCGGAATTACCCTCATCTATACCAAGTTGCCAATCATACACAAGACTTATTCCCTCCTTTTCAAGGTCTCCCTCTGTCTTTATCACCATCTTCTTTACAAATTCAGAATAAAAAAGCACCGAGGAATATTCATTGCAGGGAACTAATGAAATTAACATTTTAAAAACTGAGTTCATGCCGTTTTATATGCAAGCTTTACAAAAAATGAGACTGCCACCTGAGGGAGACTAGAGTCCGACAAGTAGTACACAAGAAGAAGACTGCCAAATGAGATAACATGATAAGCAATGCTAAAGTAAAATATATAATCAGATGATGGGCTAGTACAAGTTACAAACTGAAGTCGACCCGAGCTATGAAGTGGAGTGGACAAGCGTAACCTTTAGTGGTGGAAGGATGATGATGCTGGCAATTATGATGGATTATGTACCTCTAAAAAAAAATATATGGAATACTGTGCAGGGGTAGGCAATCTAATATATATAATATTGCCAGTGTGGGCTATACTTAGAGCAGAAGAAGTTCCTCGCTCTGCCTTGCGTTGGTGTTGCTTTCACCACATCTACCCCAACAAGTGTGTGATCAATTAACCGTGTAAATTTAATTTAGTCACGCCTCAATAAATCACACAACCCAGGGGAAGAGGATAAGGGGTTTGGTGAATGGATGCGAAGAGAAATTTGAGGGAAAGATTTGACAAAGATAACCATTACTACACAAGGACGACACATTAATCTTGGCAGCCTACCATCATAAATCTGTTATGGGAAGAAAAGGAAATGCATGCATGATGATGAGTACTAGACAAGTACAGGTAAATCAAATTGTCCGCCTGCCCCCAGAGAGACCCAGGTTACTTTATATTCTGTTGTACCGCGCTTTGAAGGATAGCAAATAAAATAAAAAAATCTGTAGGAGTCAAGTAAACAAACATAAACAACACACACAGTTGTAATGATTTGAAGAGAAAAAATTATACTGTAGTGCCAAATTGGGAGTTGCATCTCTGCATTCCTCTTGGACTGTCCGTTAATCTTCGGTGCCTCACCGATGTGGTCGGTAAGGTAAGTGTGAGTTGTTTTTCCAGTATGGCGCAAGGTAAAGGACCTGTAGATAGAAAACAAAAATTATATTGACGAATCAAGGAGAAAAGTTAAACTGCATAAGGAGTGCAACAAGAAGTATTTCAGAGGCAGCATGGCTAAATGTCTGTTTCCGGCAGTTACCTCCAACAATAGGCCCCTCACCCAACCTCCACATTGCATTGAATTTGAGCCAGACATCACTGAGCACATACACACACACACACACACAACAACATAGCATTTCCCAAATTAAGTAAAAAATCAATGCACCGCATCAGTCAGTCACACCACAATTACCACCAACACTACAGATCTAGGTCTGGTGTTGTTTAACTATAGGCCTCTTCAAAGTCATCATCATCGCCCTGAGTCAATCCATCATCTCTGATCCTCCTGAGTCTGACTCCGTACCTACAGTGTCCCGAGTGAGTCCTGACTTGTCCAGACTCAAAATGCAATGGATCGGCCAGTAGCAGTACAATTTTGTTATTGAACAGCAAGAAGGGAAGATTGACTTGGCTGAGTCACTTTTTGTGTGTATACTAGAAGAGACTAGATTTGTGTTTGCAAGCTTTGCCTTATCTAAGTGACTGGTCGGGTCTGAGTCTTTGAGGAGTATAAAGTAAGCATAAAACAATAAAACAAAGCAGTGTGGACTTTGTGGAGTGGACATGGTGACAGAATCTGGCTATCTGATCCCTCAAAGGGGAAGGAAGCAAAATAACCTTCAGCTCAAAATTATTCATCAGCTGTCGGTAGGCCACCAACATTGTGAATCTCAATCCTCATCTCTAACACATTAAGAGTAACAAGCAAACACCCAGTCTCACACTGCCTGTCACCACATGAATTATCTCTTTTTCTCAAGTCTCAGGTTGACACATGATGATGACATATCATTCACAATAAGTTCACATCACAATAAACAACAATCATTCTGTGTGTAATCCATGCCATCATTTACCTGTTCGTCCAGTGTGCTCACAGTGATCGATTGGCGGCACAATGCAGAATGCAGATCCTCAATTTCTTTGCTGTAAATCAAATTGTCACAATGTCACATGTGGTGCAGTCCCTCTAGGCCAGGAATTATTTCTTTATATTCTCCATCCAATGTCTGGCTTGAGGAAAATGGATTTTGGGCAAATCGAGACTTCTTCACTACACACAGTTGCAACTACAATCCGGCAATAAAATGTGTTTAAGGGTAAGACGGTGGGGATAGATTGGTCAACCAGACACAAAAATAATAAAGTAAATAATGTTCCTTAGCTATTTATTTTTTTGGAGGATGGGGTTTGGCACCAAAGAAAGAAAGAAACTAGAAAAGCCTAGAAGTCAGGGAAGTAGAGCTCATCCTCAAACTTTGGTGGTACGCCCAGAAGTAGGTCATCTAACACACTACTTCCATGACCTGAGTCTCCATCAACTTCCTCCTGTGATACTTCAGGTATGGTGTAATCCAGTAGTATAAAGTGCTTATTCATTTTGATCATGGTTAATATTGACACATTTTGGGGCAAGAGACTGGTCCTCCTCATTGTCAGAACAGCACCAGAAGCACTGAAAACACGCTCAGTGGAGACGCTGGCTACGGGGCAAGCCAGATTGTTTATAACCAGCCTGCTGAGCACTGGCCATTTACCCCTCTTTCCATACCAATATTGCAATGGGTTTTTATCAAAGTAGAACTCTGTTGGATCATCCAGAGAAGCCTGGACCATCCGCTCAATGGTCATGGGTGCTCCGCCTTGTTCTGCCTTTTTTCCCTTTGCCTCAGCACTGGACTTAAGCCCTACCAGTAGAAACCATTCCTTTGCCGATTTTGGGGTTGATGCTCCTATTCTTGTTGTTGATCTTGTTCTTACTATTGGTGGTTTTGGCTGCTGTGAGCCAACCGCACTGCCCTCAGGCTCTGAACTTGAAGGCTTCCATGCAGTACTTGTGTACTGGAGGAGCAGGCCTCTAATTCCCGACCATTATTTTTCTAGCTAACTGGCTTACACATCTATCCAAGTTTTGTAGTTGGCATCATTGCTGTCTGAAAGGGCAATGAAAGTGGCCAGTAATGGTTTGTACCGTGGATCAAGAATTGCATCACAAATGTAATAGTTGGGTGACACAATGTGTACTTGCACCCTTGTATTTGCAGATAAGTGAAGGATTAAGCTCTCCACCAACTCATATGCTTCTTTTTTCCTCCATACCTGCGTACATTGCAGACATCTCCATTAGCTATTCCTGTGGCATGTGCAACAATTGGATCGCTTGGCCCATTGTACAGTCCTCCTTGCTGACTTCAAGTGTGAACACCTTGAAAGGAAGCAGCATCTCTGTCAGGCATTTAACCAGGCCCCATTGGTCCATCTCAATGATCATATCTTTCACAGTTGCATCCCCTCTTTGCATGACATATTCATTGATTGGTCCGTACTAATCAAATAGAGGTTATAGCATGTAATAAGTCAAGTTCCAACGTGTTGGCACCTCCTGTATGAGTGCTTTAACTGCTATTCTTTTATCACGTTCAATGATCCTCAGCTGCTTCCGGTCTTTAAAAGAATAGCTGAAATGTGTGCAGATTCTTCTGCAGGTGGACAGGACATTGCCGACTCGGTGTTCTTTTTTTAATAAGTCTTGAACAATGATGTTAATGCCATGTACCAAACACAGGACCCAGAAATAGCCACCATCGGCCATGGCCCTAACTATATTACTGCCATTGTCCTTGGCAACAAAAGCAGTGTAAAGCCATTCAAGCCTTCCAAAATGTTTGCAGCAGTATGGAATTTGTCCATGGTGAACATGGCTACTGTCACATTTTTC
This sequence comes from Triturus cristatus, assembly GCF_964204655.1. Lineage (NCBI taxonomy): Eukaryota > Metazoa > Chordata > Amphibia > Caudata > Salamandridae > Triturus > Triturus cristatus. Next base: position 194,758,945 of record NC_140583.1, read on the forward strand.
CGAGCACCATAAAAATCTCAGCAATATCAACACCTGCAGATATCTTTTCTCTAACCCCCACAAAAGAGATCCAGTGTGCAGTGATGCACCTGTAATAAGTGGCTTGGCAACTGGTCCACATGCCTTTTGTCAAGTGGATAGTGTGAACAGCAGCTCTGGTGACCTTCCATTTTGAACCACAAATTCAAGAAAACCTCACCCCTTCCACAAAAGAAAAAGGGAGGAGTTCCAACGCTAACATTTTGGCTAGCATTGTGTTGTACAAATGTGACGTTGGGTGGTTGCGTTTGTAACTGCCCTTCTAGCCTAAACATGCCGAGAATGGTAGCCTGGATTTTTTTCTTTTCTGGTGCAACTGATGCAGGTGACTTCTTGAGAGAAGACATTGGTAGACTCAATGCGTGTTTCGGTACAGCAGACACTGTACTCTCTTGACTTTGTCTCTCAACCTGACTCTTGTGCCATTGAGATGTTGCAGATGATGATGTGGGCGATACCACTGCACTGCTGGGGACAAGGCTGCTTTGTTTACCGGAGAAAATGTCTTCCTCTTCTTCACCTTTCACGTGATCAGATCTGATTCCCTGCTCATCCTTTCACCCCCATCCTCCAACAACACTTGTAGTGTTTTGTCTGCTACGAATGCACTTCCCACTGGATCAAGTAGTGTTTTCTCAGATGGGTTGTTTGGCATCAGGTACCATAGTTTTTACCAAGCTTACCCTAACAAACACATGCTCCACAAAGGGAGCACATAGCAGTGTTCACCTTCTTGTTACCTGAAAATAAGTCCCAAACTGAGACGGTTTGACTCCCTGCAGTGCTCACTTCTACTGATGTGGTTGTTCTGGATATAGGTCGCTGCCGGGACTTTGTAAATATGGCAACTGGAGGTAGTGTTGGTGGTATTTGTGTTGGTGGTATCTGTGGTGCAACATACCTCACAAAAATTTGGGATGGGGTAATGTCGGTCTCCACTGGGATGGGCTAACATCCATAAACCTCCTCTTCTACATCTACCTCCATAACTCTAAGGCTTTCAGGAATCTTCATTTTCCCTAGTCTTGTCTCGCGGCGTGTCTCACTCTCAGACTGAGGCGGGGTCCAAGTGGTGTCTTGGTCCTCAGAAGGGGGGCTTAGTGGAGAAGTTGATGTACTAACCCTTCTTTTACTTGCTGGGGATCTGGAAGACAATGGATATTCTGAAAGAGTGGCTTGCTCAGCAGGAAGCTGGATATCCCGAACTGCCCCTACTTCGGAAGCAACTACTATTGGTGGTTGTGGCTGTTTTTGGGCACTTATTTGAGTTTCCTGCATTGATTAGATACTACTTTGCAATAACGATAAGTCAATTTCAACGTCATTGCTCAACGGTGTTGCTGTGATTAGACTGGCTGCCTCTGAGACAGACATGGGCTTGGGCCAAGGTTGGTGGGGTCCACTGATGCAGGGTGCTGCTCCCAGCTTGCTACCGTGAAACCGCTGCTGCAGGCGCAATTTTAATTTTCTCAAAAAAGGTCTTAGTGGACATACCGGAGGTGGTAAGTCCCTTCTTCTCACTGGCAGCGTTCTTGGTACTGGTACCGTTCTTCTTTGGGGACATCTTGAAGCTGTCAGTTAGCAGCAGCACTTAGCTTCACAACTAGTTAAAGAGGTGTCTGTGGTCACACATCATCTAGTGAGCAGGGGTTATGTCTGAATGTACTATTGGTGATGTTGTCTCCTCCTCTTGTGCACCTAAAAGCAAAGAAGCAAGAGCACATCAGTGAATTGTGGCATTGCTGTAGTTCAATTACTAGTACAAACAAATAAAATATAATTTAGTGTGTGGTCACACTTGTTACTTCAGTTATTAAAAAGTTTAACAATACAGTGTAACTATTTATGAGACTTTGACAACAACATAAGCTTTCATGGTGTACTGTACAGTACACTCATGAAGGATAGGAAAGAAGAACAACAACAAACTACAGATGTAACAATTTGTTTCATGTGCATTGTGCATTACTTGGGATGCAGCACTCTGGGAGCTGCAACTGAAAAATGACAATGGAACTATTGCTAGCCAATGAATAATGTTGTACACGTCATATAGCAGACATGGGGTTAATGGTTCATTGCTACCAAGTTACTTATGAAACTGAACAAAAAAACTTTGAAAAAATTGGGAAACAAACTGAAAAAATTGAAAAATTATAAAAAGAATTAAATATAAAAAAGAAAAGTTAAACAAATTGAAAAAACGACAAAATCAAAAAGCCATGTTTTGAGGTCCCTCGTGAAGTTGAGAAGTGATGTCATCTGTCTGAGATGGAGTGGGAGGGATTTGCAGGCTCTGGCTGTGAGGAAGGAAAAAGAGCAAACTCCCAATCTGGACTGCCTGGTGCGAGGGACCACAGAATAGGAGAGCTGGGCTGATCATAGGGTCCTTTGGGGTGTGTTGAATGTGATTCGGCTATTCAGGTATGCTGGTCCGGTGTTGTGGAGGGCTTTGTGTGCGTGGGTGAGAATCTTGAAGGTGATTGTTGCCTCGATGGAAGCCAGTGGAGTGTGCGCAGGTGCTAAGTGATGTGGCAGGTTCAGGATTAGTCTAGCAACGGCGTTCTGGATGTTTTGAAGTTTGCGGGTGAAGTTTTTGTTGATTCCGCCACAGAGTGTGTTGCCGTAGTCAAGTCTGCTGGTGATGAGGGAGTGTGTGATGGTCTTTCTGTGTTCGAGGGGGATACATTTGAAGGTCTTGCGTAGGAGGCAGAGGGTGTGGAAGCAGGAAGATGCGACGGAGTTGATCTGGCATTCCATTTTGATTTCGAGTCCAGGATGATGGTCTGTGGGGGTGGGTGGGCTTCTGAGGGTGGGGGGGCCACCAGGTGTTGTTCCAGGCATCGGGATGTGGGCCCATGATGAGTGCTTCTGTTTTGTCCGTGTTGAGCTGTAGACAGCTGCTCTTCATCGATTTGGCGACTGCTTCCATGCCTTCTTGAAAGTTCAACCATCCATGCAAGCATAGGGTAAATTGTCACACTGGATGAACGTACACAATGGCTGCCTGCCAGTGCCACATGGTCATCATGAACAACAACGAGAAAGAAGACGGCATTTAGGAACAAAGAGAGGACATGTAGGCCTATGGCTTAAGCACACTGGCTGCCTTCACAAAATGGCCTCCAGCCACAAGGCTAGGCCACAACAGAAGCATTAAGCGAAGGGAAACAAAGGGAAGACATGCAGGCCTTTGGCAAAAGCACACTGACTGCCTTCACAAAATGGCCACCAGCCACATGTTCACAACAACAAGCAGGAGGCCTGGAAAACAATGAACACAAGCAGGCCTAAGGACACAGACTATAACAAATGCAAACACACTCACACACTGGCCAGATAAAGGAGGCATGCTAAACAACACATCTTTAATGCAACAATGCCAAAAATGAAAATCCACAGGGCTAAAAAGATTTGCAAGTTATAACCACACACATCCAACAACAGCATTTTAATTTAACACACATGAAAAAAAGTGAAATACCACAAGAATAACACATTTTGTATGTTTTAATCTAATGACATCCATGGCCTAAATGATGTTTAAACACAGTCACATACTGGCCAGACAAAGGAGGCATGCTAAACACCCATTTCCGATGCAACAATACCAAAACCGAAAATACACAGGGCTAAAAAGGTTTGCAAGTTACAACCACACACATGCAACAAAGGCATTAACACAAAATAAAAAATAAATGAAATACCACAAAAAACACATTTTGTACTTCAATCCAATGCCATCCATGGCCTAAATAATGTTTAAATTCAAAAGACACCACAGAAACAATTGTTTCATGCACTCATGAGTAGCTCTGGGCCTACTGGGTGAAAGACCTATTGGCAGATTACGTGGCTCCATAGTGTATTCAATCAATATTGCAAATTGATTTCAAAACATGGATAAAATGCAGTAAACTGTGCAACATTTTTCATTTATAAAACTAAAATAACAGTTCTTGCAAATGAATAACTAGGCCCCTGATAAAACTAAAGGACACTCATCAAAATACATTTTTAAAAATCAATGAAAAGTACAAATAAATCTTGGTGCATGGCTCCAGTCAAACAAACAACACCAGTTTTCCAACTTACGTTTGAAATCTCAAATTCAAAGTCGTCAAATCCAATGATATATTATGCAGCAGACACAAAGAGTAATCCTTCCAGCTCCAAATCCAAATGAAAAGTGACCAGGAGATGGAAAAAGCACTGGGAGGAGCCTGCTGGACAGGAACAGTAAGTTGGGGATTCTAGGACACTTCCTTCCTCTTGAAAAAAAAGTACAAAACGTAAAAAGGTGTCGGACATCACGGCCCCTGGACCCGGCATCCGAGACAACTCCACCCAGTGGTCTCTTTTCTCCCTTACAGCTACCTGGTTCTGAGGACGTGGAGGAGCGTGTCCAAGCATGTAGCTGGCACTTTAAGGATTTGGTGGATGATGGTAGACACACCTCCCGGAGGCCGGACGATACGTTCTCGGAGGGCAATATCAACTGGAGAGGGCCAGAGGGGTGTGTCCAAATCTGGAAGGGAGACGGAGCAAACAGCGGAACCCTTGAGGATGCCGGAGGATGACCGCTGTTGGAAAGGAGAACCAGAGAGCCAGATGACCGTTCGCCGAAGGAACCCCGGGACTTAAAGTAGGACTCACTGCCCCGCCACGGCCCAGGAGGGTCGTGGCTTCAACAGGTGCGTGATCGCATAAGGGGATCCGGGTGTCGGGTGGGAACTTCTGTACCAATTCCCACAGAGGCGAGCCACACCGCACCGAGTCTGTGCTATCTGGACTGGTCGGGCGTACACTCTGCTCTCCCCTGCTTCCTCAGTGACGGATAGCCTTCCCCACAATCTTTGCCTTAGGTGGTGTTGTGTTCCCTCACTCCTTCCCCATATTACTCGTCCCGACTCTCACACTAACAATAGTGCTTTATTTTCTCTTCCCTTGGTGTGTCTGGACGTCTCGAGTATTGGAGTCCTAGGAGGTGGCGACGAGGATGTCTGAAGCAAGACAGATCCTGGCGAGGAATCCACACGGGACTCTGACTACAACCCCATTTGTTTATGTTGATTTAAATAAAACCCCATTCAAGCAGTGATACTGTCCTTCTCTCTTGGGCTTCTTTTGTCAAAACCGTCACAAGTGGTGTTTCTGCCCGGTTCCATTTTCCATTGTGAGCCCAAAATGCAGAACCTAATTCAGCATATGGTCGAAGGCCAGAAAAAAATAGAGTGGGTTGTGGAGAGGCAAGTCACCTCCGCACAGGCGTATCGTGAAATGTTTAAGGACCTTATGAAGGGACAAATGGACGCCATCTTGTGGGTCAGGGAGGAAGCAGCCCACTCCACCTCTGGTCTAAAAAGAAGCAAAACCTTGGCTTCTGTCCCCACCGTTGCCCTGCAAAAATATGTACCAGGAGAGGACCCTGACACCTTCCTTCTGAACTTCGAGAGGGTAGCGAGGGCATCAGGGTGGCCTGTGGCCAAATGGCCGTTTTTTCTTGCGCCTCTCCTGACGGGAGATGCTCAGGCGGCCTACCTGGTCATCAACCCTGGTGGAGTCACCCCTTATGAAGAGGTCAAGACGATAATCCTTGACCATCCTGGTCTAGATGCAGAGACCTATCAGAAGCGATTCCATAAAGAAAGGGGAGCTCCCGGGGATACCGCAAAGACTCTGTACTTTAAATTGAAAATAGCTGCGAATAAGTGGCTCAAACCCGATGTTAACACGAAGGAACAGGTAATGCATGCCATCTGTCTGGAACAATTCATTGAAGTCTTCCCCTACCCTACCCAGCGTTGGCTCCAACAACATACCAACTTGACCCCGGAACAAGCAGTCGAGATGGCCGTCTCTTTCTCATGGGATCAGACCAGAGGCCCATCGTGGGAGGCTGAGAAACCCGCCAGGTCTTTACCCTCACTAAGAAAGCCTCTTCGCCCTATCAAAGAGCCAGAAAGAGTGAGACACCCCAGACCTGATATACTCGTGAACAGGGGCCCTCAGTGCTTCGAGTGTGGAGAATGGGGGCACATCTCCCGCACTTGCCCCAGAAAACGAACAGAAGAACCGATGGACGTAAATTATGTGCCCCGTCACCTGCTGTACACCGAGGAAATGGGGACATGTTACTATGTAAGTCTTCGCCTAAATAACATCCCTGTTACTGCTCTCCTTGATTCCGGGTGTAGACAGTCGGTGGTCAGAGGGAACTTGCTACCACCGGAACAACTGCTCCAGGGGAAGAGGATCTACATAAGGAGTGTACATGGGGATGTTAAGGTCTATCCTACCGTCCTTTTACCTCTTGAGTGCCCAGGGGGATCAACAACCAGAGTAACCGTTGGAGTTATTTCCTCTCTTCCCGAAGAGCTCATCCTTGGTGTGGACAACCCCCAGTTTCTTTCTTTGTTTCTGACTAAAATAAAAGAGAGTCCCTGTAGGAGAGTAGGATCTGCTTCACATGGGTACCCCCACTTTTTGTTGGTGTTTCACTGTATTTGGACCTTGGTCTGCTGGGTGGCCCTGCTAATCAGGACCCCAGCCTAGCTGCTTCCTCTCTAAAATGGTTTCCATGTACATTAGGTACATCTCTAATTGGATTCTGGAGTGCCTTATAAGTCCCTAGTATATGGTATACTATGTACCCAGGGCATAGGTACCTCAGAGGCCTACCAGGGACTGCAGCATGTATTATGCCACCCCTGGGAAGCACTCCAAAATGACACCACAGGTCTGCTACTGCAGCCTGGGTAAGGTGTTGCATGCATACATATAAAACCTATAAGTCACTCCTATGGCAGGCCTTAACAATCCTGAAGGCAGAGTGCCTGGTTTTTATGTGAGAGGGAGCCCCTGCATGAGCAGAGCCCCTCTGCAGCGTTAAAAGTCTGAAGCTGTTTGTGGTGCAGCCTGACTATATACTCTTAAGTGCATTATAACCTCGTGGTCAATGCTATCTTTGGACTGGCTGCACGGAAACATGTCGTGTTTGGTGTCAAACACTTTGGTCAGTTCTGGCAGGGGGGTAGCATTCCACCCTTCTAGAGGGAGAGACATGTACCCACTGGTCTAACCGAAAAGACTTTCTAGAGCCCTGGCATCACTAAATGGATGCCACTGCCACAGACACGGGTCTGGCCTCCTGCTTCTGACTGAAACTCCTCCCCAGACAGGCAGATGTGTATTGGGGCTGGGCGGGAGCACTCTCTGGTGCTTTGAAGTTCTGCACTGGGGGGCACACTTGGTGTCCCTGTGCATAGTCCAGTTCAAACCGGTTGCAGGGACTACCTGCCCCTGCTCTGGCATGAAACTGGACAAAGGAAATGGGTGTAGCCACCCCTCTTTCCAAACCCTCCCATAGGTGGGCCTCCAGAGTATGTCCAACCTCCTATCTTAGTATAAGTATAGGAACCCAGTCCTTGAGACTTTAAATTACCCTGGACGAAACACTGCAACATATATCCTGGACCTTCGACTGTCTATTTCAACTAGAAGACAAAAGAAATCTCCCTTGGGGTCAAGGAGTGACTCCCCTGCTTGGCAGGCACCAAAGAAGCAACTGTCTGGTCTGCAACTCTGAAGCTCCTGCCAGACACCGAAGTCTTTGCATCACCAGCAGTGGATTTCCAGACTTCCCTGAGAAGACCCTGAGTCCACAGCAAAGCTGAGGCCCGTGGCTGTTATGGGTGATGGTGAACCGTGACCCCTGGACACCGTGAACTTTTGCCGGTACATCATCTTCCTGGTCTTCCTTGAAGTTGTGCTTTGGGCTCTGAGTAGCCCCAGCCTTGGGCACCTACTGCATCAAAGATCTCGGGCCTCCACTCCACGAGTGACCCATGGGCCAGTTTCCAGTGCAACTGCTCGAGGCTCCTTTGCGATCGCTAGCCCGTTGGCTAGTGGGTCCCCATGAAGGCAACTCCTTTTCTGCTTGGGCTTTCCTGGTTGCACCAGGCGTGCCCTGACTTACCCTAGCTGGGTGAGTCCCCCAGACCTTGCTGGTCTGCACCGACGTCTTTCTTCTATTTCCACTTGACTTGCTGTTGCCAAGGCTTGTTGGGTCCATCCTGGTCGCAGACACCGCAGCACTCGACAAACTTCGTATAGGAGCTCGAATCCAGCTCCTGGTTGTCGTCAACACCTCCTGGACCTCGTGGCTGAAGAGTCAAGACACCCGACAACTCACCTGAAGCACCCGACATCTGTGGAATTGGGCTATCGTGCCCCTGGTCACTGGTAAGTGACCCAGACTCTGTTTCCTCTGCTTTCAGGTTCCTTCCAGCCTCGATCCAGGCTTGGATCTCTTCAGACACTTCTTCTCTTCACGGCAGCAGCACTTCTCTGCCAGCTTCCATTGAAAACGACGTCGCTACCTGACACCAAAAGACACCTATGCACCCGGCTTCCCTGGGTGAGGTAACTCGAGTACTCCGGTGCTCCGTGGTTGTTGGCCCTAGACACCTCTAAGTCCAAAAGGGTTTGCTTGTAGTCATCCTCTAAGTGTCCTTAACTTGTAATTTTCCAACCGCGACTTTCCCCATAGAAGTCAACGGTGATTCGTGCCTGTGTTCTAACACTGCACGCGTCCCCCATGGGTCCCCTACGTCACTACCTTGGGAGGTTTATTGGGGCCCAAACGCTTATAAAGGCTCTAGGCCTTGTGTCTAGTTCAGTCGTGGTTCTTATACCACTTTATTGGTATATAGTTTGGTACGCCCCTAGGGCCCAAACGTGTATTTGTGCTTTTACTGTTGAATACTGACTTGTAACTTAAGTACTTCGAACTCTAGCCTCATAAAGAGACTAGAGGGGTGTGTTTTATCTTAAATACATATATTTTGAACATGTACCTGGTGTGGTTGTCCTTTCATTTGGTCATTTAAGAGATTATAGACTGGTAAAACAAGCTGCTTTACATTCCTTCAAGACTTAGCCTGGAGGCTGCTCTCCATAGCTACCACTAGGATATCTTTCAATAAAGGTTGCCTTTAACCTATCACCATAAGGGGTTGTTTGGACTGGTACAGGGTGCCCACTTTAATTAGTGGACAGAATATACCAGGCCAACTTCTCACATTGGTGTGCAGCGTGTGGGATTCCAGCTTGCTATTGTTTTACCAGATAATCTCAATTGAATTGATCAACTGAAAACCACTAAAGGTACCTTTGGTACATGTAATATCAAACTTAGTATACAGTAAGTTCTGCTGAACTTAGAGTTGTGTGTCAAGGGCTTAGCACACCCTTTCTACAACTCAAGAGAGTTTAGTAGGCCACACTAGTGTAGGTAGTGCAATACACTACACCACACTAGTAATGTTTAATCAGCCAGGAACAAGTGGATCACTGCCAGAAGCCAGTGGGCTTCTCCCTTATAAGTATGTGGAGCTCACCTTTTCTCAGCTTAGGGCCTTATGTTCTATTAGGAAGCTGAAGACAGGCATAAGTCCAACCACCCAGCATCTCTTGGATATACTCAGGCTGGATGATCTCTCAGGGCCTAGTGGGCCTGAAGGGGTAGGCAGAGTGGGTGGGGCAGCAGTTGAGGGTGGGCCTAGGGGTGGAACTCCCCCTGGCCCAACCTCTGCTGCTGACCAGACTGATGATCAGGATCTGGACAACCCAGCTCCACTGGATGAGGATAATGAGGAAGAGCACAATGCTCCCCTCTTTGTCCCTCCAGGAAGAGTTGAAAGTAGGGTTAGGCTGGATAGATCTCTCTCAAGGGAGTCTGCCCATTCTACCTCATCTGTAGGGACCTCTATTTCTTCTCACAGAGGGAGGGAAACCTCCCAGGAGAGGAGAGAGAGACTGCTGAAGTCTGAGCAAGCTCAGCTTCACCTAAGAAAACAGCAGATGGCCCTAGAGGCCGTAGATAAGGAAGCCCTAGAGCTCTACAGAGCTAGAAAAAAGGAGATACTAGAGTCCCTTGGTGGCAGCAACTTCCCTAGAGATAGGGAAAGGTCCTATGACCATAGAAACCTAAGTAAGATTGTCCCTCCCTACCAGAGTGGGGAAGACATCCACAAATGGATAACTGCCTTGGAGAGGGCCTGTAAAGTACAGAGGGTCCCCCAAGGGCAGTGGGCATCAATCTTATGGCTCTCCCTTACAGACAAAGGTAGAGATAAGCTCCTCACTGTAAGAGAAGAGGATGCTGATGATTACCAGGTCTTGAAAAATGTACTGATAGATGGGTTTGGCCTAACCATTGAACAATACAGTTTAAAGTTCAGGGATACCCAAAAGGCACAAAATCAAGACTGGGTGGACTTTGTTGACTGTTCTGCTAAGGCCCTGGAAGTTTGGTTATTGGGCAGTAAGGTGTGTGACTTCACAGGATTGTACAATCTGATAATGAGGGAGCAGATTCTTAATAACTGTCAAAATCAGCTGTTGCACCAGTACCTGGTAGACTCTGATCTGACCTCTCCCCAAGAATTGGGAAAGAAGGCAGACAAATGGGTCAGAACCAGGGTGAGGCAGAAGGTACAGCACCAAGGTGGTGACCCTAAGAAGCAAGATTCTAAGAACTTTGACAAGGGTGGGGAGAAGGGTAAAGACCAGAAGTCTTCACAAGGGCCCAACAAATCTTCTTCAGGTGGGGATTCACAGTCTAACAAAGGGAAAGGCCAAAAGAAACCATGGTGCAAAGTCTGTAAGCAAAAGACACACTGGACCAGTGATTGCACCAAGTCCAAAGAGAATCCTCCAGCCGCCACCAATGCCCCTAAGGCACCTGCTCCCCCTAGTGCAGTTACAATTGGTGGTGGGAGTACACAAGCCAAGGGTTTAGTAGGGTTGACCCTGGGTACTGAGCTGGGCTCTGGCCTAGTCACAGAAACCACTCAGGCTGTTCTTGTCTGTGATGGGGGCATGGATATGACCCCCTCTGTGAGTCCCAGTAACTTGGGCAAGTACAGGCAACAGCCTTTAATCAATGGAGTACAGGCTTTGGCATTCAGGGACAGAGGAGCAAGTGTCACTATGGTGTCAAGTGATCTTGTCGATCCTGGGCAGATTATACTTGGTGAAATGTACCAAGTGACCAATGCTAGCAACGTCAGAACAGACCATTCTCTGGCAATTGTTAACTTCTCCTGGGGAGGGGTAACTGGCCTTAAGAAGGTTGTGGTGAGTGCAGACCTACCAGTCGAATGCTTGTTTGGCAATGATCTAGAGACTTCAGCTTGGGCAGAAGTAGAGCTCAGGACTCATGCAGAAATGCTGAGCATCCCTGCAGATGTATTTGCTGTGACCAGGTCACAGGCCAAAATGTCTGAAACTGAACAGGCCTTGGATTCTGGAACAATGGACCAAGTGCCATCCAAGAGGAGGAGCAGAAGGGTTAAGGCAGAGTCTTCCATCCTGACACAGAAGGAGGATCAGTCTCTTGAGGGAGATGATCACAGTCCTGAAGAAGGAACTGTCCCAGAGGAGCTTGAGCCTGATCAGGTTGAGTTCTTGGGGATAGGGGGCCTACCAGGGCAGATCTGAGCCAGGAGCAGCAGAGCTGCCCCTCTCTTGAACCCCTCAGACAGCAAGCTGCTGCTGAGGCTGCTGGGAATGCTAGTGGTCCCCATAAGGTGTATTGGGATGATGGACTCCTGTATTCAGAGTGTAGAGACCCCAAGCCTGGTGCCACCAGGAGGTTGGTTATACCACTGAAGTTTGGGGGCTTCCTATTGACCCTAGCCCATGATATCCCTCTAGCAGGTCACCTGGGCCAGAACAAGACTTGGGACAGACTTGTCCCTCACTTTCACTGGCCCCACACGTCTGAAGACACAAAGGAGTTTTGTCACTCCTGTGCAACCTGCCAAGCCAGTGGCAAAGCAGGTGGCACTACAAAGGCCCCCCTAATACCTCTACCTGTGGTGGGGGTGCCCTTTGAAAGGGTGGGGATTGACATTGTTGGCCCCATGGATCCCCATACAGCATCTGAGCACTGATTTATCCTGGTGGTAGTGGATCATGCTACCAGCTCCCCAGAAGCTATTCCCCTTAGTACCACTACAGCACCTGTGGTGGCAAGAGCCCTCTTGGGAATTTTCTCAAGAGTGGGTTTTCCTAAGGAGGTAGTATCAGACAGAGATACCAACTTTATGTCTGGTTACTTAAGAGCAATGTGGAAGGAGTGTAGAGTGACTTACAAGTTCCCCACCCCTATCACTCACAATGCAATGGTTTGGTTGAAAGGTTCAACAAGACCTTAACCCCTTCAGCGCGGCGCGGATTTCCACGCCACGCTGAAGGTTCCGTGCGCGGGCGGGGCCATGACGGAACGGTTCCGTCATGCGCAAAGCGCAACCGACGTGCATGATGGAACCGTTCCGTCATGCGCGTCGAAGGGGTTAAAGGGCATAATTAAAGGGCTCCCAGAAAAGCTCAGGCGAAGATGGGACATTCTCTTGCCCTGCCTTTTGTTTGCATACATGGAGGTGCCACAAAAGGGGGTTGGCTACAGCTCCTTTGAACTTTTGTTTGGTCACCCTGTCAGGGGTCCATTGTGTTTGGTGAAGGAAGGATCGGAGTTACCTCTCAAGCCCCCAAAGCAAGTCATAGTGGACTACGTACTTGGTCTCCGCTCCAGGATGGCTTAGTACATGAAAAAGGCAACTAAAAACCTTGAGGCTAGCCAGGAACTGCAAAAAGCCTGGCATGACCAAAAGGCTGTACTGACTGTTTACCAGCCAGGACAGAGAGTGTGGGTGTTGGAGCCTGTGGCCCCAGCAACTCCAAGACAAATGGAGTGGACCCCACACTATTATTGAACAGAAGGGAGAGGTTACTTACTTAGTAGACCTAGGAACTCCCAGGAGTCCCCACAGGGTTCTCTGTGTCAACAGGCTAAACCCATATGTAGACAGGGCTGACATGGGCTTGCTCATGGCTACTTACTGATGAGGGACAGGAGGAAGAGAGTGACCCACTCCCTGACCTCCTCTAATAGAACCCTGATGATGGATACGTTGATGGTGTGGCCTTGGCAGGCAGCCTCACAGCCCAGCAGCAAACTGATTGCAGACAGGTGCTCAATCAGTTCAGAAACATGTTTTCTCTGACTCCAAGTCAGACTACCTGGTGCACTCATGAAGTAGACACTGGGACAGTCTGCCTATTAAAAGTAAGATTTATAGGCAACCTGACCATGTCATGGACTGTATCGGGACAGAAGTCCAGAAAATATTGGATTTGGGAGTGATTGAACCCTCAGATAGCCCTAGGGCTAGTCCAGTGGTCCTTGTGCCAAAACCTCACACCAGTGGTGGGAAAAGAGAGATGAGGTTTTGTGTGGACTACAGGGGTCTCAATGCAGTCACTAGGACTGATGCCCATCCAATTCCAAAGGCAGATGAGCTTATAGATACTTTGGCCTCAGCCAAGTACCTTAGCACATTTGACTTGACAGCTGGCTACTGGCAGATCAGACTAGCTGATGATGCAAAGCCAAAAACTGCATTTTCGACCCCAAGTGGGCATTACCAATTTGTGGTGTTGACCTTTGGTTTGAAGAATGCACCTGCTACTTTCCAAAGGTTGATTAATACAGTTCCCACAGGTCTGGAAGCCTACAGTGCAGCTTATTTAGATGATATTGCTGTCTTTACCTCCACCTGGGAGGATCACCTTGTCCAACTAAGAAATGTTTTGGAGGCCCTGCAAAAGGCAGGCCTCACTATCAAGGCCACCAAGTGCCAGATAGGGCAGAGTCAGGCTGTGTACCTGGGCCACCTTGCAGGTGGAGGACAGGTTCAACCACTGCAGAGCAAAATCCAGACCATCATGGACTGGGTTACTCCAACCACCCAGACTCAGGTGAGAGCCTTCTTAGGCCTGACTGTGTACTACAGGAGATTTGTCCAGGGGTATGAATCAATAGTGACACCCCTGAATGACTTAACTTCTAAGAAAATGTCCAAAAAGGTTCAGTGGAGAGCTAGCTGTCAAAAGGCATTTGATGACCTGAAGTAGGCCAGTGCACTGCTCCCATTCTACAGAGTCCTGATTACTCCAAGAAGTCCATTGTCCAAACAGATGCATCTGAATTGGGGGTAGGGGCTGTACTGTCACAATTGAATGATGAAGGTCAGGATCGCCAGCAGCTTTCATAAGCAGAAGGCTGACCCCTAGAGAGAAACGTTGGTCAGCCTTTGAGAGGGAGGCCTTTGCTGTGGTTTGGGCTCTGATGAAGTTGAGGCCATACTTGTTTGGTACTCACTTCCTTGTTCAGACAGACCATAAGCCCCTCTTATGGCTAAAACAAATGAAGGGTGAACACCCCAATCTGCTTAGGCGGTCTATTTCCCTACAGGGGATGGACTTTACAGTGGAACATAGACCTGGGAGTAACCATGCCAATGCAGATGGACTCTCTAGGTATTTCCACTTAGAACATGAAGACTCAACTGGTCAAGGTTAGTTTAATGTCCCTGTGTTTGGGGGAGGGGGGATTGTGTAGGAGAGTAGGATCTGCTTCACATGGCTACCCCCACTTTATGCTGGTGTTTCACTGTTTTTCGACATTAGTCTGGCTGTGGCCCTGCTAATCAGGACCCCAGCCTAACTGCTTCCTCTATAAAATGGTTTCCATGTACATTAGGTACATCTCTAATTGGATTCTGGAGTGCCTTATAAGTCCCTAGTATATGTTATACTATCTACCCAGGGCATAGGTTCCTCAGAGGCCTACCAGGGGCTGCAGCATGTATTATGCCACCCCTGGGAAGCACTTCAAAATGACACCACAGTTCTGCTACTGTAGCCTGGGTAAGGTGGTGCATGCCCCCATTACTGTGGTAGAAGCTACCTATATCACTACCATTGCACACACATATGAAACCTATAAGTCACTCCTATGGCAGGCCTTAACAATCCTGAAGGCAGAATGCTTGTTTTTTAAGTGAGAGGGTGCCCCTGCTTGAGAAGAGCCCCTCTGCAGCATTCGGAGTACCTCCTCTGATGCTGTTTGTGGTGCAGCCTTCCCATATACTCTTAAGTGCATTATAACCTCGCGGTGAATGCTAACTTTGGACTGTCTGCACGGAAACATGTCGTATTTGGTGTCAAATGCTTTGGAATACTACCCCCCTGCCAGTTCTGGCGGTGGGGGTAGCATTCCACCCTTCTAGAGGGAGAGACACGTACCCACTGGTCTAACAGGTAAAGACTTTCTAGAGCCCTGGCATCACAAAATGGAAGCCACTGCCACAGACACGGGTCTGGCCTCATGCTGCTGACCGAAACTCCGGCAGGGGAGGCCTGGACAATAGGTTTCCTGTCACAGGGAGGTGTAACCACCTCCCCAGACAGGCAGATGTGTATTGGGGCTGGGCGGGAGCACTCTCTGGTGCTTTGAAGTCCTGCAATGGGGGCACACTTGGTGTCCCTGTGCATAGTCCAGTTCAAACCGGTTGCAGGGCTACCTTCCCCTGCTCTGGCACAAAACTGGACAAAGGAAATGGGTGTTACCACCCCTCTTTCCAAACCCTCCCATAGATGGGTCCCCAGAGTATGTCCAACCCCCTATCTTAGTATAAGTATAGGAACCCAGTCCTTGAGACTTTAGATTACCCTGGACGAAACTCTGCAACATATATCCTGGACCTTCGACTTTCTATTTCAACTAGAAGACAGAAGAAATCTCCCTTGGGGTCAAGGAGTGACTCCCCTGCTTGGCAGGAACCAAAGAAGCAACTGTCCGGTCTGCAACCCTAAAGCTCCCGCCGGATGCCGAAGTCTTTGCATCACCAGAGGTGGACTTCCAGACTTGCCCAAGGCTACCCTGAGTCCACAGCAAAGCTGAAGCCGTGGCTATCGTGGGTGACGTGGAAGTGTGACCCATGGACACCGTGAACTTTTGCCCGTACAGCATCTTCCTGGTCTTCCTCGAAGTTGTGCTTTGGGATCCGAGTAGCCCCAGCCTTGGGCACCTACTGCACCGAAGATCTCTGGCCTCCATTCCACGAGTGACCCGTGGGTCAGTTTCCAGTGTGACTGCTCGAGGCTCCTTCGGAAGCACTAGCCCGTTGGCTAGTGGGTCCCCACGAAGGCAACTCCTTTTCTGCTTGGCCTTTCCTGGTTGCTCCGGGCGTGCCCTGACTTACCCATGGTGCGTGAGTCCCCCAGACCTTGCTGGTCTGCACCGACGTCTTTCTTCTATTTCCACTTGACTTGCCGTTGCTAAGGCTTATTGGGTCCATTCTGGTCGCCGACACCGCAGCACTCAACAGACTTCGTGGGACAGCTCGAATCCAGCTCCTGGTTGTCGTCGACACCTCCGGGACCTCGTGGCTGAAGAGTTAAGACACCCGACAACTCACCTGAAGCACCCGACATCTGTGGGCATTGAACTATCAGGCCCCTGGTAACTGGTAAGTGACCCAGACTCTGTTTCCTCTGCTTTCAGGTTCCTTCCATCCTAGATCCAGGCTTGGATATCTTCAGACACTTCTCCTCTTCACGGCAGCAGCACTTCTCTGCCAGCTTCCATTAAAAACGACGCCGCAACCTGACACCAAAAGACACCTATGCACCCGGCTTCCCTGGGTGAGGTAACTCAAGTACTCCGGTGCTCCCGTGGGTGTTGGCCCTAGACACCTCTAAGTCCAAAAGGGTTTGCTTGTAGTCATCCTCTAAGTGTCATTAACTTGTAATTTTCCAACCACGACTTTCCACATAGAATTCAACGGCGATTCGCGCCTGTGTTCTAACACTGCACGCGTCTCCCGTGGGTCCCCTACGTCACTACCTTGGGTGGTTCCTTGGGGCCCAAATGCTTCTAAAGGCTCTAGACCTTGGGCCAGATTCACAGAACTAACTTAAGACAAAATCCTAAACTTACTACCATTTTGGTATTCACAGAAGGCACTTACTCATTTTGGTATTCACAGAAGGCACTTACTCATTTCGGTATTCACAGAAGTTAGGAGTCCTAACTTTAGGACTCCTAAATGCCTTCTGCGAATACCGAAAGTCTTAAAATTAGGATTTTTCTCAGTTTAGTAGTAGTATAGTTAGGACTCCTAACTTTAGGACTCCTAAATGCCTTCTGTGAATACCGAAAGTCTTAAAATTAGGATTTTTCTCAATTTAGAAGTCCTAAGTTTAGATTTAGGACTACTAAATTGAGAAAAATCCTGAACACCCCGCACTCCTCATCAGTCGCAGGCTCTTTCCTCGGGAAGAGCATTACCCCATCATCGAAAAGGAATGCCTCGCCATCAAATGGGCCATTGAAAAACTATGGTAGTATTTGGAGGGGCGTCGTTTCACTCCCTACACAGACCATGCTCCCCTTGTCTGGATGTGTAGAAACAAGGGTACTAACCCCTGTGTCATGCGATGGTTCCTTTCTCTCCAGACTTTCGCCTTTGACATCCTCCACCGCAAGGGGTCCCTGAACTTTAACGCTGACTTTTTGTCTAGGTGTTCCCTCATTCCCGATCGGGAAGACTTTGGGGGTGGGATGTGTCAGACATCAAGGCCCCTGGAGCCGGAATCCGAGACACCTCCACCTAGTGGTCTCTTTTCTCCCTTACAGCTACCTGGTTCTGAGGACACAGAGGAGCGTGTCCAAGCATGTAGCTGGCCCTTTAAGGATTCGGTGGATGATGGTAGACACACCTCCCGGAGGCCAGACGATCCGTATTCAGAGGGCAATATCAGCTGGAGAGGGCCGGAGGGGTGTGTCCAAATCCAGAAGGGAGACGGAGCAAACAGCGGAACCCCTGAGGATGCCGGAAGACGACCGCTTTTGGAAAGGAGAACCGAAAAGCCGGATGACCGTTCGCCGAAGGAACTTAAAGGAGGACGCACTGCCCCGCCACAGCCTAGGAGGGTCATGGCTTCAACAGGTGCGTGATCGCATAAGGCGATCCGGGTGTCGGGTGGGAACTGTGATATCTTGACTGGTCGGGCATACACTCCACTCTACCCTGCTTCCTTGGTGACGGATATCCCTCCCCACAATCTTCGCCTTAGGTGGTGTTGTGTTCCCTCACTCCTTCCCCATATTACTGGTCCCGACTCTCAAACTAACGATAGTGAATTATTTTCTCTTCCCTTGGTTGGTCTGGACATCTTGAGTATTGGAGTCCTAGGAGGTGGCGACGAGGACGTCTGAAGCAAGACGGATCCTGGCGAGGAATCCACACGGGACTCTGACTACAACCCTGTTAAAAATGGGGGTCTCTGGTTGGCAGTGGATGGCCACTGTTCAAGCAGGGACCCTTCTTCCTAAGTCAGAGTGAAGGGCTTTACCCCTTTGACAACCCCTGCTCCACCCTGTGGTAACGTAGCATGAGCAGTTAGGCTAATCTCAGAGGCAGTGTGTTAAGCGTTTATGACCATACACAGTAATACAGTGAGGAACACTACACAGGAACACAACACAGGTAGGTATCAAAAAATAGTTATCTTTATATATGGGTTTATCACAAGAACAAATAACGAGAAAGCCACAATACTGTGCAAAAATAATTCTCTCTGGATGCTGCAAAAATAGTTCAGATGGGGAATGCAAAGTTCAGTTCAGGGCAATGGTCTCTGCGACCCTTTTTACTCACAGTTCCGGGATGTTTTTGTCAATAATCCACAAAAATGCCGCTACGGCGGGATAGCGATGTTTTTCCTCACGCTTTTGGTCGTGGCAGCTCGCTAACGGGGGTTAGCTACAATTTTGAGGCCCGCAAACGTGCAGGCGATGATCAGGCCAGCGAGCCCTCAGCGGCAGCGACGGGCTGAATTTCTTGACGCTTCGTGACTGTGGCGATAATTTTGAGACCCGTAAATGTGCGGGGCGATGATCAGGCCAGCAAGCCCTCAGCGGCAGCAGGGCAACGATTTTCCTGATGCTCCGCGGCTGTAGCGATAATTTTTAGGCCCGCAAGCGTGTGGGGCGATGATCAGGCCAGCGAGCCCTCAGCGGCAGCAGAGCGACAATTTTCCTGATGCTCCGCGATGGTGGTGGCTCCCTATCAGGCGTTAGCGATAATTTTGAGGCCCGCAAACATGCGGGCGATGATCAGGCCAGCGAGCCCTCGGCGGCAGCAGTTCAATGATTTTCTTGACACTCCTCGGCTGCGGCGGCTCGCTAAGAGGCCTTAGCAACAAAATGAAGTCTACTGGTCCTGAGACTTCAGTCAGGAGGCTAGTTCTCTCTCTAGCCCTTGGGTGATTGAAGGTTCAAGATTAAAAAGTTCTCTTACAGCTCCTTTTCCCTCTTATTTCCAGTCCAATGAAAACTACTGCAGGCCAATCCAGGGAACAGCACACAACACCAGGACAGTCCTCTCCTGCAGCTTCCTTCAGTTCCACAGACAGAGGTTGGTCTGGAGATCCAGGGGCAATACCATTTGTAGGAGTTTCAGCACAGATATTTATACCCCAAAAGTCTTTGTTCTCAGAAGCTACAAGTCTCTGAACCCAGCCAGAACCAGTTCTGCCCAGCCCTGGAGCACTTTGTTTACCAGGCTGCATCCTTCCTTTCAGAAAGAGGGGGTCTGCCATCAGACGCACAGTGGGAGGTGGAGCCAGCATTCACCTTGCCAGGCACAGCCCTATTCAGGTCCAGGAGCTACCCCTCCCCACACTCCAATGCAGATCTCTCTATTCAACCCAGGTCTGACTCAGCCTGCCCTGTCCCTCCAAAACCAGACAGCCAATACACATAACAGCAGAGCACACTGGAAGGCTTAGGCAAGAAAATACCTACTTTCTAAAAGTGGTATTTTCAAACACAGAATATAAAAATAACCTTCACTGGAAGATGTATTTTAATATTCTGAGCTCAGGCATACTAAATTTGTTTTTCTACCACGTTCTATGAGTCAGTTAGGACTATAGAATGTAATAGCCAAAACCTCCCATTCTGGCCTATGGAGAACAGGTAGCTTTACAGTAGTAAAACACAAAATTGGGTGTAATTCACTACCAGGACATGCTACACACATCAGAGCATGTCCTACCTTACACATACAATGCACCCTACCATAGGGATGGCTTACATGATGCCAAGGGAAGGTTCAGGGGCTGGGATGTGGGTGCACTTCACAGCCAAGATGGCAGTTCTAGACTGCACACAGACACTGCAGTGGCAGGTCTGAGACACACTTTACAAGCTGCTTCTGTGGGTGGCGCAAACCAGCGCTGCAGGCCCACCAGCAGCATTTGGTTTACCAGCCCTGGGCACACACAGGCCACACTACTAGGGACTAACAGGTAGACCAAATAAGCCAATCAGGGATACATCAATTCATATGTCATCTTTACACATCTTGAATGGCAGTGGCACAGCGCCCAGAGCATCTATCACCAGAAAAAACAGAGGAGGCAGTGCGAAAAAACTGGAAGGGAGACTCATGCCAATGGTGCCAGGTCTAACAAACCCTGTTTGTTTATGTTGATTTAAATAAAACCCCATTCAACAATCGATACTGTCCTTCTCTCTTGGGCTTCTTTTGGCAAAACCGTCACAAATGGATTCCTTGCATAAAAAAACTGTAGCCATAGATCAATTTGAGGAGTTTTTATTTTACTCCACATATTCATTTTGAAAAGGTTTTGATGCTGCTCAGGGAGAGAACCTTCTCCAGATGGCAGTCGCTCTAGATCCTGCGCTTTCGGGATCACGTTTGTCACAAACCCCTGCTGGATCTCCTATGGCACGTGTAAATGACGCGTTGGTGACAACAAACTCTCGCAGGACCATGTGGCCACTTAGTAAATCTTGTGGTGCTCGCAAATGGCTTGGAAATCTCATTAGCGATCACTGGCATCCGGTAATTTGCTACAGCGCGCACGAAAATGCATTTCAGGCACGCCAACACAAAAAACTCCGTTGTGTTGCAGAGTGCAGAGTATATCGGCAACTCCACGTTGTACGCGGAATGCGGAGTTGCCAAAACTCTGCTACCTCCAAGAGCGAATCAGAGTTTTATGCACAGGCTTATTTAAAGCTCCATTTGTATCACTGTCCTTTGCGTATTCCATTGCTTCTGAACACATTTTACGAGCCATCCTGAGATGCATCTGCCATTGGTGAACTGGATCGTGGATCTGGCCTTATTGACTTTTCACTGGATGTGGCCATTTCTTCTGCGGCTTCTGTGGAGCTTGGATAGGAACACATTTGCTCCATAAAACTTCTCCTAGGTGCGGCTGCTGGGAACAGAAATGTTTTGTCTGCCACTCGGAATACATAAACAATTGGCCTTTTCCATTTTTGGGAACATTTTAATTTGCTCAGTTTTTAAAATCTTAAATAAATTCCATTTATTCATTGATTTTTTATGTTCGCCTTTATGGTTTTAATACTGACTTTCTGTATGCTTTGGTTCTCCAATTGTATGATTGCTTTCTATGCATTTTTTTGATGTTTTAGCACCTTTTTATATAAAGCCATGCTGTAGCATTGCTATGGATAGTCTTCTTACAGTGAAATAGCTTTGGTCGACTTATGGCTGAGGAGTGGATGTCATGTGGCTAGGTTAGGCCCAGGAAGAAACACTGCCATTTATATGTACGTGTTTCTAAAGTTGCCTTCTTTTTCCACACAGAGACTTTTGACACACATTTTCTTGTTTGACAGAGCAGGATTAGTGTCTCTGAAACCATATCGCTTACAATACCACTTTGTAAGTACACTATCATGACACCTTGAACATTCAGCACAAGGCCTGAACACACATTGTGAGAATGTTGTTGTTCATTATTCATCCATAAGGTGAAAACTCTATCACAGAGACAATAAACAATGTTAGCTTGGCTGAAATCTTGACAAAGAAGCATGGATGCTTCTGTTAAAAAATACACACATTCTTCTGCGTTCAAATTAGAGGAGCACTCTGTTGTTATTGCGAGGCCATCGCTATTGTCAGAATCTAAGCCTAGCTGGTTCCTGCTTAACCTCTGAAAGGAGGGATGTCCAACTTCTGACCAAGACGGGGACCTACATACCTGGCCTTCAGGTAATGGGGATATAGATCATCCAGTAGGGGATTCTTGGTAGAGCACCCGCTATAGGCAACTAGGTTAAGGAACGCAAAGTAGGAGTACACTGTACACAGAACTTATATGCCAGTATATATACACTGTTTTAGCATGATAGTGGAATTGTTCATTCTTTTTACTCTCCTTATAATGCTGATCACATTTGTGTGCCTCTATCTATTATTCATTGAGGCACGTGTTTAACACAAGAATCACGATGGTTCGATAAATATTGAAAATGTCCCTTTGAATATTTCTCTGGGAGAGCACGAGTGAGTGAGTGAAAAGGTTCTAGATCTGTTAACACGATTCCTTGGAGGTCAAGCTTGTCATGTTCTGAGGTTGCCAAAAGCATTTGTTACCTTGCCAGGTTTAAAGGTACTCATGGTAGCACTGTGAGCTAGACTATAGGCCAATATCTCCTGCAGGGATGCACAGAATCAGTCTGGCACCATCCCAATTTTTATGTTGTCCAACAAACAAACAGTTTCTATTGAAAAGGGGAAACAGTGTGACACCACTCATTCACTCACACAGATATTCATGTACCCACTCACTCACCAACACAGCCACTCACACAGCCACCAACACAGCCACTGACAGACCAAATGCAGCCACTCACACAGCCACTCACTGACCCATACAATCACTCACACATACTCGCTTACCCATAAAAGCACTCACACAGTCACCTACTCACCCATACAGTCACTGATACAGCTATTCCTTCACCCATACAGATACTCACATATACATTCACTCACCCATACAGCCACTCACACACCAAGCCACTCCCCCATACAGCCATGTATCCATCCAGTCACTTACTCTCCCCTACAGGCACTTTTCTACCCACTCACTGAGCCATACATCCACCCACACAGTCACTCACTCATACAACCACTCACCCAGTCACTCAACCATACAGATAATCGCACACCCATGCAACATGTGGAGAGGTGTTATGCAGCGGCCAGGCAAGCTGTCTTTGGAGCACAGGGCTCACTGTTCGATCCCCGGCTCTGGAGGCAGATCAACCCAGCACCATGTGACTCTGGGCAATAGCTCACTTAATTTCCACAACAGCCCCCAGCGCCTTAAGACCCGTAAGGGTGAGTAGTTCGTACTTTACAAAACCGTATTTATGATTTACGTGAATGCACCCAGTCACTCACCCATACAGCCACTCACGCACCCTCTTACTCTCTCATACAGACAATCAAAACCATTATTACTCACCCATACAGCCTTCCCACACCCACTCATCCACCAATATAGACACTCACAGTCACTTACTCACCCAGTCACTGACACAGACACTCACTCACCCATATAGATACTCACACACATTGGGGCTGATTCGCCGAATTAGTCTGAGATAAAATCCTACACTTACTACTTTTGTTATTCACAGAAGGCATTTAGTAGTAGTAAAGTTAGGACTCCTAACTTTACTACTTCTAAACTGAGACAAAATCCTAACTTTACGACTTTCAGTATTCACAAAAGGCATTTAGTAGTGGTAAAGTTAGGAGTCGTGCTGAGGCTACGGTGTTCTGGACAGAATGGAGTTTGTGAAGTAGAGATTTGTTGATTCCGGCATATAGGGCTTTTCCGTAGTCCAGCCTGCTGGTGATGAGTGCGTGGCTGACAGACTTCATGGATTTGGGGGGAATTCATTTGAAGGTCTTACAGAGTATGCAGAGTGTGTTGAAGCATGTGGAGGATACGGCGTCGATTTGTCAGTTCATGGTGAGGGAGGAGTTGAGTATGATGCCGAGATTGTGGGCGTGGTTTGCGGGTGTGGGTGGGTTGCCAAGGGCCAGCAGGTGCCATCCCATTCACAGGGGATGCATCCAAGGATGAGAACTTCTGTTTTCTCTGAGTTGAGCTTCAGGTTACTGCTGCTCATCCAGGATGTGACGTCCTTCATTCCTTCCTGGAAGTTGTGCCTAGGGATGTCGGGTTCCCTGGTGAGGGAGAGGGTGAGCTAGGTGTCGTAGGCATAGGATACGATGCTGGGTCTGCATTTTCCTATGATGGTTGTGAGGGGGCCATGTAATTGTTGATGAGCATGGGGCTGAGGGAGGATCATTGGGGTACTCCACATCTGATCTCTGTGGGTTCGGAAAGGAAGGGCGGGAGTCTTATTCTTTAAGTTCGGCAAGCGAGTAAGGAGCGCATCTAGTTTAGGGCAGTTCCCTGTATGCCGGCGTCATGGAGTCTGGTGGTTTTCTCAGCTATGCAACCACGCACACAGTCAATCACACCCTTACAGCCAGCCATAGACACAGCCACTCACTCACCCCTACCGCCCCTCAAACACCCAATCACTTAACCACATAACCACTCACATGACACTCACTCACCCATACAACCATGCACACAGCTTCTCATTTACCCATACAATCACTAACACACCCACGTGCTCACTTATACAGCCAGTCACACAGTCACTCACACACTTACTCACCCACCCATATACATAGTTTTACACTTATTTACTCACCCATACAAACACTCACACACCTATACAGCCCAAATGCAGTCAGTCACTTACCCATACAGACCC
Source organism: Triturus cristatus (assembly GCF_964204655.1). Classification (NCBI taxonomy): domain Eukaryota; kingdom Metazoa; phylum Chordata; class Amphibia; order Caudata; family Salamandridae; genus Triturus; species Triturus cristatus. The sequence continues at coordinate 194,783,555 of NC_140583.1, forward strand.
TCACACACAGTCTTACTCATGAATACGGACACTCACACCCACCATTACTTACTCATACAGCCTTCCCACACCCTCTCAATTGCCCATACACATACTCATGCACCCCCTTGTTCACCCATACAGACACTCACACACCCACTCATCTACCCATGTACGCACTCACAAACCCACTCACTCATCCATGGAGACAATCTCACATCGACTCACTCACTCATACAGCTACTCACAGACCCACTCATGCAACTAGTAACATGTGCACTTACCTATCCATACAGCCACTGATACACTCAGTCACTCACCCATTGAACCAACCACTCAACCACTTACACATTCACCTCCTCACTTATGCACTTGCTCACCCACTAACACAGAATTTCACTCACTCATACTCTTTCATATACATACAGACATACAGACACATATAGCTTATCTTATTTGAAACCAAGAAAAGTGGTTCTAGCAATAAAACCTTTTTGAAATGTTTTATTTTTTTGAGCTTTTTGACATTTTCTATTTTTTATTTTTTTATTTTTCTATTTTTGGGTTATTTATACAAATAAAATGGCAACTGGAAAAGATTTTAACAGACAAAAGCTAACACTGGGTCTACAAGTGTCATTCAAAAACAAAAAAGAACATCTCTGCAGTTTTGCTGCCTCCAAAACTGCAGCAACAGAAAGTTAGAGCTTTCTTGCAGTACAAACAAAAAGTGCCAATTCTTTGGAATTCTGGTGACTTCTTTGGGAGCCGTTGCCGTACCTCAGATGGTAGAGGGTCACTAGGAGCAGTTGGTGTTGCAGTTGTGGTAGATGGATCCCCTGCACTGAACTGCCTCTTAGCTCTGGCCAAGCGGTTAGAGTGTTACTTCTTTAGATGTTTGAGTATACTCATTGTCCCACATGAATACTTCTTAAACGTACCCCTGGAGAGGTTCTTGATGCATAAACAGCACTTGACATTCTTAGCCAGCACTTTCTTTTCCCTGGACAGAATGGTGGAAAACTCCCAAGCAACTGATTGGCGATTTCCTGAGGGTTTCTCCTCCAAAGAACTGTCTTCCTCAGGATGTGGCTGCGGATCTTCACTGCCACCAGATGTCATTTAATTTGGGAAAATGTCCAAAAATAACCTGCCAATCAATATCTACATTGAAAAGAGCAGGTGCTGAAATGAGAACCTCCAATCTCAGCAGTGAAAGTCTAAAGCAAATAATACTGGTTGATGACTTCCTTACTAGAATAATGAAATATGTTTTTTTATTAAATCCCTTTATTCCGTAGTTACGTGATATTTGAGACAATGAAGTATTCCCAGCCGCTTACGTATTCGTGGTTATGGGAATGAATAAAACAGTGTTGAATCACAAAATTACTTAGGAAAATCTAACTTTATATGTTATATTAGTAAACTACTGACACAAACATTAGTTACAATATGTGTATTTATGTGTTTTAGACTTTTTTTTAAATCACACCGATTTCATGAATAACTGCAGTATCAGTATATATGTATCGACAAATTTGCAAATGTTAGACGAAATAGAAATTAAAACCCCTTGTTGGAATGGGTAAATATGATGTCAATGATTACCATCATATGTGCAGGCCAGACAACGGCAATATCAATAAATGCAATGTCAACATATGTCATAACCTGTGCCCGCATAACATTGTCAATGCCCATAAATGCAATGCCTGCGCAACAGCGATGATACCGACAGTACCAATGTCAATGTATGCAATAATCCCTGCACGAATGGCAATTTTGGTACCAGTAAAATCAATGTCGAAGTACTCAATGATTTAGGAATACATAACTGTGTCAATATTAGTAAAGACAATATTGATGAACTCTATGACAACTGTAAGGACAATGTTGAGAATGTCGATAAAAATGATGCCGACCCTTGACCTCCTGGTAGGTCGCGCCCCCCCACTGCAGCTTCACCTGCACCCCTGCTGCCGCTGCTCACTGACCGCTGCTGCTGCCACCGCCGGTGAAATCGAGGCCCTCCTCCACCTGCAGGCTTCCACCTGCACCTCATCCCTGGTGGCCAGTGGTGGCCCTTAGGTTCGTTTGTTTCACTCCTTCGTTTTCACTGTTTATTTCTCGCTGTTTACTTTGCCGCCGTTGTTTTGTTCCCGCTCGGTCTGTGCCCCCTGCCCACCGCTCGCCGCTCTGCTTGTGCCCCTGTATTTGCATTCTGTATCCCAATCGCCGCTCTGCTTTGTGCCCCTGTTTTTGCTTTCTGTATCCTGATCGCCGCCTGCTCTGTGCCCCCTGCCCCCCGCTCGTCACTCTGCTTTGTGCACCTGTGTTGCATTCTGTACCCTGATCGCCGCTCTGCTTGTGCCCCTGTGTTTTGATTTCTGTACCCTGATCGCCACTCTGCTTTGTGCCCCTGTGTTTTGATTTCTGTATCCTGATCACTGCCTGCTCTGTGCCCCTCTGCTTTGTACACTTTTTGCTTCTCCATACCCCGCGCCGGTCTCCCGTCCTCCGTACCTGCCGCTGCCTCCCCTGCGCCCCGCCCCTCCACGCCCATTCGCCAAACCCGTCCCTCACCTCCCGCCTCCCAGCTACTCCTCCCTCCCCACCTCCCCATATATGACAGCCGCTGCACGGTGAAGAGAGCGACACTTGACCTCCTGGTAGGTCGCTCCCCCTGCTGCAGCTCCGCCTGCACCCCCGCTGCTGCTGCCACCGCCGGTGAAATCGAGGCCCTCCTCCACCCGCAAGCTTCCACCTGCGCTTCATCCCTGGTGGCCATTAGTGGCCCTTAGGTTTATTTGTTTCACTGCTACGTTTTCAATGTTTATTTCTCACTGTTTGCTTTGCTGCGGTTGTTTTGTTCCCACTTGGTCTGTGCCCCCTGCCCCCCGCTCGCCGCTCTGCTTGTGCCCCTGTATTTGCATTCTGTATCCCAATTGCCGCTCTGCTTTGTGCCCCTGTTTTTGCTTTCTGTATCCTGATCGCCGCCTGCTCTGTGCCCCCTGCCCCCAGCTCGCCGCTCTGCTTTGTGCCCCTGTGTTGCATTCTGTACCCTGATCGCCGTTCTGCTTGTGCCCCTGTGTTTTGATTTCTGTACCCTGATCGCCACTCTGCTTTGTGCCCCTGTGTTTTGATTTCTGTATCCTGATCGCCGCCTGCTCTGTGCCCCTCTGCTTTGTACACTTTTCGCTTCTCCGTACCCCGCGCCGGTCTCCCGTCCTCCGTACACGCCGCTGCCTCCCCTGCGGCCCGCCCCCTCTGCGCCCATTCGCCACAACCATCCCTCGCCTCCCAGCTGCTCCTCCCTCCCCACCTCCCCATATATGGCGGCCGCTGCGCGGTGAGGAGAGCGACCCTTGACCTCCTGGTAGATTGCTTCCCCCCGTTGCAGCTCCGCCTGCACCCCCACTGCCGCTGCTCTCTGACCGCTGCTGCTGTCACCGCCGGTGAAATCAAGGCCCTCCTCCACCCACAGGCTTCCACCTGTGCCTCATCCCTGGTGGCCATCGGTGGCCCTTAGGTTCGTTTGTTTCACTGCTTCGTTTTCACTGTTTATTTCTCACTGTTTACTTTGCCGACGTTGTTTTGTTCCCGCTCGGTCTGTGCCCCCTGCCCCCCACTCGCCGCTCTGCTTGTGCCCCTGTATTTGCATTCTGTATCCCAATCACCGCTCTGCTTTGTGCCCCTGTTTTTGCTTTCTGTATCCTGATCGCCGCCTGCTCTGTGCCCCCTGCCCCCTGCTCGCCGCTCTGCTTTGTGCCCCTGTATTGCATTCTGTACCCTGATCGCCGCTCTGCTTGTGCCCCTGTGTTTTGATTTCTGTACCCTGATTGCCGCTCTGCTTTGTGCCCCTGTGTTTTGATTTCTGTATCCTGATCGCCGCCTGCTCTTTGCCCCTCTGCTTTGCACACTTTTCGCTCCTCTGTACCCCACGCCGGTCTCACGTCCTCCGTACCCGCCACTGCCTCCCCTGCTGCCCCGCCCTCTCCGCACCCATTCGCCACACCCGTCCCTCACCTTCCGCCTCCCAGCTGCTCCTCCCTCCCCACCTCCCCATATATGGCGGCCGCTGCACTGCCGCGCCGCTGGCGCGCCGCTGGCTCGCCGCTGGCGCGCCTGTGGCAAGTCCGTCTGCGCCCGTCCGTGCCCAGAACCCCTGGCCCCCGCACCTTCCAGGACAATCACCTCCGCTACGACACCAAGACCCTCGACGCTCTCAACCCAGGAAGAAATCACACCTGCTGCAAGGCTGCCCCGAGGTGCACCCACGGCCCCTTCACCTGCTGAAACTGCAGCTTCTCCTGCCACGAAAGCGCCAAGACACCCACCACAACGGAAACCAACCAGCTTAGATGCATCCTGATTAACACCCGCTCCGCACACAAACACGCCGTCGAACTCTGGGACCTACTCGACACCACATCACCGGACGTCGCCTTCATCACCGAGACCTGGATGAACGAAACCTCCACACCAGACATCGCCATAGCCATCCCAGACGGGTACAAAATCACCCGCAGAGACCGCATCAACAGGGCCGGAGGAGGAATCGCCATTGTCCACAAAAACACCATCAAGATCTCAACTAACACCAACGACACCCTCATCACCGCCGAACACATGCATTTCCAGATCCACACGAATCCAAAGACCACCTTAAGAGGCACCCTTGTCTACAGACCCCCAGGACCCCGACCTCAATTCTGCGACTCCATTGCCGACCTCATCAGCACGCATGCGCTGACCTCCACCAACTACATCCTCCTCGGAGACCTGAACTTTCACCTAGAGAACAACAACGACAGCAACTCCTCCACCCTGACCGACAACCTCGCCAACCTCGTTCTGAAACAGCTCGTCGCGACGCCGACCCACAACGCCGGCCACATGCTAGATGTCAACTTCTCCTCAAGCCCCCACGTCACCTTCAGCCACGCCTCTGAACTCACCTGGACAGACCACCACTGCATCCACTTCTCCTTCCGTAAACCGCCCACACACCACCGCACCCTACAGACCCCCCGCCGCCGCTGGGGCAAAATCACAGAAGAACAACTACATACAAACCTCGCACTCAAGCCCCCGACGACCCCAACCAACCCAGATGAAGGGGCTCTCGCCCTCGAACGCTGGATGAACGACTGCGCCAACACCATCGCTCCACTGAAAAACCCCACCAACACAGACACCAGCAGAAGAGTCAGCTGGTTCACCCCGGAACTCCTCAACTCCAAACGCACATGCCGGAAACTAGAAAACATATGGCACAACGACAAGACGCCAGACAGCCGCACTGCCCACAGAGACGCCATCCGCAACCACCACCACCTCATCAGGACCGCCAAAAGAATCTCCTTCACAGACCGCCTTGACAACAACGCACACAACAGCAAGGAGCTCTTCACCATCATGAAGGAACTCTTCAACCCCAGCTCCAACGACATCCCACCATCGCAAGCCCTGTGCGACTCCCTTGCCACCTTCTTTCACCGGAAAATCACCGACATCCATGACAGCTTCAAACCCCGAACCACCGCACCCCACCGCCCACGACACCCTGACTTCCTGGGCCAATGTAAGCATCGAGGACACAATCAAGACCATGGGAACAATCCACTCCCGATCCCCATCTGACCCTCTCCCGCACCACATCTTCAACAAAGCCAGCAAGTCAACCGCTCCCCACCTGCACAGAATCATCAACCTGTCCTTCGAGACCGCCACCTTCCCTGAGATCTGGAAGCATGCAGAGATCAATGCCCTACTGAAGAAACCCAAGGCGGACCCAAGCGACCTCAAGAACTTCAGGCCCATCTCCTTGCTTCCATTCCCAGCTAAAGTCATTGAGAAGATATTAACCCCTTCGCTGCTGCGGACATTCCGCTGCAGCGCTGGGGGGGGCAGGGGAGCAGCGCGGTGGGCCTGTGCTCATGACGGGGCCGCTCCGTCATGAGCCACAGTTGAGCTGTGCTCATGACGGAACGGTTCCGTCATGACTCCGTCCATTTGCGTTGTCCCCCCGCACAGGCGGGGAAACAGCGCCGTGCAGGCGGAGCGGCCGCCAACGGGCGTGTCATGACGGAACCGTTCCGTCATGAGCACACGGCAACCGTGGCTCATGACGGAACGGTTCCGTCATGAGCGGGGAAGGGGTTAAACACCCAGCTCACCCGACACCTCAAAGACAACAGCATTCTAGACTCGTCCCAATCAGGATTCCGCAGCAACCACAGCACCGAGATAGCCCTCATTGCCGCCATAGATGACATCAGGACCCTGCTGGACAAAGGCGAGACGGCTGTCCTCATCCTCCTGGACCTCTCCACCGCCTTCGACACCGTCTGCCACCTCACACTACGCACACGCCTTTATGACGCAGGGATCCGTAACAAGGCCATGGACTGGACCACCTCCTTCCTCTCCGGCAAAACGCAGAGAGTCCGCCTCCCCCATTCTGATCAGAGGCCTCCAAGATCATCTGTGGCGTCCCTCAAGGATCCTCCCTCAGTCCAACACTGTTCAACGTCTACATGGCACCACTAGCACGCATCGCCCAACAGCACAACCTCAACATAATCTCATACGCCGACGACACTCAGCTGATCCTCTCCCTCACAAAGGACCTCCTCACCACCAAATCCAACCTTCACCAGGGAATGAAGGCCATCGCCGACTGGATGGAGGACAGCCGCCTCAAACTGAACACAGACAAGATGGAAATCCTCATCCTCGGACCCAACCCCTCTGCTTGGGATGACTCCTGGTGGCCCACTTCACTGGGGTCCCCACCGGCCCCCACCGACCACGCACGCAACCTGGGAGTTATCATCGACTCGAAACTCTCCATGACCAAACAAGTCAACGCAGTCTCCTCCACCTGTTTCAACATCCTCCGCATGGCCTGCAAGATCTACAGATGGATTCCAACAAACACATGGAAAACAGTCACCCAGGCCCTAGTCAGCAGCAGACTCAACTACGGAAACTCCCTCTACGCCGGAGCCCCGTCCAAGCTCATCAGCAGACTACAGAGAATCCAGAATGCTTCTGCACGCCTGATCCTCGACGTCCTGTGCCGCGACCACATCACCCCCTTCCTGAGGAACCTGCACTGGCTCCCCGTCGACAAAAGAATCTCCTTAAAACTCCTGATCCACGCACACAAGGCACTCCACAAAACCGGCCCAGCCTATCTCAACAGCCGACTCTCCTTCTACGTACCCAACAGGAACCTCCGCTCCACCAACCACGCACTGGCCACGGTCCCTCGCATCCAGAGAACCACTTCCGGAGGCAGGTCCTTCTCCCATCACGCCGCCAAGACCTGAAACACCCTCCCCCTCGACCTACGACAACCCGAAGACCTGCTGTCTTTCAGGCGACAACTCAAGACCTGGCTCTTCGACCAGTAACAGCTCCTCCTGCCCTCCCCCTCCCAGCGCCTTGAAACTAAGGGTGGGCGTAGTTCGCGAAGTAGCACTTCGCGAAGCTACGCAAAGTGCAGTTCGCACTACGCGAGCTACGCGTAGCACTTCGCGAACTGCGTAGTAACATGTTCGCACTGTGCAAGATGTTGTTTTCAATGATTGCACAGTGCGGACAAGCAACCGGCACTGTGCAATCATTGAAAATGGCATCTTGCACAGTGCAAGCTGTAGTTTTCTGCAGATCGAGTAGATTTTTACTCGAGCGGTAGCTTTCTCAACGCAAACTGGTAGTTTCTCATTGCGAGCGGTCGCGAGCATACGCGACCCCTCGCAATGAGAAACCTGACCTCCTCGCGTTGGGAATCTCGCCGGGAGGTTTATTTTCCATGCTCGCGATCGCCAACTTGATGTTGCTGATCGCGAACAAGGAAAAAGTCTCGCCGGGATGTCATTTTGCTTGCTCGCGGTCGCCAACTTGACGTTGAGGACCGCGAGCAAGCAAAAAATGACCGCAGCACTACGCAAGACTACGCTACGCGTGTTCGCACTGTGCTATGTGCAATTCGCGTAGTGCGAAGTTGCGCAAACTTCGCAAACTACGCGAGCGTAGCGTAGTGCTTTGCCCAGGCCTACTTGAAACCCTCACGGGTATGTAGTGCGCTTTACAAATTTTGTGATTGAATGATTGATTGATACCAGTGACTGCCATAATATTTTTAGGAGTTCCAGTGAACTTGCATCATTGCTGTCAGATTTACCCAAGGTGATCTGCCCACTAATCCTGAGTCAGAGATAGGTGGTCGGGCAAGTCCTGCGACCCACACCAATGCCTATCGGTCTTTTAACCCATAGACAAACCCTGATCGATCCCACAGATAGATAGTTGCACCACAAACAGGTCTGTGGCAATTGGCACCAATAAAACACGTTTAGCGAAAGGAATGTGTTGCCCAAATATACTACAAAGCTAGATCCCACATGTAGATAGAAATATGTAGAATGTGAGGTCATAAGCAGTGCATTGCGGAGCACAAGTTATAGTTACCTCAGCTAACTATAACTGCTGAGTTTCACTGGTTTTGTACAAGTGAAACCTGAGCCTAAATATAACGTCCCTGTAGCCTTTGTTTTTTTCAGTGATTTTCTAGTTTGTTATTCCATTTTCTACCTATAACATCCCTGTAATTTTTGGGGGGTTTTTCAGTGAATTTCTATGTTTTTTTAATAAGTAACAGCATTTGCAGAGTGGTGGAGAAAGGGGACGGGCCTCTGTCCACCTCTCAGGAATCCCGCTGTGAAGGACTTATTGAAAGTACCGGGAGGGCTTCCTGGCCCCAAGGTCACTCAGCATCTAAGAGGACTTCTTTCCCTAACCAGTAGTGCGCCCGGAGACATGTTTGCAGAGTGATGGAGAAAGGGGGCATGGCTCCTGAAGATCTCTTAGCAACCCATTGTGTGTGACTTACTGGAGATAACATGAGGTTTTAGTTTGCACCTAAGGACCCCCAGAAGCCAAGGGGACTTCATCCCCCAACTAATAGTGTGTCAGGAGCCATGTTTGCAGAGTGCTAGAGAAAGGCAATGGGCCACAAAGACCACTCAGCAATGCTGCAGTATGGGACCTACTGAAGTTAACAGGAGAGGTAGTTGGCCCACAAGGAAGTCCTTGGTGGCCAACAACTCCTCCTGTTACCTCCAGTAAGTTCCACACAGCGCGATTGTTTAGAGGTCTTCGGAGACCACGCCCCCTTTCTCCACCACACTGCTAGTACGCCTCCTGGCACACTGACGGTTGAGGGATTAAGTCTCCTTTGTTCAAGAGGGTCCTTGGGGGCCAACAATTCCTCCTGTTGCCTCCAGCAAGACCCACACAGTGGGATTGCTGAGAGGTATTCAGAGGCTACGCCCCCTTTCATCACCACTCTGCAAACGCACCTCCTGGTGCACTGATGGTTGTAAAATATGAACAATATTATGGCAAGCTTCATTTTCAGTGTTCAAGCCAAAATCATCTTCAGTGCTTGAAACCATAATTCTAACTGGCGTT